>NC_090861.1:12556998-13176998 GCF_024217435.2 Syngnathus scovelli
CCGCAGTCGAAAAATTCAGGATCGTTTCCACGATGCCAAGAACAACAGGAGTATGTGGCAAGGCATACGGGCGATTACAGACTACAAATCATCAGGAAAAAACAGCCTCACCACGCTCCACTGATCATCAACAGCTCAGCTGTGGAGGTGGTCAGCAGCACCAAATTCCTGGGGGTCCACATCACAGAAGACCTCACCTGGACTATGAACACTACGGCACTGGTCAAGAGGGCACAGAAGCGCTTGTACTTCCTGCGGAGGATGAGGAGAGCCCACCTGCCCCCACCCATCATGAGGACGTTCTACAGGAGCACCATAGAGAGCATTCTGACAAGCTGTCTCTCTGTGTGGTGTGGAGGCTGCACCGCCTCCGATTGGAAGAATGTGAGGAGAGTGGTGAGGACAGCAGAGAGGATCATAGGGGTTCCTCTTCCCTCCATTCAGGACATTTCATCTCAGCGCTGCATGTCCCGTGCCCGTAACATCATCCATGACCCATCACACCCCCACCATGGACTGTTCTCCCTGCTGCCCTCTGGGAAGAGGTTTCGCAGCATCCGCTGCAGGTCCACCAGGTTCTGCAACAACTTTTTCCCTGCTGTCATCAGACTGTTGAACACTAGAACTGTTGAGCTCTAAACTGAACATTCACAGAACTGTACTTTATGACACTACGGACCTCTATCTTGCACTATCTCGCACTACCAACTTTACTGAACTTGTATAAACCCTTTAAATAGAAGTTTAATACATGGTTTAGCATTCCTCTGCATATATATATATATATATATATATATATATATATATATAGTATATGTATATATATTGTCATGTAACATGGGGGGTAAAGGTGGTGCAAATGGTAAAATATGGATTGTTCACAGGAATAAATTGGCAGAGCTGAAATTCCAAATTTGTCCAAAAGATGGCGCCAGACCAAAACATGAGACCAAAAAGGGGCCACAATAAGCTAAACTAGTTAAAATAGAAATAAAACAGGAACAAGGTGTCGGATTGTGAGTCACGCATGGAAGCACAAATGTGATTTTTACTTTTTGATTTCTTTGCTTGGCTAAAAGTGTATTCTGTAACAACTTAAAGCAATATTGTTAGTCAATTTGATCAAGAGGCCCGCCACTATGAGAATAGTGGCGTGACATAAAATGTTTGGAGAAGCACAAATGTGATTTTTACTTTTTGATTTCTTTGCTTGGCTAAAAATGTATTCTGTAACAGCTTAAAGCAATATTGTTAGTCAATTTGGTCAAGAGGCCCGCCACTATTCTCATAGTGCCGTGACATAAATTGTTTAAAGAAATAGATCAAAGGTTTGGATTTTTATTTCAGAGTTAATTGAAGCGTAACTTTAAAAAGTTATTTTCATGAAACAGGAAGTGAAGAAAAGGGGAAGTGAAAGGCTTTACCAGGGGCTAGCTGTACATTGGTGGAAAGTAATGCATGGTCAAGGCGGAAACATCTGCTGAAGGACAGCAGGTGTACGAGCGTGGGAAAATTGTCCAAACCCTATACAGCGTGGGAAAACTGACCAAAATCTATAAGGCGTGGGAAACTAGGCGGTCTTACCCTATAGAGAGGATATAGGTACCAGACAAGCCTATAAAAAGTCCTGCAGGAGCAGCTAAGAGGCTTTTTCCCCCAAAGAATACGTGAAGAAGCCCGAAGGAGCTTCAAGATTTTTTCCAGAGTCCCGGGATCTTTGTGTGAGACGCAGGATCGCTGGTCCGAAATTAACTTGGATTTACTCCAAAAAATTGGACTGGACAACTTTACAGGAGAAACTATGCGAGTGAAAACGACTTTTATGTATTTTAGCGAGAGTGGGGAATAGTCATCGGGCCGCCGGCCCCCTCGAGGCCAGCCTGTTTCTCTAATTTGGATTTTAGAAGTAAGATCGAATTGATCACTCGACTTTGCTTCCACCAAAAATAGCACGCAGCTGGTATCTACCTTTTCCCTCTTTCATGAACTGTGTTTTGCAATCGAATTGTTCTGGGATTGAATGATTTTATTAACACGGGTATCAGTGGGTGAAATTGTTCGGTTTCTGGAGTGATTAAGATTTGTAATTCTATTTCATGTTTCTTCAATAAATGTGTTGTGTATATTCATCTACTTGGTTGTGCTCTGATTTGTACTGAATGTGCAATCGATGGTTTGGGGTTGATTTGACGATTTGATTAATGTGCGGGGGGTTATTATGGTATAACATAGGACCGTAATAAATAAAAGTAACATCAGACAATTGTAGAGAATTGAATAACTTTCGTAGTTATTTGAGACACGAGTGAATTTCAATTCGTTTTAAAGTTTGCTTCGTCTGAATAAATTAACGGAAGTGTTTAAATTGGATTATTAGTTTGGTGTAGAACTGAAAGTAATTTAATTATTTGAAGGGCGCAGGCCCGTTCCCCCTTTTGACGGGCCGCGTAAAACGTAACTCCGAACATGTTAGAGAATTAAATAACTTTCGTAGATATTTAAGGGAAGAGTGAATTTCGTTAAAAGTGAATTCGTTTGAAAATTTACTTCCTCTAAATAAAATAACGACGATGGTGAAGGAATGAGGTCGAAATACAAAAAGTCCTGCCTCGCTACAAAAACAGATATGCTCAAACCTCATTGAATAAAGTACATAAGCAGACAAGTATATTCACATATTAAATAAATAAAAGAAACATTTGAAGCATATAATTATACCTACACACCAAATCAATAAAGAAGACATAACTAGACATTTTTGATAAGTGGTGATGAGAAAGGTTTTTATAACTTTATGATCTGATATATATATTTCTGAGGACTTTGAAATAACAAATGACTTTTGATATATTGCCTAAATAGCTTAATGACCCTTAAGGAACTGTGGAATGCATGCCTGATGTTTTTTCTCTGAATCATGGACACGGCCAGAGTCGTCTTGACCGTTCAGTACTTGATTGTATCTTATGTTTTGACTAATGCTAGACGCCAGTTTTTGATTACTACTGAACGCTCTGCACAGAGGGAAATAGTTTGCCTAACAAAGAAAAGATACGGTTGAATGCGGTACGACAGTGTATGTCCAAGATTGGAGAAGAATGTTCACAGGAAGGTCACGTGGAGATAAAACAAGTGGGTGCCAGAAGGAGCCACCCGAGAACTCGGCCAAAGATGATCGCCAAGGCCGAGAGACGGGATGGAAGACAACAGCCCCCTCCACACACACACACACACACACCAACAGCCCCCCCCCCAACACACCGAGTCGCCCATAACCAGCACCACTCCCATGGAAGCAGACTCTCCTTCGAACTTGCCCCACCCCGAAGACTCATCGCCCATCAATCCCAGCCCACAATGTGCTACTGAATATAAAACTGATCTAACAACCTTGGACTTTGCCTTTTCTGAATGGAGACTTTCCGCTCTTGAAGGGCCCAGCGCTGTATTGTACTTTCCTGAAAACAGAGCTTTTTGAACAAGAATTGTGATTGAACTCAACCAATCTGTCTAAGTCTAATTTCTGCTTCAGTGTCTTTGCATTTTCCTAAATCTGAAGAAATCAAACGAGCACGCAGTGAGTAAATTGGATAACAGGTGATTGGCAAAGGCTTTTGCCGTGAGGCGCAGATAACGCGCTCCCTAAATTGTGGACAGAATCCAACAATGGTTAAAATAGATTTTCAGAATTGGTGAAGGATAAAAGTATTTCGATTGTCGGTCGGGCGCGCCCCAGTTCCTAAATTTGTCGGGCCGCGTCAAAAGTTAAACAGGAGACGATCGAAAAATAGACTTGCCTTCCAAATTAATTACTGGGCAAATCTAAATAGAGTAAGACATTTTTATTCGTTTTAAGAAAGTTGTTAATCTTTTTAAAGCAATCAAGTGGGGTGAAGCACTCCGACAGTTAAGTGCTAGATTTACATATAAGAAGTTAGAATTAATAATATAAAGTGCATTAATTTTCTTCTTAAATGCTATTATTGTCACAAACCGTGGCAGCGGCCCAGCAGGCCTGGCAGTCCCGAGCGGACGAGCTCCGATCGGCTCATCACCAGCATCGGGAGGAGCTGAGCCGAACCAAGAGAGACTGCGAGAGGGAGATCCGCTGACTGGTAGGACTGATCAGATGCGCGGTGCATGGCTATGTTCCCAATTTCGTCGTATACCTGCAGTGCAATGACACCTAAGGCATTCTATTCTATTTCACAAGAAGAAAATGTCCGGTTGCTCGCTTCGCTTTTGTCACAGCAAAGGTGTTCTAGTCGATTCAAGAAAAAAATTGGCCGGTTGCTCTCTTTGTTTTTGTCACAATTCTGGCAAATGAGTTTGCCCGCCTGCCTGAACGCTCCCCGTTTGTACATCCAGATGGATGAGATCAAGCTGAAAGACAGAGCGGTTAGTGTTTTGGATAAAGCCCTGGGGCCGGCCACGTCCACCGCCTTCAGCTGCAGACTCAGGCTGCCGAGCAGCAGATCGCTGCCCTGAGGGATTCCCAAAGGGCGGGCCTAAACTACCCTGGAAGTGGGGTCAACGCCGCTACTAGCAATCCTCTTCATAGCGTAAGCCACCTCATCACACACTTGCAGTACGCATGACTTAGTTCGTTGCTGGAGGAAGGTAGCACAAAAACAGTTTTGAACTTTGAACGAGTGGTTGTGTGTGTGTGTGTTGCGGGGCGTTTTGAGTCTCAGGAGGATCGGGACACGCGACGGTTTCATCTGAAAATCGCTGAGCTCAGCGCAGTCATCAGGAAACTGGAGGATCGAAACGCCCTGCTTTCTGAAGAGCGCGATGAACTGGTAATTTATTGACGGCACGCTTGAAGGTTTGCGCTACCTTTGATGCGCGCCATCCAGCGAGGCACCCATTGCGCTTGCTTATTAGTTGAGCGGCGCGGCGAGTCGGTTGCCTGGTAGATGTCTTTTATTGGGAGCCAATGCCACGATTCCGTTCAAACCGATGCAAAAGGAATGGATACGTTCTGGCCCGCGTGTTGTGCGTCTTTCACATCCCGCACTTCATGCTTGCAGCTAAAGCGACTGAGAGAAACAGAAAGCCAGTTTCTGCCACTCCTGTACAAAAACAAACGCCTGAGCAGGAAGAATGAAGAACTCTCGCTGGTGCTGTGTCGCCTTGAAAACAAAGTGCGCTTTGTCACCCAGGAGAACGAGGAGATGGCAAGCTTGGTAAGTCGACGTGGACAACGGCGGCGTGCCAACAGAGTCCACTGCATTTGTGTTCCACAGAGAAGGCCTAGTTCGCTCAATGACCTGGACCGCGGTTGCGGCCAGCAGGACGGTGAAATGGAGTTCCTTCAAGTTGTGGAGCAGCGGCACATCATCGACGACTTGTCCAAGGTCTTCAGGCAGGCGACTCGGTGCACGTACGGCAGCGCCGCGCTCGCTCGCTGTCGCCAGGAAACCTTTTCCGTCCAAAGCTTGGCCGGCGGCCACCATCCAAAAAATTGGCCCCTTAAATTCCGACCTTTCAAGCAGGAGCATTGTGCGCACGCGTTTGAACACGCTTTAGACTTGTTTTGCCGTTTTCAGCAGCTCAAAGCTCCCGTTTTGTCAGCGCCTTTGCCACTCGCTGTGCGCTGAAAACGACGGACTCGCCCGGCTGCTCAGCCCGTCAACCATTAGCCGCGAGCGCGACGTCATTGTCCGTAGGCAGCTAGCGGCAAAATGCACCCTGTTAGAGTTGCGCTCGCTCCAACTTATTTTGGAAGAACCACATGGGAGACAAGTAAGTTCTTTTGGACACCTGCAGGTGGAGAGTCCATCCGTTGTACGAATGAAGTCTGACTCTCGGCTCCTGCACGAGCATTTTTATTAAGAGAAACAGGGTGGGTGTAAGCGTGGATTGAATGGAGAAAGCCCTTGACCTCTAGTCAAAACATAGCAAGGGGTGTTTTACAACTTTGTGTAGGAAGTTGCTATCGCTTATGATAGGGATAAATAAGGGATAAATAATATTATTTATTACAGGTTGCAGTCAAAGTCAAAGCAACATAATCATACGATAAAGATAATCTGGAAAACCCTGACACACCCTGTAGTTGTCACTTTTGGAAAAGACGAGCGTCCCTCCAATCATCGCCGGTGACGTGTTTTTCAGGCTCTGGAGACAGGAGCTCATGTCAGAAATGTCATTGTGAGTCGCGTTTGTTTCTGCGCCGGAGCCGTTCGTTCCCTTTGCATCCAAAGAATCTCAAAGGCGGATTATTTGTGTCGACAGGAGAGAGATTTGCTGCTACGATACCGACGTCGAGAATCTCTGAGGAGGAACAAAGCGTGAGGTCCTGCAAGGTGAGTCTGTTTGTTTGCGGCTGCTTGGTGTTGCGCAAGATGAAATGGCCTTTTTCTCGCTATCGTTCCTCTCGTCGATTCATCGTGAGGTGTCGCTTCAGTTTGTTCAGAGAGATGTTTGCTTCCGCGCCCGCAGGTCATCGAAACATTTTACGGCTACGACGAAGACGTGTTGGTGGACTCGGACGGATCGTCCTTGTCTTTTCACACCGACAGAACCCCCGACACGGAACCCGAAGAGGTAGCCCGCCATTTCTGCCAGCGTATTGGCGCCAAACATTCCTCTTCAGCCTGGAATCGGACTCGTCTTTGCGTCGCGGGTGCTTTGTCGCCGGTCTGACTGATTCTGGTACTAGTTCTGTGTTGCATTGGTGTGTGCATGAGGAGGCGGAGCTTCGCTACCGCCAGCTGACGCAAGAATATCAAGCGCTGCAACGAGCCTACGCTCTGCTCGCCCAGACCAGCGGAGGGGACTACGACGCCGAGAAGGAGATCAAGGTGGCGCCCCTTCCCGCAACCCCCGGCCGGGTCGCAGCCTCCCCGTTCTCACCCAGCCTCGGGTGTTCTCTGGTCTGAAAGGAGGAGGAGGAGCCTCCCTCCTCCTCCTCCTTTCAGACCAGAGAAAAGCTGATGGTAGAAATGGGTCACTATCAAAGCAGAGTAGCAGATCTGGAGTCAGCGCTGAAGCAACAAGGACAGGTAAGCTCATCAATGAGCACACCTTTTTCTCAGACAAAATAGCTACATTCTTCAGTCACTCATTCGTCTGGCATTACTGGACCAACCCCCCCCCCCCCCCCCCCTGAACGTGGCTGGGAAAATGCGGAGAAAAGCAAATGTCATTTTCCAGTCAACCAAAGAATTTGTGGATGAAAATGACACAACATTCCAAAGCTGTCCACGCGTTTGTCTCTTCTAGAATGTCAAGTGGGTGGAGGAGAAGCAGCTGCTGCGTCAGAGCAATCAGCAGTTGGCCGAAAAGGTGACGGAAAGAAAGGCGCTGGGCGGAGTCGCTTGGCGTCACACCCGTCGGGAAGCCCCGCAGATGAGGTCTGACTGTCTTTTCAGGTCAGGCGGATGGAGGCGGAAGAAGCGCGTCTGAAAGAGCACATCCAGGATATCCGAGACCAAAACGAACTGCTTGAGTTCCGCATCCTGGAGCTGGAGGTGGGAAGACTCGCACAAGCGTGTTGAGGCCAGAGATGTGACAGACGGACGGACGGACGGATGCATGCCTCTGCCTTTCAGGAGAGGGAGTGGCGCTCCCCCGTCTTGAAGTTTCTGTAAGTCCGTTTCCCAGACGGCCTCAGCCCTTTGCAGATCTACTGCGAGGCCGAGGGCGTGAGCGTACGTAACACGTCCCTCGCAACCCTAACCTTAACCCGAGGTCCCAGAACACCTTACATTTCTCCTTGCGCCTTTCCCCCGGACATCGTCATCAGTGATCTGATGAAGAAGCTGGACATCCTGGGCGATAACGCCGTAAGTGTATGTCGAACTCCTTATGTTCGCACTCCACGAGACTCGGCGGCTCAAATGTGACTTTTGGAAGGCTTTGCGCTGAAAGAAGCTTGTTGACGCTGTGCCTTTGGGCTCTTGCAGAATCTCACCAACGAGGAGCAGGTGGTCGTGATTCACGCCAGGACCCTTCTCACCCTAGCCGAGAAGGTAACGCGCACGTCCACGCACGCTCTCGCATTCTGCTTATGTGACAGCAGCCTTTCCTCAGTGGTTAGAATACATCAAAGTGACCAAGTCAGCACTTCAACAGTAGATGTTGGACATTGAAAGTAAGAAGGTAGACAGACACGCGACATCAGCCAAGGGGAACTCCGGCAATGTGCCCCAACAATTCTGACTTTGAGCTGTGCTAGGATATGTTCTGTAAGCAGAAGGGCTACCTGGATGAAGAGTTGGACTTCAGGAAGCGTTCCATGGACCAGGCTCATAAGGTAAGCCGCCCTCAAATCTCCCGCCGGACCACTGATGGACGAGGATTGCGGCCCAGAGGATCCTGGAGCTGGAGGCCATGTTGTACGAGGCGCTACCGCAGCGGGACTGCCCCGCCACGGACGGCGAAAAAGCCAGCCACGCTGGCGTGAATGACGTGCTGACGGCGGATCAGAGAGAAGAGCTTAGGAGCGCCGTGGACCAATGGAAGCGAGCCCTGATGTGCGAGTTGATGGAGCGCGACGCTTGCATCCTCCAAGAGAGAATGGATCTGCTGCACAGCGCGCAACAGGTAAGGGCCCAAAGCCAGCCCGGCACTTACTTGCACGCTTACTGGCTTTTGAAGGCCACTTTCCATTTGTCTGTCCTAGAGGAACAAAGAGCTGAAAGAATTCATCGAAGCTCAGAAGAGACAAATCAAACAATTGGAGGAGAAGTTTCTGTTTCTCTTTCTATTCTTCTCCTTGGCCTTCATTCTGTGGCCCTAACACCAGCTGGTGAGTGAGCTCCAGCGGCACCGCACTCGACACCTCCGATACACTGCCAGCCGGTCTCAGACGTTGGCAGACGCTCCGATGCCGACGTATACCCCCCGCCACGGTGACAGAGGCACCGCGTCACACCGGCGCTCATCCAATCAGAAGGCAGGAAAGGCAAATTCGCATGCAGGGCACTCTTGAACCAGAAGAGAGCGCCACAAAAAACGGTTGTTTCCCCAAACGCGCACTAAAAAGGGTCAGAATAACAAGAGTCCCACCGGCCAGCCGGGGCCACCCGTCCATCCATTTCTTCAGGGGGGGAAAAAATTGGAGTCACCGGTGAGTACATTTTGCATTTAGCTCTGCTTTTCTGCTTCTGTCTTCAAGTGTGTGGCATCCTGCGACCAAAGATTCAGCCAACCCCAAAGCGGTTGACCTCAACGTCCCACCACCATTCCTACCAGAGCAGGTGACGTGATGCTTTGGACATCCTTCCGTCTCAGATGCCCAAAAGTACTCTTTGCCACATCTGCGGCAATACGGTGTCTTTTCAAAGGTGCAAATAAATCCAGCGTGGGCGGAACACGCACGTCTTCGTTTTTTCCCGCTTTGTTTGTGTGACAGCTGTTGTGAAAATTTTATACAAATAAAGTTGTATAGTACAGGTTTGGCCAAGCCGCAATTCCTTTGCTTGGATTCATGCGGCCCTTTTATGTTCATATCAACATTTGTGTGTGTGTGTGTGGGGGGGGGGATGGGGTGTTGTGCGTGTTGGCTTCACTTGAGTTCAATTTGGTATTTTGGTCAAAAGCGCATGTGGTGAAATTCCACAAAGTAGGATGGGCAAACACATTCCAGTAAACTATTAGTGTCAATTGGGCTCTCGAAATGGCAGGGAAAAGATGCACAGCAAAACGGAAATATGTAGATGAACACAGGACGTTTTTATCAGAGTGGGAAAGTTTCTATTTTTTGTTGAACGTGATGGCAAACCATTCTGCCTGATATGTCAGACCTCAGCGCATTTCAAAGATTCAAATCTTCAGCGCCATGCACTTCAGCTCACTCCATGGCTAACATTGATCAGGCGTCGAACCCGCAACATCATGCTTAAGAGGTGGACATGCTAACCAGTGCGCCATTATGTCAACGCATAATAACTAAGTCTACTGACCAAAACAGCGGTTACTATATGACGTCGCTACGTCGTGGTCAAGTGACGCAGACAAGACATCAATGGACGGACCTTCCTCCGAAATTAGAATCCGTGGGCAGAGTTAACTTGTTTAAAAGGGAGTGGGCAGAAGAAATATTTAATTTATTTAAATCTATTTTGAGTGCACACCATTATGCCAATGCATAACAACTGTAAATCTACTAAACAAAACAGCGGTTGCTATATGACATCTGCCACGTTGTGGTCACGTGACAGACGTGACGTCGATGGGCGAAACTTCCGCCGGAATTCAAATCCGCGGGGAGAGTTAACTTGTTTAAAAGGGAGTGGGCAGAAGAATTATTTAATTTATTCAAATCCATTTGGAGTGTGCGCCATTATGTCAATGCATAACAACTGTAAGTCTACTAAACAAAACAGCGGTTGCTATATGACGTCTGCCACGTCGTGGTCACGTGACGCGGACGTGACGTCGACGCCTACTTTACATCCCACCGATCACAGGACCCCTTGGCTGCATAACCGCGCCCCCTTCCCAACCAATCGGATTTGCTATACACGAAAACGACGCCAATGGGCGGGCTCTTCCGCCAGAATTTAAATCCGTGGGCGTGGCTCGCAACAGGAAGTAGGAAAATGGCGATGTTGACAAAGACACAGCGGATGGTAACATACGACTAACGAGAGAAATATTTTTATTTTCTGCTTGCAACTGGACCGTCCAGAGCGTACACGGTAAGTACAACTCATCGTTTTTAAAAATAAGTACTTTTCTGTCACGTGCTGGTGCCACCTGCGACGGGACCACGCCCCCCCTGTCAGTGGAATCACCATCACCTGCCACGGGTTCATGGACAGCGCTATATCAGCGCCGCAAGCGCAGAACCGTATGCCAGTCTGTCCCTTGATGCTGCTTCGCTCATCAATCCCAGAGAGAATTGACTCACTTGACTACTTGAAACCCTCGGAGAACCGTTGTCCTCTCCAGCCCGATCGCCGCTCCAGCGCCAGCTGTTCCCATCATCCCCTTCAAATAAAGTCCGTCGTTACGCACTTGGCTGTACTGTCCGATCCTTAACAGTACAGACTGGCCAACACGATGCAGTCAGCGAACGACGAGACGGCATTGGGCCGACTGGAGCAAGCCGAGACCGCCATCAGCAGCCTGTCCGCCGACATCCGGAACCTGATCGAGGTTGGTCAGCAACAACAGCTGCAGCAGCAGGAGATGGCCCAAGCCCTCCAGAGACTGTCGGTGGCTGCGTCCCCGGCTGTCACGGCACCCCCGCACCGCCCGTCTGCCGAGGCCAGGAGGCTCGTGGACGTCCCGGAGCCCCGCCTCGGCAACATCGAAAAGTTCAACGGCGATCCCAAGCACGTGAGGGCGTTTGTGACCAACTGTCGCATAATGTTCAGCCTCCAGCCCGTCATGTTTGCGTCAGAATCAGCCAAGGTCGGTTTCGTTCTAACCCACCTCACGGGCGAGGCGCGGCTATGGGGTTTGGCAGAGTATGAACGGATGGCCCCGGCATGCGATTCCTTCGACGCCTTCGCAGAGGAATTGCTCTTCCTGTTCGACCTGGGATCCGCCGCCGAGGCGAGGAACTGGCGACGCTGCGTCAGGGTAGCCGATCGGTCGCGGAGTACGCCCTTAAATTCCAGACGTTGGCCGGCAGCAGCGGATGGAACGCGCCAGCGCTCGTTAGCACGTTCCTAAACGGCCTCGCGGATTATATGAAGGACGAACTGGTGTCTTACGATCGCCCGCGAACCCTGAGGGGCGCGATGGACTTGGCGGCCCGAGTAGACCGGCGGATCCGGACGCGGCGGCGCGATCGGGAGAGGAGGTCCCCGCGGAATCCGCGTGGCCACATTCCTCCGTCTGCTGGGGACCCGCCCACCACTCCACCCGCCGAGCCCATGGATCTGGGAGGGGCTCGGGTCTCCTCGGAGGAGCACCGTCGACGCCTCTCGCTGGGCTTGTGTTTTTACTGTGGGGAGGGGGGCCATCGGGTGGTGGGGTGCCCGCTAAAAGGCCGGAGCTCACGCGGCGTCGGGGGGATCCGCCTGATTGGCGAGGTGGCTTTCGTGACAGAACCGGTTAAGGTACTGCTCTCCGGCAATCACCACGAGACCATCCAGTTTTTTCTTCTTTCCCTCCCAGGACAGCAGCTCATCCTGGGGCACCCTTGGTTGCGGCAGCACAACCCGGTGCTGGACTGGGAGGTGGGGTTTGTACGGCAGTGGAGCGAACGCTGCCATCGAGTGTGCCTGAAGGCGGCCACCAGCCCACTCGGCAGAGCCCCGCCCAGGTACAGTCCCGACATCTCCAATGTCCCAGCAGTTTATCACGAACTCAAGGAGGTTTTTAGTAAAGCCAGGGCCGCTTCTCTTCCTCCACACCGGTCCTACGATTGCGCCATCGACCTGTTGCCCGGCACCTTCCCTCCCAAGGGGCGCGTCTACTCCCTGTCCGCTCCTGAGCGCCGGGCTATGGAGGAGTACATCCGGGAGTCCCTGGCAGCCGGCATCATACGGCCGTCCTCTTCACCTGCGGGAGCGGGGTTTTTCTTCGTGAAGAAGAAGGAGGGCACGCTCCGCCCGTGTATCGACTACCGGGGAATAAACGCAATCACCGTAAAGAACCGATGCCCTCTGCCTCTTCTTTCTTCCACCTTTGAGAGCCTTCAGGGTGCCACCATCTTCACCAAGCTGGATCTCCGCAACGCCTACCACCTGATCCGCATCCGGGAGGGAGACGAGTGGAAGACGGCTTTCAACACCCCGAGCGGACACTACGAGTACTTGGTGGTTCCGTTTGGGCTCACCAACGCCCCAGCAGTTTTCCAGGCACTGATAAACGACGTGTTACGAGACATGCTGGACAAATTTGTGTTCGTTTATTTGGACGACATCCTCATCTTCTCCCGCTCGCTTCCTGAGCACATCAAGCATGTTCGGGCGGTGCTGCGACGCCTCCTAGAAAATTCGCTCTACGTGAAGGCAGAGAAGTGCGAGTTCCACGCCCCCTCTGTCAAATTCCTCGGCTACGTGGTGCGTGAGGGATCCATCGAAATGGACCCTGGGAAGGTGGAGGCGGTCACATCATGGCCTGTTCCCGAGACACGCAAGCGGCTGCAACAATTCTTAGGTTTCGCGAACTTTTATCGACGTTTTATCCGTGGATACAGCACGGTGGCCGCGCCACTCACCGCCCTTACCAGCCCCGCCTCCCCATACAAATGGACAGAACGGGCGGAACAGGCATTTCAGGAGCTTAAGAGGAGGTTCACATCCGCTCCCATCCTCAGAGTTCCCGAACCCGACAGACAGTTCGTGGTCGAAGTGGACGCCTCGGACGTGGGTGTCGGGGCGGTGTTGTCTCAACGTAGCCGCCAAGACGATCGTCTCCATCCGTGCGCCTTCTTTTCTCGCCGTTTGTCAGCCTCAGAAAGGAACTATGACATCGGTAATCGGGAGCTCCTCGCCGTCAAGTTGGCTTTGGAGGAGTGGCGACATTGGCTGGAGGGCGCCACCACTCCGTTCATTGTCTGGACCGACCACCGCAACTTGGAGTATCTGAGATCGGCCAAGAGACTGAACGCGAGACAAGCACGGTGGGCTCTGTTCTTTGACCGGTTTGAGTTCTCTCTTTCCTACAGACCGGGTTCCCGTAACGCGAAGGCGGACGCCCTGTCGCGTTTGTTTCCTGGTGGGGAGGAGGGACAGGGTCCGCCTCCCACTATCCTCCCGAGCTCGGAGGGTCGCCTGTTCGTCCCTGAAGGCCTGCGATCGGCCGTGCTGCAATGGGCGCACGACTCACGCCTGGCCTGTCATCCCGGCGCTGCACGCACGAGGTACGTGGTGGCACAGCGTTTCTGGTGGCCCACCTGGCAAGTGGACACCAGCGATTACGTCAGGGCCTGCTCAATCTGTAACCGCTACAAGACGTTTACTCGTCCTCCGGCCGGGCTGCTTCAACCCTTGCCGGTTCCCCAGCGTCCCTGGTCTCACCTGTCAATTGACTTTGTCACAGGCCTCCCCCCCTCAGAGGGAAACACGGTGGTCCTCACGGTGGTAGACCGTTTTAGCAAGATGACGCATTTCATCCCTCTGCCTAAGCTCCCATCTGCGAAGCAGACGGCGTCCATCATGGTGCGGGAGGTGTTTCGTCACCACGGTCTTCCACAAGACATCGTGTCAGACCGAGGACCTCAATTCGCGTCCACCTTCTGGATGGAGTTCTGCCGACTCCTCGGCGCCACGCCCAGCCTCTCCTCGGGGTTTCACCCTCAGTCCAACGGTCAAGCGGAGCGCCTGAACCAGGAACTGGCTAGGGCTCTCCGATGCATGGCCGCCGGGGACCAGCGCGGGTGGGTTCAACAGCTTCCCTGGGTAGAGTATGCTCACAATTCCCTTCCCAGCTCGGCCACGGGACTTTCGCCTTTCCACTGCGTCTTCGGGTACCAGCCACCCTTGTTCGCCCACCAGGAGCGTGGTGCGGCGTGCCCGTCGGCCCAGGCTTGTGTCCGCCGTTGTCATCGTGCCTGGGCGAGGGGCCGGGTCACTCTTCTCCGCTCTGTTTCAGGCTACGCCCGCCAGGCGAACAAGCACCGGACGCCGGCTCCGGAGTACAGAGTGGGGCAGCGTGTGTGGCTCTCGACGCGGGATTTGCCGCTGCGAGCGGGATCCCGCAAACTGGCGCCCCGCTTTGTTGGACCGTTCCCTATCCAGAAGGTGATTGGCCCGGCCGCAGTCCGTCTGCTCCTTCCAGACTCCATGAAGGTTCATCCCACGTTCCACGTGTCCCGTGTGCGACCCATCCATGAGAGCGCGTTGGCGCCGGCGCCCGTTCCGCCGCCGCCGCCCCTGCTCGTCGATGGGGGCCCGGCTTACGCTGTCCGCTCCCTGCTCCGATCGCGGCGGCGTGGTCGGGGCCTACAATATCTCGTGGACTGGGAGGGTTATGACGACGCGCACCGCTCCTGGGTTCCGAGCCGCTGGATACTCGACCGTTCGCTCATCACGGAGTTCCATCGCTGTCATCCGGACCAACCGGGTCCTCGGCGCGGGCGCCCGTGGAGGGACGAGGGGACCAGGGGTGAGGGTCCGGGGAGGTCTTGCCCACCGGTACCGGGGTCTTCTGCCCCCGCGCCCGTCGAGCCTGCGTCTGGCGAGGTGTCGGACGTTTCAGCGGTGTGCTGACCCCTCCACCTGGCCGCCCGGGGTATTGCCTTCTTTTTTTTTGTTTTTTTTTTGTTTGTTTTTTGTTGTTGTTTTGTTGTTTTCGGTTCCTGGGGACGTCGGGAGCCGTCCCTTGTGGGGGGGGTTCTGTCACGTGCTGGTGCCACCTGCGACGGGACCACGCCCCCCCTGTCAGTGGAATCACCGTCACCTGCCACGGGTTCATGGACAGCGCTATATCAGCGCCGCAAGCGCAGAACCGAGTGCCAGTCTGTCCCTTGATGCTGCTTCGCTCATCAATCCCAGAGAGAATTGACTCACTTGACTACTCGAAACCCTCGCAGAACCGTTGTCCTCTCCAGCCCGATCGCCAGCTGTTCCCATCATCCCCTTCAAATAAAGTCCATCGTTACGCACTTGGCTGTACTGTCCGATCCTTAACACTTTTGTTGCCCTGAAAAGCGAGTGAGTGTGGCGTTTGGGGGGGAACGTCGAATTTCGACGATTATTTCGACTGGTCAACGGTTGTAAATGATTGCGTTGATTAAAAACTTTATTTAACTCTACTCTTAACTTTGCCGTTTCAGATATGCGGGTATTACACCGCGGAAATGACGTCAATAGGCTGAACTGTCGCCAAAATTCAAATCTGTGGGCGCAATGGCCTTGAGCGAGACAACGGATACAAACACGACGACTATCAACAGAAATATCTTTATTTTCTGCTTGCAAGTGGACCGTCTAGAGCGTACACGGTAAGTACAACTCATTAGGTTTAAAAAGATTTACGTTTGTGTAGTTTGCGTTGCGTTACATCTGTGAATGTTGGTTGAGGCTAAATGTTAATGTTTAATTTCCTTCCTTTAGGTTCCACGGTGTTTGTTGGCTGTAAGTTTTCCACTGCAAGAAGAGGCTCGTATCATTGACCAGGAGCGAGCTACAAGTATCATTGACCAGGAGCGAGCTACAATGGTGAGTAGCCATAACATTTATGTTAAACACTTCCTATTTCATGTTTAACAGTACTTGATTTAACAAATAACCATAAATAAATACAGTGTGGGCACTGAAGTTAACATATGTGATTATACTGCCTAATCCGTCACCGAGTATATTGTTAATACTTCCTATCAGGTCTCAAGTCAAGATTTGGCAAAATACAATTTCAGCAAATCCAATTTTGCCAGGGAACAAAAATAGATGAAATAAACTAAATAAGTCTTCTTCCCATTAAATAAATCAGAAAAGTTTGTCTTGTAACCAGTCCTCTTCAAACAAGTAAAGTCTGCCCATTTTGTGCCGTAGATTTTGTGTCTATGCCTAGTATTTATACAAAATCATAATTTAAACGACTTCTTTCCTTCATTCACTTTGGAAATTTGGAATTGCAGCAAATCGAATTTTACCAGGGAACAAAAATAGATCAATTAAACTAAATAAGTCTTCTTCCCATTAAATAAATTAAAAAAGTATGTCTTGTAACCAGTCCTTTTCAAACAAGTAAAGTCTGCCCATTTTGTGCCGTAGATTTTGTGTTTATGCCTAGTATTTATACAAAATCATAATTTAAAGGACTTCATTCCTTCATTCACTTTGGAAATTTGGAATTGCAGCACATCAAATTTTGCCTGGGAAGAAAAGTAGATTAAATAAATGTAATAAGTCTTACTACTTCCCATTAAATAAATTAAATACGTCTTACTTGTTCCCACTCCTTTTCAAAAAAGTAGTTTAAAACGAGGGCCCTTCACTCAACCTTTAACCTCAACCCCGCACGTCACATTGTGTTGTATCTGTGAATGTTGGTTGTGGCCAAATGATAGTTTTCTTTCATTCATTTAGGTTCCAAGAAAACTTGATGTAACTCTACTTTTAACTGCCGTTTCAGATAAGCGGGTATTACTTCGCAGTCATGTGCCGCGGATATGACGTAATTGGCGGAACTTCCGCCAAAATTCAAATCTGTTGGCGCGATGGCCGTGAGCCACTGAGCAACGACGATTATCAACAGAAATATCTTTATTTTCTGCTTGCAACTGGACCGTCTACAGCGTACACGGTAAGTAACACTCATTGTGTTTAAGGAGATTTACGTTTGTGTAGATTTACTAAAGTTGTCGATGTAGCTAGCGTTCACGGTAATAGCAACGTGTAGCTGAGGCGCTAACCCTAGCAGAAGTGTAGCCGCGTTGCGTTGTACGTGTGAATATTGGTCGAGGCGAAGTGTTAATGTTTAATTTCATTCCTTTAGGTTCCACGGTGTTTGTTGGCTGCAAGTTTTCCACTGCAAGAAGAGGCTCGTATCATTGACCAGGAGCGAGCTACAATTGTGAGTAGCCATAACATTTATCTTAAACACTTCCTATTTCATGTCTAACAGTACTTGATTTAACAAATAACCATAAATAAATACAGTGTGGGCACTGAAGTTAACATATGTGATTATACTGCCTAATCTGTCACCGAGTATATTGTTGCAAAGTAATATAAGATCCAAAGTTGTAATTCAGAATAGAGGCCAAGAGACTGAACGCGAGACAAGCACGGTGGGCTCTGTTCTTTGACCGGTTTGAGTTCTCT
Organism: Syngnathus scovelli; assembly: GCF_024217435.2. NCBI lineage: Eukaryota > Metazoa > Chordata > Actinopteri > Syngnathiformes > Syngnathidae > Syngnathus > Syngnathus scovelli. The sequence goes on from NC_090861.1 coordinate 12,574,680, forward strand.
CTTTCCTACAGACCGGGTTCCCGTAACGCGAAGGCGGACGCCCTGTCGCGTTTGTTTCCTGGTGGGGAGGAGGGACAGGGTCCGCCTCCCACTATCCTCCCGAGCAACTGCCCGGAGGGTCGCCTGTTCGTCCCTGAAGGCCTGCGATCGGCCGTGCTGCAATGGGCGCACGACTCACGCCTGGCCTGTCATCCCGGCGCTGCACGCACGAGGTACGTGGTGGCACAGCGTTTCTGGTGGCCCACCTGGCAAGTGGACACCAGCGATTACGTCAGGGCCTGCTCAATCTGTAACCGCTACAAGACGTTTACTCGTCCTCCGGCCGGGCTGCTTCAACCCTTGCCGGTTCCCCAGCGTCCCTGGTCTCACCTGTCAATTGACTTTGTCACAGGCCTCCCCCCCTCAGAGGGAAACACGGTGGTCCTCACGGTGGTAGACCGTTTTAGCAAGATGACGCATTTCATCCCTCTGCCTAAGCTCCCATCTGCGAAGCAGACGGCGTCCATCATGGTGCGGGAGGTGTTTCGTCACCACGGTCTTCCACAAGACATCGTGTCAGACCGAGGACCTCAATTCGCGTCCACCTTCTGGATGGAGTTCTGCCGACTCCTCGGCGCCACGCCCAGCCTCTCCTCGGGGTTTCACCCTCAGTCCAACGGTCAAGCGGAGCGCCTGAACCAGGAACTGGCTAGGGCTCTCCGATGCATGGCCGCCGGGGACCAGCGCGGGTGGGTTCAACAGCTTCCCTGGGTAGAGTATGCTCACAATTCCCTTCCCAGCTCGGCCACGGGACTTTCGCCTTTCCACTGCGTCTTCGGGTACCAGCCACCCTTGTTCGCCCACCAGGAGCGTGGTGCGGCGTGCCCGTCGGCCCAGGCTTGTGTCCGCCGTTGTCATCGTGCCTGGGCGAGGGGCCGGGTCACTCTTCTCCGCTCTGTTTCAGGCTACGCCCGCCAGGCGAACAAGCACCGGACGCCGGCTCCGGAGTACAGAGTGGGGCAGCGTGTGTGGCTCTCGACGCGGGATTTGCCGCTGCGAGCGGGATCCCGCAAACTGGCGCCCCGCTTTGTTGGACCGTTCCCTATCCAGAAGGTGATTGGCCCGGCCGCAGTCCGTCTGCTCCTTCCAGACTCCATGAAGGTTCATCCCACGTTCCACGTGTCCCGTGTGCGACCCATCCATGAGAGCGCGTTGGCGCCGGCGCCCGTTCCGCCGCCGCCGCCCCTGCTCGTCGATGGGGGCCCGGCTTACGCTGTCCGCTCCCTGCTCCGATCGCGGCGGCGTGGTCGGGGCCTACAATATCTCGTGGACTGGGAGGGTTATGACGACGCGCACCGCTCCTGGGTTCCGAGCCGCTGGATACTCGACCGTTCGCTCATCACGGAGTTCCATCGCTGTCATCCGGACCAACCGGGTCCTCGGCGCGGGCGCCCGTGGAGGGACGAGGGGACCAGGGGTGAGGGTCCGGGGAGGTCTTGCCCACCGGTACCGGGGTCTTCTGCCCCCGCGCCCGTCGAGCCTGCGTCTGGCGAGGTGTCGGACGTTTCAGCGGTGTGCTGACCCCTCCACCTGGCCGCCCGGGGTATTGCCTTCTTTTTTTTTGTTTTTTTTTTGTTTGTTTTTTGTTGTTGTTTTGTTGTTTTCGGTTCCTGGGGACGTCGGGAGCCGTCCCTTGTGGGGGGGGTTCTGTCACGTGCTGGTGCCACCTGCGACGGGACCACGCCCCCCCTGTCAGTGGAATCACCGTCACCTGCCACGGGTTCATGGACAGCGCTATATCAGCGCCGCAAGCGCAGAACCGAGTGCCAGTCTGTCCCTTGATGCTGCTTCGCTCATCAATCCCAGAGAGAATTGACTCACTTGACTACTCGAAACCCTCGCAGAACCGTTGTCCTCTCCAGCCCGATCGCCAGCTGTTCCCATCATCCCCTTCAAATAAAGTCCATCGTTACGCACTTGGCTGTACTGTCCGATCCTTAACACTTTTGTTGCCCTGAAAAGCGAGTGAGTGTGGCGTTTGGGGGGGAACGTCGAATTTCGACGATTATTTCGACTGGTCAACGGTTGTAAATGATTGCGTTGATTAAAAACTTTATTTAACTCTACTCTTAACTTTGCCGTTTCAGATATGCGGGTATTACACCGCGGAAATGACGTCAATAGGCTGAACTGTCGCCAAAATTCAAATCTGTGGGCGCAATGGCCTTGAGCGAGACAACGGATACAAACACGACGACTATCAACAGAAATATCTTTATTTTCTGCTTGCAAGTGGACCGTCTAGAGCGTACACGGTAAGTACAACTCATTAGGTTTAAAAAGATTTACGTTTGTGTAGTTTGCGTTGCGTTACATCTGTGAATGTTGGTTGAGGCTAAATGTTAATGTTTAATTTCCTTCCTTTAGGTTCCACGGTGTTTGTTGGCTGTAAGTTTTCCACTGCAAGAAGAGGCTCGTATCATTGACCAGGAGCGAGCTACAAGTATCATTGACCAGGAGCGAGCTACAATGGTGAGTAGCCATAACATTTATGTTAAACACTTCCTATTTCATGTTTAACAGTACTTGATTTAACAAATAACCATAAATAAATACAGTGTGGGCACTGAAGTTAACATATGTGATTATACTGCCTAATCCGTCACCGAGTATATTGTTAATACTTCCTATCAGGTCTCAAGTCAAGATTTGGCAAAATACAATTTCAGCAAATCCAATTTTGCCAGGGAACAAAAATAGATGAAATAAACTAAATAAGTCTTCTTCCCATTAAATAAATCAGAAAAGTTTGTCTTGTAACCAGTCCTCTTCAAACAAGTAAAGTCTGCCCATTTTGTGCCGTAGATTTTGTGTCTATGCCTAGTATTTATACAAAATCATAATTTAAACGACTTCTTTCCTTCATTCACTTTGGAAATTTGGAATTGCAGCAAATCGAATTTTACCAGGGAACAAAAATAGATCAATTAAACTAAATAAGTCTTCTTCCCATTAAATAAATTAAAAAAGTATGTCTTGTAACCAGTCCTTTTCAAACAAGTAAAGTCTGCCCATTTTGTGCCGTAGATTTTGTGTTTATGCCTAGTATTTATACAAAATCATAATTTAAAGGACTTCATTCCTTCATTCACTTTGGAAATTTGGAATTGCAGCACATCAAATTTTGCCTGGGAAGAAAAGTAGATTAAATAAATGTAATAAGTCTTACTACTTCCCATTAAATAAATTAAATACGTCTTACTTGTTCCCACTCCTTTTCAAAAAAGTAGTTTAAAACGAGGGCCCTTCACTCAACCTTTAACCTCAACCCCGCACGTCACATTGTGTTGTATCTGTGAATGTTGGTTGTGGCCAAATGATAGTTTTCTTTCATTCATTTAGGTTCCAAGAAAACTTGATGTAACTCTACTTTTAACTGCCGTTTCAGATAAGCGGGTATTACTTCGCAGTCATGTGCCGCGGATATGACGTAATTGGCGGAACTTCCGCCAAAATTCAAATCTGTTGGCGCGATGGCCGTGAGCCACTGAGCAACGACGATTATCAACAGAAATATCTTTATTTTCTGCTTGCAACTGGACCGTCTACAGCGTACACGGTAAGTAACACTCATTGTGTTTAAGGAGATTTACGTTTGTGTAGATTTACTAAAGTTGTCGATGTAGCTAGCGTTCACGGTAATAGCAACGTGTAGCTGAGGCGCTAACCCTAGCAGAAGTGTAGCCGCGTTGCGTTGTACGTGTGAATATTGGTCGAGGCGAAGTGTTAATGTTTAATTTCATTCCTTTAGGTTCCACGGTGTTTGTTGGCTGCAAGTTTTCCACTGCAAGAAGAGGCTCGTATCATTGACCAGGAGCGAGCTACAATTGTGAGTAGCCATAACATTTATCTTAAACACTTCCTATTTCATGTCTAACAGTACTTGATTTAACAAATAACCATAAATAAATACAGTGTGGGCACTGAAGTTAACATATGTGATTATACTGCCTAATCTGTCACCGAGTATATTGTTGCAAAGTAATATAAGATCCAAAGTTGTAATTCAGAATAGAGGCCAAGAGACTGAACGCGAGACAAGCACGGTGGGCTCTGTTCTTTGACCGGTTTGAGTTCTCTCTTTCCTACAGACCGGGTTCCCGTAACGCGAAGGCGGACGCCCTGTCGCGTTTGTTTCCTGGTGGGGAGGAGGGACAGGGTCCGCCTCCCACTATCCTCCCGAGCAACTGCCCGGAGGGTCGCCTGTTCGTCCCTGAAGGCCTGCGATCGGCCGTGCTGCAATGGGCGCACGACTCACGCCTGGCCTGTCATCCCGGCGCTGCACGCACGAGGTACGTGGTGGCACAGCGTTTCTGGTGGCCCACCTGGCAAGTGGACACCAGCGATTACGTCAGGGCCTGCTCAATCTGTAACCGCTACAAGACGTTTACTCGTCCTCCGGCCGGGCTGCTTCAACCCTTGCCGGTTCCCCAGCGTCCCTGGTCTCACCTGTCAATTGACTTTGTCACAGGCCTCCCCCCCTCAGAGGGAAACACGGTGGTCCTCACGGTGGTAGACCGTTTTAGCAAGATGACGCATTTCATCCCTCTGCCTAAGCTCCCATCTGCGAAGCAGACGGCGTCCATCATGGTGCGGGAGGTGTTTCGTCACCACGGTCTTCCACAAGACATCGTGTCAGACCGAGGACCTCAATTCGCGTCCACCTTCTGGATGGAGTTCTGCCGACTCCTCGGCGCCACGCCCAGCCTCTCCTCGGGGTTTCACCCTCAGTCCAACGGTCAAGCGGAGCGCCTGAACCAGGAACTGGCTAGGGCTCTCCGATGCATGGCCGCCGGGGACCAGCGCGGGTGGGTTCAACAGCTTCCCTGGGTAGAGTATGCTCACAATTCCCTTCCCAGCTCGGCCACGGGACTTTCGCCTTTCCACTGCGTCTTCGGGTACCAGCCACCCTTGTTCGCCCACCAGGAGCGTGGTGCGGCGTGCCCGTCGGCCCAGGCTTGTGTCCGCCGTTGTCATCGTGCCTGGGCGAGGGGCCGGGTCACTCTTCTCCGCTCTGTTTCAGGCTACGCCCGCCAGGCGAACAAGCACCGGACGCCGGCTCCGGAGTACAGAGTGGGGCAGCGTGTGTGGCTCTCGACGCGGGATTTGCCGCTGCGAGCGGGATCCCGCAAACTGGCGCCCCGCTTTGTTGGACCGTTCCCTATCCAGAAGGTGATTGGCCCGGCCGCAGTCCGTCTGCTCCTTCCAGACTCCATGAAGGTTCATCCCACGTTCCACGTGTCCCGTGTGCGACCCATCCATGAGAGCGCGTTGGCGCCGGCGCCCGTTCCGCCGCCGCCGCCCCTGCTCGTCGATGGGGGCCCGGCTTACGCTGTCCGCTCCCTGCTCCGATCGCGGCGGCGTGGTCGGGGCCTACAATATCTCGTGGACTGGGAGGGTTATGACGACGCGCACCGCTCCTGGGTTCCGAGCCGCTGGATACTCGACCGTTCGCTCATCACGGAGTTCCATCGCTGTCATCCGGACCAACCGGGTCCTCGGCGCGGGCGCCCGTGGAGGGACGAGGGGACCAGGGGTGAGGGTCCGGGGAGGTCTTGCCCACCGGTACCGGGGTCTTCTGCCCCCGCGCCCGTCGAGCCTGCGTCTGGCGAGGTGTCGGACGTTTCAGCGGTGTGCTGACCCCTCCACCTGGCCGCCCGGGGTATTGCCTTCCTTTTTTTTGTTTTTTTTTGTTTGTTTTTTGTTGTTGTTTTGTTGTTTTCGGTTCCTGGGGACGTCGAGAGCCGTCCCTTGTGGGGGGGGTTCTGTCACGTGCTGGTGCCACCTGCGACGGGACCACGCCCCCCCTGTCAGTGGAATCACCGTCACCTGCCACGGGTTCATGGACAGCGCTATATCAGCGCCGCAAGCGCAGAACCGAGTGCCAGTCTGTCCCTTGATGCTGCTTCGCTCATCAATCCCAGAGAGAATTGACTCACTTGACTACTCGAAACCCTCGCAGAACCGTTGTCCTCTCCAGCCCGATCGCCAGCTGTTCCCATCATCCCCTTCAAATAAAGTCCATCGTTACGCACTTGGCTGTACTGTCCGATCCTTAACACTTTTGTTGCCCTGAAAAGCGAGTGAGTGTGGCGTTTGGGGGGGAACGTCGAATTTCGACGATTATTTCGACTGGTCAACGGTTGTAAATGATTGCGTTGATTAAAAACTTTATTTAACTCTACTCTTAACTTTGCCGTTTCAGATATGCGGGTATTACACCGCGGAAATGACGTCAATAGGCTGAACTGTCGCCAAAATTCAAATCTGTGGGCGCAATGGCCTTGAGCGAGACAACGGATACAAACACGACGACTATCAACAGAAATATCTTTATTTTCTGCTTGCAAGTGGACCGTCTAGAGCGTACACGGTAAGTACAACTCATTAGGTTTAAAAAGATTTACGTTTGTGTAGTTTGCGTTGCGTTACATCTGTGAATGTTGGTTGAGGCTAAATGTTAATGTTTAATTTCCTTCCTTTAGGTTCCACGGTGTTTGTTGGCTGTAAGTTTTCCACTGCAAGAAGAGGCTCGTATCATTGACCAGGAGCGAGCTACAAGTATCATTGACCAGGAGCGAGCTACAATGGTGAGTAGCCATAACATTTATGTTAAACACTTCCTATTTCATGTTTAACAGTACTTGATTTAACAAATAACCATAAATAAATACAGTGTGGGCACTGAAGTTAACATATGTGATTATACTGCCTAATCCGTCACCGAGTATATTGTTAATACTTCCTATCAGGTCTCAAGTCAAGATTTGGCAAAATACAATTTCAGCAAATCCAATTTTGCCAGGGAACAAAAATAGATGAAATAAACTAAATAAGTCTTCTTCCCATTAAATAAATCAGAAAAGTTTGTCTTGTAACCAGTCCTCTTCAAACAAGTAAAGTCTGCCCATTTTGTGCCGTAGATTTTGTGTCTATGCCTAGTATTTATACAAAATCATAATTTAAACGACTTCTTTCCTTCATTCACTTTGGAAATTTGGAATTGCAGCAAATCGAATTTTACCAGGGAACAAAAATAGATCAATTAAACTAAATAAGTCTTCTTCCCATTAAATAAATTAAAAAAGTATGTCTTGTAACCAGTCCTTTTCAAACAAGTAAAGTCTGCCCATTTTGTGCCGTAGATTTTGTGTTTATGCCTAGTATTTATACAAAATCATAATTTAAAGGACTTCATTCCTTCATTCACTTTGGAAATTTGGAATTGCAGCACATCAAATTTTGCCTGGGAAGAAAAGTAGATTAAATAAATGTAATAAGTCTTACTACTTCCCATTAAATAAATTAAATATGTCTTACTTGTTCCCACTCCTTTTCAAAAAAGTAGTTTAAAACGAGGGCCCTTCACTCAACCTTTAACCTCAACCCCGCACGTCACATTGTGTTGTATCTGTGAATGTTGGTTGTGGCCAAATGATAGTTTTCTTTCATTCATTTAGGTTCCAAGAAAACTTGATGTAACTCTACTTTTAACTGCCGTTTCAGATAAGCGGGTATTACTTCGCAGTCATGTGCCGCGGATATGACGTAATTGGCGGAACTTCCGCCAAAATTCAAATCTGTTGGCGCGATGGCCGTGAGCCACTGAGCAACGACGATTATCAACAGAAATATCTTTATTTTCTGCTTGCAACTGGACCGTCTACAGCGTACACGGTAAGTAACACTCATTGTGTTTAAGGAGATTTACGTTTGTGTAGATTTACTAAAGTTGTCGATGTAGCTAGCGTTCACGGTAATAGCAACGTGTAGCTGAGGCGCTAACCCTAGCAGAAGTGTAGCCGCGTTGCGTTGTACGTGTGAATATTGGTCGAGGCGAAGTGTTAATGTTTAATTTCATTCCTTTAGGTTCCACGGTGTTTGTTGGCTGCAAGTTTTCCACTGCAAGAAGAGGCTCGTATCATTGACCAGGAGCGAGCTACAATTGTGAGTAGCCATAACATTTATCTTAAACACTTCCTATTTCATGTCTAACAGTACTTGATTTAACAAATAACCATAAATAAATACAGTGTGGGCACTGAAGTTAACATATGTGATTATACTGCCTAATCTGTCACCGAGTATATTGTTGCAAAGTAATATAAGATCCAAAGTTGTAATTCAGAATAGTTTTCAAAAGAAGGCCATTAGAATTATATACAAGTCTGATTACCCTGAACATAATAGCAAGCTATTAATAAAAATCACAAATTCTTCAATTCAAAGATTTGGTAGATTATCAGACAAATAATGTCTAACAGTAATTGATTTAACACATCACGATAAATAGATTGAGTGTGGGCACTCTCAAGTTAACATATGTGATTATACTGCCTAATCTGTTACAGAGTATGTTGTTGCCAAGTAATGTAGAATAGATCCAAAGTAGTAATCCAGAATAGTTTTGAAAAGGCCATTAGAATAATAAACAAATCTGATTACCTTGAAGATAATAACAAGCTAAGTGTTTAATATTAAGTTTTAAGTAATATTAAATATTAAGTTAGTATTAAAGTAGTTTAAAACGAGGGCCCTTCACTCAACCTTTAACCCTATTTATTCACCTTCTAGGCTAAGTGTTAAAGGCTAAATGTTAAAGGGTAAGTGTTAGAGGCTAAGTGCCAGAGGCTAGGCGCCAGAGGAGAGTTTTTGTGGGCTGAAGTTTTAGTGGGGTTAGTGTGAATACAATCCAAAAGAATACAACAGAGTACAATACAATAGAATATAATACATAGATTAAATTCAATAGCTCTTACTACTTCCCATTAAATAAATTAAATACGTCTTACTTGTTCCCAATCCTTTTCAAAAAAGTTGTTTAAAACGAGGGCCCTTCACTCAACCTTTAACCTCTACCACCGCACGTCACATTGTGTTGTATCTGTGAATGTTGGTTGTGGCCAAATGATAGTTTTCTTTCATTCGTTTAGGTTCCACGGTGTTTGTTGGCTATATGTTTTCCAATGTCAGAAGGATGAAAATACAAAGTACAACGCTTGGACGTGGGCAAAGACGTCACCGGTGAGTCCTTCCTTCCTATTTATTTACCTTCTAGGTGCTAGAGGCTAAGTGTTAGAGGCTAAGTGTTAGAGGCTAAGTGTTAAAGGCAACACAATACGAACAACACAACACAATACGAACAACTCAACACAATACGAACAACTCAACACAATACGAACAACACAATATGAACAACACAACACAATACGAACAACACAACACAATACGAACAACACAACACAATACAAACAACACAACACATTACTAACAACACAACACATTACTAACAACACAACACAATACGGACAACACAACGTTACTGCACTGAACAACACGATACCGCACTGAACAACATGATACCGCACTGAACAACACGATACCGCACTGAACAACACCATGCCGCACTGAACAACACCATGCCGCACTGAACAACACCATCCCGCAATGAACAACACCATGCCGCACTGAACAACACCATGCCGCACTGAACGACACCATGCCGCACTGAACGACACCATGCCGCACTGAACGACACCATGCCGCACTGAAAGACACCATCCCGCACTGAAAAACACCATGCCGCACTGAACAACACCATCCTGCACTGAACAACACCATCCCGCACTGAACAACATTATGCCGCACTGAAAAAAATCCAAACCTTTGATCTATTTCTTTAAACAATTTATGTCACGCCACTATTCTCATAGTGGCGGGCCTCTTGACCAAATTGACTAACAATATTGCTTTAAGCTGTTACAGAATACATTTTTAGCCAAGCAAAGAAATCAAAAAGTAAAAATCACATTTGTGCTTCTCCAAACAATTTATGTCACGCCACTATTCTCATAGTGGTGGGCCTCTTGATCAAATTGACTAACAATATTGCTTTAAGCTGTTACAGAATACATTTTTAGCCAAGCAAAGAAATCAAAAAGTAAAAATCACATTTGTGCTTCCATGCGTGACTCACAATCCGACACCGTGTTCCTGTTTTATTTCTATTTTAACTAATTTAGCTTATTGTGGCCCCTTTTTGGTCTCATGTTTTGGTCTGGCGCCATCTTTTGGACAAATTTGGAATTTCAGCTCTGCCAATTTATTCCTGTGAACAATCCATATTTTACCATTTGCACCACCTTTACCATTAACCCCCATGTTACATGACAATATATATATACATATACTATATATATACATATACTATATATATATATATATATATATATATATATATATATATATATATATATATATATATATATATATATATATATATATATATATATATATATAAATAAGTATAAAGTGCAGCAGTGATAATTATGCAATAGTGCAAGTAGGCATAACAGTATTCAAGAGTGTGCAGAGGAATGCTAAACCATGTATTAAACTTCTATTTAAAGGGTTTATACAAGTTCAGTAAAGTTGGTAGTGCGAGATAGTGCAAGATAGAGGTCCGTAGTGTCATAAAGTACAGTTCTGTGAATGTGTGATGCAGAGTTCAGTTTAGAGCTCAACAGTTCTAGTGTTCAACAGTCTGATGACAGCAGGGAAAAAGTTGTTGCAGAACCTGGTGGACCTGCAGCGGATGCTGCGAAACCTCTTCCCAGAGGGCAGCAGGGAGAACAGTCCATGGTGGGGGTGTGATGGGTCATGGATGATGTTACGGGCACGGGACATGCAGCGCTGAGATGAAATGTCCTCAATGGAGGGAAGAGGAACCCCTATGATCCTCTCTGCTGTCCTCACCACTCTCCTCACGTTCTTCCAATCGGAGGCGGTGCAGCCTCCACACCACACAGAGAGACAGCTTGTCAGAATGCTCTCTATGGTGCTCCTGTAGAACGTCCTCATGATGGGTGGGGGCAGGTGGGCTCTCCTCATCCTCCGCAGGAAGTACAAGCGCTTCTGTGCCCTCTTGACCAGTGCCGTAGTGTTCATAGTGCAGGTGAGGTCTTCTGTGATGTGGACCCCCAGGAATTTGGTGTTGCTGACCACCTCCACAGCTGAGCTGTTGATGATCAGTGGAGCGTGGTGAGGCTGTTTTTTCCTGAAGTCGACGATGATCTCCTTCATCTTCTCCACATTCAGGATCAGGCTGTTGTCTCTGCACCAGCCCACCAGCTGCTCCACCTCCTCTCTGTAGTCCAGGTCGTTGTTTTCTCTGATGAGCCCCACCAGCGTTGTGCCGTCTGCGAACTTCACGATGTGATTGGTGGTGAACCTGGGGACGCAGTCGTGTGTCATCAGGGTGAACAGCAGGGGGCTCAGGACGCAGCCCTGAGGGGAGCCTGTGCTGAGGGTGATGACATCAGAGGTGTTCTGTCCGACCCGGACTGACTGAGGACTGTTGGTGAGGAAGTCTAGCAGCCCAGTTGCGAAGGGGGGTGTTGAAGCCCAGGTGTTCCAATTTTCCTACCAGATGCTGTGGGATGATGGTGTTAAACGCTGAGCTGAAGTCCAGGAACAGCATCCGCACATGGGTGTTCTTCTCCTCCAGGTGAGCCAGGCTCAGGTGAAGAACGGAGGAGATGGCGTCCTGAGTGGAGCGGTTTTGCCGGTCGGCAAACTGGAACGGGTCAAATAATGGGGGGAGTCTGGAAACGATGTGACCTTTAAGCAGCCTTTCGAAGCACTTCATCATGACCGGAGTCAGTGCAACAGGTCATTAAATGAGGTGATTTGAAGTTTCTTCGGCACCGGAATGATGGAGGCAGTCTTAAAGCACGCTGGCACTGTGGCTTGGCCCAGCGAGGTGTTAAAAATGTAGTCTGTAATCGCCCGTATGCCTTGCCACATACTCCTGTTGTTGTTGGCATCGTGGAAACAATCCTGAATTTTTCGACTGCGGTCTCGCTTCGCTACCCTGATGGCACGGTTCAAGTTGGCTCTCGCTGTCCTCAGTGTCTCCTTGTCGCCAGACTTGAAGGCAGAGTTCCGCGCTCGTAGCGTTTGACGTACCTCCTCAGTCATCCAGGGTCGTTGGTTGCCCCGGGTGATGATATTCTTAGTGGTGCTGACGTCCTCGGTGCATTTGTTGATGTAGGCTGACACAGTCATGGCACACGCATGTCAAATCTACATCGGGAAAAGTGGGAGGGAGGGAGGGAGGGAGGGAGGGAGGGAGGCAGGCAGGCAGGCAGGGAGGCAGGCAGGGAGGCAGGCAGGGAGGCAGGCAGGCAGGCAGGCAGGCAGGCAGGCAGGCAGGCACGCAGGCAGGGAGGCAGGCAGTGTCTGTCTGTTGAGGTTTTCACCTTGTTCTTCTCCTGCTGAAGTTCTAACTGGACGTCCATCAGTTTGGCTCTCAGCTCGTCATTGGCGGCCTGAAGGGCGCCCGTTCACTCCGCCTTGGCCCGCCCTGCCGGAGCTCGTTTGGACATCTCTTACTCGAGTCTCGCCCGGTCGTCAGTCAGAGATCACAACATTTGTACCTGGAGCGCACAAACGCAGTGCTGTTTTCCACTGGCTTCGGACTCAACTTCAATCGGTACCGTAACTTACAACATCATAAACATAGATCTAGCTTGACTTATTCATTGAATAAATGCATTTAGTTCTTCAAAACTGCATCACACAACATAGCGTGACCGAGACGGCCGTTATCCACCTGCGTGAAGTTATTTGGTGAAATGAATGAGATGTTTAAGACACCATCGTTCTGTCTCTACGTAGATGAAGGGAAATAATCGATTGCTGAAGGTCCAAAGGTGTTGTGATAAACAAATAAACATTTTAGTGATTAGTGACATATTTGTGATAAACATATTAGGCAGGATAATCACATATGTTAACTTGACTGCCCACACTGTATTTATTTATGGTTATTTGTTAAATCGAGTACTGTTAGACATGAAATAGGAAGTGTTTCACATAAATGGACGACGAAAGGGGTACTCACCATTGTAGCTCCTGCTGGTCAATGATACGAGCCTCTTCTTGCAGTGGAAAACATACAGCCAACAAACACCGTGGAACCTAAAGGAATGAAATTAAACATTCATATTTAGCCTCAACCAACATTCACAAACGTAAATCTTTTTAAACACAATGAGTTGTACTTACCGTGTACGCTCTAGACGGTCCACTTGCAAGCAGAAAATAAAGATATTTCTGTTGATAATCGTCGTGTTTGTATCCGTTGTCTCGCTCTAGGCCATTGCGCCCACAGATTTGAATTTTGGCGAGAGTTCAGCCTATTGACGTCATTTCCGCGGTGTAATACCCGCATATCTGAAACGGCAAAGTTAAGATAGGATAAGCGGATTCAGGGGGGAGGTGGCTACATGCAGTCTTACTAGTTCATGATGAGTGCCAAACGACAATGAGAGGGGTTCGGTTATATAGGATACGTCAAAAAGGGCTTGTCCGTTAAGTGCCTTAGCCTTTATGGTCGTGTTCAAGGGTTCGGTCTTTACACCTATGCTGCGAGCAAAAGCCCAGTCAATCAGATTCTCGTCGGCCCCTGAGTCAATCAACACCCCGAGCTCGATTTCCTTGCCTTGGCAGGTTAGCGTCCCGACGGGTAGAACCCTATTCTTCTGCCGGACCACGGAGAAGGTGCTTACCCTCAGCGCACTCCGCTCCGGGCAGGAGAGGAAGAGATGACCAAGCGCCCCGCAGTAGTAGCATCTGCCCTCCTGGCGTCGACGCTGTCTTTCCTCTTCGCTCAATTTGGCCCTGCCGAGCTGCATGGGTTCCCTCCCCGCGAGTGGCCCTGCCGGGATCGATCTTTGGTGGTGCGTCTCGTGGGATGACCGCCCGGCCAATGATGCGGAAGGAGTAACGATCGCACCCCGGCTTGCCCGCTGCTTCCTCCACTCCTGTAGTCAGTTGTCAGTTCGGACGGCCAACGCAATGAGAGCGTCGAGTTCCACAGGAAGATCAAGGGGAATGAGTTGGTCCTGGATGGTCCCGGAAAGACCCCGGAGAAAAGCATCGTACAGAGCCGTCGAGTTCCATCCGCTTTCCGCGGCCAGAGTGCGGAAGCGGATCGCGTAGTCGCTGACCGTCTCTCGACCCTGGGTGATATGGGACAGCTCTCGTGCCTTCTCTCGGTCCGTGGGAACTGGATCGAACACCATGCGCAGGGCCTCGATGAATCCGGAAAACGAGTGACAGGTAGCGGAATTCCTGGCCCATTCTGCGGTCGCCCACGTCCGGGCTCTTCCCGTCAAATAGGAGATCGTGTATGCCACCCGGGAGCGTTCCGTTGGGAAGTCGCCGGGAGCTCGCTCGAACTGCATCTCACAATTCGTTATAAAGGCTCGACTCAGCCCGGGTTCACCTGCATATCGTTCCGGGGAAGCCAGTCTGATCCCCCTCGCCATAGGCGCGGGCGCCGGGTGGTCCACAGGGGGCGCCGCTGTGGAACAGGGCGTCACAGCTCGCCCCGTGGTCAGCAGAGCGAGGACGTCTTGCATCTGACGACTCAGCGAATCCACCTGGGCGGCCACCGCCTCTCTGAAGCCTTCCTGGTTCTTCACCAGTTCCTGAACCCCAACACTCAGAGCGTCTACCTGCTTCTGCTGTTGGCCCAGTTGCGAAGTCTGGGAGCGTACTTGGGCGACCAGCTGCGCTGTCTCTGCCGAGTCCATGTCTGGCCAGTGCGCAATGTCAGGTGCAGAGCAGGGAGAGGACTCGAATGCAGAGATTTCAATGTCCAAAAAGGCTTTTATTGTCTCCACTGATAGTCGAACAAAAAACGCCTCAAAAGGGAAAACTAAGGCGCCTCGAACCGAGGGAGAAAAAGGGGAAATCAAAGCGCCTCGAACCGAGGGAAATACAAAAACAAGATAGTGATGTAACCAAGTTAACATCGGGGATCAAAGTCGCTCAAACAAGGCTTCTACGTGGAACTCGAGGGTTTCGTGATCGCTAGTGTTCTTACAAGGCAAGACGCACTGGCACTGGATACTGGGAAAGACGCGGGTTATATGGACACAGGAGGGGAACACAGGTGAAGACAGTTGGTCATTGACGCAGGTGCACACACTTGGAATCAGGGGTTCACGTGACCGGACGCACAGGGGAAGGACACACCGACTGGAACGAGAGGAAAATCACACAATAAAACAGGAAGTAATCCGGACGACACATGACAGCATGACAGTTTATATTCAATTTTGTGTTTGTGTGCAAATTTTTGACTTCTTAATTTCCATTTTTTGACTTGCAGGTTGAATTTTTTTTCATAATGGGAGTCAGGGAGGGATTTGGATTAGGGTTAGGGTTGGGGTTAGGGTTAGGGTTAGGGGTTAGGTTAGGGTTAGGGTAGGATCGGTTTAGGGGACAGCGCACAGACGCAGCAGGAGCTCAATGGAAACTGGAAACGTGGGGTGGCAGTGGAGGTGGCACAGGCCAGTTAGGATTAAGAAGGGAGTTCCTCCAGCAATTTGCGTTTCGTTCCGGATAATTTTCCATCTACTCATTTTAGCTTATTAACTTGTTGTTTTTGCTCTTTTCTTGCAGGTACCGATTGGGTGTGAATATGTGAACTCGGCATAGGTAAGTATAACTGTGTGTTTTTCTGTTTCAGGTTATCCAGGTAAGTATTGTTTCTTTTGATAGTGTAAATTTTTACTTTCAACCACTTTTTAGTTTATATTCAATTTTCTGTTTGTGTTCAAATTTTTGACTTCTTAATTTCCATTTTTTGACTTGCAGGTTGAATTTTTTTTCATAATGGGAGTCAGGGAGGGATTTGGATTAGGGTTAGGGTTGGGGTTAGGGTTAGGGTTTGGGGTTAGGTTAGGGTTAGGGTAGGATCGGTTTAGGGGACAGCGCACAGACGCAGCAGGAGCTCAATGGAAACTGGAAACGTGGGGTGGCAGTGGAGGTGGCACAGGCCAGTTAGGATTAAGAAGGGAGTTCCTCCCCCGAAGGAGAGGAGCAAAGGCACGGTCCTACCATCCACGCCCACGTCCCACATCCAGCCCCAGAGCACCCTGTCCGTCGTGGCTGCGCCAGCCATGCTGGTCAGGCCAAGTTGGGCTTAATAAACATGTATTTGCTTTGTATTTGTTGTTTGTTTTTGTGTTTGCGCTTTGCCTATCCGGTCGCCTTTGTTATATATGTAATAAATGAGTCTCGACTTGGCATGATAGATTGACAGCTGCATTTGCGGTCAAATTAGTCGTACCTCGCACTTAATTCATCGACTCCCCTATCTGGGTGGAGCGAGAGCATCTTGCTCTGTGCGGCATCCATGCGCTCTCCTATCTGGGTAAAGCGTGGGTAAATTATAATTTTGCGTCTAATTTTTTATTTTATTAAATTAAATTTAATTTAATTTAATTAATTTTTAATTAAATTTTATTTAATTTTTATTTAATTTTGCGAGCGCTGAAGGACTGCGCTGGGGAGCTGTCGGGTGTCTTCACGGACATCTTTAACGTTTCCCTGCAGCAGGCCATCGTCCCCTCGTGTTTCAAGGCTGCCACCATCGTTCCTGTGCCGAAGAAACCTGCACCGTCCTGCTTCAATGACTACCGCCCTGTGGCACTGACGCCCACCATCATGAAGTGCTTTCAGCGGCTGGTCATGGAGCACATCAAGTCCGTTCTCCCCCCCACCATTGACCCTTTCCAGTTTGCGTACCGTGCCAAGCGGTCCTCTGAGGATGCCATCTGCTCTGCCCTCCACTCGGCCCTCACCCACCTGGAGAGAAAGGACTCATATGTGAGGTTGCTGTTTGTGGACTTCAGCTCTGCCTTCAACACCATTGTGCCGCAGCGACTCATCTGCAAACTCGACGAGCTGGGCCTCAGTACCTCCCTCTGCAACTGGATACTGGACTTCCTCTGTCAGAGGCCTCAGGCGGTGCGTGTTGGCGACAAAATCTCCGCCAGCATCACGCTGAGCACGGGGGCCCCCCAGGGCTACGTGCTCAGTCCATTGCTCTTCACCCTGCTGACGCATGACTGCACTGCGACCTACAGCGACAACCGCATAGTGAAGTTTGCTGACGACACGACTCTGCTGGGTCTCATCACGAAGGGCGACGAGACTCGGTACAGGTCGGAAGTTGACCTTCTGACCACGTGGTGCAGGGACAAAAACCTCCCGCTGAACGTCAATAAGACCAAGGAAATCATTGTTGACTTCCGGAAGGGTCACACAACACACCTGCCGCTGATCATCGATGGTGCTGTGGTGGAGAGGGTGAGCTGCACCAAGTTCCTGGGGGTGCACATCAGTGAGGACCTCTCCTGGTCCGCAAACACCTCGTCACTGGCAAAGAAAGCTCAGCGCCGCCTGTACTTCCTGCGGAAGCTCAGGCGTGCATGTACTCCTCAGGCAGTCCTGTCTACATTCTACCGTGGCACCATTGAGAGCATCCTCACCAGTTGCATCGCTGTCTGGGGTGGTAACTGCACTGAACAGAACTTGAAGGCCCTGCAGCGCATAGTGAATACGGCTGGTAAGATTATTGGTGCTTCACTCCCCTCCCTGAAGGACATTTACACCTCCCATCTCGCCCGCAAGGCAACCTCGATTGCCAGAGATGTGAGTCACCCGGCTCACTCTTTGTTTGACCTTCTGCCCTCTGGGAAGAGGTACAGGAGCCTGCGCTCCCGCACCACCAGACTCGCCAACAGCTTCTTTCTCCAGGCTGTTAGGGCCCTGAACTCGCTACCCCCTTCTGCGTAGCGTGCGGCACTGTTGCGCTATTTTCGGGAATGTCTGCTGTACGCACACTTGCTCCTTTTTGTTCTGCTCCTCTTATTTATTTATTTATTGTTGTGTTATTGTCACGTCCCTGCGTCACCGGACTCCCAGCCAAGCCCCAATCAAGGAATTGCCAGCACCTGCTACAGCTCGTTAGGTCCACTACTTAACCTCTATGCATTCTGCCAGTGGTTGTCAGTTCGTCTCTTTACCCTGCCCTTGACACCACTGCCTTTTGGTCCCCTGAACGATCTCTGTTGCCAACTGTTTCCGTAAACTGACCGACCACGCCTGATCGCCGCCTATCTTGACAACCTGCCTGCCTCCGACTACAACTACGCGCTGTGCTCTGCTGCTCAGCCACGCCAGACCGCAAGTCCAGTGTTCCACTTCCCCTTTTCCCCCTTTTCAATAAAGGATCGTGTGCACTTGGTTGTCCTGTCTCTGATCCGTGACAGTTATTTATTCATTATTTATTCAGCACGCTTTTGTTATACTTGTTTACTTGTTTGTCTGTTGTGAGCCATATCTTGTCACCGTGGGATAGGGGGGAACGAAATTTCGGTTTCTTTGTGTGTCTTTGGCATGCGGAGAAATTGACAATAAAGCTGACTTTGACTTTGACTTTGACTAATTGTTTTCCTATCGGCGCTAGTTTGCGCTCCCTTTTATTTCCTCCGTGTGGCCATCGACAACGTTTCGGCATCTTTTGTGCCTTCCTCAGGTCTGGCACACGGGAATTGCAGCTAAATTTAGTTTTGTTGCATGTGGTACTGTTTCCTCCTTCATGGCCGCATCGAGACTGAATTTCCTGCTCCGAGCGGACCTTATATGTGTTTCATGTCAGCAATTTGCGTTTCGTTCCGGAAAATTTTCCATCTACTCATTTTAGCTTATTAACTTGTTGTTTTTGCTCTTTTCTTGCAGGTACCGATTGGGTGTGAATATGTGAACTCGGCATAGGTAAGTATAACTGTGTGTTTTTCTGTTTCAGGTTATCCAGGTAAGTATTGTTTTTTTGATAGTGTAAATTTTTACTTTCAACCACTTTTTAGTTTATATTCAGTTTTGTGTTTGTGTTCAAATTTTTGACTTCTTAAGTTCCATTTTTTGACTTGCAGGTTGAATTTTTTTTCATAATGGGAGTCAGGGAGGGATTTGGATTAGGGTTAGGGTTAGGGTTAGGGTTGGGGTTGGGGTTAGGGTTAGGGTTAGGGTTAGGATTAGGTAAAGAGTTCCTCCCCCGAAGGAGAGGAACAAAGGCACGGTCCTACCATCCTGGACCGCACCCCACAACCAGCTCCAGAGCATCCTGCCCGTTGCGGCAGCGCCCGCCATGCTGGCCAGGACTAATTAGGGCTTAATAAAGATCGTTTTTGACCTTGAACACGTGTTTGTGCTTATTGTATGTTTGTTTTTGATTGCTCTTTACCTATCCGGTCGCCTTTGTTATATAATTAATAAGTGAGTCTCGATTTGGCATGTAAGATTGACAGCTGCGCTTGCGTTCAACTAAATATTCGTACCTCGCACCTAATTCATCGACTCCCCTATCTGGGTGGAGCGAGAGCATCTTGCTCTGTGTGTTATCCATGCGCTCTCCTATCTGGGTAGAGCGTGGGTAAATTACCATTTGTTTCCAATTGGTTTTGTACCGGCGTCATTTTGCGCTAAATTTTGTTCATCTGTGTGGCCATCGACAACGTTTCGGCATCTTTTGTGCCTTCTTCAGGTCTGGCACACAGGAATTGCATCTAAATTTAGTTTAGTTTCATCACATGGGGAGCTGCTTCCTCCTCCACGGCCGCATCGAGACTGAGAGCTCCTGCTCCGAACGGTGCTTATATACACTCCTCCAAGTGGGCGGAGCCAGCGATTTGCGCTTGTTTCTTTAGCATAGTAACTTGTTTTCTTGCAGGCACCGATTGGGCGTGGATTTGTGATCTCCGGATTAGGTACGTATATTTTTGTTTTGGGTAAGTATTTACTTTTAACTGCTTTTTTTTGCTTTTTTTGTCCCAAATAATGCTTATTTGCAATTGTTTACATTCAAATTTGATAGGTATGCACATTTTTTTTGTTTTAGTCTGTTAATTAGGGATCGGAGACAAGGGATGCAACAACATCCACACAAGGTCAAAATGGCAGAGAAAACGGCAATGGAGACCAGGGCAGAGGAAACCAGGGTGCGGTACTTTCCGAACACGTCCAACCCGTCGGTCCAAACCTCTGTGTTCACCCCACTGTGCCCCTTCATCTTTCCGTTCAAGGTCCGCAGGCCCTCAAGGGCCTGGGACAGGCTTCCGCCGGCTGCAGTATTATTCGGAATAAACGTGCAACATTGCTCACCGAACATGGCGCAGACACCGTCCTCCTTTGAGAGTAGCATGTCAAGGGCCATTCGATTCTGGAAAGCCATGAGGGAAGTAGCGGCCAGTTGGGAGTGGACCGCCTTGAAACCCGCCTCGGACCAGTTTCCAAGCCTCTGCACGTTGTAATGGACGTAGTTAATCCTGTCAACATTTTTGTTAATAGTACACCACCAACACAGGGCGGATTCAAAACCAGCTGCTATCTGATTCACCAGCTTATACTCATCCGGTACTCCTCTAGGAACACCAATGGCGTCAATGTAAGTTGGATTAGCCGCGCCCCGCCATTCGGCGTTTCGTTTCGTTCTCGGCCAGAATACGGGAACCACGGACTTAGCAAAAGATGTTAGATCATAAGAGGACATCGGTATCAAATGAACAGGTAGCAATAGGGTTACCAAAGCGCAAATTCCGGAGCTGTTGAAAGGCAACCTATCATAAAGTTTTTTACTATTACACCAAAACCAAATATCACTACGAGCAATGGGCAAAAAAGGGGCAGCGACATTGGTCATGGACCCACACCATGAAGTAGGTAGAGCGCCGAGCTTCTCACCGGTACCAGGTAATCTAATGCAAGTAAAATTACCCTTAGCTACATAGAACGAAAAAAAGGGGTTTATACTTTGTCATAGAGGCAACAGGGTAAACCTTATCACATTCAAAACAATCATGAGTGGGTGAAATGGATAGGCTTAACATTAAAGCAACAGCACACTTAGGAACTATATTTGCAGGTATGATTTTGAAAAGAGGTCTTGGACCCATGCATGCAATGCAACTGGTGTTAGCCATCTTCGCGGCCTGCTCAGCCATAAGAAGCCAGTTGTTGGTTTGACCGCTTATCCCTGTGGAGGCTACAAAATAGCTGTCTACATCAGTGAGGAGCATACTTGTGATTTTTGCTCCTGCTGACAGGGTGTAATTATTTGTAACGGGACGGTCTGCGACCGACATTGTTTTATTAATGCAAATAGCAATAGGAAAGTGAGGATCAATTCCAGAGGACCAAGCCCACAGTTGAAAACCCCAACAAGAAGTGTTAAACAAGGTGGCATTTGGAGGAAGAATTTGACCATCAGTGAGTGTAAGAGACAAAAGGAGGCTTTTGCCCTCATTTTTCAAAGTCACTCGTTTAGCAAAGAACACAGCCTTTTCACTGGAACCAGAGAGTGGGGTGACCATTTCGAAACCTTTCAAACTCTTCATAGGTAAAATAATAGAAGAAGATGTATTAGGAGCCACAGTAAACATTAATGACTTATTGTAAGTCCAAGACAAAAGCCATGGTACGCAAGTTGGAACGCAGACGGTTCCTGGAATACAAACAACCTGATCAAAAGGGGATTTAGTGTCGCGCTTATGTCTAGCAATTTTTCCCCCATGAGCCATATCAATTAGAATTAGCTTTGGTAGCTGCCTGAGAGAAGAATGTTCGAGGCTCATGGTACTCTATCCATACAAATAAAATAACCCCCGAAAAAAATATAATGGTAACACAAACCAGCAAAAGCAACCAAAAGCACATGGTAGACTTTGCGCAGGCTACAGCCCGATTAAAGCACTCACCAAATGACTCTCTAATGCTCATATTTTGGATCTCCTCAGAGTCAACACCCTGAGCTTCGGATTGGTGTCTTGGAAATTGGCTTCTGCTAGCTTTCGTGTCAACCCTGGATCTTGGCACCAGGATCAGGCACTATTACCAGACTTTGCTCACCTTCCGTACTTAGGTTGGGTCTGCAGAGATCACCTTTTTACAATGAGATAAATGAATCCACGTGTTGAGTTCGGCTAATTTCAAAGCATTAGGTGTCGTGAGTAGTACCAAAAAAGGACCTTCCCACTTGGGTGAATGCCAATTCTTCCTCTTGATACTCTTGATCAAGACCCAGTCTCCCGGTACCACTTTGGGGTCTTCCTGCGGAGAAATGGGTTCACCATCAGTGTTATTGGTTAGATTCTTTTGACGTTCCAAAATTTTTCTCATGTAATCAGCTAACGCGGCCTTCTCGGGGATCTCCCATGTGTTCTTGAACTGAGGAAGCCTGTAAGGTCTTCCAAACATAGTTTCATAGGGAGTTAGCCCTGTTGTACTTGTAATATTTATGTACATTTTGACCAGGTCTAAGCACTGAGTCCATGGTCGTTTGGTTTCTCCCATACATTTCTTTAATCTGTTTTTTATAGTCGCGTTAGATCTCTCAACAACTGATTGTGAACGATAGGAACAATGGTTCTTTAG
The DNA here is from genome assembly GCF_024217435.2 of Syngnathus scovelli. Lineage (NCBI taxonomy): Eukaryota > Metazoa > Chordata > Actinopteri > Syngnathiformes > Syngnathidae > Syngnathus > Syngnathus scovelli. The sequence goes on from NC_090861.1 coordinate 12,597,009, forward strand.
ATTTATGTGGAACATTCTCCCAATGTTATGCACTATCTGATTTACAAAATGTGGACCATTGTCGCTGTATTTTTTTTTTCTGGAATACCGTATCTTGGAATGATGTCTTTGCATAAGGCCTTTGCCACCGTGAGTGCATCAGCATGTTCGGTAGGAAATGTTTCTACCCATTTAGAAAATGCGTCTATTATGACCAAACAATATTCTTTCCCTTCACATTTATGTAATTGGATATAATCCATATGTATTGTCTGAAACGGATACAACGGAGTCGGGAATTTCCCTCTCTGAGGTCTTAAATTGCCTTGTGGGTTATGTTTAGCACAGATCAAACACGCTCTGCAAAATTGTTGTGAAAAAGCTGCAAAGCCGTATGTTGTATAAATAGCCTCAACTTGTTTCACCTTACCCCCCGTCGAGACATGGGTGACCCCATGACTCGAAATAGCAGCCCATTTGAACAAGTTATGAGGCAAGACAGGTTTGCCCAAAGGTCACACAAAAAGACCAACAGTGTTTTTAGTTGCACCCCGTTTTTCCCAAGAGAGCCGTTCCTGGGAGGGGCTCTGAGACTGCATGTCAAGCAACACATCAGGGGGGATGTGTGACATCGAATCATGAGCCGTGAGAGACGAGAGGACATGGAGCAGGCCTTCTGCAGCGGCCTTCGCGGATTTGTCAGCAAAAGCATTACCGAGAGAAACAGGATCAGAGCTCGCAGTGTGAGCAGCACACTTGCAAACCGCCACCTTTAAAGGTAGCTGGACAGCGTCCAAAAGTTGAGTCAGTAATGTGGAATGGGTGACGGGCTTCCCTGCAGAAGTTATCATGCCACGGTTGCTCCACTGCTGAGCAAACACGTGCACTGTAGCAAAAGCATACATGACTATCAGCCCAGATAGTGACGGATTTGTTTACAAACAATTTGCTGGCCCCAGTCAAAGCAATGAGCTCAGCGGCCTGTGCAGACATATTGGATGGCAGTTTAGCAGCCTCCAAAACCATGTCGGCAGTAACAATGGCATACCCAGTGTCAAACGCACCTCTTGGATTAAGGTGCCCCCGGCTTCCCAGTAACGGGTTTGTTTTAGCCGGGTTCGGAGATTCGTCCGTAATCTAACCACCCGAGTTAAATTAACTCCTCCGGAATCAATCTAATTTCTGTACGACGCCAATCTCTCTCAAGTCACCCGAAGCTCGTGCCGAGTAACTCAATTCGAGGCAGGACTTCGAAGTGACCGCATCGTATTGATGGCTCCCCGCTAATGTTTGAAGTTCTTATTCGTTACGGATATTTTTTAGATGTCTTTGTTAAGACCTCAGGGATTCGTTTGTATAGCGCACCCAAGCACTAGTTTTGCCGAAGTAAATGTTAATATGGGTCCGTTCCACTTGGTCGCTCATGCAGCGAGCCGACCAACTTTTTTATTCGAAAGAGAATCGAATTAATAAAAGTGTGACAATAATAGCATTTAAGAAGAAAATTAATGCACCCTATATGATTAATTCTAACTTCGTATACGCGGATCTAGCTCTTAACCGTCGGAGTTCTTCACCCCTCTTAATTGCTTTAAAAAAAAAAAAAAAAAACTTATTCTAAACCGGATAAAAATGTCGTGCTCTGTTTAGATTTGCCCAATAATTAATTTGGAAGGCAAGTCTATTTTTTGATCGTGTCCCGTTCAACTTTTGACGCGGCCCGACAATTTTAGGAACTGGGCCGCGCCCGACGGACAATCGAAATACTTTTATTCTCCTCCAACTCCAATGATTTATTTTAACCGTCGTCGTTATTTTATTTAGAAGAAGTAAATTTCCAACAATTCACTTTTAACGAAATCCACTCCTCCTTTAAATATTTACGAAAGTTATTTAATTCTCCAACTTCCTCGGAGTTACTTTTTCCGCGACCCGTCAAAAAGGGGAAGCGGGCCTGAGCCTTTCAAATAGTTAAATAACTTTCCGTTCTACACAAACCAATAATCTGATTTAAACACTTCCTTTAATTTATTCAAACGAAACAACTTTCGAACGGATCGAAATTCACTCGTGGCTCAAATAACTACGGAAGTTATTTAAGTCTCTAACTTGTTTGGAGTTCCTTTTTACGCGGCCCGTCTAAAAGGGGAAGCGGGCCTGAGCCTTCGGTTGCATATTCAGTACAAATCCGCGCACAACGAAGTAAGTAATATACAAAACACATTTATTGAAGAAACATGGAATAGAATTACAAATCTCAATTACTCCAGAAACTGAACAACTTCACTCACTGATACCCGTGTTAATAAAATCATTCAATCCCAGAACAATTCGATTGCAAAACACAGTTCATAAAAAAGGGAAGAGGTAAATACCAGTTGCGTGCTATTTTTGGTGGAAGCAAAGTCGAGTGATCAGTTCGATCTTGCTTCTAAAATCCAAATTAGAGAAACAGGCTGGCCACGAGGAAGCCGGCGGCCCGATGACTATTCCCCCCTCTCGCTAAAATACATAAAAACGGTCATCTTCACCAATTTCTCGTTTAAAGTTGTCCAGTCCAATTTTTAGGAGTAAATCCAAGTTAATTTCAGTCCAGTGATCCTGCGTCTCACACAAAGATCTTTGGGACTTTGGAAAAAATCTTGAAAGTCCTCCGGGCCTCTTCACGTATGAGAGCTCTTTTGGGGGGAAAAGCCCTGAAGCTGCTCCTGCAGGACCTTTTATAGACCTCTCCGTCCCCCCCCTCCCCTTTCTTTTCTCCGGTACTTTCCCTATAGGGTAAGACTGCCCAGTTTTCCCACGCCTATAGAAGGGACTGGCCAGCTTTCTCACGCCTATAGAGGGAACTGGCCAGTTTTCCCACGCCCATAGAGGGAACTGGCCAGCCTCCCCACGCTTTGTTATCTGTGGCCTTCAGCCGCTGTTTCCGCCCTGACCACGCAGTACTTTCCACCAAATGCACAGCTAGTGGTAAAACCTTTCACTTCCCCTTTTCACCCTTGACCTACTTTCTTAAACAATTTATGTCACGCCACTATTCTCATAGTGACGGGTTTCTTGATCGAATTGACAAATAATATTGCTTAAAGCGGTTACAGAATACATTTTTAGCCAAGCAAAGAAATAAAAATAAAAATCACATTTGTGCTTCTCCAAACAATTTATGTCACGCCACTATTCTCAGTGACGGGTCTATTGATCGAATTGACAAATAATATTGCTTAAAGCGGTTACAGAATACATTTTTAGCCAAGCAAAGAAATAAAAATAAAAATCACATTTGTGCTTCTCCAAACAATTTATGTCACGCCACTATTCTCAGTGACGGGTCTCTTGATCGAATTGACAAATAATATTGCTTAAAGCGGTTACAGAATACATTTTTAGCCAAGCAAAGAAATAAAAATAAAAATCACATTTGTGCTTCCATGCGTGACTCACACTCTGACACCGTGTTCCTTTTTTATATCCATTTTAACCGGTTTAGCTTATTCCGGCCCCTCTATTGGTCTCCCGTTTTGGTCTGGCGCCATCTTTTGGACAAATTTGGAATTTCAGCTCTGCCAATTTATTCCTGTGAACAATCCATGTTCTACCATTTGGACCATCTCTACCCCCATGTTACACGACACCCTCCCCTTGGATTGAAAACAGGTATAAATTATCCCTGATCCCCAAGAGCTACACAGCCATGTCGTCGTCTTCGTCTGAGATATTCACAACCTCAGCGGTCGTTGAAGTAGGGCAGGCCGCTGCCATGTCTCCCTGTCGGGCGATCTCTGCGAAGGCGTTGATCAGGCGCGACAACCGACTAGCAGCGTTGTCGTCCTCAGCGTGGTTCTCCACGGCGAGGGCTCTCAGCTCCGGTGTTGAACGCCCCGTGGCCACACTCTCGACATCTGCCTCCTCATTTTCAGCCTCACTCCCGCATCCTCCGTCTCGAGCCTCATCGTCGTCCTCAGACTCAGAAGGAGCTGCATCCACATCCAGCGGGCTTATCAGCCGTACGGGGCTGGTGGGCGAGTCGAGGGGAGGATCATCATTGTAGCCAGGCCCTCCATACGTACGGCTGCCGTCTGGATCCCGACGCCCCATGCAACCCTCGCATGGCTCTCTGCACCGGACGTAAGACCCATCCAGGGTCCAATGTCCAACACACCGTCCTCCTCCCCGACGCGCAGGCCGGACAAGCCCCACAGGGGCCTCGCTGGGCATCCCCATAGGTCGGTGTAATCCATATCCTGCGTTTGGGTGCGTGTAAAAGTCAGCCGGGAGAAAGCGATGAGGAGCGCTCACTGTCAGACAGCGCCCACATTGCCAATGTGAAATGACGCATCGGGTGCCGTTCTGTTGACGCCAGGTCATGTGAATCAAAGGCCAGATAGTGCCGTGGGTTACTCCTGCTCCATGCATGAGAACCGTACGTGCCATCAGGGGCCCTGTAGTTGTCTCGAGCAGAGTCGCAGTGGTCATCAAATCCGCACATCCTTCCCATCCGAGATGGTCCAAGCTGGACTGCTCTCCCTCTTTTACATACAGACCGTCAGGGACCAGCCAAGCCAAACTAAAGCCGGCCTGATAACAACAGTTTCCCACATAAGATCTCCCGATCACCCAGGCCAATTTCATGTGGCTCATCCCGCATAGGATGCATTTAGGTGCATCCGTAATACGGTGTACAGTCTGTAACACATGGAAGCACAAATTTTAACATTTTTCATGTTACACATCAAACAATCACCCCTCTGCCAGCCCCTCGGTATACAATAGAGGGGCTTCTCGGCGGCTGCCCTCCCGCCTCTCGGGGCGGGAGGGGAAAAAAAACAGAGTATGTAAAAAAACAGGTTATCATTGCCAATTGGTCCACCACTTCGGTCCAAAGTAACACAGACAATGACCCCCATACCATGCACCAGAGTACGAGTTTGGCCGTACGCCATCTCCACGCGACAGAGGTGCGGGCATGCTGGTCAAGTCTGACTACCATCTTTATAACATACATGGCCATTCCTATCACTAATATTGCTTCTAATATGACAACCCCGAAAACAACATAATAAACAAAAATTGACACCACTTCCAAAACACTCCACAAAATAAGCAATACAATTTCGGCGATACCTCTGGGGGTATCAGGGTCAACATACATTCGGCCATGCATGTTGTTAGAGATTTGCTTACTCCAACTTATTTTGCAAGAACCACAAGGAAGGACAAGCAAGTTCTTTTAGACACCTGCAGGTGGAGAGTCCATTCGTCGCTGTCTGAACAGCGATTATCGAATGAAGTCTAAAAGTCTCCTCCCTGCAAGGGCATATTTATTAGGAGGAACAGAGTGGGGGTGGGAGTGGACAGGTTTGGTGAACCCCCGGCCTCTGATAAGAACAGAGCAGGGGGTGTTTTACACTATTGTGGGAAACAGACTCTGCATTGTGAGGGCCAGACGTGATTGATTTAATTATTACATTGTGAGGGCCAGACGTGATTGATTTAATCATTACATTCTACATTCCAACATAATCATAGGATCAAACTAACCTGAAAACCCTAACATCTCCCTCCTGATTTATCATATGATTATGCCACCCCAAACAACAACGATAGGCAAGAAAAAAAACATATATACGTATAATGAAGAAAGTAGAATGGTAAAAATAAAAACAACAAACAATGATAGCAACACTTTCCAGTGAAATTGAAGCATTACCTCAAACTTATTGTGTAAGCGAAAAACCTGCTGGCCAGATGTTATTAGCAGGAAAATTCTTACACGGCCCCGTTGCCACAGGCGGCCAGAATGCTATGAATAACAAAAAATAAAAAGAAAAACACAGAAACAGTACATCATTGTATCCATCACTTGCGAAGCTTTTCGATGGTCAAATCAACAAGTTTCCGTAATACATGCTCAACAGAACAGCATCTACGCAATCCACGTCTCATTATCATTATCACAACTGTCACGTCTAAGAAGTTGTATATGTGCCCGTGTTTTCGTCAGCTGATGATGTTCTAGTCTATAGGTGAGGCAGTGCCTCTGAACTTCTGAATGAAGTAGGTCCCGTCCGATGGTGCAGCCATGTTGGTAGTAGAGCCCTTACACCTTGAAAACGGCTCTCTCATCCTGGCACACAGCGGTGATGTCCAAAGCTCCCATCCAGTTTCCTCCTGGAGAGCAGTCGTCGTTAATGCATTTGTGGGTCCTGCAACCTTGGGTGCAACATGTGTAGTCAGCAAGACTTGGAATGGTCCCTCCCGTCGTGGCTGGCCCAGTTCCTTCAATTGATGACCTCGATGTAGACCCAGTCTACTGGATTTATGGGGTTGTCGACCTGTGAGGAGGAAAGATCAAGCGGCAGTAAATTTGTCTTTGACACAGTTTGAGCGTCCTGATCATATAATCTGCCAAGGACTGCTCTTCATCTGTTGTTTGCAACTCTCGTAGTCAATTGTAGTGCCCATTTAACTGGCAAATAGGAATGTTTGCGGGAAGAGTTTGAACACTTCCTAATGATTCCCTTTAACCAAAAACTATTTATGACAGGGGCGTTCCCATTTATTGCCTCCTGGTTTAAAAGAGATTGTCTTATCCATGCCTTCTTTGTCCTCACACGCTCGCACCCACACAGGGTGTGAACACACACACACACACACACACACACACACACACACACACACACACACACGCACCCACGCAGACAAAGAGATTCTAATCCATCTCTCATGTAGCTTCTCTTGATAGAATCTCCTATTGGTAAATGTATAGCAGACGTTTTAGCATATAATCCCATACTCTGCTCTCTCACTTCTACTTTTTCATGTCGGTGCAGTCGTAGGTGGCCCCTATTGCAGTCATTGTCTTGTTAACTGTCGCCTTGTGACTCCTATGCATGACTGTGTGAATGTCAAAAATTGAACGTACCTAACTTTCTGACCATCCAACCTCCACTGTGGTATAAAAAACCTTACTATTGTATTGAGTAGGTACATTGAGCAACCTAGCTTCCTCCTGACTGCCCAATGTCCTGTTCTAAAATTTATATAACTCGACCTCTACGTCTTAAGCTTGATGAGCCAAAATATAAGATCTTGCTCTTGTTTCCTACCGTTTTAGTCTATTTGTTTTATCCAAATCCGTTCAATCTCTGATTATAATCTGTAGCCCTACGTATTTTTCAAATTTTTATTTATTTATTTATCAAATCTCCTCAGTTCTGTCAAACTCAGTGCACAATGAACCTCCCTTCCACTTTGAACCAAGCTTCACCAAATTTGGGAACGCCGTAGCAAGGAGTGCGATTTGGTTGTCAGACACTCCAAGTCCATATCTTTTTGCCGCACTTCACCCTATCAAGTTGGTGTTCTTTTGTTGTTGCTTCAGAGTGACCCCATCCATCACTCTTGAATGAGTCCATTGTTCAAATGAGTCAATGTTCATCATTGTGAGTTCCTCCGCTTTCCACTGTCTTTTCTCGTCCCCGAGGATGTTGTATTTCCTCCGGAGTGTACTTGTCCTCCTCCAAGCACAACAGCAGTCTTTTCTTGTCCTTCGCCAAAGGTCAAAGGTGCTTCAGAGCCAGGCACCATTTTGTGGTTGTTCACGGCTGCAGGCGAAGACTCGGATTGGGTTTCAGGGGCCCTGACACTGAGAATGACAGGCTGGTTTGAACACTTGTAAGACTATCTCCAAATGTAGCTGCTTCCATCAATTTGCTGGTAATGTTTGTTTACCAAACTTCAAATTCTTCTAATAACAGAGGTCTCGTTTTTATATCGTAAATCCTGCAACTCATCCTATTTTTTTTGAGCTACATTTTATCTATCTATAGTTCCAATTTAATCGGACAGTATGTTGTCTTCAGTATCATTATTGAAAATCAACTCATCGAGGTCTGCTTTCCACATCAAGCCCTGATCTGTATGTCTTGACCTATCACATGTTATTGCTTGCTCAAAAATGTGACTTAGAGTATGGTGCTGTGAATTCTCAATCTCCCCAATGAAATTGGATCCCACCTCGTAGTTCTTATCGTTCTCATGTTCCTGTTAGCCTGCAATTGTCCAAATCAAAAATGTTTTCTTTTAACTGTCTTTCTTTTGAACCTCTAAATCTCTCGTGTTGCTAACCTATCTACACCAGAACAAAAAAATTACCACAATATAACACCAAATGTATTCGAAAATTCATTGTCATAAAGTGTTGTATTATTACTATCTTCCACTATCTGTCCTACTCACTCCCCCCCTTTTTGAGGCCTGGCAACGCCCATGCCTCACACCTTGACAAACTTTTTGGGAGAATGTGTTCTTTACTACATACGATTCCATCATTATTTAATTTGACTTACTTTCCAAAACGCTTCTCAATTTCTCAGTTCACACATCTTCTACATGTGTTACTGGTTCTCCATTTTTTTTCTAGTTAATTATCAATCCAAAAGCTACGCGTTTCTTCCTAACATTCAACCTGCTCAAAATCACTCTTTCATCAAAGTCGCTCTACTAATTCTCTATAGTAGTCGCCAACGACTTCAACCATTCAACCTGTAATTTCTTTTCATTCAGGCTATCATTCATCAATGTTCATTTGCATCTCACACGCAGTCTCCAAAAAGGAGTCTTTCTATCACATTGGTCCCAATTCATCCAAGCTCACCACACAACATTCATATATCATTTTCAACTTAGCTTTCCTGGTAGAACAATCCACCAATTCAAAAAAAACTTAACTAAAACAAACAACTGGCAAATTAATCTGAATTTTTTCTTTGTTTTTAAATTTGAAGAACTCAATCTCTCAGATTTAGCTTGCATTTAGAATTTTGTATAATCTTATAACACAACCAATCAATTATTCCTATTAAATGTAGCATTGCAAAATCTTAAATTCACAATTTAGCTTCTTCCAATTCTTGAAAGCATGTTCTGTCATTTTTTTTTTTTTTTTTTTTTTTTTTTCCCCGAATTTCTCATGTGGGCTCGACACTTTACATGCACTAGTGTGGATTAGTTTCTGCTCGCAAACAGATTTCTTTTTCCTCTCATTTTTATCTTTCAAAATCATTTCTGTTCTGCGGTGCAAATTGGATAGACCACAGTCTAGCAATTTTTTTTATACTAAAACTTTAGCCAATGTTCATCATTTTAACATATACGCACACACATGCACAGCTCTCGCATGCAAAAGGTAGGTCTCAGCCACAATGATTCGTCACAGGCTGGCCATTTCCTGTGGTCGATCATGAGCTGGTCCCTCCCATGCACACGAGGACAGCACATTCTAATTTTATTTATTTATCTTCTAGAAGCAAGTTGCATTTCTTTACCACTTGATTTGCATATTTTAACTTCAGTGTAACACAATTTGAGCTCTAGTCATTTGTAATTTGTGCATACAAACAGCATTGTCATACTTCTTGGATGGACAGGACTTCTAATAATCTAAAAAAAATTCTAATAATCTGACAATGACATGTTTTGCTGTCATATGGGCATCTATTCTTTCTTTCTCTGTATGAGCATAAGCGGTCAAAGAGGAGGAAGCTTGTCATGCTAAAAATGAGGCTTTTCCTCTTTTCCTTCCTCCACCCTTTGATTGATATTGTTTTGCAAAACGACACACTCTTGCTAAGTGTCCTCGTTTCCCACAGTTCCAACAGTTGTCAGAATCTCGCGGGGGTTTTGAATTATATGGCGGCCTGCGACCTTGTTGGCCTCTACCTCTCCCTCTGCCTAGCTGGGACCCTTGGAAGAAGACTGTTGTATCTTCATCTAGTTCATCATCATCATTATCTAGATGAAATACATCAGAACTTTTGCCTTTTTTGATCACCTTTTCAGCATGTCTGGCCCATTGCATTTCAAATCTCAATTGAATGGCGGCCTCATCACTTTTCAACTTTCTATCTTTTGTCTTTTGGATTTGTTCTCTTCTTTCTTGTGAAGCTTTCAACCACATTTTAGCACAATCCAATTCACTCTCTTTTCTTTTCTTTTTCAGTCCTATCTTCCTAGCCACACTGTCCTCCAAAACTTCAACCACTATCTTCCACACTTCAACTTTCAACTTCCCTTCTACACCATACTTTTTCTTCCACTTTGGCATGTATTGCATACAATTAAGAAATCTACTCGCCATGTACTTCTCATCTCCGTCAAGAGGCAGAGATTTACCGTTTTTATTTCCCATCTTAATTTTAGTAGCTTAAGGTTTTACAATTTTTTTTCAATTTTTTTTTCTTTGAGGATCCTCAATGCAGGTTTAAATTGACCTTTCAACAAATCACTAGCCTGTATTATTGCCGTGGATCAATGCTAGAACTGCTTCTTAGTCAACTTATCCTACCAGTCACACACTCAATCACACAAACTCCAGCGCTTTTTTAGGCCTATCCAGGGATGGGTGTAAAACCCTCCCAAACAGCTTTGGAAAAACGGACAAAAGAAAAAATCTACGCCCTTCTTCAATTAAGAAAAAGAAGCTCTGTTTTTCTTAGCCCGTTTCTTCCACTGGGACTTGAACCCAAGCTATTCTTTGGCTTGGAAAAACATACAAAGAAAAATCTACGCCCTTCTTTGATTAACAAAAAAGAAGCTCCGCGTTTCTTAGCACGTTCCTTCCACTGGGACTTTAACCCAAGCCAGATCCCTCAGCTCGGAAAAACAGACAAAGAAGAGTCTACACACTTCTTCGATGAACGAAAAAGAAGCTCTGCCTTTCTTAGCCTGTTTCTTCCACTGGGACTTGAACCCAAGCTATCTCCCGTGCACCTCTATGTGTTACGCGTTTAACAACACAACACAATTTCAAGAACTTACTTGTCCCCTGGTTCGTTGCACTGCCGGGTCCCGTCAATCCACCTCTGTCAGACGAAGGCAGACCTAAGATGCTGGCCCAGCGAAGAATTTCCTTCCCAGGTCTTTCTTTACCAGGTCCGGCTAGTGGACGCTGGCCCGTCGACGGTGTACAGCGCGTCGTCCTCCGTCAGCCAGATGATGGGTATGAGGGTCCCGGGTTTCGGCACCAAAATGTTAGAGATTTGCTTACTCCAACTTATTTTGCAAGAACCACAAGGAAGGACAAGCAAGTTCTTTTAGACACCTGCAGGTGGAGAGTCCATTCGTCGCTGTCTGAACAGCGATTATCGAATGAAGTCTAAAAGTCTCCTCCCTGCAAGGGCATATTTATTAGGAGGAACAGAGTGGGGGTGGGAGTGGACAGGTTTGGTGAACCCCCGGCCTCTGATAAGAACAGAGCAGGGGGTGTTTTACACTATTGTGGGAAACAGACTCTGCATTGTGAGGGCCAGACGTGATTGATTTAATTATTACATTGTGAGGGCCAGACGTGATTGATTTAATCATTACATTCTACATTCCAACATAATCATAGGATCAAACTAACCTGAAAACCCTAACACATGTAGACTACAAAAAGACCCAAACCCATCGTGTGTCTTGTGTATAAAAATCTCAAAATCAAAACCTTGAATATTGATATGACCAAAATCACGGGGCGAGTGAGTTGTTGCAAATCCCAAGACCCAGAACAGCAGTAGGCTGTCCAGATACTGAATAAAACCCAATATTGAACTTCGTTACTCACTCTCATCGCTCCTGGCCTCCCTCTTGGATTTAAAAACCCGCTTGAGCTGTTTGTTGCCATGATTAGTTCTTTTTTTTTTTCTCTCTCTTTTGTCTCTTGCAGTTCCAGTCTCTGAGCTGTCAGGCTCAAATGCCCGACGGCCGCCCGACTTCTCCTTTTAATAAGACGTTCCGACCACCCCTCTTGTGGGCCGTCATTTGCCTAACTAGAGACGCCTCTCTCTCGCGGGGGTAAAACAAAAGCCTCTTAATACTACCTTTTATGGCAATGCACAAAGTTGTTGCTATTCCTATCAACACAAACCCTACTAGCACCCACGCCCAGATTGGCCCCAGTACCACCTCCAATGCACCGCTGATCACATCACCAAAAGCCTCAACCGCGGCACTTGTTGCTGACTGAAGCGCCGCCCCTATCTTCTCATACCAAGTGCAATCATGAATGTTTTCTCCATGGCCACATTTTATCCAATGCTCTGAAGGGGAGAAACATGTTCCATTATTGAAAATTCTATTGGGGCCAATCCAATCAAAACCTATGAACTGCCGCCCTTCACACAGACTCTTTCGGAACGCACATCCCTCAGCAATCTGCATCAGCGCAGGCAGCCGATAGGGGATAGACACTGGCTCGCCTAGATTTAGCAATCCTTCATTTTGTACCCAGGTAGTACAAGGCGCCCGGTCTCTAGCGGGCTGACGCCTCCACCTGTTTTGTGGCGAGACGTACTCCCATAAAGCCCCTTCTACACTCCTGTATCCTTCATCTTGATATTTATCTAAACAATATTCTTTCCAATTAGGCAGTGTAACACATTGTTCACGAGCTAAGGTAATTAAACATTTTGTTTTCTCAGTGTTACAAGTCATCGACCAGGGCCGGGGATTCACATAAATATATGGGGAGTAAATTCCTGTGGGCTTGATATCAGTCTCTTTTGAATATACCGTTGACATAAATTGGTATTGAACCCAGTAATTTGTTGTTACGTTTAAACAGGGTATAACCCATTGCTTCATCTCATACCCGTTAAATCCCCACCATGTCTTGGCGGGGTCCCGAACGTCTATTTCAGATCATGCCTGTAAAATTCCTTTCACTGTTTTGTTTACTAAGAGACTGGCACAGTTGTGAACCCACCTGGTGCCCAAGACGGATCGCTTGATCTCATCCAGGTCACATCTTGGTGACTTCCCAACTGTCCAATCCCTCCCATGCAATCCAGCATAAATTTTCCCCACTACGCATTGGTCAATTTTGTCAAATTCTCCCGGAGTTACCGTCAACAAATCGGCAGGAGTGGGTAACCGTTGAACCGATAAGTGCCTTGCTGACGGGTATAACCGGTGTCTGCCTTGGTAACTGCTGGGCACAGCAACCCATTTTTCTACCTGCCATAACCATGGAAATGAACTATTTAGCCAAAATTCAAAATCTACTGGTTCCTTATTTGGGTTGAACTTCCTCCCTCCCCTTGTTGACACCGCAACAGGGGACTTAATCTTTTGAAATTTATATGCCCACATTATCACATGATAATTATTTTCACAAAATTGTCCCACGTTAAAGTAACACGCATTTAACCTACTAAAAACTCCCTGACAGTCCCAAAATACTGACTTCTGGCTGTCGGGCAGGCTTCTCGGCATCCGGTTAAGGCGACGCTTACTTGAATAATCCTGAGTTTTTTCGCAAACCAACTCTAAACAACTCCAGCACGGCTCCCATCCGGGATAAGTGCCACGGCACGTGGAGTTCTTCATTGGGGCCGGGAATGAAAATTCATCCGGCCTTTTTCCACTTTTCTCCCAATACCCTCCTTTTGATTCGGGCAACGGGACACACGAGGCATTGCTATACCATTCCGCATGCTCCTCGCCCACTTTCAAAATCCAATTTCTTTTAACAATTTTCTCTTCACGTTTGTTCTTGCAAATCAAACTTATCGTTAGGTTAGCAAAGTTTTCTGGCGCTTTGAAATACCTCATATCACAAGCACTGATGTTACTCATTATTTGCCCTGTGCAATTCACGATACCCAAATTATCGGGAAAGTGAGTTACTTCACTCACTATTTCCCTTTTTGTCTTATACCGTCTTTCCTCCTCGTCTCCTGCGCGCGGAATTGCTCCTGGTTCCAGTGGCAAGGCGATCATCTTCTCTCGTCGTCGCAGCACCGATGTCCAATATTGTCTGGTAGCGATGTCTGGTGCTATGGATGTATTCCATTTCACGGTGACGCTTCCAAAGTCCACTGCCCAACAGGTTTGATTGAAGAGCTTCGTTCCATCATACTCGATATTGATCATCTCCATCGGGTCATAGCGGGCCGCGCTCTTCCAAAGTGTGAAGCTGAGTAGGATGCCTGTCAAAATGACTGAAAGTATTATAGCTGTCAGCCAATCCGTCACCAGATTCTTCTTCCATGATATCGCCGGCTGAGGGAAAATAGATGGTCTCCATTCAATTGTACTCCAATCCATTGGAGGGTTGTCGGGTAGATTCGGTGGTTCGTTGCAGAAAGGCGAAGTGCTGGGAATCTCATACCCGCTGTCTGCAAATAAAGTTGCTCCTCGACTTTCAAAGTTCGGCTCTGGATCCTTTTTCACGGGAACTGCGTTCGCGTAGATTGGCTCCAGAGCTATCCATTCCTGATTTACATAAATATCTTGCTCTTCTTCCATGAAAAACGGATTCCTCCAGTTCTTCCCCTCGTTGTCTGTGGAAGCCCCGGTCCCGGGGCTTCGCCCAACCGCCGGTCCCGCTAGGTCGCCACCAGCGGGATCATCCGTGTAGCCTGGGAGGGTCATTGGTGACCCCCCACTCTCCAGAGTCATTGTTCTCCTTCTCTTGGCTCCGCGCGGGTAGTTCATGGTGGGTCACTCCTCAGGCCTGAATGAAGATCTGGCTCTTCTCTCCTGGCTTTATAGGAGGTCTTCCAGCCCCTCCTCCTTCCCAAGCTCCTCCCTTGCGCCAAAGAAACCGTTCCCCTCTTCGGCTGGGCCCTTCCTCCGGCGGTCTCCGTCTGGTTTTCTTTCTGTTATTAGTTATGTACAGTCCATTAACAATACATTGTTATAGGACTTCTATATACACATGTATACACACACCGTTATATGCACACTCATTTTTATATACATGTATGTACACATTCTTCTCTTTTTTTTTTCAGTCGTTCTCCCCCTGGGAATCTGGCTGGCTCCACAGCCTAGTCAATTCCTCTACTGCGGCCCGACCCCTCTTTTTCTTTTGAGGTTCTGTTTTTGTGGACCACACTGCATAATAGGAGGCCGTTCGAGCCAACGTTCCCAGCGGCCTATCGGATGCAGACGGACCTGGTTCCTCGGGCCTGGGGTCTACCGCATCATTCGACATGTTGTTCTCTTGGCTACCGGCTTGTTTCCTGGTTTCGGAGGCTTTGCGCTTCATTTCTGCCAGCACTGGACATGTCTTAAGGGTGCGGTGACGCTCCAGACCCCATCTGGTGTTCCCTTTTCCATCACATCCAGGCGTGGGACACACCTCGAGGCTCCCCACATGCACCGGGCAAGCTCTAAATGAGCGGTGGTGTGTTGCCCCTGGTCGGGCGCTACCGCTTCCGTCGCAGCCAGGAGTAGGGCAATTTGCCGGATACAACTTCGTCCAATCAAAAGGGGTCCAGTCTTGTAGAATCCTCCTGGGTTGGTCACTTACGCCACCGCCCTCCGCTTTTGGACATGATAAGTTTCCCTCCTGGACTTTTGCTTCTGGCAGAAGTGAAGTGGGTTGACTTTCCACTTGGACTTCTGGTTCTGGCGGGAGAGAAGTTGTTTGAATTTCCACTTGGACTCCTACTTCTGCCAGGAGAGAAGTGGTTTGACTTTCCACTTGGACTCCTGCTTCTGGCGGGAGAGAAGTGGTTGAATTTTCCTACGTCACCACCGATTGGAACATGCTTCCTCCAGCTGGACATCCCTGTGCCAACTCCTGGCTGGGACCTTTATCCCATTCTCTTGCTTCCGACCGGTCAAGGTCATCTGTCTCCTTGGCCTTTTCTTGAGGTTCTATCTCCGCTACTGTGCCGTGCTCCTTTCTCGTTTGTATTTGTTCCCTAAGAATATCCCGTATCTGGGACCCGGTGTTTCTTATGGCTACAAATTGGCTAAGCCTTTTGGCCTCCAATTTGATTCCCAGTGAATATATTCCTTCGTAAGGAATGATGGCCATTTTCACTGTAATCCCTACCAGTGCTGCTTCACCCTCATTCACTATAAGGACTGATCCGACTTTATTCCCAGGGGCAAAACAGTATATTCCCTTTTTGGTCACATACTGGAAGTCTTTGTTACTCGTGTCCAAAACACTTCGATAGCAGTACATGTTGCTCACGGTCGGGCTTGTTACCGCAGGGGCTGCCTCCACTTTGACCAATGGTGCGTCCTTGCACGCCAACAACTGGGCTACAGCCCGAGCCCAAGTCATGGGCCTCCAAGATCCCTCAAGCAGGTCCCCAAGGACTGCGGTTCCTCCTGCGGAAAGAACCGACTCACGAGCAAACAAGGCCATTTCGTCGGCCTTTTCTGTATAACTGTCGGGGGCAGGCCGGCCGACTGGCCTTGGCCAAGGCCAACAATGGCCCAAGGCCAGATAAAGGTTCTTCATGGCCTGATTATTATCATATGCCGGCCAAGATGCTCCTCCCAACACTGGATAGAGGGTCGCCAGGGGGGTCATTGCCCTGGTGATTTGCCATCCCTCTGCTTCTCCGACTTTCAATAATTTTCCTCTTGCCATGCGATCTAAACACATGAGGCAATATTTCAGCTCATCGCCGTCCCACACATACGTGCACGAGTTAATTTGTCGAGCCCGTACATCCGTAGTTGGTCCGATCTCCCACTGTGAAAAAAACACCATTCGTGCCAAGATGGTAATTCGACACTGGTGGCATACCATGGCATCTAATACTTTGACTGGAAGCTTGTCCTCATTTCTCTGGGCAAATTCCAGCTCTCTTACTTCGGTGGTCAGTACAGGTGGCATCATGAAGCCTACTCCCGACCACATAGTAGGCAACAGGTTGGGTGTCAAACAAATGACACAAGCTTCGTTGACCCATGTCCAGTGAAAATGTTCTGGTCCACCGGGTGTGCAACCCCGCTTGGCCAATCTCACCAGATTTAGGGCCCTTCCGGTCTGGATCCCATTTGGTGTTCTTCTTACGATGACCGCACCTTTGTGTGCGGCCATGCGCACGAAGGCTGGGATTGTTCCGTGGTCCGTTGCCATATGTTATTTAAATTACTTCTTGGCTTGACTCGGGTCAGCCGATAACGGCTTCAGCTGTTCAACTCCTTGGATACCTTTCTTCTTTAGTCGTACTGTGTTTCTATCCAAAACTCCACTAACTATGTCCGAGCAGTCGTACTTGGCCTTCACTGCCGTGTTGCTGTTCAGGTCCCTCGACTTGATCCACACCTTCTGTCCAACGCTGATCCGACACTTCTCTTTATTCTGGGACAGCCGTCTTGGGTTCTGCCCACTTCTTGTGACACAAAGAGTCGTTGGTTCAGTTCTTCGGACGGGGAGGGCCGGCTGCTTCTGCTCCTCCCGTTCAGGTCTGCAACCAAATCAAGCAATTTAGTACTCCACTCTTTTCCGTTTGCATTTTTTCCCAACCAGGTTTTGACCAGACCAATAGTACTTTCTGCCACCCCATTTGCTTGTGGTGTATAGGGAGGCGAATAGACTCTGACTATTCCCCACCTACGACACCATTCGTCCACCTGGGCGTTTTTGAAATGTGTTCCATTGTCTGTTCTCAACTCTTTTGGGATTCCTAGCCACATGCACCCATCTTCTAGTGTCTTGATCACACTGTTTGCATTGGCTTTTCTCACTGCTTTCAGCCCGACGTGTCCTGACATCGAGTCAAGCAGCACAACAAGGTATTTCTCACCCTTTGCGCCACTTATTCCCATGGGGCCAGCTACGTCCATACAAACCGAGCCCCACGGCACAGTACTCCTAATCTTCAATCCATCCGTGCGTCGTCCTCTTCGCCCTGCGTTGTATTTGTTGCACGGATTACAATCCCGCAGGACCGCACGAATCGTCCGGTCAGGGACCCAGAGTTCCAGCATCTCTAACTTTTTTCGCGTAGGCAGTGGACCCGCGTGGCGTAGTGCTTCATGCACTGCCGACACGACTTGCCTCACGCTCTCATCTGGGACCACTTTTCCGCGAGGGGTCTTGTCCCATTTTTCTGCTCCTACAACTTTTATTCTTCTTTTCTGGACGTATCGATCAACTTCGTTATTACCTCTCCAATAAGCTCCTTCTTTCACATGAGATTTCTGGTGAACCACATCCAGACTCAAATTTAGCCGTAACTCGGCTATCTTTTTCCACACTTCATAGTGGGCCACTAGTTTTCCTTTCGCGCCCTCAAAGCCATTCTCTTCCCAAATGGCTAGATCGAATTTGAGAGCTTGCGCGCAATAATGACTGTCAGTTATAAGTCTTACGCGTCCAGCGTGATTTTTTTCCGCTTCTAACAGTCCTTCCAGCACTGCCGTGGCCTCTCCTGCTTGCGCGCTACCGGGTGTCTTTCCTTTACGGCGGCAACGCTCCACTCCATTTTGCTTCAGAATAAAACCCCAGTGGGCATTCTGCTCTCCTTCCTTTTTTGACCCATCGGTGTAAAGAGTCCATTCATAGGGCTTCTCTTCATCCATAGTCAATCTTCTCCTGGTTGCTCGGCAAAAAATCTTCCATCCCTTTCGATGGCTTCTTTCATCCGCGTCGAGAGGCATCCCGCCTCTATCGACGGGTTTGATCCCACTATGTACTCAGTCCATTTCTGAGGCCACTTCTCTAAGCCTCCTCCATACAATATTACACATGCTGGTTCTTCATGTCGTCTTGGAGAGTCTGGATTAGACCCCTCCTTTCCGGTTCCTTTCATAGGATTTCCAGGTTCGGGATCCGATCTCCTTCCACCGCTAGCCATCTTTTCAATGAATAGCAGTTTCTCTAGTTGTAGGGTCGAGCTGTCTCCTTTCGAAGCCTTTCCGTGCGCATTCGGAACAGGGTCGATTCAGCTCTTAGTTACTCAGCGGCGCCCTTTGCGTCGCCTCTACTCAGAACACCAATATGAGAACTTTTGCCTCGCTTATTGATGCTCTCAACGGCGGGATGCACTTCTTTCTCTTTTTCTTTTTTCCCCACCAGGTTTTCTACTGACAGGAAATTCTAACAAGGGTACATTCAATTGCAAATTCTAATTCAAACGTTATTGTAGCGAACAGGAAATGACGACTAATCATCAGCCCGAAGCCACTCAGCCTTTCAATTCTTGGGAACCTGTAAGTCACAGAGGGTCGCCAACAGTTAAGAATCATGAACCATACAAGCCTTAGAAGTGTAGTCTTCAACAGCAGGAAAAAAAAGAGAAAAGGGCGGAAAGAAGAAAAATCCTTTTGTGAGTTCAGCGGACAAAAATCTGTAATCCTCTGATGCGTCCGGGAACAAAAATCCTTGTAATCCACACAGGTGTCCGGGAACAAAAATGTTGTAATCCACACAGGTGTCCGGGAACAAAAAAAAAATTGTAATCCACACGAGTGTCCGGAAACAAGAAAATTTGTAATCCACACAGGTGTCCGGGAACAAAAAAAAAAAAAAAAAAAATTGTAATCCACACAGGTGTCCGGGAACAAAAAAATTGTAATCCACACAGGTGTCCGGGAACAAAAAAATTGTAATCCACACAGGTGTCCGGGAACAAAAAAAATTGTAATCCACACAGGTGTCCGGGAACAAAAATCTTGTAATCCACACAGGTGTCCGGGAACAAAAAAATTTGTAATCCACACAAGTGTCCGGAAACAAGAAAATTTGTAATCCACACAGGTGTCCGGGAACAAAAATTTGTAAGGGAGAAATGAAGGTTTATTATAAAGTTAAATTGAGCAAGAAAAAGGAAAAGGAAGAGGGGAGACAAGTCTTCTCTTTTTATCTTTCAAAATAAAAAGGCCTCTCTTCAGTCGGTCTCCTAATTGGTTGCCTTCTCTTTGGCCTTGGTTTTGGCATGAAATCTAAAACATTTGCAGGCTCCTCATCGACTGGTTCATCTTCTGTATTTATACCCAATATCCGTGCCCATGTACCGGCCCCTCTTTCTCTTGCAAGTTCTGCCGCATACTCTGCGTACACTACAAACATTACTTTCAGCACCCCATACAAGTACAAGCTGTGAAGGATCTCCTCCTTACTCATGCTTAAAGTAATGTGCTGAGGGGTCACGGTCACCGTTTACCATGACACAATACAGTTCTAATCCTCCCGTGCTATCAAGGTTCTTTTCTAGGAAACTCTATTCCTTAAAGAGACTGTACTTATGTCACTCAAGGCCGTTCTGACATTTATTTGTATCAGTGAGCGGAATTAAGACAGTTTCTGGGAAGAAAAAACTGAAAAACTCCACACAGGTTCGTTTTGGAGCTGTGAGCAAAACAAAAAAAACAAATGTTCTTCTATTGTCTCATTTTTATTTTTTTCTAAACTTTTACTCACAGGCGGCTCGGTGGCGCACTGGGTAGCACGTCCGCCTCACAGCTAGGAGGGTGCGGGTTCGATTCCACCTCCGGCCCTCCCTGTGTGGAGTTTGCATGTTCTCCCCGGGCCCGCGTGGGTTTTCTCCGGGCACTCCGGTTTCCTCCCACATTCCAAAAACATGCTTGGTAGGCCGATTGAAGACTCCAAATTGTCCCTACGTGTGAGTGTGAGTGCGATTGGTTGTCTGTCTCTGTGTGCCCTGCGATTGGCTGGCAACCAGTTCAGGGTGTCCCCCACCTACTGCCCGATGACGGCTGGGATAGGCTCCAGCACGCCCGCGACCCCCGTGGGGACTAAGCGGTTCAGAAAATGGATGGATGGACTTTTACTCACAACCCCCCTCCTACTCGTTGGGCGCCAAAATGTCAAACGCACCTCTCGGATTAAGGTGCCCCCGGCTTCCCAGTAACGGGTTTGTTTTAGCCGGGTTCGGAGATTCGTCCGTAATCTAACCACCCGAGTTAAATTAACTCCTCCGGAATCAATCTAATTTCTGTACGACGCCAATCCCTCTCAAGTCACCCGAAGCGCGTGCCGAGTAACTCAATTCGAGGCAGGACTTCGAAGTGACCGCATCGTATTGATGGCTCCCCGCTAATGTTTGAAGTTCTTATTCGTTACGGATATTTTTTAGATGTCTTTGTTAAGACCTCAGGGATTCGTTTGTATAGCGCACCCAAGCACTAGTTTTGCCGAAGTAAATGTTAATATGGGTCCGTTCCACTTGGTCGCTCATGCAGCGAGCCGACCAACTTTTTTATTCGAAAGAGAATCGAATTAATAAAAGTGTGACAATAATAGCATTTAAGAAGAAAATTAATGCACCCTATATGATTAATTCTAACTTCGTATACGCGGATCTAGCTCTTAACCGTCGGAGTTCTTCACCCCTCTTAATTGCTTTAAAAAAAAATAACAACTTATTCTAAACCGGATAAAAATGTCGTGCTCTGTTTAGATTTGCCCAATAATTAATTTGGAAGGGAAGTCTATTTTTTGATCGTGTCCCGTTCAACTTTTGACGCGGCCCGACAATTTTAGGAACTGGGCCGCGCCCGACGGACAATCGAAATACTTTTATTCTCCTCCAACTCCAATGATTTATTTTAACCGTCGTCGTTATTTTATTTAGAAGAAGTAAATTTCCAACAATTCACTTTTAACGAAATCCACTCCTCCTTTAAATATTTACGAAAGTTATTTAATTCTCCAACTTCCTCGGAGTTACTTTTTCCGCGACCCGTCAAAAAGGGGAAGCGGGCCTGAGCCTTTCAAATAGTTAAATAACTTTCCGTTCTACACAAACCAATAATCTGATTTAAACACTTCCTTTAATTTATTCAAATGAAACAACTTTCGAACGGATCGAAATTCACTCGTGGCTCAAATAACTACGGAAGTTATTTAAGTCTCTAACTTGTTCGGAGTTCCTTTTTACGCGGCCCGTCTAAAAGGGGAAGCGGGCCTGAGCCTTCGGTTGCATATTCAGTACAAATCCGCGCACAACGAAGTAAGTAATATACAAAACACATCTATTGAAGAAACATGGAATAGAATTACAAATCTCAATTACTCCAGAAACTGAACAACTTCACTCACTGATACCCGTGTTAATAAAATCATTCAATCCCAGAACAATTCGATTGCAAAACACAGTTCATAAAAAAGGGAAGAGGTAAATACCAGTTGCGTGCTATTTTTGGTGGAAGCAAAGTCGAGTGATCAGTTCGATCTTGCTTCTAAAATCCAAATTAGAGAAACAGGCTGGCCACGAGGAAGCCGGCGGCCCGATGACTATTCCCCCCTCTCGCTAAAATACATAAAAACGGTCATCCTCACCAATTTCTCGTTTAAAGTTGTCCAGTCCAATTTTTAGGAGTAAATCCAAGTTAATTTCAGTCCAGTGATCCTGCGTCTCACACAAAGATCCGCCCTGACCACGCAGTACTTTCCACCAAATGCACAGCTAGGGGTAAAACCTTTCACTTCCCCTTTTCACCCTTGACCTACTTTCTTAAACAATTTATGTCACGCCACTATTCTCATAGTGACGGGTTTCTTGATCGAATTGACAAATAATATTGCTTAAAGCGGTTACAGAATACATTTTTAGCCAAGCAAAGAAATAAAAATAAAAATCACATTTGTGCTTCTCCAAACAATTTATGTCACGCCACTATTCTCAGTGACGGGTCTCTTGATCGAATTGACAAATAATATTGCTTAAAGCGGTTACAGAATACATTTTTAGCCAAGCAAAGAAATAAAAATAAAAATCACATTTGTGCTTCTCCAAACAATTTATGTCACGCCACTATTCTCAGTGACGGGTCTCTTGATCGAATTGACAAATAATATTGCTTAAAGCGGTTACAGAATACATTTTTAGCCAAGCAAAGAAATAAAAATAAAAATCACATTTGTGCTTCCATGCGTGACTCACACTCTGACACCGTGTTCCTTTTTTATATCCATTTTAACCGGTTTAGCTTATTCCGGCCCCTCTATTGGTCTCCCGTTTTGGTCTGGCGCCATCTTTTGGACAAATTTGGAATTTCAGCTCTGCCAATTTATTCCTGTGAACAATCCATATTCTACCATTTGGACCATCTCTACCCCCATGTTACACGACATCTGGTCACACCAGATTCATTTTTCTTAGAAGACCCATCAACAAAAACCACATGACCATCTGGCAGAGGCGTATCTTCCAAATCAGGCCGAGCCTTTGCAATTTGTTGGGCAGCATCGACACAATCATGGAATTCGCCGTCGTCAGGAAGGGGAATGAGAGTGGGAGGATTGAGTGTCTCGCATCTTTCAACGGTCAGGTGCGGCTGAGACAGCAACGTAGCCATGCAGGAAAGATGACGTGCAGGCGACAGAAAAGTCACTCACTCACTCACTCACTCACTCACTCACTCACTCACTCACTCACTCACTCACTCACTCACTCACTCACTCACTCACTCACTCACTCACTCAATCAACCACACAGGTGTTAACTAATTCGCAATTGCATTGCAAGCAATTTAAACTCTAATGGAATATGTGGATGTCAATATCCGTTTCATCAAATTCCAATCCAACTTTACTTTCGTATAAAGCACAGGTGTCAAATTGTGCTTCATATTCATGTGCCATTACTCGAATTGCAAATTATCTTCACTTTTAGTAATATGTTACATTTCAAATATTAGACCCGTTTTTACTTGTCTGATTTGAAAGCGAGGTACTCGTCAGCTTGTTCTGCAGCTCGCACAATATGAGGCGCTCACACATCTACTCGGGTATGACAGTCATACCGGGCCTCCAAAAGAAGCCATGACTAAACCGCGGCCCGCGAACAAATGAGTTTGACACCCCTGGCACAAGGGATAGCCTTCTCATTGATCAATCGCGTATCTTAAATCATGCTTTTCCTCCTTTGAAGCGACTATGTACTTCAAACCCAAACGGCACCATTTTATAGGGAAAAAAATTGTCGAATTTATTCGTTGTCGTCATAATACTGGTCGCAAATTTGCATGTAGAGCATTTTTGAGTTGTTGATCATAGACATCAGTTGAACACTCTTTCTGGTCTGTGTCTAAAGTCTTCAAACAACTTATCTTGTTTTTGTTTAGTCCGGCCAATGTCTGTGTAACTTGCTCTACGTTGAAATTTTATTTTTATCCTGCAATAGTTGGTCAATTTGTATTTGTAATGGCACCCCGTTATATTCCAATGGACGGCCCTGGAGATCAAAAGGACTCCAGGTGCCTTTAACGCTTGCCCAATGTTTGGTTAAGGATGCCATGAAAACCTGTTGTACTTCATCACCTCTCAAATTATAGGAAGCAATGAGTTGTTTAATTTGGGGTACAAAGACGGAAAGGATGGTTCGCTTTGCCGTGCCACAACATCTGCCTTTGTAATTTGATCATTTTTCTCATCTTCACTCATCACATTCTCAGCTGCGGTTCTTAAGCGAGCTCGCGCTGACACTGTGTCATCATCTTCCTGTCTGTGCAACAGCAAGTTCTTTTTTATCTTTTCTTCGTCTTCCTTATCTTTCAATTTCCCTCACATCTGGGAAAATGAGAATGTAATTTTGCTTTTTAATTTTTAATTTTAAGTCTTGCAAAATTTCTATATCCTTACTGCACCGAGATAAACTGTTAAACATATCTTAAAAAATAAACAAACAAAAACAATCTATGCTCTTCAAAATGGGACCCAAATGTCAGATTACAAATCAAACCTCCTCCTTCACTCTCACATTTTTTGATAGAACA
Organism: Syngnathus scovelli; assembly: GCF_024217435.2. Lineage (NCBI taxonomy): Eukaryota > Metazoa > Chordata > Actinopteri > Syngnathiformes > Syngnathidae > Syngnathus > Syngnathus scovelli. Next base: position 12,621,468 of record NC_090861.1, read on the forward strand.
GTCTACTTAGCTAGACACCGTCATATCATACTAAATAATGGCCTGGAAATTAAATATAATGTTGTTGCTGTGGTCCCTCAAAACATGTGACTAGAATTTGGACAATTACTAACCCCCATCAATCGACAAATTATCTCCTCACTAAAGTCCCAGCCTGTTAACCTATCTGCATCAAGAAGACATTTGCAATGCAGGGGATAAGAGAATAACAAGGAACACCTTAACAATAAACAAAATAAACCCAAACCACAATCAAAACCAAATAAACTAGGCCCATGACCTATGTAGACCAACAACGTGCAGAGAGGGGGTCAGTACTCCAAATATTTCCCCATTAAAATTTAAGCCTTTTTGTGTAGAGCACCATTGATTTCTAATCATTGACCTAATTTTATCCTTAATTCAATCCCAATCACGAATGCCCACTACTTAATACTTGGTGTTCTTTTGATAAAAAGTGCCCCCCTTGCAATGTTGTTTTTCACTCTAAGTGATCCAAATCTTTGACTTGTCCTTACATGTGTCCTTGTATAGTCTTATGTCATAACGAATCAATAATTTAATTTTATCCAATACTACAATGTATGTTCTCTCCTACTCTCACATTTTTATGAGGGCTGGGCACTCTCCTTGTTGGACGAGTTTCTGACCACAACCCTCAGATTATTCTATCATTTCTAATTTTTACATTTAACAATGCAAATCTGATAAACCATTGTCTAGCACACCGCTTTCGTGCACCAATTTAACGCAATTCCATCCTTTATAACGAACTGCTACACAAAGACAAACATACACAGAAACGAACACACGGGCCCACAACATAGACATGACAATCTTCCCAGCTGATAACAAGGGTGGGGGGAGCAACTGAAGTGCGGAGAGCCTCGCCACCGCCACGTCACATAATGCAATCCCCTCTGTCCAAAATATGCATTTGTCAAGATATTTTATATTGTCGGTGCCGACCCCTTGCATTTCAATTCATGTCGGGGTAGCGGCTTTTGTTTGCTATTTGATTTTCCCATGGTTTATTTCTCTAAATTTTGGAGTTGGCAATTCGAATGGCACCTACAGTGTCCTAAAGCCAACTTTATTCACCGGACAGTGGTAAAATATTCAATGAGTGGTAAGTCTCCTTTCCTCTGCTTTTACACAAAACCACTGTTTACATAAAGGAGAGCTCAAATGAGATCACTCTCAGTCAAACCATACACACACACACACACACAATGCGCATCCTTATCGTCTCACAGGCAAGCAGGGGAGTCCGCCCTCCCGTGGATCTTTACAAAATCTAAACTCTTTAACCTTCCTATTGTGTAAGAAAAAACTTATTTTTGCCTTTTTCTCAAAGTAGATATAAAACCTATCTTTTCATGGATAAAGAAGCCAAACCAGCTAAACAAGAGTTAAAAAAAAAAAAAAAAAAACACCCTAGATGGCAGCAGAAAGCTAACACATTAGGAAGGTTAACTAGGAGGCCCCACGACACCTCAGCGGAATTTAACTGCTCCAAATTACCTGTACTTCTTTAGAAAACAGATGGGTCCGCTCTCCCATGGAATTTAACTGACTCATCAGTCAGGGGACTCCATCATCCCAGCGGAATTTAACTGTTTCTAATTGCACTTGATAGGGTCTAGAATTGTCAAGGTTTTAAGTGACCTCTTGTCACTGCACTTTCATTACTTTCAACAGAATCAAGATTCGTACTCACAGTCTGCTGGGCCTTCTCCTCGGATGATCTCGTCAACCACTCCGGCGTCCAACCGACTGATCGAGACAGCCCCGTGAAAAGGGTTTCTCTATCTATATGCCTTGGCCAAGGACTTGTCCTGCGTCGAAAAGTCGGCCGGAACCCCGAAATAGGTCTTTTGAGATCCCGGACGAGCCCCCAAAAATCTGTTAGGTTCAGAATCAGCAAAAGGATCAGCAGACAAAACCAGTGAGGCAGAATGTTGAGTCTTTTCTCGCGAGGAGTGCATTCAGACTTACATCAATCCAACTACACTAAAGGTCTTGTTTACACTCCTCTCTTTTTATTCAGGAATGCCCTACCTACAATGTGAGACTAGCCCCTGATAGGTGGAAGGAAAGCGTGGGCTTTGTCTCATGAGAGAAGCAACGAGATTCTATGTGAAACTAGAAGTCGCAGACAGGATCCCATGAGAAACGAAAAGTGTGCAAGGATAAAATGTTATGGGAAACAAAGTAGTCATGTGAAAAGAGTGCATAGACAAAATGACATGTGCAGACATCAACAACTTTCTTGGATTCCCAGATGTGTAGAAGGTCAGGAAGCTCCAGACAGCATCGTTTGACTTGTTGTGGACTGGGTGATGTCTGCAAGAAGAAACAGCAAGCATTCTGCGCAATAACTTTATTAATAAGTACTCATTAGGGAACGTATGATAACATATATATACAATTTATCTAACACAGAATATTGAGTCTTTTCTCACGAGGAGTGCATTCAGACTTACAGCAATCCGACTACACTAAAATATGTTTTACACTCCTCGCTCTTTTTATTTGGAATGCCCTACCCACAGTGTGAGACGATTAGCCCTTAAGGGGGGGGGGGAAGAGATTGTGGCTTCGTCTCGTAAGAAAAGAAACAAAAAGTAACGCACAAAGTGTTGCGTGCAGATATGGCTATATCAGCAAAACAGTTTAAGCGATATTCCGAGAGATAAAAAGAGAAAGTGACGTTCTTTAAGGAAGATCAGAAGGTTCATGACGCATTGTTTGACGTGTTGTTTTCACGATCTGTTCTGGTGGACGCTGAGCTGTCAGCAGCATCTTGTTTGACACAACCGTCATCTCGCCCCTGACCCAGCCGTAATCCTTCTGTTCTGTTGTACAAGATAAGAATAAGCAAGGCAAAGCAGCAAGCATACTGAACACTAATATTGTGAATAAGTACTCATTAGAGAACGCATGATAACATATATATACATTTTTTTCTAACAGGCAGGGCCAGCTCATCGCGTTCAAAGACTGTTGCGGCTCTGGCGTAATACGAAAGCGCCTGGGCGTCTGTGACATATCTGGAACACTGACCGACCCTGGTCGCCGCTTTGCGCAGCAGCTCACCGTACTGGGCACATGTCACCCTCACGCCGGTGCGGTTGTGCTGTGCCAGATACGTTTTGGCCACGATGTAAATGCGTTGTTCCAGGGCCAGCTGATCTTTGCGGGCGCGCACTGTCCGACAGTACGCCACCTTTTCGCAAGACCCCCGGCCACTGTACTGCATGTACTCACCCTGGGTCTTGGCCGTGTAAAAAGAGCTGCGCAGGGCGATATCCAGAGCGGTGCGCACTGTGGCCCTGGGCCTCACTCGGGCAGTCTCGTATGCTATGCTGAGAATGTTCCACGGGAACAAGTGGCCGCATATATCCACCTCCATTTTTTCGAACCGGTTTACGATGTTATTATGAACATCCATAGTAACACCACAGGTTTTGATTGAGGGCGTTGAATGTGGGATTGCATGGGTGTGTAACATGGAGGAGGACTTAGGCAAACTACCTGTGGTGAGACTTAAGGAGATGTGCAGGGCCCGCAACCTCACCGTATCGGGCAATAAGGACACGCTGGTGCAGCGTCTTAAGGGCAACCATAATCAGACCAAACTGCACATTCTCAATAACACTCTGATGCCTCGGGTCGTGAGGCCCGCAGTGAGGATGCAGGCCCAGGATATCGCACCCAATGTGCCTGGCATGCCCGGAGTCACTTACGATCCAGCCACGGGTCTGTGCACCATGGTAAACCCGCACCCAGACAAGACGCTGCTTGCTCATAGGCTTATAGTGATCGGTGTGTATTCTAATGGGGAGGTGCTGCCCCTAGACCGTGGGGCAGTGGAGATGTGCAAGGAGCTGGGCATGCCTTACGACTGGACCATGGTCGTCTAGGACCTGACAGACCGGTGCACAAAGCCATCCTCGGCCAACTGGGTCAGCACCTTGCCAGCCACAATCTTCTCCAGGTCCCTCTTGGACACGCCCTTTGTGTTAACCTCTGAGTGGCTGTACTTGGTACCCACCGTGAGGGTCATGGTGTTGTTGCTGTACGTAAAGGCAAAGGGGCCCAGCTTGTCACGGTGCATGTCCACCAGCTCCTTGAGCATGCTCTTGTTGTCAATGAGACCGTCCAGTCTCATGGGCACCAAGCCATACGCATACTTGAGAAATCGGTAGCAGGCTATATGGCCTGAACACTTGATGCCCGTAACACTGTCCATGGCCACCGAAATGGCACCCACCACAGCCTCAAACGTGTCTTCAAGCAAACGACGCTGCTCCTGATATGTGAGCGGGCCCGTGCCCGTGTGAGTTACGATCCACTTGAGGAAGCCCATCTTGTGCGCCACAGTGCTCATGGTGGTACCGGATTGATACGTGATGGCTAGGTGGGACACGGTGCGCGCGATAGTTACAGGTGGCTCACGTGCCAGCTTGGGGAACCTCTCAAGGTAGTACTGGGTCATGACGCTGGCGATGATAGTGTCGCCCAGTTTCTCGTACCACTCGTAGTTGTAGACCGGGTCCACCTTGGAGTGGGTGAAGGCGCTTTTGAATGTCCGGGCATTGGATTTGTACATGGACAGGGCAAAGCTCTTGTCCATCTGGCAACAGTGCACCAGTATAAAGTCTACAACGAAATCCTTAAACATGTCTCCTGAGGTAGCTCTCTATGTCACCCACTGCTACCGTGTAGGGCACTACAATTAGTTTTATGCCCTGCTCCTTACACAGTCGCGTCTTGAGCTCGTCTCTGTACCTCTGCTCTACAAACTTGTGCTTGTCGGGTCCGTGGAAGTGGCGCACGTGGCTGTAGTGCTGTCGGCCGTTGTACTCTACGGCCAGTTTGAGCGCCCCGTTGTAGCAGTCGAGTTCCAAGTAGTGACCCGTTACCGGGTTTTTAATGCATCTGCTTTTTGCAAATCTTTTGCCTGTGATGGCTTCTATAGCCCGATGGCACTCCTCCTCCCCGCGGGAACTACGGCCGACAACCTCCTTGTGCAATAGTGTATTGTACATGCATTTGGCCAACTCTAGCCAGCTAAAGACATCCATTTTAATAGCAATACACCATGTCACACAGTGTAAACATCGTAACCACATCCAGCCTCACCCATATCATAACAGTGTCCATCCTGTGCAGGCCCCATAGGCTCACGTGATAAACAATGTATTTCAGTAAGAGACAACGGTGTACATATTTTATTGACTGCGCCCATTCAATATCTCACCGATACATTGTATAGCCATACTCAAGACAGTCTCTGTGTCCGTCCTGTGCACGTGATAGCCGTATCTTTTCACGAGCATGGCCAGCTCGGTCACAGACCTCTTGATGCGGTCGCGACGCGCTCTCTCATTGTAATTGTGTTTAACCCGCTCTCGTGGGTTTCTGGGACGCATCCTGTGTGGCTCCGCTACAGGCTCTTCGCAAGCCGTCGGCTGTTGTTTAGAAGATGGGTCCATGAGGCGCTTGGTTACATAATCCTCGCTCCACATGATCTTGTGGGTGGCACAACGGGTGTGCTCTTCTGAGGTGGTACACACACAGTTCAACACCCCGGAGTATTTCTTACATTGTTTGCAATCGCAGCTATCCATGGTTGCTGTGTGTTTGGATGCTGTAAAGTCAGGAAAAACAAATTTGTCTTTTTGAATGGCCCACTCTGCCCTAGTTTCATGACCATCATAGCAGTTATGTCTTGGATGGGTTTGAATGCCACATGGTGCCAGTTTGTAGAATGCATGGAGCGATATTGGTGGGGCCAGTGGCCATACGGCCTGCACTCCCAAGTGGGCCGAGCGGTGGTGTCCCCCCCATCCACCCATTGCACCGGCCGGGGCATTGTGTTCTCTGTATCAGTGGGCGACAGTTCCGGTAACTGGATGGAGCACCCCGTGCTATACACCGGTGGCCACTACTGCAACGACAAAGACATGCACAGGACACCCCTGGACTGCGTGCAGGACATCCTGGGGGTGTGTGACATGTCGTCCGTGTGTCTACCGTGCCCACCGGGGCCAGGCTACGCCTTTTCCCCCATGTCCCTAGTTGTCACACATAAGGGGCTTCTTGATGTTACTGTGCCCACTAAGGATCCCCCGGCCGTCTTTGGTGGGGTTGGCCAGGGCTGTATCATGGTGCACGACCTCATGTGCCAGGATCACGGCTACATACTAGACGTGGCATCGGATAGCGGTGTGCTGTACAGGGTGCTGTACACATCCCAGGCCTTTACTACGGCCGATGGCAACTTTCAACACACCAACCTGCACACCCTCATTATGTACCTGGTCGCCATGACTGGCAAATCACTGATCTATCCCACGGTGGCTGTCCTCACAGTGGGCGATCACTGCATTCTAATGGATACGTGGCACATGCTTGTGAACAGGATGGGCCGTCGCTGGTGGGGACTGGCCGACCGGGAAAGGATCCTAGGCATCTTGAGGTCGCGACCCATAAAGAGTGCGCTCGTGGGAGAGTATTGCGGCCACATGGATGGGGGTGTATTTAGCGTGCACACCCTCGATGGGGACGCCCTGTACAGTATGCACATTCATGTGGTGGGAAACCGCTATTGCTTCAGAGACGGCACAGTCTTTCAGGATCCCGTGCAGGCCGTAACCGAGCTCACGGCCGGACGCCGGCTCGTACAGCGTCGCTTGCGCCGTGGCGCGCGTCATGGCAGGTACGCCAGGAACCGCGTCAGCGACATGCTCGAGGCCGTGCAAGACACGATAGCGCACCTGGGTGTTTACTGGAGCTCCACGCGGCCCTCGTCCGGACGCGTGGTGTTTTGGGACCGGTCCGACTACAACACCCGAGGATATCTGATGACCACGATGAGCGCCGCAGGCACGCAGCACAAGATTGTCTTTACAAGTGAGTGCCACTTTAAGCTGGTGACGGCCGCTTCCCTTAAGGTGGTGATGCGCAGCCGTAGCCTGGAGAAGATCATGGGCTGGTTGGACATCAGTCTAAATCGATGAAGGCCCTAGCGTAACGAAGCACATCCAGCTTCGTGTAGCCAGGCGGGAGCTCTATGTCACCGAGGGCGGCCGCGTCGAACCGCCCTCCCTTGGTGACGTAATAGCCCCATAATGCGCACAGCATATTCTTGTACCTGACATGCGTGAAGGCTGCGTCTATGGCCCGGATGGCCTCGTTTTTGTTGATAAGACTCTCATCGGGCAGCGCCAGCACCATTTCATCAAAGGCTGCGTGGAAGGCTGCCATGTGTGCTACTGACTCGGCGCCCGTCCTGGGCTGCTCGTGGAAAACGGCGGTACGTGCATAGATGTCGAACTCGGAACGGTAATCCTGGTCGGTCATTTTTTCGCACTCTGCAAAAGAAAGATTTGAACGGCCCGCGTCCGAAGAACCGAAGCCCCGTCAGACACCATGTTCGGAAAGTTTACCGTAGTGACTGACCGCAATACGGCCGACCTGGTCCTAGAGACCAAGGTGACACCCGAGTTTGTAAGCGCTATCGTCTCTATGATACCCAAAACCAAAGTCAAATTGTATTGCAGTGATGTGAACCTACTGTGCTTTGTCATGTGCTGGTACGCCCTCAAGGGCAACGTCAACCTGTGTCCGTGGCGTGCCCTAACCATGGCTCGTCTGCAGCATCCGCCTGGAATAACTGACGCAAAGTCTGTTGAGACTGTGTTTGCTGCTTTTGGCCACAGGCCTACGGTCCAACCCAAGGTGCTGGGCGCAGGTTGGCTACCGTCGGACACATGCGCGTGGAACGCACCGGTACTCATGGCTCAGGCACCCCTCATGCGCTTGAGCCTCCACAATGTCGGCACACTCTTCAGCACCTACAATGTAGCCATGAAGCGTTGGGGTGCCACCTGCACGCTGGTTATCAGCAAAGAGGTGGCGCACATTCACAACACCAACGTGGGCTGTGCGTTTGTGGTGACTGGCCTTACCAACGGCGCTGAGGGCACCACGGTGCTGTTTGGAGAACTACTAGACGACAACAGATTCGAAGTGTCGGACTGTGTCATAGTCGACAGCTACATGTGGCTCAATGGACGTACGTCTCATTTTGATCGCACTAAGGTGCTGCAGCTCAAGCTGCAGACCCTGTGCTTTAACGGCGCATGCCAACTATCGGTCGCTGCCGTACCCATATACACGATGGCCAGCTTTCACGGCATGTGGTCGAACGAGCAGAACACATGCAGTGGCGTGGTGTTCATACCCTCACGAACCACCGCACCGGTCATGCTGTGGGAGCCCAAGCCCCTGCTGCACCTGCTGTGTGCCAATGGCACTCTGTATGCCACAGGCAGCACTAGGACAATAGGGCCCCTGCTGGGCGTAACGCCCGGTCTGCGCGGCGTGGCGCTGTGCGCCCTGTGCACCGAGGGGTGGAGGTTTGTGCGGGCCACACCCCTCAAACTGTATCCGGACTCAGTTTCTGATGTGAATCTAGTGGCCGGCACACCGCATGTGTCGGCGGACCAGCTGCGCACCATCATAGAGGCAAAGTAGACTGGCGACGCTTAGGGCGCTACTACCACAGGCCTGTGGGTCTGCAGATAGTGGTCCATGTCGTACCGTTTGCTGTGTATCACGGTTACGTAGCTGGAGGCGGAGGGAGCCAGGGTGAGCCCGGCGTTGACGGCCTCGTCGATCCTGTAGGCGAGCTGCATGTTTGTGCTGTCGCAGTTGCCTGGCCGTATAGGCTGGGTGCCCTTGAACCACACCTTGTTGCCATTGATGTAAACGGGCCTGTGCACCGTTACATCGGCCGGGGGCGTTGGGTGGGTAGCCGTGACTACCAGCCCGATCTTGCTCTTGTCGGCCAGCTTTACCTCGGGCAGAAAGATTGAAAAGTCCAACATATATGCGTCGACAGCTGTACACCGGCCCAGCTCGATCTTGCTACAGTCTTTGTATCCTCTATACTTCAGATGGATGTCTTCACCAACCTCTATCACATCCTTGGTTGCAACCCGGGGTGTTAGAACGGTGATGTCGAACTGAGAGTACATGTTTTTGAAGTGTGCAAAAAAATCTGAATCTAAGCGTATGGCTGCGAGACAGCATATGTAGCCATGGCTACAGCAAGTGATTCCTGGGTCAGGAGACCCACCAGGCCAGTGGCTATCATCCCGCTCATGTGCCATTACACCGGGAAGCCCTTAAAAGAGTGCACGTGTTCACAGTGCTGCGATGACTGGCTGGAAGCCCGACGGCCCTCGAGACGCCGGAGACGGGGGCCAATGCCACGCGGAGTGGTGTACGAGACGGACACAGAGGACCTGTTCTCAGACTCTTAGCTGTCTCACGATGAGCACACTGTACGGCGTTTGCAACTCAGGACCGTGTCCCGGAGGACAGCCACCTGTTGCATATAAACCGATTAATGGCAATGTAATGTACATGTGGCTATGACAATAAAGATTTATTCAACACCCATCGGCATCCATCCATATGTTGATATCAGTTGGGCATTGCATGCATTTGGGTATATATTGTGACATGACGTTGTTGTAACACATTATGTCTAAACCTTTTTAAGGACACTGCTGTCATGCGGTTGCGTTTATTTTTCCGGTTTTCTGTCTCGTCGGTGTCGTGACTTTACTTCCTGTTTTATTTTGTCATCCCTTCCGTTTCAGTTCGTGTTTCCTTCCTCGGTGTTTGGTTGTCTTGTCTTCCCCGATCCCGATTGTGGCACCGGCGTGATTGGCGCTAATTGTCAGCACCTGCCTCCCAGCCCTTTTGTGTGTATTTAGTCCGCGTCTTCCCCTTGTCTTGTGCCAGTGTGTCTTGCCTCGTCCCGACCACCAGCGATTCTTTGACGTCCGAGCTCTCAGTAAGATTCCTCCTTTTTGTCTCGCCACAGAGCGACGCTTTTTGTTAGTGCCTTGATCCCCATAGCCTTTTTGTCTCGCCACAGAGCGACGCTTTTTGTTAGTGCCTTGATCCCCATAGCCTTTTTGTCTCGCCCCAGTGCGACGCTTTTGTTTGAACTTTTTGCCACGTGTTCCCCTCGCAAGAGGCGTTTTGAGTTGTACTTTTGATCAGTGTGTGTGCTGGAATAAATCAGAGAAAGAAACGACTCTGCATCCGAGTCCTCCGCCTTGTTCCCTGCCTGACAACTGCGTAACATCAGTCTACTCCTATACTCGGGGTATCTGATGGCAAACCGAGACACCCGGGCCCTGTGCTGCCGAGTGACCTCTTTTGCCAGTGTGTCCCTGAAGGTATCTGCCAGTATGGGGCTCACATTATGTAGGTACTTAAAGTCCATAGCGACACCAGCTGCACCCAGTGTGTTGAGGCATTCTACCATTGCATTTTGCAATCGTGCTACTGAAGACAGGAAGGCATGGTAGGTTAGCCTGTGCTGGCTGCGCAAGGTAAGAGGGATCTGGTCCACTCTGCCAATAAGCTGTTGTTCCAAGTTGCTCAGGATTGTGGACACCCCGGGCATGTCTACCTCTTCAAAGTGGGCGGCCAACGCGACAGCGTCTTCGTTGGGATCCGGGTGCACAGGAGGCATGGGTACGGCGTGTGTGTTGACTCTGAAGGACAAAAACGTCAACAGGCCTGTGACGGCATCCACCACGTACACCCCACTGGCCTCTTGCTCCACCAGGTCGAAGGCTTCTCGGCAAATGACATTCAGTACGTTGACCAGGTTGGTCATGGTGTCTATTTCATAGAGGCTGCTGGCCTGAATCAGGTTGTACATGAGTGTCACTAGTAGACTTTGGCCATGCGCATCCACAACCTCCCAGTACGTCTTTGGCACAGGTTGAACCGTCCCACCCATGTAACCACGGCCAACGGCACGTCTTTCCTCTCCAGCATGTGGCCAAACATATCTACGGACATGGCGACGGCTGTGCTCGCCAGGTATACCAGGGCTTGGTCCGGCCAGCGGCGCGCCGCCTGCTCCACCGTGGTGATGCCCAGGCCGGGCACCACCGCATACATGTCTACATACCTGAGGAAAAAAGGCACAACAGTGGAAGGGCGTCCGTCGGCCAGCAGAGTGGCATCCATAAGGGTGAGGTCGTCTGGGTCCAGAGCGTACCAGTCTATCCCATGCACCGTCTCAAGAGTAGCCAGCATCTGCCTGGTGGCCAGGTGCCACAGGATGTTATATCCCTGCTCGTCTACAGTACCATTGAACGCTGTCTATGCTATTCTCGCAAATACACGTGTCGAAAGAGCCCGGACGCTCCCTAATCATGTCAAACAGGTTAGATGCACGACAGCCCAGGCGCACGGCCTGCACCACTAAGTGATCAGGTACATCCAGGGGCACATCAATCTCGGCAAGCGCCAGGTCCGGTGTGGTGTTGAAACGTACGCACCAGTCCTGTAGCTGCTCCTCGCCGTAGGGTGACACCACTATAGCGTTGAGGAGCTCATTGGCGTGCGACTCCATCCAGGGCTGCGGTACGAAGCGGCCCGCCACTATGTCTGCTAAGGCCTTCTCCATTTTTTTCCTAGCAATGTTGTAAATACACGGCCTCGGCGCTGACTAACGGTAGCTACAAGGCCCCGGTCGCCCGGCGAGATAAAGGTTCCAATGACCGTGATAGCCTATACGATCGTGTTGGTGCGGTACCGTGCCCTCGAGTGCGGCTTCCGCGACATCTCACTGGGGGAGGGGGCATATCACACCTCCAGGAGAGCCAGATATTGGTTTCCCGCTATATCTGAGACTACAGCCACCCCGGTAGAGAAGGTACCCTGGAACACGCCGCGCGTGTCCATCTGCAGCAGCTGTCTGTTACTCCACATGTAATCCGGCTGGGCCTGCATGGCCACGGTGTCCGCGGGGTTGTCGGTTGCGGCCACGTTGCGGTGTGTTGCCCGCCACTCTGCACACACACGGGCGCACGTGGCCATGTTGGTGCCACAGTTCTGCACCAGGCACATGGTGTCGTCGCTCAACATGAACATGAAGGGGGGGGTGTCCCGGGTGGTGTTGTCCAGGCTGTTATGTATTTCTAGTTTGCTGTGGTCGTAATCTGACCCTTTGAAGGTGTGTGTGGAGAACACAGTGGACTCGACAAAATCATTGGGCTGTTCGTACACGTGCGGCTCGGGCCCGGGATCCCGAAACGTGCCGTTTGTCACCTCCACCCTGAGTTTTGCTATAAAGGTGTCCAGGTGCGGGCTGTAGAACCTACCGTTCCTAATCATGGTTTCTGGGCCACGCCGCGTATACTGTGACATGAATGTGTTCAGGTCGGCCGGCGCACCTGCTTTAGCGTACATGTGCCTAAGGATGTTGAGGTGCTTGCGGGCCTCACGGTGCTCGTTATCAAAGGTACGCACCCGGTGCTCCGTGGCCATAGTGGCGTCGATGTACACGGCGTATGGCGGACACGGCTTAACATACTGGTCGCGCCCCTGCGCCAGCCTCACGTGCCTGCACTTGCCGTACCGGTCCACAATTTGGCCTATCAGCCCCGTAAGCCGTTTCATAGGCGCGGCGCGCTTGCCGTTTGCAAACACGTTACACGTGTCCATGAACATGGCATGGATGGACGCTGCCATCTCTGAAGTGCGCTCTAGCAAACTGTATGTGTCATTGTCGTGGGCAAACAATAGCGTGATGCGGTCGTTTTCGGGCATGTACTTGAGATGCCCACGTTTGTTGGGCGGCACGACAAACCCACCTTTGTCTAACACGTACACCAACGTGTTCTTGAGGTACTCGACGACCCTGTAAAACACCTCGGCCTTAAACACACCCTCGTAGCCGATGGTTCTCTGCAGGAATTGTGCCGGCTCCTCCATGTACGAATCGTCCGGGCATATGGCGCTGAACTCCTGGTAGCACATAGCGCGCAGTCTGTCATCCAGCAGCACCCGCCGCACATCAGACAGGGGTAGGCTCAGTAGCTGGAACAGCGGGGCCCTGTGTTCACCCAGTTTGACGTCGTCACCCAGCAGCCTCTTGACGTTGTCGGGCACATCCGTGGCGAAGGGCGGCCCGGCCACCGCTGCGGGCTGAGGGCGGGACTGGGCGTACCGCTTCCAGCCACCACCCGTCTTATTCATCTGGTCTACAGCGTAGCAACATGGTACGAACGGGAACCTGGCCTTGTTGGCTTCGATCTTATTCTCGTGAACGCCCGGGAATGGGTTCCTGGCATTGTGCGTGCACGCGTACTTACGCTTTGTCGTCTCGCCGTACAGGGGCCATTCCATAACATGCGCGGGCGTGTTGTCCTGGACTATATTCTGGGCTTCCTGGTCGTCCACGATACGCGGTAGGTTCACGCAGTGTCTGCTGTACGTGTTGACAAAGACTTCGGGCTCGGCACTCCTCAGTGATCCGATGCGGCCGGTAGCGCGCCTAGGCGCCGCGGTCGTCGCGGCCTGGGACAAGGCTCCCCACTGCACTGTACCGTCCCCATACAGCGTGTAGAAGGCCAGGCACTCGTGCCGGTAACTCTCATAGCGCTGCCACATGATGTCAAAACAGTCCCTGAGGAACATCATGATCGCATTGTCCCGCACCCTGAACTTGAGCACGGCCCGGTCGCCCGAGATAAGAGACAGGCTCATGACCCGACTCGAGCCCACTAGGTGCATATAGATGATAGGCCTAGCCCTGTGAGGCACGTTGGACTCGTCCACGGCAAAAGTAGCCCTGGTTACACGGTCGTTGAGCACAAAGTCCACAAACGTGCTAACCTCTGCTGGCTGTCCGAGCTCCACCGGGATGCGCGCAATCAGGTCAGTAGGGCTGGCCATGTCAACCGACATGTAAGCCCTCAGACAGCCGTACGCCCTCCATATGCACTCATCCTTGTCCACGTGCCTCTGACTCTCTTTAGGTATGTCTATGCTAGACACAAGCCTGGTGCCATCGTACTGTATGGCCGCCTCGTAATAGCTGTTGTACGGGTTGGCCAGGCCGCGTAGGCCCTCGCGCTCCGGGTTGTACTTGTTGACCAGCATGTCGGGGGGATACTTGTCGGCCGCCGTGGTGATCCATTGTTCACTGGGCCTAAAGCCCGGCATAGATTTGAAAAAGTCTTTACACTGCAGGTGAGGGGTGTGTTGGCTCGCTGTGGCCAGGTCCAACAGTCTGGTTACGCGCTTGTCCTGGAGCTGGGTTACTAGCTCCACACCCATCTGCACGTGCAGCTCTTCCGTGTCCCCGTAGCGCACCGTGGTAACGGCCTCGGGCACGGGCACCCACGGCGCTATGTCCAGCAACCGCTGGAGCCTGCCCGTGATCTCTGCCGTCCTCCTTAACACGTCATCAACGTTAGTCACCAGGCCCTGGGGCACCGTGATGGCATAGAACCTGTTGGGCATGCCTAACCACATCTGGTTAGTTACAACGAGTAGTTCCTTCAGCAGGAGACGCGTATCCTCGGCCTGTATGCGCGTAAAGTCCGGCAGCGGTTCGAAGCCGTTAACCCGCCACGCATACGGCAGGGCGTCATATACTGTTATCGACCCCCTGTTGACCAGCAGCTCCTGCATGTTGCGGACCCCCTCCATAACCATAAAACGGGGGTGGGTGTTGTTCCGCCGCGCCGTCTCTAGGACAAACTCATCGTACGTCTGCATAGCGTGCAAGTGGGCCTGCTGTGGTGTGCCGTTCCACACCAAATCTATGGCCAGCATTTTATGTTGGCTGTATAATGGATTATAGCGCCCTGTTGTACTGAGACCGCGATGAGAAACAGTACATAGAAAGCCTGATAAATGTTAGAAAAAGGATGGACTCACTGCTTGACCTCATTGAAGAGGGTGGTGTGCCTGACAGTTCGTACACTGACCTGGTGAACGAGTTTGGGCCCGATGGTGTAACGCCCCTGCAGGTGGCTGTGGACACGGGCAATACCGCAGCAGTGGCAGCTCTGTTAGACATGGGTGCTGATCCCAACACTGGACATGTGCACGGGCATCACCTGCCCCTGCTCTCGGCTGCCGAAGAGTCCTGGGACGTGTTGGAACATCTTCTCAGGACCGCAGACATCAGAGTGAATGCCATCAACACCAGCGGTGAAACGGCTCTGCACTGCGCGCGTGATGTTCAGGCCGTGCACGCCCTATTGGCCGCCGGCGCTGACGTGACGGCTGAAGACCGCACCGGCAGAACGCCACTGTTCTCGGCCGTGCGTGATGTGGAGATGGCACGGGTCTTGCTGCGGGCCGGCTCGGACGTCAATCACGTCGACCGCGCGGACCACACATTTATGGTAGATGTGTTTGACAATGTGCTAACGGCCGAGGACAAGGAATTTGTGGCCATGCCCATCTTTCAGGCGGCCACCGAGCACACTCTGTCCATGACCAGCCAGGCCTTCCAGGCCCTCATGGCTAAGGAGCATGTGGGGCACCCTGTCGCGGTGCATGTGGTGTCGACCCTGGACAGAGTCGACCTGGGCTTTTCTCCGACCACAGGTCTGGACGCGGTGGCCTTGGCGGTGGCGCTGAACCTGTTGCCCCTGGCCTCACATCTCATCAGGCTGATGGACTATGATGTCAACAGGCTGGCCCGTGTAGCCGTCGCAACCGACGACGCGGTCATGCTGACGGCCTTGGTGGAGGAGCATGGCATGGATATTGATGTCGACCTGATCTGGCTAGCGGCCGACGTGGGTAACAGAGCGGCGGTACGCTACCTGACTATGGTACGCGATGTCGAATTGACCGGGGGTGTGCGTGGCGCCGTGGTTATGGCCCTCATGAGTCTGCAGGACATGGAGCTCCTCAAGGCAGTGGTCCGCAAGTACAACTTGAACATGGTGAGCCCCGTGAACGGGCGCTCTCCCCTGGACTGGCTGGTGTCGACCTTGTCAGACGTGAACGAGGACTTTGTCGTAAACTTTATCTACCACTTCACTCCGCGGCAGGGCGTGTCACAGATGTCGGATGTAACCCCGTCCATCATGTACAAGGGGCGCATGGGGCAGGCGTATCAGCACATGCTCACACTACGCAACCTAGCTGTGGGAGCCCTTAGGCCTGAAGTGGCCACATCGGTGGGCAAACGGCATATTGACTTTGGGGTATATAAAACATCATGATCAGTCAGTGGCGCATGCACACGTTTGCGCCCGCGTTCACCAATGACACACTATCCATAGACAATAACATGTTTACCACGGTGCTGCTTGAGGGCGAGCATAGCACAGTTGCGATGGGCCCCATGTACACCACGGACCAGGTCTTGGTGTCGTACATGCTCGTTGTGAAGACGTCTGATGTGGCTAATGAACACAAGCTGGTTATCATGGCTCTGGAGAATGGCCTGTCGAGAAACACGTTGCTCTCCCCGGTCGTCACCTTGGGGCCCGTGTGCATATTTAACGGCTTCCACATCCTCAGAGTGAACCAGGACCTACCTGCCAGCTACAACATACAATTTGTCCTCACGTCCAACGGGGATGGCACCGTGACCATGCTCGGCGGGAACATAACCCTATACGTGTCAATGATACATGACAGAACTAAGCCCACTGGCGTGATGCAACTGGTGGCCTAAAACGGGTCTCCACATACACCACGGATATGGATATTGTTGGATTCTGTCCACAATTTAGGGAGCGCGTTATCTGCGCCTCACGGCAAAAGCCTTTGCCAATCACCTGTTATCCAATTTACTCACTGCGTGCTCGTTTGATTTCTTCAGATTTAGGAAAATGCAAAGACACTGAAGCAGAAATTAGACTTAGACAGATTGGTTGAGTTCAATCACAATTCTTGTTCAAAAAGCTCTGTTTTCAGGAAAGTACAATACAGCGCTGGGCCCTTCAAGAGCGGAAAGTCTCCATTCAGAAAAGGCAAAGTCCAAGGTTGTTAGATCAGTTTTATATTCAGTAGCACATTGTGGGCTGGGATTGATGGGCGATGAGTCTTCGGGGTGGGGCAAGTTCGAAGGAGAGTCTGCTTCCATGGGAGTGGTGCTGGTTATGGGCGACTCGGTGTGTTGGTGGGGGGCTGTTGGTGTGTGTGTGTGTGTGTGTGGAGGGGGCTGTTGTCTTCCATCCCGTCTCTCGGCCTTGGCGATCATCTTTGGCCGAGTTCTCGGGTGGCTCCTTCTGGCACCCACTGGTTTTATCTCCACGTGACCTTCCTGTGAACATTCTTCTCCAATCTTGGACATACACTGTCGTACCGCATTCAACCGTATCTTTTCTTTGTTAGGCAAACTATTTCCCTCTGTGCAAAGCGTTCAGTAGTAATCAAAAACTGGCGTCTAGCATTAGTCAAAACATAAGATACAATCAAGTACTGAACGGTCAAGACGACTCTGGCCGTGTCCATGATTCAGAGAAAAAACATCAGGCATGCATTCCACAGTTCCTTAAGGGTCATTAAGCTATTTAGGCAATATATCAAAAGTCATTTGTTATTTCAAAGTCCTCAGAAATATATATATCAGATCATAAAGTTATAAAAACCTTTCTCATCACCACTTAGTATCATAAATGTCTAGTTATGTCTTCTTTATTGATTTGGTGTGTAGGTATAATTATATGCTTCAAATGTTTCTTTTATTTATTTAATATGTGAATATACTTGTCTGCTTATGTACTTTATTCAATGAGGTTTGAGCATATCTGTTTTTGTAGCGAGGCAGGACTTTTTGTATTTCGACCTCATTCCTTCACTCCCTCTGTTGACCTCAGTTTTACTGAGGTCACCAAAATCGTTGATGCCACCAGGGTCCCTCTGTTGGCACACCACGTCCCTCTGTGGAGCCGCTACAAGTCCCTCTGTGGGGCCGCCAATGAGTGAGAAAAATAAATATAGATAAAATTCATACCCAGACATTTGTAAAAGATGGAGAGTGGAAAGGCAATTGGCCTAGACGACATTCCAGTGACAGCATGGAACTATCAAGGAGAGATGGCAGGGGAGATTTTTAAAAAGCGAGAAGTTCCCCGGAAAGGTGTTGACTTCTATTTCTTAATTCAGACCACGGCGATGCGCAAAACTGTCGTAGCTACAGAGGTGTTGTTATGTTGATTAAGCAAAGCATGAAGTTATCGGAAAGAATGTTAGAAGCGAGGCTTGGAAATCTACTGGCCAAAATAATGGAGAGTGTGGCAGAGACAAAGATAGGACATGCAGATGGTTGGTGGTACAGAAAGATATGGAAACGATCGCTCTGCAGTCGCGGCCCCTAACAGGAGCAGCCGAAAGAAGTGGAAGATAAGAAAGAAAATGTGCAAGAGAAATACATAAACAAATAACGAAATACATACATACATACATACATACATACATATATAGTACATACATATAGACAGAGACATCAAACGATTGCCCATTCGGTCACTCAGCCCTTCAGTCAGTCACTCAATGAATCACTCAATCAATCAATAAACCAACCAATCAATCAATCAACCAATCAATCAATCAACCAACCACTCAATCAATCAATCAATCAATCAATCAATCAATCAATCAATCACACAGGTGTTAACTAATTTGTAATTGTATTGCAAGCAATTTGAACTCTAATGGAACATGATGATGTCCATATCTGTTTTATCAAATTCTAATCCTACTTTACCTTTGTATAAGGCACAGGTGTCAAACTCAAGGCCTGGGGGCCAGATGCAGCCCGACACATGATTTTATGCGGCCCGCGCAGACAAATTGTGCTTTTTAGTCACGTGTCATTACTCGAATTGCAAATTGTCTTCACTTTTAATAATATTTGATTTTTAAATATTAGACCGGTTTTTATTTGTCTGATTTGAAAGCAAGTTACTTGCCAGTTTGTTTTGTAGCTTTTACTCTATATAATATGAGGTGCTCACACATTTATTTGGGTATGACAGTCATACCGGTCCTCCGAAAGAAGCTATGACTACACTGCGGCCCGTGAACAAATGAGTTTGACCCCCCTGGTACAAGGGATAGCCATCTCATTGATCAATCACATATCTTAAATCATTCTTTTCCTCCTTTGAAGTGACTATGTACTTCAAACCCAAACGGCACCACTTTATAGGGAAAAAACTTCCATCCATCCATTTTCTGAACCGCTTAGTCCCCACGGGGGTCGCGGGCGTGCTGGAGCCTATCCCAGCCGTCATCGGGCAGTAGGCGGGGGACACCCTGAACCGGTTGCCAGCCAATCGCAGGGCACACAGAGACAAACAACCATTCGCACTCGCACTCACACCTAGGGACAATTTGGAGTGATCAATCGGCCTACCAAGCATGTTTTTGGGATGTGGGAGGAAACCGGAGTGCCCGGAGAAAACCCACGCTGGCTCGGGGAGAACATGCAAACTCCGCACAGGGAGGGCCGGAGGTGGAATCGAACCCGCACCCTCCTAACTGTGAGGCGGACGTGCTACCCAGTGCGCCACCGAGCCGCCTAGGGAAAAAACTTGTCGAATCTATTTGTTTCCGACATAATACTTCCGCAATCATCTTAAATTTGTTCAGTTTATTAATCCCTTCCATTGTTTATCCTGCAAATGAATCACGTGAATGATGTGTTATTCAAACTTTAACGTTCATAATCCACCTGTTCCCAATTTGTTTGGAGTCTGTATGTTATTGTTGTAATTTTTTACATTTAATACTCTCCCACCTATTTGATCCTATCTTGTGAAGGTCTACAGTTTATTATAAGCTATTTTGAAACTCTTCACACTTGTTACCAGGCTTTGGCTCCATCTCATGATGTTGTCTCCCATTCACTTCATTTCTGCCGAGCTGCTTCTTCTCCTCTGTCCAGCATGTTGAAGACTTAAAAACCATCAAATCTGAAAACACTTAAAATCTCACAATTCCCCCCTTTGTTTTATTATTTTTTTTTTCTTTCTACCTCCCCCTTTTGACACATTCTAAAAAATGTGTCACAATGGTTATAAAGTAAAAATGTCCATGGTGACATACCCATCGCCAGCTGGACTTCGGTGTACCTCCAGATGCCATCCTAGCCTGGAATCACCAATTCTCAGTCCCTGAAACTCGACTGGCAGCATCTCACATGGCTGTATGAACAAAAGCCACCACCCACCTGTAGCTGTGCATGCAGCTCTCCGTACAATAAACATCCATAATACCAAAAAATAAAATTCATAATGATAAAAATAATAATCCACACACGGGCGCATGTCAAACGCATGAAATAGAAAATTGGAGCCTGCCGAGCCTGTCATGAAACCGATCACATTTACAGACTCATTATGAAAAGTAAGGGGTTAGTTGTTAATGCATGTTCACAGACATGACACAAAATTCTCCAAGACTGCAGTTGACAACCTGCAAAGAAAACGCAAGTTCAACAAATAAAGCACAATCTGCTCCCTGGGTTGCTGTTAGAGGCTGCAATACAATTAGGTAAAACATCAAAACAAAGCAAGTCAACACAAATTCCGTCACATACATTTCGTCACACTGTCAGGTAAGTCCAGAGTTGTTGTCATACACTGTCTTGGCTCAGAGTCTTGATACCAATGCTGGTATAGTCACGTCTGGTCATAATCTTGAAATGGGCCTTCTCCATTGAAGTCTTTTGTTGTCAATGGTGCCCCAGAGTAATCCTAAACCCATATTTAGTCCAAAATTAGCCCTGATCAATCTTGCTTTTTCAAATCTGTAGTATCTTTATATTTTTCAGGTGAGAGGAATGTTATCCTCTGCTGTGATCACATCACCCCAACCTTGAATCATGTTAACCATTCACAATACACAAACCCAATCCCAAGTACAGACTTGACATTCATACAGCATTACAGACAAACTGTCATCCCACAACACACACATAAAACATACAACATTAAATTGTAAAAAGAACCCTCCCTACGCAAAATTTTCTCCTCAATTAAAATTTCCCTTTTTTATTTTAAATCCAAAATTAATATCTAATTGTCTGGTCTCCTGTCCTCACATCGTTTGCCAATATGCATAATACTGGAACATGATTTAACTCCCCATTTAGTTTGCTCACATCTCACACTTAGACTATTTGACACTTTGTGTTGAGCTGTAACTTCAATATTTCCACCTTCCCATATTTCTTCCACTAAACAGTTCCATTTTGCTTTCAGTTTAAATTCATCCCTCCAAATAACTACCTCTGGCAAAGAACCAAACATTTTTAGAGCACTCCCTTTTACTGTTACCTTGTTCCTTCATTCATCTTCTCACAAGCATTACTGACCCTCCTAAGAAATAATGATACTGAAAATAATGTTTAAAAAATATACACAGCTTCCTCCTGCCACTTACACTATAACCTTGGATTATCGTTCTCATTTTTTGTTGATGCCAATTCTTAGAATTAAAAAGAAATACTTACTCTTGATAATTGAGTCACGCTATATCACAAATTTTGAAAACCTTCTTCCATGTTCCCCCTTTGTACCTATCAAAACCAATTACAAATATTTTTGCTGTCATGATCATCATTGTGGCCCTCACATTTATTGTTCTTGTATTTTAAATTGGCAATTTTTGTACATTTGGAGCCCTTTGAGACTTGCTTGTGGGCTATATAAATAAATTTGAATTGCCTTGACTTTATTATTATTCAACTTCTTCTGCATTCTTCTTCCTTTTATTTTATTTTTATCTTAACTACTTCCACATAATTCATCTGATATATTCCATTACACTTTTAACCTCCTAGATTCAAATTCAAATTTCACATCCTCACTTCCAACATTGCGGTAAAATTTTGCAAAATTTCTTTTTTTTTCCCTTAGTTTTCCTTTTTTCTTTTTTTTTTTTTTTTTTTCCACTGACTCAACCCATTTCAATTTTTCAACGGTTCATCCTATTCCAAAACTTCTCACTTGTGGAAAATTTCAAATTTTCAACTTTAAAATTCACGCCCAATTTTACAAAATTCTTTCTATATTTTTATCAATTTTCTAGCCAATTCAACACGTTCCAAATTTAAACATAATCTTGTAGCTTTCCCTGAATTTTTATTCAGCCTCTTCGCTTTCACACGCAATTTCTACAGAAATGAATAATTCTAGTTATTATTGTTAATCATCTGTGGCCCTCGTAAGGACAAGCCGCACCAGTAATGGATGAATGGATGGATTGTTAATCCTAACCCCAAGTGCCTATCATAAATTGCCATTTAAATCAATTGTCGCAAGGGTCATGTCATTGTATTGGTTATTTAAAGCCCTACTGTATTACTATTTTGCTGACTATCCAGAATTCCAACTTTCTTATGGCCCCTCACCCCTTCAAGCTGAAATATGCATCCTATAAATCAGTCGCAGTGGATGTGTAATTAAATTCTGTTGTTTTGATAAAGGTCAATTAAGTTTAGCAATTCAGCCTTCTGTTGCCCGAATCCAAATTTTCACTGGTCCAATTATAAAATTTCATTATTTCAGTTAGATTAATTATGTCTTCGAAATGCTAAATTACATATAAAAATTTATGATTCAAATGATTTAATTTCTATTGATCAATGTCCACTTTACAAAGTTTCTGATCACGCTGTCGTATAATTTGTCAGTGCATCTTCACTTTCCATATCTATGTATTTTGTTTTTTATCCCCGTTTCAGTGTCAATAAGCAGCCTTATTATTCCCTCTTTTATCAAAACTCCTCAGTTATGTCTGCCCCAGCACCCAAACACACTTCCATCCCTTTTGTCCCACACTCCACCAACTTTGTAATGCTTCAGCAGTCTTTAGCAATGTGTCCAGTTTGACTTCATGTGACTCGTGCAAGTCTTTAGCAGCCTCTCCTCTTAGATTCTCATGATGATGATTCAGGGCTGGACCGTCCGCCATTCTCAAATGCGTCCATCTTGTCTTTGTTCTTTCAGTCCATTTTCTTTTTGATCTGCAACTGTGTGTATTCCACCAACTATATGGTTCTTGTCCTGTGAAGAGCTGTGCTTGCCCCCTTCAAGCATGATAATAGTTCCTGTTGTTCTCCCAAAGGTCAAAGGTGTCTCATGACCAGGGACAGTCCTCTGTTGATTTTGAGGCAGCCAGTAGAGTACAAGGACTCAGTTCAGGACTTGTGCCATGCGCTAGGGCAGAACACACTGGGACACAAATTTCACAAAACTATCTTCGTGTTATCAGTCTTCATGTGTAGTATTTGTTCCTTACACCCCAAATCTTCCTATTAACATTTTGTATCCTATCAGTTGCGCACACTCATCATCTTACCATCAAGCCGCCCTTATCAAATGCTTTTTTTTTTTTTTGAGTAATCCATCCACCCTACCCATTAACACGGCTAAAATCCTTGTTCCAGTGTTTATCATCAAATAAAGTTCCGAAATCCTTTGTAATAAACTGTAATGTAATTTAACAATCTACCAACATGGTTGTATATGCGGTGAATGTTATTGTTCAATCTATAGGTCATACAGCGCCGGTGTTCCAAATATGACACTCCTCCTTGATTTAACATCTCATAAGTTATTATTGTCAGCAGCGCTAAAGGATAGTGCTTGGAAGTGAATGTCTTATCGCCCAATTTAAAACACATGCCACATTTGAGCTAGTATTCATTCCTTTATTTATTTCCCATCCTCATGTTAGCTGGCATGTGTCAGAATTAAAATGGAATTTTGCTTTTAATTTTAAGTCTTTCAAAATTGCTATATCCTTACTGCACCGAGATAAACTGTTAAATATATCTTTAAAAACAAACAAAAACAATCTATGCTCCTGCACAGACTCTTAAAAGTGGCACCCAAATGCCAGATTACAAATCCAACCTCCTCCTTCACTCACATTTTTGATAAAACAGTCTACTTATCTAGACACTGTCATCACATACGAAATAATGGCCTGCAAATTAAATACAATGTTGTTGCTGTGGTCCCTCAAAACATGTGACTAGAATTTGGACAATTATTAACCCCCATCAATTGATCAATTATCTCCTCACTAAATTCCTAGCCTGTTAACCTATCTGCATAAAGAAGACATTTACAATGCAGGGGATAAGAGAATAACAAGGAACACCTTAACAATAAACAAAATAAACCCAAACCACAATCAAAACCAAATCAACTAAAACCATGACATATGTGAATCCACACAGTACTCCAAATATTTCCTCATTAAAATGTTAGCCTTTTTGTGTAGAGCACCATTGAATTCTAATCATTAACCTAATTTTATCCTTAATTTAATCCCAATCACAAATGCCCACTACTTAATACTTTACTTGGTATTCTTTTGATAAAAAGTGCCCCCTTGCAATGTCATTTTTATTTGTTGTTTTTAACTCTAAGTGATTCAAATCTTTGACTGATCCTTACATGTGTCCTTGTACAGTCTTATGTCATAACCAATCAACAATTCCTCCTAAATTTAAAATCTGAAATCATAATTTAATTTTATCCAATTCTACAATGTATGTTCTCTCTTACTCTCACATTTTTATGAGGGCTGGGCACTCTCCTCATTGGACGAGTTTCTGACCACAACCCTCAGATTATTCTATCATTTCTAATTTTTACATTTAACAATGCAAATCTGATAAACCATTGTCTAGCACACCGTTTCCGTGCACCAATTTAACGCAATTCCATCCTTTATAACGAACTGATACACAAAGACAAACATACACATAAACAAACACACGGGCCCACAACATAGACATGACAATCTTCCCAGCTGATAACAAGGGTGGGGTGGGAGGCAACTGAAGTGCGGAGAGCCTCGCCACCAATGTAACCCCCCACCTCTGTCCAAAATATGCATTTGTGCCCACCTGACCGTTTGGCCCAAATTTTAGAGCCGCACCCTTTTGAAAACAAAAATGGTTACAGTTTAACCCCACCACACAATGGGATATAACCTTCATGCTAATTAAATGTACATTCTTTATCAAATTCTTGTTAAGCCATTTTTCTGACTCCAACTCTCATGCAAAATCAAAATAAAATCAACAATTTTATACAAATCAACTTATTGTTCTTCATGAACCACAAATCATCACTTCCATCCCATGAACAGCACCACAACTAATCACTCACTTCTTCAGCTGTGCCGCTGTCCCATCTGACAGCCAAGCCTGCTTTCCACACAATATCATCATAGACACACTTCAACAATTATGTAGCGACCTGGTTAACCCAGTTACCCTTCGCCCTAGACAACAATATAAGTCTCTAAGGTCGCACTATTGAGGTCGCCAGGCATCCGTCCTGCTATATCAGCGATGCCTTCACCATTTTTTTAAATTTTTTTTTTATTTTTTTTTTTCACGAGTCCCCGACTCGTATTGGTGGCCTGGCCGATCCAATCGACCCCGACCTTAGGCAACAGTATAAGTTCCTAAGTGTCTACTACTGAGGCCACTCAGGTGCCCATATGCTAGTCACTGGCATCCCACAAGTTCCAGCGGTGTGAGCGCCCTTTGCTGATCAGACAAAGTCCTCACCACCTTTCTCTTAATTCACCACGACTCGGACATCCCAGATGTCCCTCGCCTTAGACAGCCCTATAATGTTCTAAGGTCACACTATTGGAGTCGCTCGGCATCCGTACTGCTATATCAGCGACGCCTTCACCTGTTTTTGTATTTTTAATTTTTTCCACAAATCACTTTTACCAAGTTCCACACAAACACACACTTCTATACAACCACCATTCCTGAACACAGAGCTGAAATTATTAATTCTTGTATTCCGCTTTCACTCCACAATATTGCTGAACTGGGAGAGAGAAAAAAAGTTTCCCCCTTACCTTTTGTGCCGATCGGACTGCAATACTGTTGAGCAAGAGCGGAGAACGAAGAATCCTTTGTGGAGCATGCACTTTCCCTTCTGAAGAAATCACGTCGGGGTCACCATTTGTTGGATTCTGTCCACAATTTAGGGAGCGCGTTATCTGCGCCTCACGGCAAAAGCCTTTGCCAATCACCTGTTATCCAATTTACTCACTGCGTGCTCGTTTGATTTCTTCAGATTTAGGAAAATGCAAAGACACTGAAGCAGAAATTAGACTTAGACAGATTGGTTGAGTTCAATCACAATTCTTGTTCAAAAAGCTCTGTTTTCAGGAAAGTACAATACAGCGCTGGGCCCTTCAAGAGCGGAAAGTCTCCATTCAGAAAAGGCAAAGTCCAAGGTTGTTAGATCAGTTTTATATTCAGTAGCACATTGTGGGCTGGGATTGATGGGCGATGAGTCTTCGGGGTGGGGCAAGTTCGAAGGAGAGTCTGCTTCCATGGGAGTGGTGCTGGTTATGGGCGACTCGGTGTGTTGGTGGGGGGCTGTTGGTGTGTGTGTGTGTGTGTGTGGAGGGGGCTGTTGTCTTCCATCCCGTCTCTCGGCCTTGGCGATCATCTTTGGCCGAGTTCTCGGGTGGCTCCTTCTGGCACCCACTGGTTTTATCTCCACGTGACCTTCCTGTGAACATTCTTCTCCAATCTTGGACATACACTGTCGTACCGCATTCAACCGTATCTTTTCTTTGTTAGGCAAACTATTTCCCTCTGTGCAGAGCGTTCAGTAGTAATCAAAAACTGGCGTCTAGCATTAGTCAAAACATAAGATACAATCAAGTACTGAACGGTCAAGACGACTCTGGCCGTGTCCATGATTCAGAGAAAAAACATCAGGCATGCATTCCACAGTTCCTTAAGGGTCATTAAGCTATTTAGGCAATATATCAAAAGTCATTTGTTATTTCAAAGTCCTCAGAAATATATATATCAGATCATAAAGTTATAAAAACCTTTCTCATCACCACTTATCATAAATGTCTAGTTATGTCTTCTTTATTGATTTGGTGTGTAGGTATAATTATATGCTTCAAATGTTTCTTTTATTTATTTAATATGTGAATATACTTGTCTGCTTATGTACTTTATTCAATGAGGTTTGAGCATATCTGTTTTTGTAGCGAGGCAGGACTTTTTGTATTTCGACCTCATTCCTTCAATATAACAGACGGCTGTCATGTCCCAATGTATGCAATACCCGTAGTATGGTGTTTCGATAGATACAATGGCTATGTCCCAAGACAATACAGATCTTTATTGTTATTGTCACACATGTACATTAAATCACCATTCATCAGCTGTGCCCTTAGTAATAACTGGCTGTTGATAGTGGGCACGATGTGGGCCCCTCTCTTGAACCACCTGTTGCCTCACACCGATGCCAGAAACACATTCAGACATAGGTATGCAGACCCCTAGACTATAAAGACCATTACACCAAGCACGACGATCGCAATAGGAATGTTTCCTGTTCTGGGTGGTGTTCCTCCTGCTTTGAAGAAGAAGAACAATAACGTTTACTCATCTACCAAACACTGCATTGTGTACTATAAATTCAAACATGAGATGTGATATGAAGCCTATACTAAGTCGGATGCCCGTACTATGCCCATGGTGTGACTAGGCAGAGTAGCTACTACAACCATACTATTATGGTCTAGTCACACAATGATCACAATAGGAATGACTCCTGTATTGGGCGGTCCTTACCCTGGAAAAAAAGAAAAGCATCTACCAAACACAGCACAGGCTACTTCAAATTGACACATGAAATGTAATATGTTTACAATTAAACATAACAACCCAGACTCAGGCATTCATAAGTCAGTGTGAGCCATAACATTATGCCCATTGTGTTGATGTTCATAATATGCCCATAGTGTGACTAGGCTGACAGTAACCACAACCATACCGTCAAGGCTCAGTCACGCTATGATTATAATAGAAATGGCTCTTGTTCCGGGCAACCTGTATTTAGAGGGTTGGTTTAACCCATACTTATATCTTGACTTTAGTGTAATGGGCAGACATGCCTGTACTAAGAAAGTGGAATGTTTAATTACCATTTCAATGAAACGTCATGACTGTAATGTGTACATACCTGTGTCTTCCTCCTCTTGGTTGCTGACATCCCAGGGGATGGGGACCCTCACTGTCCTCCTTTGATTGCTGCTTCGCGCCGCACACCCTACATAGTTGTGTTTTCCCCTCTCCACCAGTATGGTGACATTCTTAGCTATGCTGACAGTGCTGTCCTTGTTATATACTGTGGTGGACATACTCCTGTTTAGCAAAGTGGCCTTGTATAATAACATGGTGATGGCGGGTGCCGGTTTCCCGGTGGCGGAGCAGCTGAACACAACCGTTGTGGTTTCATTGGGCCCGCTGGCTGGTTGATATGTCATTGCGTCCACGTCAGAGATTCCTACGGGATGCAACAGCCATTAACAAACTGCACAGGTCATTAGAGCGTTAGTCTTACCTTCCACATTGATGCAGCAGGTCTCGTTTGGAGGCCATCGGAAACATGTTAAAGATGCAGGTATAACAACCTGCATCTGTCCATGTGACGTTTCGTAGGGTTAGAGATGTTGAGTTGAGGGACGTGTCGCTGAGGATCGCCTTGCCTTGGTAAGGCTCGTTGATGTGCTGTCCATGGTCCCGGCTGTATGACCCTATATTAACATATGATTCCTTCCACATACGCTTTTGCCATGACACCTGCACCACATTCGACATCGCCGCATTCTCGTCCAGCTCGCACTTGCAGAAAGCGTCCATGCCATAATCCACCTTTGTTTGTCCCATATTGGCTCCCTCCGATGGCTGCACTCCACAGGCCACTGACCACAAAACAACACACTGCAGTATAGTTCCGCTATTCATTGTTACACTTTTCCTATTGGTACCCATGTACCCGGATAATTCTACAACCACGTCTAGCTCTTTTCCACCCCCATGTTCAGTGTGTTCACACATCTAGGTTCGCTGTGGGGGAATTCAAATACCTTTGTGGTTCTTAAAAGTGATGATAGACATAGAGGAGGTCTACGACAGCCTGATGTCCGGCCTGGCCGAGGACCTGGTGCCGCAGCTGTGCGCACAGCACGGTATGAGCACCGTTGAGTGTCTGCAACTACTGCTGCCTCTTCTGCCTGACGACATGGCAGCCGTTAGGGCCATCGAAATGGGCGCTGTGCCCGGGGACGTATTTACCCTGTTGAGGACTAAACCCGACACGTTCCAATACTGCGTGCAGCACGGCATACTCGATACGTCATCGCTCAGTACCACGTTTGACCCTCACGGATTCAACGTGGTGCAGGCCGCAGCACAAGCCAACATGTTAGAGGCCCTCACGCACATGGCGCCGTTCGACTGGTACATGGTAACGGGAAACGGCATGACCCTGGCCAACCTCGCCCTGGCGCCCAGGGGCTACGATCCTGAGGTGGTAAACTTTTTCCTAATGCACATGGACACGGGTGCACAAGTGGGCGCCAGCACCCTGTCGCGGCACATGGTTAACACGTGGCCTGAACACGCCCTGGTGCACGTGGCATCCCACGAAATGCCTCTTATCAGCGCAGAGGACATGATGTTTCTGATTCACGCTGGCATGAGCCTGGCCGTAGTGGCGTTCGCGAGACACTACGACGTGACAACCACCCAAGTGGACAACCAGTACCTGCTACATTACATTATCATGTCGTGGTCACCGGACTACCACGCCGTGCTCGGTAACTACAGTCTGGAGACACTGAACACTGTCTTGAGCTACGACAGTATGTCCATGGCTGACTTTGTAAACACTGGTTGGGTACCCTTAGAGGTGCTCCAGGTGTACATCCCGCAGACCTACTGGAACACGGAATCCATGGTTACGGCCATGGCTAACCTAGTGGCCCGGTTCAACGTAACGGATGGCTTGTACACCACCTATAATTGCGTAAGCTGCCTGTGGTACGTAATCATGGCAGCGGACTATAAGCCACCAGGATCGCTGGCTGTGGATCTGGCGTACCTGCTCACGTACTTGTCGTACAGGGTGAACACGCTCAGGGTGCCCATGCCTGCCCGGGATCAGGACCTAGAGGCGCACTTTAGGGCTAACGACTTTGAGGGATTGTCTGACATCTTGGCCACCCTTTACGCCCGGGCTCCCCACCTGCCCAACGTCGTGCACGAGGTCAGGACCTTACCGTGGGACTATTCGCTCTATCTCTCATACGTGTCAGAGACACAGCACGAGATCAAGAAGTGTCTGCACGTTATGGCCGGGCTGGGCGTCAGACCGGGTCCTGAGTAATTTTCTGTGGTGCGGTCCGAGTCACTGCTAGCCGAGATCTTTGAAAACAGTTTGAAGCAAATTGTCATGAGGCAGTATCTAAGAGAGCTGCAGGAGCACGTGGTCAAACATCCTGAGTACACCCAGCTATTGAACGACTAGTATGCCCATCCATAATGCGACCGATGTATACAATATGCCCATGGTGTGACTAGCAGGACAGTCATTACACCTATATTGTCAGGCTTAGTCACAACATGATACCCATGCCCGATATGCGGTCACAGAGACGACATTCTGCCCATGGTGTGGCCATAACACTGTTATTATATGGTATGGGCGTGATGAACACTATGCATAGTCTGTGTGCACACCATATGGTGTGCACACATCAGGACCATGTCCTGGGCCACTGCCATATATTGTATCTATTGAAACGTCTACCGTTATTGTATTGGCGATATACAGTGGGGTGGCCATACACCGATACAAGAAAGCTATCCCACATAATGTTGCTTGAAATAAAATATGAATATATACTACCGGTGTACCGTAGGACTACAGGTAAAATGTCTGTCACAAAGGATGTAGTGTATGGCTATGCGGATCATGTGCTCAGGACCCGTGGCCTGGCGCCTCTTATCCACGGGGTGACTCGGGAGGACTACAGACCGTCGCTAGTCAGCCCTACACTTAAGGCCGCTCTGATACACAGCTGCGAAGAGGTGGCCAAAATGCTCAACGGGACACACATGTTCTCTGGGGTAGTGAGTGTTCAACACAGGCAACGTCAGTGTCGTAGCCAGCATCATCGACTTTGTGCTGGCCGATGATCCCAACATAGGACGTGTGGTGGCTTTGGTTTACGCCAGTGTGGAGATATATGTGCAGTGTCTGTCTGCGCAACCTGAATGTTGCCCTGATATAATAACCATGCTCGTGGACAAGCTACCAGCGGACCTGGACTGGACACAGTTGGAGCGTGGTCGTAGACCACCCATGTCTATGACCACGGTAGCCCGAGTCTTTGTCGCGGGATTGGTGTCTGGTGTGGGCGGTGTCTGTATACTCTCTCTCGTTAGTTGCAGACCGGTTATATCTGTGACCGCAATATCCCGTATGTTTGTCGTGGGATTGGTGTGTGGCGTGGGCAGCTATATACTCTCTCTGATTATTTGAATAACATGAATGTACTGACTGTTTTGGGAATAAAACACCCTAGCTACAATGAAGGTGGTTGTGTTATTTCTGACTATCCTCTCAGGAACAAGTGCTCTCCCCGCGGTCCATGTCCTGCAGGGCACACGTAATGTGATGATACCATGCATGGCGGACAAGGTGGCTAATGTCAAGTACTTGTTCTTAACCTGGTACAGAGGGCTGCATAACGGGGCCGCCGTTATTCTGAAGCGTTGCGGCTCCGGCAGAGTGAATTGCTACGGTAGATGGGCCAACACTACTGCACTACGTGAGGATGACAGCCTGCTTTTCCGGGATCCCATAACATGCTCTGACAACGGGACTTACACATGCAGTCGCACTGCACCTGTGGGGCATCGTGGCCAAGATGAAGAGGTGGACCTTTTTGTCATCCCATGTAAGGACCCTCCAGTCAGTCGCACTACACCCGTGGGGCAGCGTAACCAAGAGGAAGAGGTGGATCGTTCTGTCATCACATGTAAGGACCCCCCGGAAAGTAGGTCCCTACAGTACCTGATCCCTTACATGTTAGCGGCCGAGGTGTTCCTCTTAATCATGGCGGTGTTAGCCTACTGCCGGCACAGGCACATGCCTTGTTTCACAATACTTTGAATAACTACTGAAACATTTGCTGCTGCTGCTGCTTTAAACAATAAACATGGAAAATGATTCTGATGTACGTCTGCTTTGAGTGCGAGTACAAATGTCGATTAACACTACATATTAACTCGGGGTGTAAATAATGTCTGGAGCGTTAGGGTAAACAATAACACAACAACAATTGAATGTTGATCAACATCCAATTGTGGGGTAACAATATTTGAATATTGCCAATCGGCTGGTTGTGGAGTGAATACATGGGTAGGGGAAACATTCCTTTCACCATGGAGTCTACGCCTTTTCCCTGCAGCATTTGTTTGGAGACCATGACATCTATTGTTGTTACTCCGTGCAGCCATCTATTTTGCCAGCAGTGCATTGAAACCGACGTTGCTATCTGCAACACCGACTACCGTTGTCCGGTGTGCCGGACCACAATGTACCTCGGGGACGTACAGAAGGTGTATGATCCGGATCGCATGGTGAAGGAGTGCCTCGCCGAGTCTGAGCGACGGGTAGCCGATGCCATCTGTGAAACCGAGGAGCGATGCGCGCTGCGTCACAGTCGGGACCTGTGTAACCTGGAGCAACGGCTGCAGGCCGAACACTACAAGGGGAAACAGCAGCTAATGTTGCAGTTGCACGGCACCGGTAACCAGATGGCCAAGGTATGTGCGGAGAAACTGGTTCTTGAGCGGCGACATGCCCTGGCTTGCGCTGAGGCCGAAACAGCCATCAAGCAGCGGGACGAGCTTCAGGTTGAGTTGGCATACGAGCATTTGACCAAAGAGAGCCTTCGTATCAAGCTGAAGCGGCATCGGACGGCGGACAACAGCTCCACCAAACTTCGCCGGGTCCAGGCCCAGCTTGCCGAGCTACAGGCAAAACACAATCTCCTGAAAACGTCTGCCGCGGCTTTCTGCGACAATCTGACCGATACCCACTTTTTCGCTGACTTGTCCGATGTGCGGGCCCGGATGACCGACATAATGGAGAAAGACTGCCGCATGAAAAGGAATGTGTCCTTGTTTCGCGATACTTTGAATGACTGCTGAAACATTTGCTACTGATTTGAACAATAAATAAAGATACTTCTGATGTGCACCCTCTTTGAGTCTGGGCACATATTTTGATTAAGCGAAATGCAACACTGGATGTCTGAAGGGTTGTGTTTAGAGGTGCAAGACAAAAGTGGTAACTACTAGGGTATGAACAATGTCTGGTATGTTGCCTCCACATGGCTGGGCCAAGTGTCCAGCCCAAGGTTTCACAATCTGCGGGTTCATAACCCCAGGTAAAACATTTCTTGACAGTCGCTACGACAAGCACATTCCCCTCGCGAACCACTACAAGGCCTTACACATATGGGGCCGTGATAGACCTAACCAACACCACACGCTATTACAATGGCAAAGCCCTGGGCTCGTGCTATCACAAGATACGCTGCAAGGGACACAACCAGTGCCCCAGCCCCAGAGCGGAGCGCACTTTCTTGGGCCTGTGTCAGGCCGCTCAAGGCCCGGTGTATGTGCACTGCACATACGGCTTCAATCGCACTGGTTACCTGGTGTGCTGCTACCTGGTGGAGTGCCGCAAGATGTCGGTGCATGACGCCATCCGCCTCTTTGCAGAGGCCAGACCTCCGGGCATCTACAGGGAGGAGTATGTTAAGACCCTGTGCATCAAGTACAACGCCCGCACACTGTTAGTGGCGGCCGACTTGCCGGCATGGCTGCCTGAGCTGCCTGTGACATGCGTACCGGCCCACTGTGAGACGTCCACACACAAGCTGGGCCTAGGGGCCGTGCACGACGTGGAGCTGTGCGCTGAGATAACACGCGTCATCACAGGAGCCGTGGGCTATCGCTACCGTGACCAGTTTCCCGGCTGCATGCCCGTATCGATGAGCAGACATAATTATTCCGAGGTGGTGAGGCTGGGCGCTGACGGGCGCGCCACATGGAAGGCTGACGGCACCCGGTATATGCTGTACATAGATGGGCGTGATCACGTGTACGTCATGGACCGTTGCGCGACCATATGGCAACTGACCGAGGAGCGGTTTGAGAGGCCCTGCGGCCTGCACCTGACGGACACCCTGGTAGATTGTGAGCACTGCGGCCAGGACCTGTACATCTTTGATGCGGTGTATGTGTGCGGTACCCACGTGGCTGACTACACTTTGGACAGCGGGCTTGAGGCTGCACGTGTGGTGGCGCGTTGTCACCACGGGCCCCTGCGTGTCACGGTTAAAGTGTTTGTGCCATTGTCGGAGTTTGAAGCACTCTACGAGGCGTATGCCGACCGGTCCGACTGCGACGGCTTTCTGTTCCAGTCCAACGAGGAGCCCTACTACGGTGGGCGTGACGTGTCCGTGGTAAAGTACAAGCCTCCCGAAAAGAACACGGTGGACTTCAAGCTGGTGCCCATCGACGCCCAGTGCGCGGGGCTGTACCTGCACGCAGCCACGGAGCCTTTTGCTCAGGTGTTGGCGTGGGACCCGGGCATGGCCGGCTGCGTGGTCGAGTGCGCCTTTGCGGACGGCGCGTGGCGTGTGCTGCGTGTGCGTTCCGACAAGACCCAAACTAACACGTACTTCACGGCACTGCGCATCTACGACAGCATTCGGGAGCCGGTGGACTTTGGCCGGTTCAGGGATCTCATCTGCGAATGATCAAAACAAAATGGAGGTTTTCCTGTCGCTGTACCCGGATATCGAGGAGCGGCGCTTTGGGGTCCATGGGGACATTAGGCTAGAGGGCGGCCTGGACCCCGAGGATGACTTTGTGCAGCAGGAGTACCTGGCGCGCTTCCTGAGTCCCGAGACGCCCTATAACGAGCTGCTGCTCTTTCACGAAATGGGCACCGGTAAGACGTGCACAGCCGTGGCCATAGCCCAGTGCGCCGCCAAGTACCTCAGAGGGGTGCTGGTGATCACGCGCGGCGAGGGCCTAATGCGCAACTTCCGGTCCGAGCTGCTCGATAAGTGCAACAGCTCGTGGCGTCGGGAGCGGCGGTCTGTGGAGCAGTTCTTCCGCTTCACCGCATACGACCGCTTCGCCGCGTGGTGTAACCGCGTGTCGCGGGGCCTACTGGCCACCACGTACGAGCGGTACCTCATCATCGTGGACGAGGTGCACAACCTGAGGGAGGACAATGCGGCGTACCGCTCGCTGCTGATGTTCATGAGGTCGGTGCGTGGGGCCAAGAAGGTGCCTCTGTCGGGCACGCCCATGGCGGACCGCGCCGACGAGATCGTGGATGTCATGAACCTGATTTTGCCAGAGCCCGTGGACAAGTCGCGATTCTTTACGGGCGCGGGCAACTTTGTCCGGGGTGCAGAGAAGGACTTTATGAGGACGGCCAAGGGGCGTGTGTCATATGTGCTAGGCAAGAGCAGCGGCGTCAGGGTGCGCTACCGCGGCCGACGTATAGACGGTCTGCCCTTCAAGGTGGTCAAGCTGAAGATGTCGGCGTACCAGCGGGGCGTATACCTGAGCGCGGTGGCCGAAGACCAGCGCACCAACACCATCTTCACCAGCACGCGCAAAGCGTCACTGGCGGCCCTGCCCACCCAGGGCAACCTGGCCAACTACAGCGTCAAGTTCGACTATGTGATGTCGCAACTGGGGGTTGCTAGGAAGAGCTTTGTGTACTGTGACGTGGTGCGCGGCACGGGCGTGGCGCTGTTTTCTCAGTTGCTGCGGAACGGCGGTTGGACTATGGTGACAGGCGCCACGTACGGTGGCGTCAAACGGCCCACGCGCTTCATGGTGCTAACGGGTGCCGACTCGGCGCGCGCCCAGAAGATGCTAGATCGGTTCAACCACGAGCGTAACGTGGACGGCTCTGACGTAGCGCTGGTGCTGGGCAGCCGGGCCGTGGCCGAGGGCTTCACCATGCGCGATGTCACGGACCTGTTCATACTCACACCCCACTGGAACTTTACCGAAACCTTCCAGGCCATCTACCGGGCCGTGCGCGCCCGGTCCCATGACTACACACGCCTGATACTGGGTGAGGCACGGCTTGTGGTCCACGTGCACATGGTGGTGGCCGTGGGCCGCACAGACGATGAGTCTCTGGACCTGGACATGCTGCGCACGGCCATGGACAAAGACGTGGAGATCAAACATGTGGAGTACCTGCTCAAGGTGGCCGCTGTGTATTTATGAAGGCCCGCAATCGCCGCCAGGTGGACGGCTCCCGCAAGTGCCAGTATACCGACTGTGAGTACACGTGCAGGGGCGAGTGGCCGGTGGTACAGCGCCGCCAGTACGTAGCACCGTCGGCCAAGGTGAAGGCCAAAGCGCTTATGGGCTCCAACCTGGTGGGGTGGGGCGTCGACGTGGTACCCGAGCTCTGGTACATGTGGGCGCACCGAGTGCCCGTGCGCAATTTTTCGGACCACGTTGCCTACGTGGTCCCCTCGGATATCGGGAACAGCATGCTGGTAACCACGGATCCCCACGCCACGGGCAAGCTGGTGGACGACGAGTATTACTCTAACAACTTGGTGTGTGCCAAAGAACATTACCTGAGCGTGGCCGCCATATGCACCCGGCGAGATACTAGGGCCGCGCCAGCGCTACTGAATGACATCCTGTCGGGTCACCGGGAAGCCACGGAGATGGTGCGCATGCCGCGTCCTGTGCAGCTGAAGGTATTGAAGCGTCTTATCCAGATGTATGCCGAGGGTGCTACCTTGAGCGATCACCAGGCTGGGGTGCTGGACCTTTATGAGGGCTTCTGGGACCGCGACACGTACCAGGTGTGGCTGTACGACGCCAACCTGATTCTACAGCGCAGCAACGCCACACACATGCTGCAGTGGGGCAGTGATCCGGCCGACCGCGGGGCCGAGCGTAAGCGGCGGTTTATGGCGTCGCCGGTGGGCTACTACGGCATGTATAACCCGGCGCGCGGTGACTTCTGTCTCAGGGATGTGAGTTTGGGCCCGGCCGGGGACTTGAGGAGGCTCAAGGTGGGCCAGCGTTGCGTGGATATGGAAGAGTGGGTGCTCATCAAGTTGCTGGTGACTCGGCTCAAGCCACACGTGCCGGATTCCACACGTACTACGGAGAGCCTGATGAGGCAGTGCGCCAAGTGGGTCAGCAGCATGCGCCCTTTGAACCTCATGGCTAACTTTGTCACAACCACCCGCGAAGACGCCATACGGTTCCTGCACTTCCTAGACATGTCCAGAGAGCAACTGTGTGCGGTCATCAAACGGTGGATGATAGCTAACAACCTCATGGAGGCCAATTTTGACTGTGGACACTCTTTCAAGCAGAGGGTGTGAGTAAGAAAACAACATGCTGTTAGCTTTGGTCGGCACATCAGACAGAGCAACCATGCACCTACCACAAATGATGCAGGGGCACAGCTGCATCGCAATTGTGTTCAAGGGACTGGTGGTGGACCCGGCGCCCGCAAACAGTCTAGTGTACATTAAGATGCCCCACACTATGCTGCATAACACAGCTCACGCAGCCCACGGTGTCACGTACAGCTTTGTGGCCGTGCAAGACTCTGTTCCGGGCACTTACAAGCCTGTGGATCCGGAGCACTATGTCGTCTGTTACACCCCTCCGAAGGACATTGCAGTGCAGCTGTCGCCCATCGACGGTTGGGGCCCGGACATCAAGTGGACACTGTTTGTGTCGCTGTCCGCGTACAGCACCACAAACACACCGGTGTTTAGCTCATGACGAGAGACTGTATTCGAATCTCCCCGATCGACAGTGCGCATACGAGATGTACAAAGGCCTCGGGGCATCGCCTGTACAAGTTGAATCTCCCCAATCGACAGTGCGCATATGCGATGTACAAAGGCCTCGGGGCATCGCCTGTACAAGTTGAATCTCCCCAATCGACAGTGCGCATGTGTGATGTACAAAGGCCTCGGTACATCGTATAGGCACTACCATGGCAACACCCAAGAGGAACCGATCCAACCTCTATACGACATACACCACGTGCATGCGGAATACGCGGCACGACATAGCGGAGTATGCCCGAAGAAAAGGATTGGAGACCACTATTAACGGTCGGGATATGACAAAGTCCGAGATGTGCGCCATGCTGTTTACGGATCGGGTACCGCAACAACGGGTGAGCATAGACAATGCCGTTAGGACTCACAGTCTGGGGCAATTGCAGAACATGTGCACGGAAAAGGGCATCCCTTACCTGAATGAGCGAGGCATGCCCCTGACTAAGCACGCATTGTGTGAGATGTTGTTTCACCCGGCCGAACGCACGCTCCAAGAGACAGTTCAGCCTAATGAAAACGACTGCACCATGAGTCACCCACTCCACGATGAGGCTGTGGATCGCGTCCTGGTAAAATACAACACTACTCAACTCCAGTTTATGTGCAGCGATCCGGATATTGTGATCATGGACAGGGGCAGAGCCGTTGACAAAGCGGCCATAGTGGCCAGACTCTCGGGCTCACCGCAGACCAGTACCGTTACATCAGCCTCGCATCGGCCCGCGGTGGCCAGCAGCAGCAGCAGCAGCAGCAGCAGCGTCCAACGTATTCCAAGTATGCGTGAGTGCATGAGAACGATGTCTATGAGACAAGTGGTCGCCATGTGCAAAGAACGTGACATCGATGTGAGAAATGAAGATACCGGGCGCCCGTACACCCACGCAGAGCTGTGCAAGAAGCTAACGGGCAGTTCTCCCACCATCACGGTACCCGAAACGGGACTGGTGGTGGACCCGGCGCCCGCAAACAGTCTAGTGTACATTAAGATGCCCCACACTATGCTGCATAACACAGTTCGCGCAGCCCACGGTGTCACGTACAGCTTTGTGGCCGTGCAAGACTCTGCTCCGGGCACTTACAAGCCTGTGGATCCGGAGCACTATGTCGTCTGTCACACCCCTCCGAAGGACATTGCAGTGCAGCTGTCGTCCATCGACGGTTGGGGCCCGGACATCAAGTGGACACTGTTTGTGTCGCTGTCCGCGTACAGCACCACAAACACACCGGTGTTTTGCTCATGACGAGAGACTGTATTCGAATCTCCCCGATCGACAGTGCGCATACGAGATGTACAAAGGCCTCGGGGCATCGCCTGTACAAGTTGAGTCTCCCCAATCGACAGTGCGCATATGCGATGTACAAAGGCCTCGGGGCATCGCCTGTGCAAGTTGAATCTCCCCAATCGACAGTGCGCATGTGTGATGTACAAAGGCCTCGGTACATCGTATAGGCACTACCATGGCAACACCCAAGAGGAACCGATCCAACCTCTATACGACATACACCACGTGCATGCGGAATACGCGGCACAACATAGCAGAGTATGCCCGAAGAAAAGGATTGGAGACCACTATTAACGGTCGGGATATGACAAAGTCCGAGATGTGCGCCATGCTGTTTACGGATCGGGTACCGCGACAACGGGTGAGCATAGACAATGCCGTAAGGACTCACAGTCTGGGGCAATTGCAGAACATGTGCACGGAAAAGGGCATCCCTTACCTGAATGAGCGAGGCATGCCCCTGACTAAGCACGCGTCGTGTGAGATGTTGTTTCACCCGGCCGAACGCACGCTCCAAGAGACAGTTCAGCCTAATGAAAACGACTGCACCATGAGTCACCCACTCCACGATGAGGCTGTGGATCGCGTCCTGGTAAAATACAACACTACTCAACTCCAGTTTATGTGCAGCGATCCGGATATTGTGATCATGGACAGGGGCAGAGCCGTTGACAAAGCGGCCATAGTGGCCAGACTCTTGGGCTCACCGCAGACCAGTATCGTTACATCAGCCTCGCATCGGCCCGCGGTGGCCAGCACCAGCAGCAGCAGCAGCAGCAGCAGCAGCAGCAGCAGCAGCAGCAGCAGCAGCAGCAGCAGCAGCAGCAGCAGCAGCAGCAGCAGCAGCAGCAGCAGCAGCAGCAGCAGCAGCAGCAGCGTCCAACGTATTCCAAGTATGCGTGAGTGCATGAGTTCAAGTTCAAGTTCAAGTTCAAGTTTACTTTATTGTCAAAAATCCTATGTAACAGGGTTACCACAGAAGTTTGAAATTGCGTTTGACCAGTCTCCAATGTGCAGTTTAACTAAAAACATTTAAATAAGACATTGACATAAATCTCTTTCTTTCTCACACACACATACACACAACACACACACACACACACAGCTAACTTACTCATACTGAATTTACAATTTCTTTCTCTGACATATTCATTCACAACATAAACATAGACAATGCACACTTACACATTGCAGTCATTCAAACACTAACATGCTGATAA
Organism: Syngnathus scovelli; assembly: GCF_024217435.2. Taxonomy (NCBI): domain Eukaryota; kingdom Metazoa; phylum Chordata; class Actinopteri; order Syngnathiformes; family Syngnathidae; genus Syngnathus; species Syngnathus scovelli. The sequence goes on from NC_090861.1 coordinate 12,661,591, forward strand.
ACATGTGCAGTACTATACAATAAAATACTCTCTCACACATTCACACACACGCACACACACACACACACACGGTGTGTAATAAGAGTATTGACAATACAGACCCACACACACACACATACATACACAGCAGCAGAAGTACAATCAGTGGTCATAGAAGTAAAGTGAAAAAGTGTATAACTGTATATAAGGTGCAAGAGTAAAGTGCCAAGTGGCATGGTGACTTTGGAATGTTCAAGTGGTTTTCCTCAGTGTGTTCATGAGTCTGATGGCTTGAGGAAAGAAGCTGTTACTCAGTCTGCTTGTGCGGGACCGCAGGTTGCGGTACCGCTTCCCTGATGGTAGAAGGGAGAACAGTCTGTGTGCAGGATGAGTAGTGTCTTTGATGATGTTCATTGCCCTCTTGGTACAGTGTGAAGTGTACAGTTCCTGAATGGCTGGAAGGGGTGACCTGATGATCTTTTCTGCTGTCCTCACCACCCTCTGCACCGCCTTTTTGTCTGCAGCTAGGCAGCTGCCATGCCAAAGAGAGACGCTGCTGGTCAGGATGCTCTCAATAGCACCTCTGTAGAAGGTGGTGAGAGCAGAGGTGGGGAGGTCGGCTCTTCTCATCCTTCTCAGGAAGCGGAGTCGTGTCTGTGCCTTCTTGACCAGCGCAGTGATGTTGGTAGTCCATGAGAGGTCATCAGTGATGTGCACTCCCAGGAACTTTGTGCTTTTCACAGACTCTACTGGACTGCCGTTGATGATGAGTGGGATGTGTGTTGGTTGTTTCTTTCTGAAGTCCACAGTGATTTCTTTCGTTTTGTTTACGTTGAGAAGCAGATTGTTCCTATCACACCAGGTGATGAGTTGCTGTACCTCCTCTCTGTATGCTGAGTCATCGTTGTCTTTGATGAGGCCCACCACTGTTGTGTCATCTGCAAATTTGATGATGTGATTCGTTTCAAATCTGGCAGAGCAGTCGTGGGTCATCAGCGTGAACAGCAGGGGGGATAGCACACATCCTTGCGGCACCCCGGTGTTTATGACGGTGGTCGCTGAGGAGTTGTTTCCGACTCTGACTGTCTGCGGTCTGTTCGTTAGAAAGTCCAGCAGCCAGTTGCACAGTGAAGTGCTGACGCCTATTGTACTCAGCTTATTCACCAGATGTTGGGGGATGACTGTGTTGAACGCAGAGCTGAAGTCAATGAACAGCATCCGCGCGTGACTGTTTTTGTTCTCCAGATGAGCCAGGCAGAGGTGGAGTGCTGTTGCTATGGCGTCATCAGTGGAGCGCTTGGGGCGGTAGGCAAATTGGTATGGGTCCAGAGTAGTGGGGAGGGTGGATGTTAAGTGGGCCTTCACCAGTCTCTCAAAGCACTTCATCATGATGGAAGTGAGTGCTATGGGTCTGTAGTCATTCAGTGATGATGCTGGTGTCTTCTTGGGTAGTGGTACGATGGTGGTAGCTTTGAAAATTGCTGGTATGATGGCTTGGTTCAGAGAGGTGTTGTAGATGTCTGTGAGGACGTCAGTGAGTGAGTCTGCACCGTCTCTGAGCACGCGCCCGGGTATGTTGTCTGGATCTGCAGCTTTCCTGGGGTTCACCTTGAGTAGGGTCCTCTTCACGTCCGCTGGGTCCAGTTGAAGTGTTGTGCTGTCTGGGTGTACTGGGGTTTTTGTGGGTGTTGTGGTGTTGTTTTCTTCAAACCGGCTGAAGAAGGTGTTGAGAGAGTTGAGGAAGTCTATGTTGTCCTCACACGGTGGGGGGGATGGTTTGTAGTCTGTGACTGACTGGATGCCTTGCCACAGGCGTCTTGGGTTTTTTGTGTCTGTGAAGTGTGAGTTGATTTTTTGACCATATGCACGCTTGGCTACTCTCACACCCCGGTGCAAGTTGGCCCTAGCAGTCTTGAGGGCCTCCTTGTCCCCAGACTTGAAAGCAGCATTGCGTGCCCTCAGGAGCTCACGTACCTCCCTGGTGAACCAGGGTTTTTCATTTGCTCTCACTGTAATGTCTTTGGTGACGGTTACATCTTCCATGCACTTCGTTATGTATCCAGTTACAGAGTCTGTGTATTCGGTGAGGTTGACGTCCTGGTTGGTGGTGGCCGCCTCCCTGAAGACAGACCAGTCTGTGCGTTCAAAACAGTCCTGTAGAGCTGCTGTGGAGCCCTCTGGCCAGGCCCTGATCTGCTTCACAGTTGGTTTGCTTCTCGTCAACAGAGGTCTGTAGGCTGGAATTAGCATAACAGAGAGATGGTCTGATGAACCCAGGTGGGGGTGGGGAACCGCTCTGAAGGCCTGTCTGATGTTTGTGTAGACCTGGTCAAGTGTGTTTTCTCCCCTTGTTGCAAAGTTCACACACTTGTGGAAGTGTGGCATTACTGTTTTCAATTTGGCCTGGTTGAAATCGCCAGCGATTATGCAGACCAAATCCGGGTGTGTGTTCTGTAGTGTACTCACAGACTTGTACAGTATGGAGAGTGCGTCCTTTGTGTTAGCGCTGGGGGGGACGTAAACAGCTGTGATGTTGACGGTATTGAATTCACGCGGTAGGTAGAATGGACGGCAGTTGAGGGTTAAAAACTCAATGTTCTCTGAGCAGTGACTTGTAGTAACTACAGCGTTTGTACACCAGTTGTTGTTAATGTAAATGCACACACCACCTCCTCGAGATTTACCCGTGCTGGCGTGGTTTCTGTCCGCGCGGAAAGTTGTAAACCCATCCAATTTAATGGCGCTGTCCGGAACGTTGTTGTGAAGCCACGTCTCTGTGAGGATGATCGCGTTGCATTCTCTCACCTTTCGTTCTGTAGTTAAGTCCAGCTTGAGATAGTCCATTTTATTTTCCAACGACCGCACGTTTGAAAGGAGAATAGATGGAAGTGCTGTTTTGTGAGGGTTTCTCTTCAGTCGGTGTGTGATGCCGGCTCGGGAACCTCGCCTTCTCCTCCGGCGTGTGCTCAGACTCCACCGCCGCTTCAGCTGCTTCCAGTGTCGGCTGGTGGGGGAGGGGGAGCCCGCTGCCTCGGAGGTTCCTTTGTCTCGGGACGTTATTCCAAGAACGCGAAGAGTTTCGCGATCCATGGCAAAGTTAACTCCGGATATATCCTTTGTGCAGTTGTTGCTTCTAAGTCCCAATAGTGTACTTCTGTCGTATGCGATTCTCGGAGACGATTTGGACGGTACATTTAACACGAAACACACATTTTTTCTCACATGAGAACGATGTCTATGAGACAAGTGGTCGCCATGTGCAAAGAACGTAACATCGATGTGAGAAATGAAGATACCGGGCGCCCGTACACCCACGCAGAGCTGTGCAAGAAGCTAACGGGCAGTTCTCCCACCATCACGGTACCCGAAACGGGACTGGTGGTGGACCCGGCGCCCGCAAACAGTCTAGTGTACATTAAGATGCCCCACACTATGCTGCATAACACAGTTTGCGCAGCCCACGGTGTCACGTACAGCTTTGTGGCCGTGCAAGACTCTGTTCCGGGCACTTACAAGCCTGTGGATCCGGAGCGTTATGTCGTCTGTCACACCCCTCCGAAGGACATTGCAGTGCAGCTGTCGCCCATCGACGGTTGGGGCCCGGACATCAACTGGACACTGTTTGTGTCGCTGTCCGCGTACAGCACCACAAACACACCGGTGTTTTGCTCATGACGAGAGACTGTATTCGAATCTCCCCGATCGACAGTGCGCATACGAGATGTACAAAGGCCTCGGGGCATCGCCTGTACAAGTTGAGTCTCCCCAATCGACAGTGCGCATATGCGATGTACAAAGGCCTCGGGGCATCGCCTGTACAAGTTGAATCTCCCCAATCGACAGTGCGCATGTGTGATGTACAAAGGCCTCGGTACATCGTATAGGCACTACCATGGCAACACCCAAGAGGAACCGATCCAACCTCTATACGACATACACCACGTGCATGCGGAATACGCGGCACGACATACCCGAGTATGCCCGAAGAACAGGATTGGAGACCACTATTAACGGTCGGGATATGACAAAGTCCGAGATGTGCGCCATGCTGTTTACGGATCGGGTACCGCAACAACGGGTGAGCATAGACAATGCCGTTAGGACTCACAGTCTGGGGCAATTGCAGAGCATGTGCCACAAAGCTGTACGTGACACCGTGGGCTACGCGAACTGTGTTATGCAGCATAGTGTGGGGCATCTTAATGTACACTAGACTGTTTGCGGGCGCCGGGTCCACCACCAGTCCCGTTTCGTGTACCGTGATGGTGGGAGAACTGCCCGTTAGCTTCTTGCACAGCTCTGTGTGGGTGTACGGGCACCCGGTATCTTCATTTCTCACATCGATGTTACGTTCTTTGCACATGGCGACCACTTGTCTCATAGACATCGTTCTCATGCACTCACGCATACTTGGAATACGTTGGACGCTGCTGCTGCTGCTGCTGCTGCTGCTGCTGCTGCTGCTGCTGCTGCTGCTGCTGCTGCTGCTGCTGCTGCTGCTGCTGCTGCTGCTGCTGCTGCTGCTGCTGGTGCTGGCCACCGCGGGCCGATGCGAGGCTGATGTAACGGTACTGGTCTGCGGTGAGCCCGAGAGTCTGGCCACCATGGCAGCTTTGTCAACGGCTCTGCCCCTGTCCATGATCACAATATCCGTATCGCTGCACATAAACTGGAGTTGAGTAGTGTTGTATTTTACCAGGACGCGATCCACAGCCTCATCGTGGAGTGGGTGACTCATGGTGCAGCCGTTTTCATTAGGCTGAACTGTCTCTTGGAGCGTGCGTTCGGCCGGGTGAAACAACATCTCACACAACGCGTGCTTAGTCAGGGGCATGCCTCGCTCATTCAGGTAAGCGATGCCCTTTTCCGTGCACATGTTCTGCAACATGTTCCCCTCCGCGAGTCGTCACCTTATCGTGGTGGAGGGGTTTGCGTGCTCCTATGATCCTAGGAGCCATGTTGTCGGGGGCTTCATGCCCCTGGTAGGGTCACCCATGGCAAACGGGTCCTAGGTGAGGGGTCAGACAAAGCACGGCTCACCCAAGCCCCTTATGATGAAAAACATAAATGGACTTTGTTTTCCCTCGCCCGGACGCGGGTCACCGGGGCCTCCCTCTGGAGCCAGGCCTGGAGGCGGGGCTCGAAGGCGAGCGTCTGGTGGCCGGGCCTTCGCCCATGGGGCCCGGCCGGGCATAGCCCGAAATGGAAACGTGGGTCCCCCTTCCCATGGGCTCACCACCTGTGGGAGGGGCCGAAGGGGTCGGGTGCAATGTGAGCTGGGCGGCAGCCAAAGGCAGGGACCTTGGCGGTCTGATCCCCGGCTGCAGAAGCTGGCTCTTGGGACATGGAGTGTCACCCCTCTGGCTGGAAAGGAGCCCGAGCTGGTGTGCGAGGCAGAAAGATTCCGACTAGATATAGTCGGACTAGCCTCCACGCACAGTTTGGGTTCCGGTACAAGCCCTCTCGAGAGGGGCTCGACTCTCTTCCACTCTGGAGTTGCTCACGGTGAGAGGCGTCGAGCAGGTGTGGGTATACTTATTGCCCCCCGGCTGGGCGCCTGCACATTGGGGTTCACCCCGGTGAACGAGAGGGTAGCCTCCCTCCGCCTTTGGGTGGGGGGACGGGTCCTGACTGTTGTTTGTGTCTATGCACCAAACGGCAGCTCAGAGTACCCACCCTTCTTGGGGTCCCTGGAGGAAGTGCTGGAGAGCGCTCCTTCTGGGGACTCTATCGTTCTACTGGGTGACTTCAATGCTCACGTGGGCAATGACAGTGAGACCTGGAAGGGCGTGATTGGGAGGAACGGCCCCCCTGATCTGAACCCGAGCGGTGTTCTATTGTTGGACTTCTGTGCTCGACACGGATTTTCAATAATGAACACCATGTTCAAACATAAGGGTGTCCATGTGTGCACTTGGCACCAGGACACCCTAGGCCGCAGTTCGATGATCGATTTTGTAGTCGTGTCATCGGATTTGCGGCCGCATGTTTTGGACACTCGGGTGAAGAGAGGGGCGGAGCTGTAAACTGATCACCACCTGGTGGTGGGTTGGCTCCGATGGTGGGAAAAGATGCCGGTCCGACCTGGCAGACCCAAATGCTCTGTGAGGGTCTGCTGGGAACGTCTGGCAGAATCTCCTGTCAGGAAGAGCTTCAACTCCCACCTCCGGCAGAGCTTTTCCTACGTCCCGGGGGAGGCGGGGGACATTGAGTCTGAGTGGACCATGTTCCGCGCCTCCATTGTTGAGGCGGCCGTCCGGAGCTGTGGCCGTAAGGTCGTTGGTGCCTGTCGTGGCGGCAATCCCCGATCCCGCTGGTGGACACCGGCGGTAAGGGATGCCGTCAAGCTGAAGAAGGAGTCCTATCGGGCCGTTTTGGCCTGCGGGACTCCGGAGGCAGCTGACAGGTACCGGATGGCCAAGGGGAACGCGGCTTCGGCGGTTGCTGAGGCAAAAACCCGGGCGTGGGAGGAGTTCGGTGAGGCCATGGAGAATGACTTTCGGACGGCTTCGAGGAAATTCTGGTCCACCATCTGGCGACTCAGGAGGGGGAAGCAGTGCAACGTCAACACTGTTTACAGTGGGGATGGCGTGCTGCTGACCTCGACTCGGGACGTCGTGAGTCGGTGGGGAGAATACTTCGAAGACCTCCTCAATTCCACCTACACGCCTTCCATTGAGGAAGCAGGGCCTGGAGACTCTGAGGCGGATTCTCCAATCTCTGGGGTCGAAGTCACTGAGGTAGTTAAAAAACTCCTCGGTGGCAAGGCCCCGGGGGTGGATGAGATCCGCCCAGAGGTCTTAAAGGCTCTGGATGTTGTGGGGCTGTCATGGCTGACACGCCTCTACAACGTTGCGTGGACATCGGGGACAGTGCCTCTGGATTGGCAGACTGGGGTGGTGGTTCCCCTCTTTAAGAAGGGGGACCGGAGGGTGTGTTCCAATTACAGGGGAATCACACTCCTCAGCCTCCCTGGTAAGGTCTATTCAGGGGTGCTTTAGAGGAGGGTCCGTCGGGAGGTCGAACCTCGGATTCAGGAGGAGCAGTGTGGCTTTCGTCCTGGCCGTGGAACAGTGGACCAGCTCTACACCCTCGGCAGGATCCTCGAGGGTGCATGGGAGTTCGCCCAACCAGTCCACATGTGTTTTGTGGACTTGGAGAAGGCGTTCAACCGTGTCCCTCGGGAGCTTCTGTGGAGGGTGCTTCGGGAGTACGGGGTGCCGAGCCAACTGATAAGGGCGGTTCGGTCCCTGTATCACCGATGCCAGAGTCTGGTCCGCATTTCCGGCAGTAAGTCGGTGAGGGTTGGACTCCGCCAAGGCTGCCCTTTGTCACCGATTCTGTTCATAATTTTTATGGACAGAATTTCTAGGCGCAGCCGAGGCGTTGAGGGGGTCCGGTTTGGGGACCTCAGCATCGCATCTCTGCTTTTTGCAGATGACGTGGTGCTGTTGGCTTCGTCAGGCCGTGATCTCCAGCTCTTGCTGGAACGGTTCGCAGCCGAGTGTGAAGCGGTCGGGATGAGGGTCAGCACCTCCAAATCCGAGTCCATGGTCCTCGATTGGAAAAGGGTGGAATGCCCTCTCCGGATCGGGGATGAGATCCTGACCCAAGTGGAGGAGTTCAAGTATCTTGGAGTCTTGTTCACGAGTGAGCGGAGGATGGAGCGTGAGATCCACAGGCGGATCGGTGCAGCGTCGGCAGTAATGCGGACCCTGTACCGGTCCGTTGTGGTGAAGAGAGAGCTGAGCCAAAAGGCAAAGCTCTCAATTTACCGGTCGATTTACGCTCCTACCCTCACCTATGGTCACGAGCTATGGGTCGTGACCGAAAGAACGAGATCTCGGATACAAGCGGCCGAAATGAGTTTTCTCCGCAGGATGTCCGGGCTCTCCCTTAGAGATAGGGTGAGAAGCTCGGTCATCCGGGAGAGACTCGGAGTAGAGTCGCTACTCATCCACGTTGAGAGGAGCCAGATGAGGTGGCTCGGTCATCTTATCAGGATGCCTCCTGGACGCCTCCCTGGGGAGGTGTTCCGGGCATGTCCCACCGGTAGGAGACCCCGGGGACGACCCAGGACGCGCTGGAGAGACTATGTCTCTCAGCTGGCCTGGGAACGCCTTGGGATCCCCCGGGATGAGCTGGATGAAATCGCTGGGGAGAGGGAAGTCTGGGAGTCCCTCCTAAAGCTGCTGCCCCCGCGACCCGACCCCGGATAAGCGGAAGAAGATGGATGGATGGATGGATGGATGTTCTGCAATTGCCCCAGACTGTGAGTCCTAACGGCATTGTCTATGCTCACCCGTTGTTGCGGTACCCGATCCGTAAACAGCATGGCGCACATCTCGGACTTTGTCATATCCCGACCGTTAATAGTGGTCTCCAATCCTTTTCTTCGGGCATACTCCGCTATGTCGTGCCGCGTATTCCGCATGCACGTGGTGTATGTCTTATAGAGGTTGGATCGGTTCCTCTTGGGTGTTGCCATGGTAGTGCCTATACGATGTAGCGAGGCCTTTGTACATCACACATGCGCACTGTCGATTGGGGAGATTCAACTTGTACAGGCGATGCCCCAAGGCCTTTGTACATCGCATATGCGCACTGTCGATTGGGGAGACTCAACTTGTACAGGCGATGCCCCGAGGCCTTTGTACATCTCGTATGCGCACTGTCGATCGGGGAGATTCGAATACAGTCTCTCGTCATGAGCAAAGCACCGGTGTGTTTGTGGTGCTGTACGCGGACAGCGACACAAACAGTGTCCACTTGATGTCCGGGCCCCAACCGTCGATGGGCGACAGCTGCACTGCAATGTCCTTCGGAGGGGTGTGACAGACGACATAGTGCTCCGGATCCACAGGCTTGTAAGTGCCCGGAACAGAGTCTTGCACGGCCACAAAGCTGTACGTGACACCGTGGGCTGCGCGAACTGTGTTATGCAGCATAGGCATCTTAATGTACACTAGACTGTTTGCGGGCGCCGGGTCCACCACCAGTCCCGTTTCGGGTACCGTGATGGTGGGAGAACTGCCCGTTAGCTTTTTGCACAGCTCTGCGTGGGTGTACGGGCGCCCGGTATCTTCATTTCTCACATCGATGTTACGTTCTTTGCACATGGCGACCACTTGTCTCATAGACATCGTTCTCATGCACTCACGCATACTTGGAATACGTTGGACGCTGCTGCTGCTGCTGCTGCTGCTGCTGCTGCTGCTGCTGCTGCTGCTGCTGCTGCTGCTGCTGCTGCTGCTGCTGGTGCTGGCCACCGCGGGCCGATGCGAGGCTGATGTAACGGTAGTGGTCTGCGGTGAGCCCGAGAGTCTGGCCACTATGGCCGCTTTGTCAACGGCTCTGCCCCTGTCCATGATCACAATATCCGGATCGCTGCACATAAACTGGAGTTGAGTAGTGTTGTATTTTACCAGGACGCGATCCACAGCCTCATCGTGGAGTGGGTGACTCATGGTGCAGCCGTTTTCATTAGGCTGAACTGTCTCTTGGAGCGTGTGTTTGGCCGGGTGAAACAACATCTCACACAACGCGTGATTAGTCAGGGTGGTGGGCCCCAGGCCGCTCACAGTCTACGAGGAGTATGTTCTCGCGAGCGAGGGCTGCCGCTGTGATATCTTTGGCGCCATTATGGCCGTGTGGATACACATGGGTCCCGCGTCAGACACCTTGCTCTCTTTTGCTCAGTACCTATGTGATCGCTATCTCACGAGAAGGCTACCAGTACCAGCACAATAGTCACGGTCCCAATTATCAAGGGTATCAGCATGGACATGGGCTGAATTGGAGGCGCAGGCGCAGGCACAGGCGCCGGCACTGGTGCTGGCGCTGGCGCCGGAGGTGGAGGTGGGGGTGGGGACGGGGGTGTTGGTGGAGGTGGGGGCAGCGGCTTGGGCCCGTGGCCGTCAAAGTTGCAGTTGATAATGTTCTTTACGTCTTCGATGGTTACAGCACCAGTATCCACCATCTGATGGGCAACTTCACATACATTTGCCGGGCACGTGGGCTTGCGCACCGCACTAGGCAGCAGCTGGTTGACGGAGTCTGCGCATGGGGCATACCAACAACCGTCGTTAAACACCTTCATGGCTTTGACTTTTGCGTAGGCGGGATCGCGTGTCCGCATGGCGCACTTGCAGTCCGCCGAGGTCGGGTTGCGCACGCAGTAGCCCTGGATGAAGGCATCATTGTTGGGCGGGTGTAGGTTGTTGTACCATTTGCTGCACCAGTTTGAACCGGGACCAGTTATCTTAGATGTGATGGTACCATCAGCGGTGCGTGTGGCCACGCTACAGTAGTTTGTGTTGAGTGTGAGCATTGAAGTGGCATTGTCACTACGAGAGCCAAACAGGTCAGTGGAGCGACTCAATTGATTCTCTGTGTCTACATACTCCATCTTGTACGTGAGTGCAAGCTGGGGGGCCCTTCCATGGAACTGTGCACCTATCACAGGGTTGATGCCCTTTGAGCTCAGGCCAATCTGGCCGTCCCTGGTGCTGGCTGCCATGCACGTGGGCTGGGAAGTGCAGAAGCCGCTGCAGCACGAGGCTTGCCCCAATTCCCAGTCGCGCACCCGGTTGTGCATGGGACACTCCCTACGTCCTGTAAATGCGCTGCACCAGCCGCATGCGCACGGCGCGTCGGTGGGCACGGCTGCACCATCGCGGTCTATCTGAGTGCGAAACAGGGTTACAGTTGACGCCATCTTTTAAAGACCCGACACGCTTTAAAATAGCAGTCATGAAAACAGTTTTAGTTACACTGGGTTTTATTATGCTGATTGTATGGTGTTACATCATGTGGTCCAACCAGCGTACGCTCATAAGGTACGTAGAGAACAGCAAAAACAAAGCTAGAGAGGACGACATAGAGGGGTGCGATGACTGCACCGCCTAGGACATCACACCCCTGTCAAGGAACGACTGGCCATGGGTCGTTTGTTTATTGACTCTGCATGCCGCCAGCATGGGAGGCTCCTTGTAAATGTGCACAGCGGCTGTAGCGGGGTTGGCATTGGCCGAAGCGTGGACCTGTGCCTCCACAGTGAAGGTGTGCGCCATGACATGTGAATACGCCCTCTGCGCCACCACGTCGGTGGGTGTGGCAGTGCGACTCACACTAACGCTCTCCAACTGGCTAATGGCCTTCTGCACGGTGGTAGGCCTATACAACTGCCTCTTGGCTACGATGCCCGGGGGCGCATAGGCGCCATCAACCGACACACGCTCCTGTATGTAGTGTCCTACGCCCAGTGTGGGCCTGTGGAATCTGCGACTCGCCATGTCAGGCACCCCGTACACGTGAGTGTCGGCCAACGGTACAATACGACTGCCGGGCCCCACCGACTCTGGCACTAGAGGCATGCCCCCGGTGATAGCCTGACGTGAGTACAGCTGCTTGTCGCTTGCCTCGTGTCCTTCCGTCTGCTGGTGAGAGATGTCTGTGAATTTGACACCGTCGATAAAGGGCTTGTTGCCGTGGGACGTGACATTAATGGAGCCGCGTACCGGGGAACGGCCCAGCACTACAGCGTGGGCACCGCCTGGGTCTATGGGACTCCTTGCCACGAGCGCCAAGGTCACATCGGGCATAGCCACAGTGTGCACCGACGATGCGGCATAGTTGGGGTGTTTGAGAGAGACGTAATCATTGTTGGCTACGCGCCAGGCTTCTTTGGCCACATCCACAAAAACCCGCTGCGTCTTTAGAGTTGAGGTGGGCCTGGGCCGGGGGCCCCTTGTCACCTTGGGGATCCTGGGTGTTTCGTGCCTGAAGCTCGTTTTGGTGGCGAGCAGGGCGCCAGATATCATCATCTTGTTTTCATGTGACGGCTCTCACATATGCGTACATATGCGAGCCCCGTTCAAAGATTATACATCTAAAGCACAGCCTCCTCAGTTCCACCACACAGCGGGCCGCTCCCACACGGTGATGCAGCGGCACATGGGCCCCGAGTAAACACACGCGGCCACGTTGATGTCGGCGGTCCATGACCCTGGCGGAATAGCCGGGTCGCCGTTGACAAGGGCCACGGCCTAGCTAAACCTGAGCACAACACAATACTGCGTGTCTTGTTTACGTCGGTCATTGTCCATTTAGAATTAGGTGGGCGGTGTGCGCCTCACGCAGCAGTCCACCGAACAGTAGCTACGTCCGGCCGAAATCACGGGCCGCCCCTCTGTGATGGCAGCGCGACACCCAACGCAGACTACGCCATTACCGAGGTACAGCCTGGTAAATATGATCCTCCTTAGAGACTCTATAACCTCCTCGGGACCGTCCATCTGCCGCTCAGTGGGCTCCTCGGCGCGGTACGGCATGGGGCTGGTTGTACCTGGTACGCTTGGCAGCGGACCCGGCCATGGCACACTACGTGCCATGGTGAGTGGTATTCGCTTGGGTATGCGGCCATTGGCTACATCATCCTCTATGGCCGGGTAGAGCTGCCGAGCCATTTCCCGAAGGCTAGCCAACTTCTGCTCTAACTGGGCCTGCGCTGAGGCGTCGGTCAGCGCAGCGTACTCTCCATGAGCCCCCGATGTTATAAATGCGTCCTGCGGTCCAGCGTATTCCTGACGTATGAACCCAGCCCTATGAGTGTGGTCGGCTTCCAGTAGAGGATATAGATTGGCCCAGGCCGCGGGCAGGTTGCGCACCCCGCAGCCCTGGTCCACTAGGCGCGATACGTACGCGCTCAGGTCTACGTCAACAAACAAGGCGTTGAACATGAGCTTGGCTGCCGCTAGGGCCGAGACGCGCGGACGATGCACTGGGTAGCCCAGGTACCTGGCAGCTGCCTTGTACATGGCCTCGGTCTCCAAAACCACTCTTTTGTCTCTCAGGATGTAGTACACGGGATTTTCCGGGTCATAGCGTCGTTGCGTTGTGGGCTGCAGCAAGTAGTACGTTCCACCTGCGTGCCCGCTACGCTCGCCGCATGTCTCGTGGTCGCGCGTGGACAGCACACCCATGTCGCCAGCCTCCGGGTACCAGGGAACGGCCGTGACCAGAGCGGCCGCCGCAGTGCGTGTTACGCGTGCCTGCCACTTTAGTTTAGCGGCTGCCAGCTTCTCCGCGTTGGCCGTTTCCAGCTTCCTGAACACCACGGCCAGAGGCTGGTCCGTGGCGTCGGAGCGTTGCAAGACCTTGAGCGTAAAGGACGCCGGGTACTCTTCGATCAACCTGTTTAGCGTGGGGTCGTTCCTTGCCCTGAGCGTGGCTACGGACACGTCCATCTTTTTACAAATCCATGCCCAGATACCTGAACATGGGGTCCACGTCCACGTGGGCTGCCAGTTTCTCATTAAACTCGGCCATGAACCCAGACTTGTGAGGCGAATCGCCCAGGGCCTTAATGTCAGCCAGGATGTTTGTGTGTATGACCTTCATTTCATCGGCCTTGCGCTGGTACGTGTCCTCCTGCTGCCTGTAATAAGCATATGAGTACCTGAGGCTCACGTAATGTTCTTTGGTACCAGGCACCTTCTCGGGAGGCGGATCTGTAGACGCTGCGCTGGCCCTGAGCTCTTCCTCGCGCTCAGCGATCTCACGCTTCTCCCTCCTCTGCGTCTCCTCCACGCGGCGCCGGGCCGCCTCTAACGTCTCGGAACACTCCCAGTCCATGGACACCTTCGCCACTTCGGTGGGCATTCCGGCCTTTGTGGTGATGGGGAACGGGTGTCCCATCCTTACGGTGTACACGGGCAGACTGTTGTCTGTGTTACGTACAATATCCCTGGCGATGGCCGCGGCCGCGTCTGCTGACTCAGCCACACCCCGTACTTTGCACACCGCAAAAACGCTCTGCGACCTCAGGCGCGCAGCCATGGCCGCCAGCCTGTCCGCCGCGGCCGGGACCTCAGCAGACAGGGCGTCCAGCTCGAGAGACATGCTCTCGTTAAAACCCGCGGCCAAGAAAGAGACCAGGGCATAGGCCGGTTGGCCGGCGATAGCTGGGTTAGCGTAGGAGGAACCAACCTGAGGTAACATCTTTTAAATACACCTGTGTTTGGACACTATGAGGAAAACGAAATCCTGGTTGTCGCGGCCCAGTTTCCAGTGTATCGGACTGTAGTCTATGGGCTGGCCGACACGGCACGGGATTCCGCAGCACCCGAGCTTGCCGTCCTCGGTCGCCTCGTGCACCACCAGGATATGCTTGAGCTGGGACACGGCGTACACGCCCGTGTCAAAGATGTAGGCCACCGTGGCCGTTGTCATGCAGGGAACAAGGCGGAGGACTCGGATGCAGAGTCGTTTCTTTCTCTGATTTATTCCAGCACACACACTGATCAAAAGTACAACTCAAAACGCCTCTTGCGAGGGAAACACGTGGCAAAAAGTTCAAACAAAAGCGTCGCACTGGGGCGAGACAAAAAGGCTATGGGGATCAAGGCACTAACAAAAGGCGTCGCTCTGTGGCGAGACAAAAAGGCTATGGGGATCAAGGCACTAACAAAAAACGTCGCTCTGTGGCGAGACAAAAAGGAGGAATCTTACTGAGAGCTCGGACGTCAAAGAATCGCTGGTGGTCGGGACGAGGCAAGACACACTGGCACAAGACAAGGGGAAGACGCGGACTAAATACACACAAAAGGGCTGGGAGGCAGGTGCTGACAATTAGCGCCAATCACGCCGGTGCCACAATCGGGATCGGGGAAGACAAGACAACCAAACACCGAGGAAGGAAACACGAACTGAAACGGAAGGGATGACAAAATAAAACAGGAAGTAAAGTTACGACACCGACGAGACAGAAAACCGGAAAAATAGACGCGACCGCATGACAGCCGTGCCATCCTCCATGGGCACCTGGACGTCCACGGTGTACTCGACCGGCACCTGGACACCCCGGCCATTTATAGCGCAGCCCGTGACACTGACTATGTTAATGTCCCGGATGGTTGACACTATGCTATGAGGCACACCCTCGCAGTATTTGTTGTACTGCGTGACCATTATGTGCTTGGTAATCAGAGACCTGGACATGTGGTCGTCACCATACCGCCGGGACAATACGCTCAAGGGCACGTTAATCGTTCGTCGAACCAATGGCATTTTTTTTCACATATACGTCATGGGGGCACCAGGTATAATAAATGACAGACAAGAGTATAGGGAATATGCTTTTATTACGATATGCCATCGACATGTGATGGACCTCACTATACAGACCGTATGGTCACAGCACTACATAATAGCAAATACTGTAACCGGGCAGATACAGCAATCCAACATGGCAGTTGCTGGGCCTGTATCTACAAGGGCACCACTGCCCGGTGAACCGGGGCGTCACGGAGGCACATGCGCGCCTCCAAAACGTGCGGTTGCACATCCCATGTGATGGACCCCACCTGGCTGAAGTTCTGGCTAGAGTGGGCGCCCAGGCCCGTACCACCACAGCCATCGCTCACAAGGGCGTCGCTCTCAGAGTCGTCCCTCTCAAGGCACGTGCCGTATTTGCGCTCCTGGTGCACCACCACCTTCACCCTTCCCACGTGAGTCGTGCTGAGCCCAGCCGCCATCGCCTCGGCGCTGCCGGTCTGGTAGAAGGTCAACATGCGTTGCTTATACACAGGACGTGTAACCGTAATCATGTTTGCTGCCTTGATCCGAAAGCAACCTATGTGCTTGTCGTCTATATATATGTCTGCATTTGCTTGGAGTGTTAGGTGTCCATTGGTTACAACGACACTGTAACTCTCCCTATGCTGTAGTCCGAAAGCCCCATCTCGGTAAGGCACCAAGTGTCCATCAGCTGACATCAGACCGAGGGTGTAGAAAGACTTTGTGACAGACATCCTTTTAATATTGAGTCGAGTAGGCGACATAGTGCACATTCAAATATTACCCATATCATACAATCATGTTACGGGATACAATGTACGAATGCTCCAGGGAGTGGACCTGGTAGGTGTGGGTAGTGTCATTCCCACCAACCAGCATCACATCGAACACGGCGCCGTCGGTAGTGGTGCTCTCAACCCTCCACAGGTTGGTTCCATCGACAAATACATAGTCGTTGCTGATGCGTGTGGTGCCAAACTCTGTTATAATTACCTCAGTGGCCCTGTCGTTGTCCCTGAGCAGAATTTTGATTTTCATATCGTCCGAATTGGTCTTGATCACAGCTTTGATCATCTTCAGAACGTTGTCACCTTTTTCCAGTGGATTATAAATGCGGAAATCATCCATACCATCCAGTATTATCTCCTGGCCAACACTTGTGAGGCGTTGGTCCTCACTGTGTGGCGTTGCGAACCTGTTAGCGTTGACTGCGGTGTAGCTGGTGGGTGAGTGGTCGGGCATCTGCGCAGTATTAATTGTGACAGGTGTGTACGTACATGAGAACAACTCGTTGCGGTACATGACTTTTTATCTATAGCCTTGTTGTTTTAATTAGATGCCTGGGTTGTTTGTGTCACTGGGCCACGCCAACGACCTGCTGCAGCACATGATTCCCTTAGAGAGGAATCGGATCTGCTGGTACTGCGCTACCATGTTCATAGTACTCAACAACATTGCCCGATTGCACCGAGCCCCGCGGCTGTAGCCTTGCCAAGAGGGTGTTGTATTTTATCTCGTGTCTACCATGGCTATGAGGATACCTCAGGGGTAGACAGAATGTCATCTTACGTGCCTCTGTTAACATGGGGTGTATTGCAACAAGAACCCAACCCCTGCACATGACATTGTGACGTTTCCATTTTCGTACAGCATGTGGCGACAACTTGTGACGACTGTGGTAAATGCGACTGCCCCGGGTGTGCCGGGTGATCCAAACTTTATACTGGTGGACCTAACTGATCACCTCCTGGACCATCTACAGGAAGAACCAAACATTGGCGCACTTGGACGGGTCCTCGGACTGATCGTGTGGTATCACACGCATTACCCTGATCAACGTCAACAGCTCATCGACTCTACTGTGAGACTTATGGATACCCCAGCCATGTACACTTGGCTTGACTGGCTGAATAAACATGACATCACCATAGATGAGTCCCTGTGTGGCATGCCCCAGATTGTTCTCACACCCAAAAACCGTAACAAATATTGTTGCAATGTTCAATAAATACATGTCCCACCGGTAGGAGACCCCGGGGACGACCCAGGACGCGCTGGAGAGACTATGTCTCTCAGCTGGCCTGGGAACGCCTTGGGATCCCCCGGGATGAGCTGGATGAAGTGGCTGAGGAGAGGGAAGTCTGGGAGTCCCTCCTGAAGCTGTTGCCCCCGCGACCCGACCCCGGATAAGCGGAAGAAGATGGATGGATGGATGGATGTTCAATAAATATATTACAGTGACTATGTTGTGTCCTTGTTCTAGCATGTGGGAAAAGATGTCACAGTGTCAAACATGTGGTTTACATATTTATTCATACAGGATAACACAACATATTTTTCTCATTAAGGATGTTAACCAAGAGACTCGTCAGACTCATAATCAAACTCGTAATCACGCAACGCACCCGGTAACGGTGGACGGCAGCAGTAGACGTACGCCAGGATCCCGGCCGCACAGGCAGTCACTCCTAGAACACAGCTCACCATCACAGGCCACATGGCGTACACCTGATATGAGTGAACGATACCGGACTGCATGCATGTGTGGTGGCCCAGAGGCCACCACACAGTCGCTCCACACATTTCAATGTAGACGCACATGCACACGACATGGCCGTGGACAATTGGCATCCCCTCTGTGTGGTTGTAACACACCGAGCTGGGCACAAGCAGCATCAGTGTAGTCAGCAAGGTGATCTTGTCCATAATGCGCATGATTGTACAAGGCATGTTGTTAAACATTGTAATTCGAATCTTTAGCCTCTGGCCATGTCTCGTATGGTCACGTCCAGGAGCCGACCACTCCTTTTATCGTACCGGCACTTCAGGTACAAGGTAATGTCTTTGATGACTTTAACTATGGAGTAGCCCGCAGTCATGGCCATGCCGTATGTGGTCATGTAGGTCTTAAACTCTCGGTACAGGTCTAAGTCAGTCACGGACGCCCCGGGCTCCCTGATTATCATGGTGTCGGCAAACGTGCGTACGTAGTTATTGGATTCCTCGTAGTCCTTGGTCACCTGCAACACCTTGCAGGGCGTTTTATACGCATCGACAGGCTCGCCCTGTAGCACACCCCAGATCTGTACCAGCAGCCACGCCATGGGCGCAGTCAGCAGGGGGATCTTGTCCACAAAATGCTTGTCCATAACCTGGACATAGTCACGCTGCTCTATGGGCACCTCGCGGCGCACCTCTTCCAGCCGTTCGCCACTCACAAACACGGCCTCAAATGGAACCACGCGCACTCTGTTCCATGTGGCCATATTGGCCATCTTAATGTCAGGCAGTGTGTTGCAGATGCAGTGCAGCTTGAACATGGGCACGATTTCGGTCGTCTCTTTGCCTGAGCACCACAGGTCGCGGGCGAAGAACGTGTCATTGCCTGTCATGCTCTTGAGGGGGCCCGGGTGTATGGTCTCGTCGTTGTTGGGCTCCTCCATGACGGCCCAACGCACACCGCTCCTTAGTCGCGCCAGTTCAGGGCTTGTGCTCGTGACGCATGGCTTGCGGCCCGTGAGCACTGTGGTGCTCAACTTGACTGCAAAACTTCCTAGCATTTTCTCGAATAGCGTCTGCGTGACTGTTTTGCCGTTGTTTCCGCTGCCCGTCCAGAATAGGCACACTTTGTCATGGTTGCCACCAACAAACACTTGGCACACCTGTCTGAGGAAATATTCACGCACCTTCATATCAGGGAACGTGGTGTTGTAGAACCTTATGACCTCATACAGTGGCTGCTTAACTGTTAGAAAAATTGTATATATATGTTATCATGCGTTCTCTAATGAGTACTTATTCACAATATTACTGTTCAGTATGCTTGCTGCTTTGCCTTGCTTATTCTTATCTTGTACAACAGAACAGAAGGATTACGGCTGGGTCAGGGGCGAGATGACGGTTGTGTCAAACAAGATGCTGCTGACAGCTCAGCGTCCACCAGAACAGATCGTGAAAACAACACGTCAAACAATGCGTCATGAACCTTCTGATCTTCCTTAAAGAATGTCACTTTCTCTTTTTATCTCTCGGAATATCGCTTAAACTGTTTTGCTGTTATAGCCATATCTGCACGCAACAATTTGTGCGTTACTTTTTGTTTCTTTTCTTACGAGACGAAGCCACAATCTCTTTCCCCCCCCTTAAGGGCTAATCGTCTCACACTGTGGGTAGGGCATTCCAAATAAAAAGAGCGAGGAGTGTAAAACAGATTTTTTGTGTAGTCGGATTGCTGTAAGTCTGAATGCACTCCTCGCGAGAAAAGACTCAATATTCTGCCTCACTGGTTTTGTCTGCTGATCCTTTTGCTGATTTTGAACCTAACAGATTTTTGGGGGCTCGTTCCGGGGTCTCAATAGACCTATTTCGGGATTCCAGCTGACTTTTCGACCCAGGACAAGTCCTTGGCCAAGGCATATAGAGGAAACCCTTTTCACGGGGCTGACTCGATCAGTCAGCTGGATGCCGGAGTGGTTGACGAGATCATCCGAGGAGAAGGCCCAGCAGACTGTGAGTACGAATCTTGATTCTGTTGAAAGTAATGAAAGTGCAGTGACAAGAGGTCACTTAAAACCTTGACAATTCTAGACCCTATCAAATGCAATTAGAAACAGTAAATTCCGCTGGGATGACGGAGTCCCCTGACTGATAAATCAGTTAAATTCCATGGGAGAGCGGACCCATCTGTTTTCTGAAGAAGTACAGGTAATTTGGAGCAGTTAAATTCCGCTGAGGTGTCGTGGGGCCTCCTAACTTAACCTTCCTAATGTGTTAGCTTTCTGCTGCCATCTGTGGTGTTTTTCTTAACTCTTGTTTAGCTGGTTTGGCTTCTTTATCCATGACAGATAGGTTTTATATCTACTTTAAGAATAAGGCAAAAATAAGTTTTTTATTACACAATAGGAAGGTTAAAGAGTTTGTTAAAATCCACGGGAGGGCGGACTCCCCTGCTTGCCTGTGAGACGATAAGAGTGTGCATTGTGTGTGTGTGTGTATGGTTTGACTGAGAGTGATCTCATTTGAGCTCTCCTTTATATAAAACAGGATTGTAGACAGTGGCTTTGTGTGGAAGCAGAGGAAAGGAGACTTACCACTGAATATTTTACCACTGTCCTGTGAATTAAATTGGCTTTCGGACACTGTAGGTGCCATTCGAATTGCCAACTCCGAAATTTAGAGAAATAAACCATGGGAAAATCAACGAGCAAACAAAAGCCGCTACCCCGACATGAATTAAAATGCAAGGGGTCGACACCGAAAATATAAAATATCTTGACAAATGCATATTTTGGACAGAGGTGGTTGCATTATGCGACGTGGCGGTGGCGAGGCTCTCCGCACTTCAGTTGCTCCCCCCACCCTTGTTATCAGCTGGGAAGATTGTCATGTCTATGTTGTGGGCCCGTGTGTTTGTTTCTGTGTATGTTTGTCTTTGTGTATCAGTTCGTTATAAAGGTTGGAATTGCGCTAAATTGGTGCACGAAAACGGTGTGCTAGACAATGGTTTATCAGATTTGCATTGTTAAATGTAAAAATTAGAAATTATAGAATAATATGACGGTTGTGGGCAGAAACTCATCCGACGAGGAGAGTGCCCAACCCTTATAAAAATGTGAGAGTAAGAGAAAACATACATTGTAGAACTGGATAAAATTAGATTAATGATTAGAAATCAATGGTGTTATTATTATTCTCTAATCCCCTACATTGCAAATGTCTTCTTGATGCAGATAGGTTAACAGGCTAGGACTTTAGTGAGGAGATAATTTATCAATTGATGGGGGTTAGTAATTGTCCAAATTCTAGTCACATGTTTTGAGGGACCACAGCAACAACATTATATTTAATTTGCAGGCCATTATTTAGTACGATATGACAGTGTCTAGCTAATTAGACTGTTCTACCAAAAAATGTGAGAGTGAAGGAGGAGGTTTGATTTGTAATCTGACATTTGGGTCCCATTTTGAAGAGTCTCTGCAGGAGCGTAGATTGTTTTTGTTTAAAGATATGTTTAATAGTTTATCTCGGTGCAGTAAGGATATAGCAATTTTGCAAGACTTAAAATTAAAAATTAAAAAGCAAAATTACATTCTCATTTTCCCAGATGAGAGGAAAATTGAAAGATAAGGAAGACGAAGAAAAGATAAAAAAGAACTTGCTGTTGCACAGACAGGAAGATGATGACACAGTGTCAGCGTGAGCTCGCTTAAGAATCGCAGCTAAGAATGTGATGAATGAAGATGAGAAAAATTATCAAATTACAAAGACAGATGTTGTGGCACGGCAAAGCGAACCATCCTTTCCGTCTTTGTACTCCAAATTAAACAACTCATTGCTTCCTATAATTTGAGAGGTGATGAAGTACAACAGGTTTTCATGGTATCCTTAACCAAACATTGGGCAAGCGTTAAAGGCGCCTGGAGTCCTTTTGATCTCCAGGGCCGTCCATTGGAATATAACAGGGTGCCATTACAAATACAAATTGACTAACTATTGGGCAGGATAAAAATAAAATTCCAACGTAGAGCAAATTACACAGACATTGGCCGAACTAAACAAAAACAAGATAAGTTGTTTGAAGACTTTAGACACAGACCAGAAAGAGTGTTCAACTGATGTCTATGATCAACAACTGAAAAATGCTCTACATGCAAATTTGCGACCAGTATTATGTCGACAACGAATAAATTCGACAAATTTTTCCCTATAAAATGGTGCCGTTTGGGTTTGAAGTACATGAAAATTTGCGACCAGTATTATGTCGACAACGAATAAATTCGACAAATTTTTCCCTATAAAATGGTGCCGTTTGGGTTTGAAGTACATAGTCGCTTCAAAGGAGGAAAAGCATGATTTAAGATACGCGATTGATCAATGAGAAGGCTATCCCTTGTGCCAGGGGTGTCAAACTCATTTGTTCAAGGGCCGCGGTGTAGTCATGGCTTCTTTTGGAGGGCCGGTATGACTGTCATACCCGAGTAGATGTGTGAGCGCCTCATATTGTGGGAGTTGCAAAACAAGCTGACGAGTAACTCGCTTTCAAATCAGACAAATACAAACTGGTCTAATATTTAAACTTACAACATTATTAAGAGGGAAGATAATTTGCAATTCGAGTAATGACATGAATATGAAGCACAATTTGACACCTGTGCCTTATACAAAGGTAAAGTAGGATTAGGAATTGCTTGCAATATAATTACAAATTAGTTAACACCTGTGTGATTGATTGATTGATTAATTGATTGTCAGATTGAGTGAGTGAGTGAGTGAGTGAGTGAGTGAGTGAGTGAGTGAGTGAGTGAGTGAGTGAGTGAGTGAGTGAGTGAGTGAGTGAGTGAGTGAGTGAGTGAGTGAGTGAGTGAGTGAGTGAGTGACTTTTCTGTCGCCTGCATGTCATCTTTCTTGCATGGCTACGTTGCTGTCTCAGCTGCTCTCAATCCTGCCACTCTCATTCCCCTTCCTGACGACGGCGGATTCCATGATTGTGTTGATGCTGCCCAACAGATTGCAAAGGCTCGGCCTGATTTGGAAGATACGCCTCTGCCAGATGGTCATGTGGGTTTTGTTGATGGGTCTTCTAAGCAAATGAATCTGGTGTGACCCTTACTGGGTATGCCATTGTTACTGCCGACGAAGTCTTGGAGGCTGCTAAACTGCCATCCTATATGTCAGCACAGGCCGCTGAGCTCATTGCTTTGACTGGGGCCTGCAAATTGTTTGCAAACAAGTCCGTCACTATCTGGACTGATAGTCAGTATGGTTTTGCTACAGTGCACGTTTTTGCTCAGCAGTGGAGCAACCGTGGCATGATAACTTCTACAGGGAAGCCCGTCACCCATTCCACATTACTAACTCAACTTTTGGACGCTGTCCAGCTACCTTTAAAGGTGGCGGTTTGCAAATGTGCTGCTCACACTGCAAGATCTGATCCTGTTTCTCTTGGTAATGCTTTTGCTGACAAATCCGCTAAGGCCGCTGCAGAAGGCCTGCTCCATGTCCTCTCGTCTCTCACTGATCATGATTCGATGTCACACATCTCCCCTGATGTGTTGCTTGACATGCAGTCTCAGAGCCCCTCCCAGGAACGACTCTCTTGGAAAAAACGGGGTGCAACTAAAAACACTGATGGTCTTTTTGTGTGACCTTTGGGCAAACCTGTCTTGCCTCGTATCAAATGGGCTGCTATTTCGAGTCATGGGGTCACCCATGTCTCGACGGGGGGTATGGTGAAACAAGTTGAAGCTATTTATACGACATACGGTTTTGCAGCTTTTTCACGAGGCAATTTAAGACCTCAGAGAGGAAAGTTCCCGACTCCATTGTATCCGCTTCAGACAATACATATTGTTTATATCCAATTACATAAATGTGAAGGGAAAAATATTGTTTTTTTTCTGCATTTATTTGTTTTCTGCATTTATCTTATTGTAAAAAGGTGATCTCCGCAGACCCAACCTAAGTACGGAAGGTGAGCAAAGTCTGGTAATAGTGCCTGATCCTGGTGCCAAGATCCAGGGTTGACACGAAAGCTAGCAGAAGCCAATTTCCAAGACACCAACCCGAAGCTCAGGGTGTTGACTCTGAGGAGATCCAAAAACATGAGCATTAGAGAGCCATTTGGTGAGTACTTTAATCCGGCTGTGGCCTGTGCAAAGTCTGCCATGTGTTTTTGGTTGCTTTTGCTGGTTTGTGTTACCATTGTATTTTTTTTCGGGGGTTATTTTATTTGGAGGGATGGAGTACCATGAGCCTCGAACATTCTTCTCTCGGGCAACTACCAACGCTGATTCTAATCAATATGGCTCATGGGGAAAAATTGCTAGACATAAGGGCAACACAAAATCCCCTTTTGATCATGTTGTTTGTACACCAGAAACCGTCCGCGTTCCAACTTGCGCACCATGGCTTTTGTCTTGGACTTACAATAACTCATTAATGTTTACTGTGGCTCCTAATACATCTTCTTCTATTATTTTACCTATGAAAAGGCTATTTTGTAGCTTCCACAGGAATAAGCGGTCAAATCAACAACTGGCTTCTTATGGCTGAGCAAGCCGCAAAAATGGCTAACACCAGTTCCATTGCATGTATGGGTCCAAGACCTCTTTTGAAAATACTTGCAAATATAGTTCCTAAGTGTGCTGTTGTTTTAATGTTAAACTCATCCATTTCACCCACTCATGATTGTTTTAAATGGGATAAGGTTTACCCTGTTGCCTCTATGACAAAATATAAACCCCTTTTTTCGTCCGATGTAGATAAGGGTAATTTTACATGCATTAGATTACCTGGTACCGGTGAGAAGCTCGGCGCCCTACCTACTCCATGGTGTGGGTCCATGACCAATGTCACTGCCCCTTTTTGCCCATTGCTCGTAGTGATATTTGGTTTTGGTGTAATAGTAAAAAACTTTATGATAGGTTGCCTTTAAACAGCTCTGGAATTTGCGCTTTGGTAGGCCTATTGTTTCCTGTTCATTTGATACCAATGTCTTATGATCTAACATCTTTTGCTAAGTCTGTAGTGCCCGAATACTGGCCGAGAACGAAGCGAAACGCCGAATGGCAGGGCGCAGTTAATCCAACTTACATAGACGCCATTGGTGTTCCTAGAGGAGTACCGGATGAGTATAAGCTGGTGAATCAGATAGCAGCTGGTTTTGAATCCGCCCTGTGTTGGTGGTGTACTCTTAACAAAAATGTTGACAGGATTAACTACATCCACTACAACGTGCAGAGGCTTGGAAACTGGACCGAGGCGAGTTTCAAGGCGGTCCACTCCCAACTGGCCGCTACTCTCAAAAGAGGGCGGTGTCTGCGCCATGTTTGGTGAGCAATGTTGCACATTTATTCCAAATAATACTGCAGCCGACGGAAGCCTGTCCCGGGCCTTTGAGGGTCTGAGGACCTTGAATGGGAGGATGAAGGAACACAGTGGGGTGAACACAGAGGTTTGGACCGACTGGTTGAATGTGTTCGGAAAGTACCGCACCCTGGTTTCCTCGGTCCTGGTCTCCATTGCCGTTTTCTCTGCCATTTTGACCCTGTGTGGATGTTGCTGCATTCCTTGTCTCCGATCCTTAATTATTAAGCTAATTACCACTGCTATCTCTCCACCAGCTGAGACTTTTCCGTTACTCCAAAGGGATGACCTTTCGATCGACGGGAGTTCTTTCTCTAGTGACGACTCTGTCAGCGAATCCATTGTGGTAAACCTGTCCGATTTGTTTCGTGACTCTGGCTTTGATGATTAAGACTCAATTTCCTCCCAAGTGTAAGTTAGTTCTTGCGAAATGTGATCTCTTGGCTGAAAATCTTTTGAAGTGGCCATATGGGTGATAAGTTAGTCCCCGAGAACTTATGATAAACAGGGGGGAATTGTTAGAAAAATTGTATATATATATATGTTATCATGCGTTCTCTAATGAGTACTTATTCACAATATTACTGTTCAGTATGCTTGCTGCTTTGCCTTTCTTATTCTTATCTTGTACAACAGAACAGAAGGATTACGGCTGGGTCAGGGGCGAGATGACGGTTGTGTCAAACAAGATGCTGCTGACAGCTCAGCGTCCACCAGAACAGATCGTGAAAACAACACGTCAAACAATGCGTCATGAACCTTCTGATCTTCCTTAAAGAATGTCACTTTCTCTTTTTATCTCTCGGAATATCGCTTAAACTGTTTTGCTGATATAGCCATATCTGCACGCAACAATTTGTGCGTTACTTTTTGTTTCTTTTCTTACGAGACGAAGCCCCCCCTTAAGGGCTAATCGTCTCACACTGTGGGTAGGGCATTCCAAATAAAAAGAGCGAGGAGTGTAAAACAGATTTTTAGTGTAGTCGGATTGCTGTAAGTCTGAATGCACTCCCCGCGAGAAAAGACTCAATATTCTGCCTCACTGGTTTTGTCTGCTGATCCTTTTGCTGATTTTGAACCTAACATTAACTGTCATGGTATTGGCCACATCGACTATAGCATCCAGTAGCTCGCACACGTTGTACGTGTTGGTGGTGGGGTCCAGGGTGGCCGCGGCCAGGATCTCGTCCACGTACCGACCGTATCCCACTTGAGTGTAAGGCACGGGCAGGGTGTGCGACAGCATGTCCTCGGGTTCACCCTGCCTGAACACCCTGTTCTTGAAGTCAAACACGCCGTTACAGAAGGCTATGATGTTGGGATTTGTGTTGAGGCGCTTCGACGTAAAACAGTTCAGCGCACTCGCGCATCACGCTCGACTTGAACGGTGACGAACCCAGCTGTGCAGTGGTGCGGTGAAGCGCTTTGAGGTACCCCTCGTCGGGCTGCGGCACCAACTCAGCCGCCACCATGGACAGGTACTTGTTAAGCACCGTGTGTATGGGGCCTGTCTCAGACGATATTAGGCTACGCACCACGTTCATACCCTTTTCGTTCCACACAGAGCCCTGGAACTTGTACCACACTTCGGTTTTGATGTTGGCACACACATAGTGTGTGGCCAGAGCACTGTACATGATATTTGCCAGCCCCACGTGTGTCAGCTTGAGCCTGTCGGTGGCCATCCATCTCTGGTGCGTCCACTCGTCGTACTCCTGGGAACTGTACTGCTTGGCCAGGTACCGCAGTGTGCCTATTGTGTACATATTGGGCCTCATCTGACGCTCCCACATGTCATGGCACGTACCCGCATCAAACTTTCGAGCACATCTAGCGCTGAAGGACATCCACAGCCGCAGGCCGTCCTGGCTGCCCTCAGTGAGCTGGTGGAGGCAGAAGCCTACCTTGAGCCACACGTTACGGTCTTCAGCCGCGCGCTCGGGCAGCATATTCACCAAACGCTCGATGTCCGTAAACCTCGTTCTGTCCTGAGGGGCGGGCGTCTCTATTTCCATGGGCTGCTGCAAGAGCCGCTGTTGCTGCTGCGGGGCTTGGGACACGGTGCACACGAGCCTACGCTTGTACCTGAAGCGACCGTACGGCACGACCGACAGCATCTTGCCCAACAGCGTAACGGGCGCCTCGTCAGGGCCGACGGCCAGGTTGCCCGAGCTCGGGAAGCGGTAGCCATCCCATGGCGCTCCCTCGACGGGTCGCCCGTTGGCCTCATACTGGCCTGTAACGGTGTACGCCGTGCCGTTGGGCTTGCACGCACCGTACAGCAACCAAGCATTGCTACAGCTGAGGGTGTCTACGTCAGGAAACTTTGTAGCCAGGGGCTTTATTATGTATTCGGTTAGAGCGTGTGTGTCGGCAAATATCTTTGTGTACTGCATGTGGAACCCCTGCTTCACGTTGCCCTGTGAGTCACACCGGATCGGTCGGGCCACCTCCCCGGCGTGGTCCAGTTTCTCCAGCAGCACAAACGAGCAGTCCTCGGACCTGATGCCCCCCATCACGCATTGCCCGAGCAAGTGCACAACCTCTCTATGCACAGGCATAACATGGGAGTCTAGCGTGTATAGGTGTTCTTCTGTTTCGGACGCTCTGAGGTCCACATCTATAGTGAGCATTGTATCGTGGGGCCTGCATTCTGCCCAGTGTATGGGTTCGCTAGTGCGCTCTAGAAAGTGCCACAGCTCCGACACCTTGTGGTCATCTATTATGTATGCCCCACCGGTGAGGAGTACATGGGTACTGCCCCCGGAGTCACCAAACTGCTGTCTATCGGGAGCCAGAAACACACTCAAAGACATTGTTTGATGCCACATAACCAACCAAACAGGTGCCTTTTATTAGGAATCAAACGTTATTCGGTGGTCACCCTGATGTACAGGCGGCCTCCGACGAGGTACCGGGAATTAAGGGGGCACATACGTGCGCATCCGATGGGTGTGTTGGAGTGGCCCGTGGGCCTCTGGACCGCCTGGTCATTGGGGCTGGGTGTAAATGAGGTCGCTCCGAGAAGCACCCCTCCGTTGCCCAGTACTTCAAACCAGACCCTCAATCGGCATGGCCATATCAGCAGCGTGTCATAGGGCCCCTGGAGCATGACCAGAAAGAGGGATATGTGCGTGCCGTTGCCAGGCCCTTCGCCGTTCGGGTACAAGCGCAGGCACATCTTGTAGCCCATGCGACTGGAGTAGAACGGGTGCAACGTTATGTGCTCAGGCCCCAGCCTCCTGCGCGTGTCAAGGTCTTCCACGATCCACACCATGGTGCCTGAGTACACAGTGGCCTGAAGTTCGCACAGGTGTGTGGCCAGGGATCTGTTAACGGCCATCTGGTCTTCGAGCAGGCCCTTTAGCTTCTGCACTTCTTCGGACAGGAAGGGCAACAACAGGCCTGTCAGCCTCTGAGCCTCCACCATAGACTCCCGGTTAACGCACCAGTGCGCTCTCTTGACCGCGGCGGCGTTGCAGTGCGAGCACGATATGAGTTCGTGATTGCACCGGTTCTCATGGTCCCGGTGGTAGTCGTCCACTGTGCCGACCCAGTCACACCCGCTGTGCTTGCATTTAGCCGGCATGGCTGTGACCTCCATGCCCATAGCTATGTTGGGAAACTGCTCCTCCACTGCACAACCGCACGTAGGACACATGGCCTCGTCCATGCACTCTTCACACACGCGATGTCCGCATCCCAGTTGTATGGGCCGCTGGAGTACGTTGCGGCACTTGGCACACATGTGCCTTGCCTTGGGTATAACGCACAACTCCATGCCTTTAAAAAATGCTGTTTTATGCAGAGAGCACTCACCCCAACAGAATCAAATCCCTGATCGAACTGTTGTACGCCAACGCCGACACAGTGTACTTTCGTATCTCGGAAACGGGTATGCGGTTTGTGCACGTCATGAACGACGTCCGGGCCAGGCTGGCGGCCAACCCAGCGCGACCGGCGGTGCCCTCCATTCTTCTGGCGAATGTTCGATCGCTGGACAACAAAATGGATTACGTTCGCCTGCTGAGGTCTACGAACCGGACGGTGCGGAACTGCTGTGTGCTCGTGTTCACCGAGACCTGGTTGAGTGACAACATTCCGGACTCTGCAGTGCATCTGGAGCGGCTAGCGTGCTATCGGGCGGACCGTGCCATTGTACGAGGGGGAAAGTTGCGTGGAGGTGGAATATGCGTCTACATCCGAGAAGAATGGTGCCGGGACTCTGTGGTGGTATGTAAGCACTGCTCGCCGCTTGTGGAGTTTGTGATCATTAAGTGCCGTCCTTTTTATCTGCCGAGGGAATTTACCGCGATTCTGCTAGTCGCGGTATACATCCCGCCTTCCAACATCGAAGGAGACAGGATCGCGGCGCTTGGTGAACTGTACCAGGCTGTCAGTGAACAGCAAACAGCGCACCCTGACGGTTTCACCATCTTCGCTGGAGACTTCAATCATGCCAACCTGAAGTCTGTTTTCCCGAGGCTTCACCAGCATGTTCCCTTTCCGACACGTGGAGACAGCTTCCTGGACCTAGTCTACTCGGCGCAAAAGGGAGCTTTCAAAGCCACCCCCCTTCCCCATCTGGGGCTTTCTGAATATCTCACCGTTTTGCTTTTGCCCGCATACAGACAATTGGTAAAGGCATCCAGGCCGATTCGGAGGCAGGTTCGAGTGTGGCCAGAGGGTGCCTCCGATGCACTTCGTGACTGCTTCGACACCACTGACTGGGACTTGTTTAAGCAGGCAGCCACCTACAACGATTGGACGGACATAGAGGAGTATACTGACTCTGTTACCTCTTACATCACGAAGTGCATCGATGATGTGACTTGCTCGAAATCCGTCGTCACTCGTGCGAACTGGAAGCCGTGGCTGACGGGGGCTGTCCTCAGACTGTTGAGGGCCAGGGACAAGGCTTTCAGCGCGGGGGATGAGGCTGGCTTGAGGACAGCGAGGGCCGACCTGTCCCGAGGCATCAAAGAAGCGAAGAAGGCGTTCTCGTGCAAGGTCTCCACCCACTTCAAGGACAGCAAGGACACACGTAGCCTTTGGCGGGGCATTCAGACCATCACGGACTACAAGCCCGCGCCGAGGAGCTGTGAGGGCGACGTCCGTCTGCTGAACGATCTGAACCGCTTCTTTGCTCGCTTCGACGCCCAGAACAGCACTTGCCCGCTGAAGTCCACTCCCCCCCCACTCGCTACCCCCTTCTGCGTAGCGTGCGGCACTGTTGCGCTATTTTCGGGAATGTCTGCTGTACGCGCACTTGCTCCTTTTTTTCTGCTCCTCTTATTTATTTATTTATTTATTGTTGTGTTATTTATTCATTATTTATTCAGCACACTTTTGTTATACTTGTTTACTTGTTTGTCTGTTGTGAGCCATGTCTTGTCACCGTGGGATAGGGGGGAACGAAATTTCGGTTTCTTTGTGTGTCTTTGGCATGTGGAGAAATTGACAATAAAGCTGACTTTGACTTTGACTTTGACATCTCGGCCAATCTACACGCCGAGGGCTTCGATACGTACAAGTACGACGCGCCCACTGACGCGCTCTACGTGGGCCTGGGGCAGCACACAGCACGTGACTTTAAGACAGTGCGTAAGGGTTCACGCGTTTGTTTCAAGCTTCATGGAGCGGAGCCCATGCAATTTGAGGTGCAGGTGGGCGCGCAGGGTGGTAGCAGTGTCACCTTTATCACGGCCGTGGAGACGTATGCCCCGGAGTTTGAGCGCCCTCGTGACGTTCGGTACCACGGCTGCTTCATTCTACCCACTGCCGACTTTTCCGCCATGTGCCGGGGTTTCAAGCCGGGCACTATGACTATTGACGCTGTGCTGGAGAAGCAGGTTAGCATGTCCATGTGTATTGAGGGCTTCAAGACAAAGACGTACCGCTTTGGTACGGCCACAAGCGCCCCGAGTACCACGCTGAGGTATCCTCCGACCGCATCCTAAAATTGGCCAAGAGGGTGTGCGAATGTACGTAGGTGACCTAATCAAGTTCGTGGCAACCTACAAGCTGGGTACTGTTGAGGTGCACATAGACGTTACTCGTTAGTGAGCATGTACTTAATGTCCCTGTCTATGATACGGATAGCCAGCTGGGCTGAGTACGTCTGGTTGTTCATCAGTGTGATTGTGCATTTGTACAGTCCGGTGTCAAACCGGTTGGGTCGGGCTCACCGCAGACCAGTACCGTTACATCAGCCTCGCATCGGCCCGCGGTGGCCAGCAGCAGCAGCAGCAGCAGCAGCAGCAGCAGCAGCAGCAGCAGCAGCAGCAGCAGCAGCAGCAGCAGCAGCAGCAGCAGCAGCAGCAGCAGCAGCAGCAGCAGCAGCAGCAGCAGCAGCAGCAGCAGCAGCAGCAGCGTCCAAAGTATTCCAAGTATGCGTGAGTGTCTATGAGACAAGTGGTCGCCATGTGCAAAGAACGTAACATCGATGTGAGAAATGAAGATACCGGGCGCCCGTACACCCACGCAGAGCTGTGCAAGAAGCTAACGGGCAGTTCTCCCACCATCACGGCACCCGAAACCGTTACAAAGTGCATGAAGATCCCCATAGAGGACATTCGCAACAAGTGTGATGAATTGGAAATATCCCCCATGTCGCCTACCACGGGCATGAAGCGTAACAAGAACAGATTGTGTCAGCTGTTGGTGAGGGCTGTACATAGTCCCACACAGCGTAGCCCGTCGCCTCAGCGGCCCTTGGAGGAAAGTCTCTTGGCGATTGAGGAGAGCGCTGAGATGGAGATCCAAAGACGATCCAACACGGACAACAGCGCCCCGGTGCAACAGCCCCTGTGTGAAAGTCCGAGAAGACCACTAAATGACGACAGCCCTCCGGTGGCGAGCCCCAGCATGGACGGCAGCTCGAGAGGGCCACTGGATGAAGACAGCCCTCTAATGGCAAGCCCCAACACGGACGGCAGCTCCCCGGTGCGACGGCCACTGACCAAAGGTCCAATGACGCCCGTCAGCCCAGACAGTCCTATGGTGCGAGCCAGGCAAAGCCCGTCGAGATCCCCGACCAGGACTCTGATGATACCCGACGGCCCAGACAGCCCTCTGGTGCGAGCCAGGCAAAGCCCGACGAGGCCCCTGACCGAGACTCTGATGACATCTGACAGTCCGCTGGCGGACTACAGCTACAGTACACGGCCCCGGTCTAACAGCCCCGTTGCGGGCTCTCCGGTGCAGCGGCCCCTGACTGAAAGTCCAACGAGGCCCGTTAGGCCATTGGTGGACTACGATAACAGCCCGTCTAGCAGTCCCTACTCCATAGGCACCGGTCCGTCATGTTCCATCGTTACTAGTCCGGTGTCTACCAAGCGACCCCTTGATAACGAAGCTTCACCTCTGGCGAAGCGTGTGCGGTTCGAACCCACACACACGCCTGTTCCTCTACGCAGCCTCCGGGAGTGGACCGATATGGTCGCCATCATGTCGGAGCGCGAGTTGCTGAACCGTTGTTTGGAAGGCGGTGTGCCGGTCAATGATCCCAGGACGGGGCAGCGCCATAGCGTCGCACAACTGCGTGACGAGCTGCTCGAACAGGTAGCCGAGGAGCTACGCGTCTCACAGAGGTCATTTGAGGAACCCCTGTACGGCACCGAGACTCTGGAGGACCTGAAGAGAATGCGCGCAGCCGCACATATTTCCTTGCGGGACTGTAACATGGAGTATCGTTCTGCCGACAAGCTCAACGACTTGTACGTTAAACACCTGGGTGATGCGTGGCTTTGGCCCAGCATGGATGAGATAGAACGGTTGATGTCCTCCGAGAGCCCCGTGACCATTAAGATGCGGGCGCGTGTTTACAAGCTGCCGCTCGTCTACAACTATGATGGTGGATCCCGGCCCCTCCAGGAGATTGCCCGTGATGTGCTGTACGAGCAAAAGAGCGCCGAGCGGCGCGCCCTATACGACTCTTGCGACGAGCAGCGGAGCCGGTGCAACATCGATAGCTTCAACGAACACTCTGTGCGCCGGGGGGAGCCCTGCGCGACTCCCCCTTGGGAACGACCAGTGCCCCAGCCCATGATCAACACATCTCCCATCTTTTCTACACTACGTGACAACACACCCGTAGTGGGACCTTACAACACGGTAGTGAGTTGTGCCATCCCGTACCCAGAGCTGTGCCAGGAGATCCGCCCGCAGCCCGAGAATACGACAGCGCGCCCGTTGTACGGGGCCCTGGTGAGACCGCTGAATCTACCAGTGGACATCTTGCCGGGCGGCTTTGACAATGTCATCGCTTACACCAGCATCGAGGATATGCCCCTGCAGTGTGTTAACGAGGATAACGTTCAGAAGACATACACACCCTATGTGCCCGTGTGTGCCTGTGTTAAGCAGTATGCCTTGGACGCAGTCCACGATGTGATCAGGCCCCCCACGACTCAAGAGGAACAGCTCTTGTCTGTGTACGAGCCCATGAGCCCCGAGCAGCTGGACTATTACAGAAGCGTGACACCCAAGCTCAAGCTCTCTGATAGGTACTACGCCCCATACACGCAGAACGGTGTGCAGGTGCCCTGCATCATGCATGTCGAACACTACAAGAAATACATAAACAATGTGCTGTACACTTACGATAAGTGTTGTGGTGCAGACTGGCGAGTGCTACTGGCCCACGGCAGTGTGGGGCAAAATCAGGACTGTGTGCCCGCATCCCCCGTGCCCCCACCCCTGACGCCACGCGGCTCTCCCAGACCAATGTCTCTCGAGTCCTCGCCATTATCCCCTGTGCCAATGTCCCCTCCTATATCCACGGTGCCCATGACCCCGGGCCATTCTCCCAACTACTCGCTGCCGATCGACGGGCTCATAGACGTCGCCCACTCGCCATCGATCGACGATCTGACGCCGCTACCGCCCTTGCTGTCGCCCCTGCGGGAGCCAGACATCGACGTCACCGTTGCGGACTTCTTTAACTGGACTGAACGGGACTACGATGTCCACACCGAGTGACTGGCCGACGGGCAAAAGGCACACACGGCTCATGCCCTGCTAACGGCGCTGGGCTATGATGTGCCAGCGGGTATCTCGGTCAAGGATTACTTGCGCCGGTTCACCATCAGAGACTTTAACGAGTTGTTTCTCAAACTGGACTCCAACGGCCGCGTGTTCCAGCGGCCGTTGGATCTCAAAGTGTACGACAGTTACTTCTTTATGTTGGAGACCATGCTGGATTATATGGATACTGAGACGGGCACTGTGCGGACCACGGAGCAGTTTCAGGCGTACGTGCGCCTCAACCCCCGCCGTAACATCAGGATGCGTGCCTGCCCAGAGTTCAGTGCCGTTATGGACATGTTGGAACGCGACCTGGAGGAGCGCATCTTCCAGCCGCGAATGGCCTCCCTGGACTGTTATGAAAATGGCGACACCGCCCAGGCGGTGTCTGTTGACCTCAGCGTGAACCTGAGTGACCTGTTTACCCCTGCGCAGCACGCGCTCAACGAGGCAGACTTTCTGGCTGACTACCGGGCCCCGACCCTAACGCAGTGGGATTAGAAAAAATGCGTCCCTCGCTGTTGTCATGTCACAATTACGTCATATCAAAACTCAAACGTGTATCTGATGCCCAGGTGTACATGTTTATCCTAGAGACAGCCGCTGTGATAATTGAGTTCACGACCGCTGGGCACACTACTCATCTCGAAAAGTATAAAAGCATTGTACATTGTGTTTATGAAACTAATAAATGGACATATGAAGAGGAATTCCGTGTGGCTCTCTTTAATGACGAGGTGTGGTACAGTAGGCAGGATGTTCAGCCGCAGCTGCAGCAAAAGCAACCGGGTGATGCAAGACGCATAGTCCGGTTTGTGGATCAGCTGCACAGCTATGTGTACCTGTATCAGGGCATAGGTGACAGCAGGTTCCCGGTGCACATCCCCAACACAGTGTTATCGGGCATAAAGGGCCACCTCGAACGATACCGCATAGCGCATGATGCAGTTACGTTACAGCAGGTACTGTCCGTCCTCAAGATGCAGAATCACGTCAAGTATTACAACTGCGCCGCGGTTATCTACCGGATGTTGACGGGTCGCTCAGAGACGCTGCCCCAGTCCGTGGTCGAGGGCGTGCAGGCGGACATCGGCAGCCTGGCCGCTGAGCTCTCGTGCCGCGCGGACGTATGGCAGCTATGCTCCCAGGCCGGTGCCACATATGTATTTTTCCAGCTGTTGCGGCACAACGGCCACGAGTACAACAGCCACACGTTTGTGCCGGCCAAGACGCTGTCCAAGAAGCAGAAGCAGGACGCAGCATGCCATGCTCTGTGCAAGCACATGTCGTGGACCTTCTGGCCGTTGTGACAACTCTGCGTGTAATAGTGTACGTCCGGTAAGGATGACACTGCGTACATGATTGTTGCCACCCATTGGCCAAGACAAACCGCCAGTATTCCTTTCAGCTACACATCGGTATTCCACAGCCACCCCGATGACACTCTGGATAGTGTTCTGAATGTGTCGACTGTGGAAAACAATGTACCTCTAAATAAAAAGGATGTTGTGTGTGTCATTATTATCAGTGCCTACATTATGCCAAATAGACGCCATACAGGAGTGAAATATATAT
Source organism: Syngnathus scovelli (assembly GCF_024217435.2). Lineage (NCBI taxonomy): Eukaryota > Metazoa > Chordata > Actinopteri > Syngnathiformes > Syngnathidae > Syngnathus > Syngnathus scovelli. The sequence continues at coordinate 12,697,114 of NC_090861.1, forward strand.
ATATACTAGTACACACTGAGTCAATACAATAACCAATGAATATTGTGACAATATTACAACCGACAACAATAACCAGCTGGAATATGTGTTGCACAACTAGGGTAATTGATCCACGTTCGGCGGATATGCACAGCAAGTGGTACACACCACCTATAGCGATGCGCCCATCCGACGCTACCGTGGGCACAATCCCACCTTGGCCAACCGCAGGTGTGTCGCCAAAGCAAAAGCCATGAAGGTGTGGTAGTACTTTGGTGCTCATGGCGTATTAACCGGGAGTATATTAAAAGCGATGAAGACCCCGTTGTTGTTAATACTGTCCATATTGGTGGTCTGCAATGGGGTGCTAGTGTCTGGCATCACCGGGTGTGAAACTGTCCACAAAGATGTAACAGATGCTCTGATGTGCATGAAAAACGCATATGATGACGGCCTGGGGTTACATTATAAGAGTCTGACGCCAAACCCGTTTAATCCCTTTACTGAAGAATATGTCTACATGATTGCAGCCAATAATCCCTATTATTGCTATCTGTTGAGAGAAACGGTTAACAGACTGTTGGGCTATACCTACGGTTATGTGACTGCACCAGATGACAAGGACAAGTTGTCCATGGGTAAGATGTCTATGTGTACAGGACAGCTTTCTCTGCTCCTGGATGCATGCGCCGAAGAGCTGGGTTGCAAGCATGCACCCTATGATCTTGAGGAGCTGGTACACAACCACCCCGATGACACCATGGCCACTCAGGACAGAGCCCTGGATCTCGGTAACAGCTTTTAAAAGTGCAGTGTCCTGCTTGCGGGCTGAAATGTAAAAGGGTGCGATGTGGACGCACATGTCAGGTTGCGTTTCCTTCACATTGGCGTTATCGTCAACTATGACCACACGAGACATCCCTCCAAGTGGTCTACCAGGGGCTTACCCCCAGTCTCGTCGTGGATGTCAAACATGAGATAGGAAAGGGGCATTCTGTCGAGTCCCAGCACCTTGACTACGTCTCGAGCGTAGGCTCCACATGCCGCGGTCCACACACCCGCGCGGTAGCCGCTGGCAAAAAGCCATGCTATGAATGTATGGGTGTGTGGACGAACGCACACCACAAAGCCTGGGATCTTATGCCACTCATATCGCGCTATATCGTGTGCCAGACGTGCGGCTGAGGCTGCGTGACTGGGCACATTATCAACATCTCTGGACACTCTCTTGACACCGAGATCTGGGATGGCCACACTCTCTATCAGAGTGTGGTCCAGATCTAGGATAACAATTGACATTCTTTTTAACAGGCCATTGCACTTGCAATCGTTTCTTAGTGAGTCACGTTATGATCCCAGTGGTGCGTGAGAGTGCACATAATGCATATGGACAGGCCATCGCACGTGGCACACACATAGTAATTGGGGATGGTGTGCACGGAGCACATAACATCGGGGGAACCCGTCTCCAGCAGAGACCGCAATGAGTAGTTGACTGACTTGCTGGTAATGGCACAACGGCACACGCAGCATTTGTCGTCCAGCATGGCCACACAGGCTTTGCACACGCTATGCCCGCAGTTGAGCACATACGGCTGGGTCATTGTTGGAAATAATATACTTTTTATCATTGGATTCTATGTAACTACTTTTGTGTGCAAGATTCTCCGCAGTATGTGACCAATCTGGCCTCGTGAAAATGACTTGGGGGCATATGGCAGTCATTAGCCGCGCTATACAATAAGCCCCACAGTTAGCTAGACATGTGCAGATCATGAGATTGTCATGGGACGGCTGAAGCGGACAAAGGTCATGAGTACGGCACAGCAATGTATTCCCAGAGGCACTAAAGACTACGTCTTTGTTGAGCTAATGGTCATGAGACGTCCATACTGCCCACTCCATAAGAGTACCCCCTGTGTTCTGTGGTAATGGGATATAACTATGGAATGTTCTTCCTGTCTGGAAACCTACTCGACCATGTACACTTCCCCCTTTGTTTCTCTCTCAATAAAAGGCACGGCTAAATTCGAGCAGAGCGCGTATTCTCAGCCACACTTGCTGCGTGTGTTTGGGGTGCGCCCTTCTGCGCAGAAGAAAACGCTAAGCCAAAAAGACCTACCGCCTCTGAGATTGATTTCAGATAAATGTTGTAAACCCAACAGTCATAGTGGTGAGACACACAGGACAGTCCATGGCGATGACTGGGATGCACATACACGCACCGGGCGGTGCATTTCAAATCTTCCGGTGGCACGGGGCCGTGTCCACACCATGGAATGTGTGTACGTTCCATGATGTGGACACGACCCCGTGCCTATTTACGTACGTGCTACGGTGTTGTGGCCATTTACAGGATGGGGAAGCCTGCTGCGCCGTCGGCAATTTTCATAATGTTGTGGTTGACTGCGATAACTACAAGCTCAAACTTCTGTGCAACGCTGTAGCCGGAGGTGTTGGGTCCGTTACCCACAGCTGTGGTGCGGGCGTTATCCGACACTTTACAGGCCAGAGTGACGTTGGACAGGCGTCCGTAGTTAGTGGAGCCCATGGGATTGACGCTGCCCATATCAAGGGTGTAGCAGTAGACCATGACGCCGTCGATCTCGGGCATACTGGGTGCAAAGTAGTAGGGGTTCACCGAGGTAAAGTAGTCCACTCCCATTTGGTACAGCCTAGCGGCGTTCTCGTAGATGAGAGACACCTCGGACAAGGGGTTCGTGGCCAGGGCTGGTAGCACTACCCTGTTGTCTGCGATTATAGTGATAAAAGTGTCTTGACCGGGTGGCTGAATCTCAGGTCCAGGTGGACCAAGGAGTTGTCCTGGGGGTTCACCAGCACTCGGGGGGCCACCTGGCACTGCTCGATGAGCATGGTGCGGCTGGACCGGGCCACGCTCTCACGCTCCTCGCTAGTCAGAATGGCGTAGGTGCCCATTACGGACACTTCGGACAGGGATGGGGTGACGTTGCTCAGGTCGGCGGCTACTACGGGCCCGATGGCCATGGTGTTATTATCCTGGGCGATGAGCAGGTCCTCCCACTTCCCCAGCTTGAAGTGGATGCGCACCTCATTGTAGGGTAGTGCCACGGTTGGTAGCACAAGCCCAGTGTTCCTGGTGAAGAACAGAGGGATGGGTAGGTTCAGATAATGACCAGGTAGTATGGCATTATTTTGGATGCCTCCGACCAGGTCGCTCCTCATGCCAATCATCTTATAGTACCCAGACGACTTGGACCCGGGCATCATGCACGAGCTCCAAAAGTCCAGAAATTCACTGGTCAGTGTCTGGGCAACCAGGTCATTGAAGGAGACTGATACCTCCTCCACTAAGTTGTGCATCAGGTTGTCCGTCCAGCGGATCCTGCTGTTCTGCTTGCTAACTGTCAGGGCTGGTAGCTTAACGCGCAGCCACACGTTGAGCAGGTAGACCCCACCGCGGGCCACTGTCACGCTGAACTCCTGGCCAACGTTGGCCATACCGGTTTGCTTGGAAAGTGTAACAGGTAGTTTGCTGTACCACAGTCTCCCGGGCAAAATAGGTGACGGCGTTGTCGCCGCCATAGAGCAGAGTCTCCATGGCATCGTAGGCGGCGATGTCGATGAAACCGCTGGTCACATTTGCGCCCGAGATTGCTGACATTATATTTTTATATTACGGTGGTTCCGTTTTTCCTGCCTTGTCTTTCTGGAAGCTGGCGCTGAGCAACAACAACAGTCCCACCCCGGCCACCGCCGCGCCCGTACCCATGGTCGCTTGGGTGAGCATCACGTCACATGGCTTGCCCATGACCACGATAGTGTTGGGGTTGCTGGGTATGTACACAGTGTCCACATTGAGCCTGCCAGGTAAACTCTGCCAGTTGCCGTCTGCATCTTTGACACGGATAGTGTGGTTAAGACGGGACCTATTAAGGTAGAACATGATCCAGACGTCGTAGCCGGCCATAGCCGCACCGTGGCCCCATCCGAACTTGGTGGCCTCGCGGAGCTTGTTGGGGTCAACGTCCTGCACTTTACCCCGCCTGTTCCAGTCCTGCTCGTCCAGCACGTAGTACGTGCCGCTAGTGCTGTGCAGGTAGGCGTCACCGGGCCTCATGCTGCTCGTGGTGTGGGACGCCTTAGGGTCCTCCTTGTCGTCGGTGGCCAAGTTCAGTTTGTAACGGATCATGGGCCTGACAGCGGCAGGCCCGCCCGCGGGCATCATGTACGCTTCGGCCTTGGGCATGAGCACGGGCTCACCGTTTACGTCGGCCGTGTAGCGTTGGTGGTACACCATCTGGCCCTCGTTGAGCATAGCCACGGCGGCGGGTAGGGTGATACCTGTGACCTTTTGCGCTTGGCCCAGGTTAGCAGGATCACTCCGCAGCGTCCCAGCACGGCTCCCGTGGCCACGGGCACACCCACTAGGAGGGCGGCCAAGGCGGCCGCCAGCTGCCACAGGTCGAATCCCTCGGCTTTGGCGGTGGCCAGCTGCTCTAGTTTGTTGACCACGTCCTGAACACTGCTGCTTGTGGCTGTGGCGTCCTGTAGGCACGTGACCAGGGCATTGACAAAGATACTCAGCACAGAGTCTTCAATAACCACATTCCCAGTCACGTTGTTTACAGATATGGTCTGTGTACTGTTCACTTCTCCCTTGCATGTCTGGGTCATGGTGTTGAGGATGCGTGACGACACATCTACAAACTGCTTAACCGCGTTGGTAGCAGATGCGTACTGCCCGAAGTTGAGGCCACTGACAACGGCGGCCGCCTGCTGCGCCACATCGTTCAGAATCCTCTGCTGCGTCTGTTGGTCGGTTAGGGCGGTCATGACTGTGTTTAGATTCACAGTCACCGTCTGTTGCATGGTTAGGCCCTTGATGAGTACATCCCCCCTAACGTGCGAAATGTTGATCATCTGAGAAGCGTCCACGGACACGTTGCTAGTGTTTGCTATGTCGGACGCCGCAGTGGCCACGGCCTTCAGGATGGTGTCAACCCCATTAAAAGACTGCACCGCTCCCATTTTATGGTTGTGTTGTTTTGAATGTAAACACATCACAATACTACAGCTACAGAACAAGCATGCGGTCGCTAGTGCTTGCTGTTGTGCTGTCGGTAGCGGTGGCTACCGACAGCTACACCCCTAATGTAACCTTGTCTCTGATCAATAATACCCTGATGATGGCGTGTACTATGGATTACAGGTTATCAACGGAAGGGCTGTCCCTCATGTGGGTCGATACCAACACATTGGAGCCTACCCACAACGTCACGGGACCCAAGGAGCTCACAGAATCTGAGGCTGTCAACGGTACGGGCTGCTGCCTGGCGCTCAATGGGTCCTGTGCTGCTGGGGTGTCAACCGCGGAGACAGGGCCGGTGGAATACGTCGTACACGCGGGCATGTACATGTTGGGCAACACGTCCATATATGTGTCATGTCGACGTCGCGAGGGCTACACGTACAACTGGACCGTGTCGGAAACGCGCTGGAGCCACGGCGTTCTGCAGAACAACTTGAACCAGTATGACGATCCCAGCACCGAGACACCACCCGAAGACACAGAGTGCTACACCTATCACAGGGAGTACGTTTTACTGCAGACCAGTTGCCTGTTAGACCATGTGTTTATCATGCGTGGGTACGCGGGCACCGCTCTCCGATACATGTGCTTCCAATGGATGCATGGCTCAGAGCACCAATTGCCCGTGGGGTCTGTAACATGTGGCCACACGATGGAGGACTGCCACATACTGTGTAAAGAGTCCACGCACGCCAAGGTTCCTATGGTAAGAGTCGATGGACATTGGTCCGAGGGCCTGGAGGGTGTGGGCCCTTACAAGGAAGGCAACTATCTGGCGTGCGGTCACCGCAATACTAACGGCAGCATGTACATCACCACACACAGACGTACCATGTGCACGTACAATCAGATGTTGTCGTTGGCCAGGTCGCCCGGGTGCCAGGGAACATGTAAGTACACATGTAAGTACACATGCTCGGCCGACGGCTCTAATTGCCCTGGAGATTACACGGCCATGCTGAAAGTAACAGGGACAGCCAATGTCACGTACGAGAGAGACGATCAACACTCTACCAGCGCGTACATTGACCACCCCGTTGGTGAGGTATACGTTAACTGTACCTACGGTCCCTTTAGTACGCACCTGGTTATAGACGGCACCGAGGACCCGACTTCCGTCGTCACGACGGATGAGCCCGCGGCGCTGTCCTGTCCACACGAGAGCCTGCTGCGTATGCTACTGAAGCAGTTCATGACTATGCTTGTGTGGTGTATGGCAGACTGTGTACAGTGTCAGTTGCCGTTTCTAGGAAAGACCCAGCATTGTACGTGCTCCTACGACATACAGCCCCTCACAAAGTGTTGTGTAGGAACCTGTGAGTGTACCGGCGATTACGTGACCCACGTAATAGGAGAGTACTGCCAGATGAAGGACCCACCGGAGCAAGCCGCATCTACATTGTGCCCGGTTTCTTTTGCCCATAGTAACCGTAAACCAGTTGGGCCAAGATCACCAAGGAAGCGCCAGACAGAGATAACCACAGCATGGGCTCCATGGCGCAGGGAGGCGCCCCCGAGCGGTACACCCTGACGACAGCCAGGGCAATAACGCCCAGGGCCACACCACCAACAAGCATAGACTTTTGTTTGCTAGCAATGATCTGATCCATGTTTTTAAAGAATTAAAGTTGTTAAAAAAATGTCTGCTCCGTCTCTGGGTATGTTGGCCGCCCTCTAGGGCGCTCCTGTGTTTGACCCGCGCGACCGCAGCCCAGTGTGTTACATTCCCAGCAACAGGAACCTGTTAAATCAGTATGCATACAATATTGTGCGCAACGGTGGTTGTCACCCCGTGGTGGAGGTAGCGCGCAATGAAAACAAGTATTACAGGCCCAGGTCGCTCAGCAAGTCCATTAGCCGCTGTCCGTTTGCGGCGTGCTACTAACAAAGTCGACCCGGTAACCTGGGGGCATAACCTGTTGCCACCTAAAGACTGGCTCATATTCGGGGGTGACGTCTCTGTCAGTGGCAATGTGCACAATGCACAGGGGTCGGGGGTCCCGCTTAAGTACCACCTTGCAGCGGGTGTAACGACCCACAGCGTCGACGTAGATCTGGTTACCAGAGTGCAGGGCGTAGACGACCATTTGCTTGTTGTAGTTGAGCCACATCATTTGGGCCTTGGTGGGTATCATGAAAAATGCAATGGTCATGCACATGCGAAGATTGCGCGTGATGGCACGGTAGTTGTAACATACGATGGCCCACACCAGCGAGCACATCACAAGATAAAACATTGCGTCTTTTATAATACTTTCGAAAGGGCAGCCTCGGCCAGCAACGCCACAACAAATACGCCGATGCGCAGCGACTGTTGTTCCGAGGGTACGAGCTCTGAGGCCATGTAGGCCAGGCACGGCACGACGATGAGCTGCACGACCACCGCACAGTCTCCGTGCGGACCCACCTTGGCCATGCTATCCAGAAATTTGAACACGCGCTTCTCGATATTACTCGGCTTAGCTGAGGTGTCAGGCAGCTGGCTGATGGGGTCCATGATGTTTTAATAAAATGGAGTGCGCCATTTGTTTTGAGTGTATTACAAGCAAGCCAGACAATCGTTTTTCAGTGGTGGCTACGTGCGCGCATTCCTTCTGCTACACGTGCCTGTGCAGGTGGGCCAGGTCCTCGAAGAAGGTGGGCAGTGAGCGGCACTGTCCCGTGTGCCGAGTACCGTTTGCACACGTGGTGCCCAGCTCTCAGTGGCCCAGGGACCCAGACCATCGCAGACACATTATACAAAACTACTTTGCATGGTGTCGAGACAGGTCCTGCTACTTCTGGAATACCTGTCATAATCCCTACTGCCTGTACCGACACCCGGCGTAAGGAAAATGTTCTCCCAACTAGCATCCCAGGGCACCAGCTCGGTGGTGGGCGTAGTGCATGTTGCGGGCGTAAAGAAAGTACTCAAGGTACTTGTCAACTGGGATTCCGAGAACCAGCAGTACGTACGCAGTGCCCTGGGCAACGAGGGCCGGCATGAACATCGGGTGGGCGAACTGGCTCACAGCAAGATGCCCTGGTGCTGCCCGGGCAGCACATACGTGCCTGACGTGACCGAACTCGGCGTGGGGATAGGTAAGGAGGGCATCTTGTTTGACTACATTGACTGTTAGGGTTTTCCAGGTTATCTTTATCGTAGGATTATGTTGGAATGTAGACTATAATGATTAACCAATTTTGTCTTGCTCTCACAACGTAGTAAAGTAAAGTGATTGCTTCCTCTGCTTGAGTGACCAGCTGCAGAGGAAGCAATCAAAGTTGTTCTGTTTCCCACAACATCGTAAAACACCCCCTGCTCTGATCTTACCAGAGGCCGGGGGTTCACCAAACCTGTCCACTCTCACCCCCACTCTGTTCCTCCTAATAAATATGCCCTTGCAGGAAGGAGACTTTTCAGACCTCCATTTCGATCATCGCTGCACGCACAGCGACGAATGGACTCTCCACCTGCAGGTGTCCAAAAGGACTTACTTGTCTCCCGTGTGGTTCTTGCAAAATAAGTTGGAGTGAGCAAATCTCTAACATTTTGGTGCCGAAACCCGGGATCCTCATACCCACCATCTGACCGGCGAAGGAGGACGTGCTGCATTGTCGACAAGCCAGCGTCCATTAAGAGGACCTGGAGGAGAAAGTCCTGGGAAGAGAATTCTTCGCTGGGCCAGCATCTTAGGTCTGCCTTCGTCTGACAGAGGTGGATTGACGGGACCCGGCAGTGCAACGAACCAGGGGACAAGTAAGTTAAAGGCCTGAAGTTGTGTGATTGTGTTGCTGCTTGTGAAACGCGTAAAAAGGAAGAAGTGCACAGGAATAAGTTTTGTGGAAGGAGGGGGTGTTGTAGAGTCCCCCTCTGGATGAGGTGTCTCTTTTGGAGCAGTGGGTCTCAAACTGTTTTAAAATCTCAGTACCTCCGTGAATCATTATTTGACGACCACTGTTCTAGGGAGTACAACCTCGCGTTGGCAGGGCTGGGGACAAGGACTTTTGTCTTTCGTTCCCAGGGAAGGTGAGGGGTGTTGTAGAGTCCCCTCACTGGATGAAGCAGCTCCTTTTTTTAAAAAAAGGAGGACTTCGCCGTTGGCAGGGCTGGGGACAAGGACTTTTGTCTTTAGTTCCCAGGGAAGGTGGGGGGTGTTGTAGAGTACCCTCACTGGATGAAGCAGCTCCTTTTTTTTTAAAAGGAGGACTTCGCGTAGGCAGGGATAACTTGTGTGATTGAGTGTGTGACTGGTAGGATAAATTGACTAAGAAGCAGTTCTAGCGTTGATCCACGGCAATAAAACAGGCTAGTAATCTGTCGAAAGGTCAATTTAAACCTGCATTGAGGATCCTCAAAGAAAAAAAATTGAAAAAAAAATTGTAAAACCTTAAGCTACTAAAATTAAGATGGGAAATAAGAACGGTAAATCTCTTGCTCTGCTCTTCTTTAAAACGAGAAGTTCATGGCAAGTAGATTTCTTAATTGTATGTAATACATGCTGAAGTGGTAGAAGTGCTAGAGTGTGGTTGAAATCTTCACAAAGAGATGAGAACGAATTCAAGAGACAAAAGCTAGAAAGATGAAAACTGATGCGGTCACAAGTGTTTGTCAGACCAGGAGACAATAAGGCCCCTGTGAGCAGGTGCAAGGCCGCAGCTCAAGCCGCGGCTCAAGCAAGGGGCAAGAGGAGTTTCCGGTCCTATGCAAATCATGTATCGAAATTTAAAAGATCTGAAACCTCTCCCATATGACAGCAAAACATGTCATTGTCAGGTTATCGCAAATCGTTTTAGATTGTTAGAGCCCCTGTCCACACAAGAAGTATGACAATGCTGTTTATAGGCCCAATTACAAATGAATAGGGATCAAATTGTGTTACACTGAAGTTAAAATATGCAAATCAAGTGGTAAAGAAATGCAACTTGCTTCTAGAAGATGAATAAATAAAATTAGAATGTGCTGTCCTCGTGTGCATGGGAGGGACCAGCTCATGATCGACCACTGGAAATGGCCAGCCTGTGACGAATCATTGTTGCTGAGACCTACCTTCCGCACGCGAGAGCTGTGCATGTGTGTGCGTATATGTTAAAATGATGAACATTGGCTAAAGTTTTAGTAAAAAAAAAATTTGCTAGACTGTGGTCTATCCAATTTGCACCGCAGAACAGAAATGATTTTGAAAGATAAAAATGAGAGGAAAAAGAGAGAAATCTGTTTGCAAGCAGAAACTAATCCACACTAGTGCATGTTAGTGTCAAGCCCTCATGAGAAATTCGGAGTTAACAAAACAACAGAACATGCTTTCAGGAATTGGGAGAAGCTAAATTGTGAATTTAAGATTTTGCAATGCTACATTTAATAGGAATAATTGATTGGTTGTGTTATAAGATTATACAAAATTCTAAATGCAAGCTAAATCTGAGAGATTGAGTTCTTCAAATGTAAAAACAAAGAAAAAATTCAGATTAATTTGCCAATTGTTTGTTTTAGTTAAGTTTTTTTGAATTGGTGGATTATTCTACCAGGAAACCTGAGTTGAAAATGATATATGAATGTTGTGTGGTGAGCTTGGATGAATTGGGACCAATGTGATAGAAAGACTCCTTTTTGGAGACTGCGTGTGAGATGCAAATGAACATTGATGAATGATAGCCTGAATGAAAAGAAATTACAGGTTGAATGGTTGAAGTCGTTGGCGACTACTATGGAAAATTAGTAGAGCGACTTTGATGAAAGAATGATTTTGAGCAGGTTGAATGTTAGAAAGAAACACGTAGCTTTTGGATTGATAATTAACTGGAGAAAAAAACTGGAGAACCAGTAACACATGTAGAAGATGTGTGAACTGAGAAATTGAGAAGCGTTTTGGAAAGAAAGTCAAATTAAATGATGATGGAATCGTATGTAGTAAAGAACGCATTCTCCCAAAAAGTTTGTCAAGGTGTGAGGCATGGGCGTTGCCAAGCCTCATAAGGGGGGGAGTGAGTAGGACAGATAGTGGAAGATAGTAATAATACAACACTTTATGACAATGAATTTTCGAATACATTTGGTGTTATATTGTGGTAAATTTTTTGTTCTGGTGTAGATAGGTTAGCAACACGAGAGATTTAGAGGTTCAAAAGAAAGACAGTTAAAAGAAAACATTTTTGATTTGGACAATTGCAGGCTAACAGGAACATGAGAACGATAAGAACTACGAGGTGGGATACAATTTCATTAGGGAGATTGAGAATTCACAGCACCATACTCTAAGTCACATTTTTGAGCAAGCATGACAATAACACGTGAGAGGTCAAGACATACAGATCAGGGCTTGATGTGGAAAGCAGACCTCGATGAGTTGATTTTCAATAATGATACTGAAGACAACATACTGTCCGATTAAATTGGAACTATAGATAAAATGTAGCTCAAAAATAGGATGAGTTGCAGGATTTACGATATAAAAACGAGACCGCTGTTATTAGGAGAATTTGAAGTTTGGTAAATAAATGTTACCAGCAAATTGATGGAAGCAGCTATATTTGGAGATAGTCTTACAAGTTTGACGTCCCAGCCTGTCATTCTCAGTGTCAGGGCCCCTGAAACCCAATCCGAGTCTTCGCCTGCAGCCGTGAACAACTACAAAATGGTGTCTGGCTCTGAAGCACCTTTGACCTTTGGCGAAGGACAAGAAAAGACTGCTGTTGTGCTTGGAGGAGGACAAGTACACTCCGGAGGAAATACAACATCCTCGGGGACGGAAAAGACAGTGAAAAGCGGAGGAACTCACAATGATGAAAATTGACTCATTTGAACAATGGACTCATTCAAGAGTGATGGATGGGGTCGCTCTGAAGCAACAACGAAAGAACACCAACGTGAGAGGGTGAAGTGCGGCAAAAAGAAATGGACTTGGAGTGTCCGACGACCAAATCGCACTCCTTGCTACGGCGTTCCCAAATTTGGTGAAGCTTGGTTCAAAGTGGAAGGGAGGTTCATTGTGCACTGAGTTTGACAGAACTGAGGAGATTTGATAAATAAATAAATACAAATTTGAAAAATACGTAGGGCTACAGAGAAAAGCATTATAATCAGAGATTGAACGGATTTGGATAAAACAAATAGGCTAAAACGGTAGGAAACAAGAGCAAGATCTTATATTTTGGCTCATCAAGCTTAAGACGTAGAGGTCGAGTTATATAAATTTTAGAACAGGACATTTGGCAGTCAGGAGGAAGCTAGGTTGCTCAATGTACCTACTCAATACAATAGTAAGGGTTTTTATACCACAGTGGAGGTTGGATGGTCAGAAAGTTAGGTACGTTCAATTTTTGACATTCACACAATCATGCATAGGAGTCACAAGGCAACAGTTAACAAGACAATGACTGCAATAGGGGCCACCTACGACTGCACCGACATGGAAAAGTAGAAGTGAGAGAGCAGAGTATGGGATTATATGCTAAAACGTCTGCTATACAGTTACCAATAGGAGATTCTATCAAGAGAAGCTACATGAGAGATGGATTAGAATCTCTTTGTCTGCGTGGGTGCGTGTGTGTGTGTGTGTGTGTGTGTGTGTGTGTGTGTGTGTGTGTGTGTGTGTGTGTGTGTGTGTGTGTGTGTGTGTGTTCACACCCTGTGTGGGTGCGAGCGTGTGAGGAGAAAGAAGGCATGGGTAAGATAATCTCTTTTAAACCAGGAGGCAATAAATGGGAACGCCCCTGTCATAAATAGTTTTTGATTAAAGGGAATCATTAGGAAGTGTTCAAACTCTTCCCGCAAACATTCCTATTTGCCAGTTAAATGGGCACTACAATTGACTACGAGAGTTGCAAACAACAGATGAAGAGCAGTCCTTGGCAGATTATATGATCAGGACGCTCAAACTGTGTCAAAGACAAATTTACTGCCGCTTGATCTTTCCTCCTCACAGGTCGACAACCCCATCAATCCAGGAGACTGGGTCTACATCGAGGTCATCAACGGAAGGAACTAGGCCAGCCACGACGGGAGGGACCATTCCAAGTCTTGCTGACTACACATGTTGCACCCAAGGTTGCAGGACCCACAAATGCATTAACGACGACTGCTCTCCAGGAGGAAACTGGATGGGAGCTTTGGACATCACCGCTGTGTGCCAGGATGAGAGAGCCGTTTTCAAGGTGTAAGGGCTCTACTGCCAACATGGCTGCACCATCGGACGGGACCTACTTCATCCAGAAGTTCAGAGGCACTGCCTCACCTGCATCCTATGAGTGCACGTGCCTGTTCAGTACGGATCATGGTTTTGTGGTCACGAGAGTTGTGCGATGCTGCCTGCCAACTGGACACGAGTGTGTGCGCCAGTGTGCGTGACAGACCTCACCTACAGACTAGAACATCATCAGCTGACGAAAACGCGAGCACATATACAACTTCGACGGCCACAGCCGACCGGAGCTGTGGCCGTAAGGTCGTCGGTGCCTGTCGTGGCGGCAACCCCCGAACCCGCTGGTGGACACCGGCGGTAAGGGATGCCGTCAAGCTGAAGAAGGAGTCCTATCGGGCCGTTTTGGCCTGCGGGACTCCGGAGGCAGCTGACAGGTACCGGATGGCCAAGCGGAACGCGGCTTCGGCGGTTGCTGAGGCAAAAACCCGGGCGTGGGAGGAGTTCGGTGAGGCCATAGAGAATGACTTTCGGACGGCTTCGAGGAAATTCTGGTCCACCATCTGGCGTCTCAGGAGGGGGAAGCAGTGCAACGTCAACACTGTTTACAGTGGGGATGGCGTGCTGCTGACCTCGACTCGGGACGTCGTGAGTCGGTGGGGAGAATACTTCGAAGACCTCCTCAATTCCACCTACACGCCTTCCATTGAGGAAGCAGGGCCTGGAGACTCTGAGGCGGATTCTCCAATCTCTGGGGTCGAAGTCACTGAGGTAGTTAAAAAACTCCTCGGTGGCAAGGCCCCGGGGGTGGATGAGATCCGCTCAGAGTTCTTAAAGGCTCTGGATGTTGTGGGGCTGTCATGGCTGACACGCCTCTACAACGTTGCGTGGACATCGGGGACAGTGCCTCTGGATTGGCAGACTGGGGTGGTGGTTCCCCTCTTTAAGAAGGGGGACCGGAGGGTGTGTTCCAATTACAGGGGAATCACACTCCTCAGCCTCCCTGGTAAGGTCTATTCAGGGGTGCTGGAGAGGAGGGTCCGTCGGGAGGTCGAACCTCGGATTCAGGAGGAGCAGTGTGGCTTTCGTCCTGGCCGTGGAACAGTGGACCAGCTCTACACCCTCGGCAGGATCCTCGAGGGTGCATGGGAGTTCACCCAACCAGTCCACATGTGTTTTGTGGACTTGGAGAAGGCGTTCGACCGTGTCCCTCGGGAGGTTCTGTGGAGGGTGCTTCGGGAGTACGGGGTGCCGAGCCAACTGATAAGGGCGGTTCGGTCCCTGTATCACCGATGCCAGAGTCTGGTCCGCATTTCCGGCAGTAAGTCGGATTCGTTCCCAGTGAGGGTTGGACTCCGCCAAGGCTGCCCTTTGTCACCGATTCTGTTCATAATTTTTATGGACAGAATTTCTAGGCGCAGCCGAGGCATTGAGGGGGTCCGGTTTGGGGACCTCAGCATCGCGTCTCTGCTTTTTGCAGATGACGTGGTGCTGTTGGCTTCTTCAGGCCGTGATCTCCAGCTCTTGCTGGAACGGTTCGCAGCCGAGTGTGAAGCGGTCGGGATGAGGGTCAGCACCTCCAAATCCGAGTCCATGGTCCTCGATCGGAAAAGGGTGGAATGCCCTCTCCGGATCGGGGATGAGATCCTGCCCCAAGTGGAGGAGTTCAAGTATCTTGGAGTCTTGTTCACGAGTGAGGGGAGGATGGAGCGTGAGATCGACAGGCGGATCGGTGCAGCGTCGGCAGTAATGCGGACCCTGTACCGGTCCGTTGTGGTGAAGAGAGAGCTGAGCCAAAAGGCAAAGCTCTCAATTTACCGGTCGATTTACGCTCCTACCCTCACCTATGGTCACGAGCTATGGGTCGTGACCGAAAGAACGAGATCTCGGATACAAGCGGCCGAAATGAGTTTTCTCCGCAGGATGTCCGGGCTCTCCCTTAGAGATAGGGTGAGAAGCTCGGTCATCCGGGAGAGACTCGGAGTAGAGTCGCTACTCCTCCACGTTGAGAGGAGCCAGATGAGGTGGCTCGGGCATCTTATCAGGATGCCTCCTGGACGCCTCCCTGGGGAGGTGTTCCGGGCATGTCCCACCGGTAGGAGACCCCGGGGACGACCCAGGACGCGCTGGAGAGACTATGTCTCTCAGCTGGCCTGGGAACGCCTTGGGATCCCCCGGGATGAGCTGGATGAAGTGGCTGGGGAGAGGGAAGTCTGGGAGTCCCTCCTAAAGCTGCTGCCCCCGCGACCCGACCCCGGATAAGCGGAAGAAGATGGATGGATGGATGGATATACAACTTCTTAGACGTGACAGATGTGATAATGATAATGAGACGTGGATTGCGTAGATGCTGTTCTGTTGAGCATGTATTACGGAAACTTGTTGATTTGACCATCAAAAATGCTTCACAAGTGATGGATACAATGATGTACTGTTTCTGTGTTTTTCTTTTTATTTTTTATTGATAGCATTCTGGTCGCCTGTGGCAACGGGGCCATGTAAGAATTTTCCTGCTAATAACATCTGGCCAGCAGGTTTTTCGCCTACACAATAAGTTTGATCTGGGGTGTTGAGGTAATGCCTCATCTTCACTGGAAAGTGTTGCTATCATTGTTTGTTGTTTTTATTTTTACTATTCTTCTTTCTTCATTATACATATATATATGTTTTTTTCTTGCTTGTCTTTGTTGTTTGGGGTGACATAATCATATGATAAAACAGGAGGGAGATGTTAGGGTTTTCCAGGTTATCTTTATCGTAGGATTATGTTGGAATGTAGACTATAATGATTAACCAATCTTGTCTTGCTCTCACAACGTAGTAAAGTGGTTGCTTCCTCTGCTTGAGTGACCAGCTGCAGAGGAAGCAATCAAAGTTGTTCTGTTTCCCACAACATCGTAAAACACCCCCTGCTCTGATCTTACCAGAGGCCGGGAGTTCACCAAACCTGTCCACTCTCACCCCCACTCTGTTCCTCCTAATAAATATGCCCTTGCAGGAAGGAGACTTTTCAGACCTCCATTTCGATCATCGCTGCACGCACAGCGACGAATGGACTCTCCACCTGCAGGTGTCCAAAAGGACTTACTTGTCTCCCGTGTGGTTCTTGCAAAATAAGTTGGAGTGAGCAAATCTCTAACATTTACCCACCAAACACGCAGTACCACAGTATGTTCAAGTACGTCGCATGCGAAGATGTACCCAATGATCACATAAGCGCCATGATACTCCAGACGCTAGGATGCATGTGTGCGATGGATGCGCACGGCATAGGGCACAATGATCTACATGTGGCTAACATCCTTATCAGGCGCACGTCCCATGACTTTGTGGTGTACGTGAGCGGCCCTGATGTGCTGGCGTCCACCCCCACCCATGGCCTGGAACCTGTGATCATAGACTTTGGGTTGTCGCGTATGCCCTCCCACGACCGGCGGTACCTGGGCGCAGACTACTTCACGGAGATCGGCATATCGTCCACTACCCACCGCCCTGACCGGCGCTACGACGTGGCGGTATTTCTCATGGGCCTGGATTACGTGTTGCGCCAGATGCAATCCCGCAGCGGAGTGGTCGACTATCAACCGTTAATAAACAGTATCCCCACCACCAAGGACAGCAGACCTCATCACAGGAATCTCAGGAGTCTGTGCCATTTGCTAACCGAGATATTGCCCACAAGCAATGTCTGTGACACCGACACCATGCTCGCCATGCTGTTCATCATGCGCTCGGTAGTGTCCATAGGCCCACAGCCATTGGCGGGCGACGTCCGTGCGGCCTGGTGTACCGTTATCGAGCACTTTGGCTATAGTCTGGAGAGACTGCGGGTGGCCTGTGCGAATCTTGTGGCGTGCCCGTGCGCTGAGAGCATCCTAGTTCTGGCCAGGATAACGGCGCATATTACACACCGTGTCAATTCACACAACAGCCGTGTACTGGTTAGACACGTCTACAAGAGCACTGCTTGGAAGTGTCCCGCTGATGCGCTACTGCTGGTGGCGGCCCAAATGGAGTGTCAGCCCCCGCAGTCCTCCGAAGGTACTGTGCGTGTGGTGGACATAGGCACAGGAGAACAGCGCGTTGAGCCATTGGTAGACTGGGCCACGGTCCTGGCTGTGCGTGGGGTTACCGGAGGCTCCATCAGGGCCATATTGGACAACATCGAGAGGACCAACGGCACCGTGGACAGGATGGTGGATGACATGCTGATGCGCTGTGCCTACATACACAGGAGCAGGAGACACCGCTAAATGGTGTACCCCTTGGCCTTCAGGGCCGTGGTGATGACACTCGGTATAGACCTGGCCACGGAAGTGCTGTCTGGCATCCTGTGGTCGGTGTCACGCCGTAGTGCCATCTGAGACTTGGCCTCGCGCACTGCGAGACGATTTAGGTATGCACAGGCGATGTTCTCGGAGCCCGTGAGCACGTAGGCATTCTCGATGGTAGCGGCTGTAAACACCCGGCCGTAGCGCTCGGTCAACCTGTCAAACACGGCCTTCGGAGGGTGGGGATCGGTGCGCTTAAAGTATGCCTCCATTTTACATTAAAATATACAGTATATTGGAAATTGGGACTGTGTTGGTAGTGGGCCGCGAAAACAACCTGGTGACATTTATGCACGACCGCGATAATTCGGTGTTCCTAACGGTTAAAGTGACGCATGGTTGTGTAAAGCTTGTGGACGTGGGGAGCTCCGAGTTCAGCACTTATATGGCGGCCTGCCTCTATACAGCAGGACATATATATGGCTCCAGGCTCACGATCCCCAGAGACTTGGCTAGACCATACATGGCTCAAATGGGCTTTGTCAACTGTGGCAACGTCGGCCAAGTGGGCCTGTGCCCTGCGTATCTCAACTATAACCACCACAAGCTCGTCATACACATGGCCTATAACAGCCTCGAGACACAACACTCAATGGTGCTGCTTGTAGTGGGCATGTCCTACTTCCAAGTACAACACTTTAAGGAGATGGTGGACATGAAGATAGCGGGTGCGGGCGCCCTGCACACTGTGGAGTACATCGATAAGATCATACAGCTCGTGTCGATCATGTCCATGCCCGAGTACGGTTCCATGCCACCCTCTGAAAACACTATGTTTGAGTACATCGTATTACCGGGGAATAGCATGCAACACGTCAAAGATAGGTTGGTCAACTGGAACCTGTCATTCCTTGTCGTGGCACACCAGAAGGGACTTGACATGTACAGAACGTCTAATGAGGGACAACCAGAGGTCATGCATGCATCATGGGATGAGATCACCGGCCACGTGACAGTCAGAACATACATGCAATACGCACCCAGGCTCATGGGGTCCACGTGCGGGGACCTGGCCACATATGTTTCTCAACGGACCAAGACCGCGGCGCAGTTTAACCACATGCCCGTACCGGTGATGGGGGATGATATCGAGTGGGATGATGATTAAAGAAAATGTTCACACTGGAGCAGCGGAAGAAGCTGCAGGAGGTGGAGGAACAGGTGAAGTACTACACCAACGCTAAGACCCTGGATGGACTGCCCATGGCCACGAGTCAGCAGTCTGTGTACATCGACAAGATTGTAGGTATGCTGGGTCTGAATAGAGACCCGAGCAAGGGCACACGCCTGGTGGACGTGGCCATTGCCATGCTTTCGGGACCTGAGGCCCAGCCACCCCCTCCTCACGGCTGGGCTAGAGTGTCGAAGCTGTCGGAGGACCAGGCCCTCAAAATGCACGAAACTACCCTCGAGGAATATATGGCCCCGAGGCTAGACTATGCCCAGGAACAGCTGTGTGACCTGGTGTTTGACAACAGTACGGCTGGGTCGGTGTCCGCACGCATCAAGAGGTTCGTACGCACGTGTGACGCCACGGCCAAGTATGCTGACGATGACGACAAGGCCAAGATAGACCGGGTCTTGGATGAGCACATGCTTAGAGTTAATTACGAACTGTACGCTGAGGACTTCAACAGGTGCCGGTACGTCCGCAGGCTCAAGAGAGATGGTCGTATACGCCTCGCGGCCATCCCAGGCGTGGAGCCCATAATTAGGGTGCACGGTCGCTACTTTCTCCTCCGGAGCAGGGACACACACTACAGGTACTGGAAGGAATGCAGGTGCCTGAGGAGGCTGGGCCCATGTTATGGTGGCTGCAGTCCTGACAGTGGTCTTGGCCGTCGTGGTAGTCTGCCACGTTAGCGGCACCCTTGAGCTTGTGTAGAGTGTAGTACGAATGGGGTTTACTGGTAGGCATTTTTTAAGGTATGTTTTAGGAAAAAATGACATTTGTGTTTATCTACACCATCGTAGCTGCCGCACTCATAGCCAGCGGGTCGCCCGTGTTTGTCAGGTTGCTAGTGGCTGTCAGTGTGGTCGCCATGCTGCTCTCCGTCAACCGAGAAAGGCACGAGTGTGCCACACGGCTCGGGAAGAGCCCCTTTCAACGGCACCATGAGGTAACCCTATACCGCGACCACCTCAAACTGCTGAGGGATGTGCGCCTCAAGAATGTTGTTATTTAACGGCGTCCGGTGGAAGAGCGCCGTCTGGGGGATGATCGGCGTCTACTGGGGGAGCGGCGTCTAGCAGGAGAGCGTCGTGTGGCGGGGGACTTTCTCCTGCGGGGGGACATGCGTCTCTTGGGGCTGGCTATCCGGCGCAGGGACCGTGGGCTGGCAGTGCACCTGAAGACATTTGGCTGAGGCATTTTATATATAAAAAAATTGTATTTGTGAAACAGCACAAAGTGCATCAGATACTTAAGCATGCACAATGGACACAGTATACATTTACCAGTGGCTGTATTCAAATTATGAGATTAGAGGGTACGGCCTAACGCGTACATCTAAGGTAGCGTGCGTTAGGATACCCAATTTCAGGCAGGTGGTGTACGTAGAGTGTCTGGGCGAGCCTGTCGAAGTCAAAAAGCTGTTTATCGACCACGGGTTCAAAGTGTACGAAACACCGCTGGCCTGCAACCTGCATGGCGGTAAGGGTAAAGGCACTTTCTTTGGGGCGCGGGTGTCTGGATACATGGCACTGCGTGCCATACAAGAGCACGTAGAGGCACACACATTTAAGTTGCATGAAACAAAGGTGAGTAAGACCCTAGAGTTAACTGCACGCGCAGGCCTACCCTCAGTGGGGTGGGTGGCCGTACAGCAGCGGTGCGCCGTAGCCAGAACAAAGACCATGGTCGACCACGAGTATCTTGTGGCAAACTGGCAGTCGGACTGTTAGGTTCAAAATCAGCAAAAGGATCAGCAGACAAAACCAGTGAGGCAGAATATTGAGTCTTTTCTCGCGAGGAGTGCATTTAGACTTACAGCAATCCGACTACACTAAAAATCTGTTTTACACTCCTCGCTCTTTTTATTTGGAATGCCCTACCCACAGTGTGAGACGATTAGCCCTTAAGGGGGGGGGGAAGAGATTGTGGCTTCGTCTCGTAAGAAAAGAAACAAAAAGTAACGCACAAAGTGTTGCGTGCAGATATGGCTATATCAGCAAAACAGTTTAAGCGATATTCCGAGAGATAAAAAGAGAAAGTGACGTTCTTTAAGGAAGATCAGAAGGTTCATGACGCATTGTTTGACGTGTTGTTTTCACGATCTGTTCTGGTGGACGCTGAGCTGTCAGCAGCATCTTGTTTGACACAACCGTCATCTCGCCCCTGACCCAGCCGTAATCCTTCTGTTCTATTGTACAAGATAAGAATAAGCAAGGCAAAGCAGCAAGCATACTGAACAGTAATATTGTGAATAAGTACTCATTAGAGAACGCATGATAACATATATATACAATTTTTCTAACACGGACATTGAGGCCGCCCCCCACATAGAGGGCGTGCCGCCGCCCACCATTTGCTACTTTGACATAGAGGTCAAGTCAGAGTTTGCCAATGTGTTCCCCAGTGACAAGGACGACGAGGTGGTCTTTCAGATAGGTATGGTGCTATGCAAGGGTAGTCAGGTACTCAAGACCGACCTGCTCTCGCTCAGGGGTAACAACTATGACAGCACAGTGTACCAGTATGACACAGAGGCCGACCTCCTGCAGGCGTTTGTTGCGTACCTCAAGGATCACCAGGTGGTTGCAGTGTGCGGCTACAACATAATGGGCTTCGATATACCCTACATGATCAAGAGGTACAGCCGGCTGTCGGCCCTGGGCACACTTAGGCGTGTGGGCTGGGATCCCACCAGACTGGCCCTGGAAAAGACCGTGGGTATGGGGCATGCGAGGATAGCCTACATACAGTGGGAAGGTGTGCTCACCATAGACCTGTTGCCCATAGTGACCATGGATCATAAGCTCGACTCGTATAG
Source organism: Syngnathus scovelli (assembly GCF_024217435.2). Lineage (NCBI taxonomy): Eukaryota > Metazoa > Chordata > Actinopteri > Syngnathiformes > Syngnathidae > Syngnathus > Syngnathus scovelli. The sequence continues at coordinate 12,718,604 of NC_090861.1, forward strand.
TCTCAACTTTGTGGCCAACCACTTTCTTAAGACGGGCAAGGACCCTGTCAAGCCCAAAGACATCTTCAACGCGTACGTCACGGGCAACATGGCCACGGTTGGTAGGTACTGTGTCAAAGACACGTTGCTGTGCCACCAGCTCGCCTGCTACTTCAATACGTGGCTGGCCCTATGTGAGATGGCCTCGGTGTGCAACACGTCCATCATGCAATTATTCACCCAGGGTCAACAGGTGCGCGTGTACTCTCAGATATACAAGCACTGTACGCCGCGCTCGGTGACAGACAAGGTATACGTCATACCCGACGGCAACGAAGCCGAAGCGGTCGGCTCGTACACGGGGGCCTACGTCTACGAGCCCGTGCCGGGTGTGTACAAGAACGTCATACCCCTAGACTTCTCTAGCCTGTATCCAAACATCATCATCAGCAAAAACATATGCTACACCACCATAGTAGAGCACGGCGGCGAGGAGTATGCCTGGGAGGAGCACGAGGGCTGCGAGCATGCCCCGCGGTACGCCGAGAAGGAGGCTTTGGGTCGGGAGATAGGGGCGCAGCAGTGCTCGCTCGCAGCGTTGCCGGCCAAAGCTAAGCAAGAGCGCGCCCGTCTCAGGGATCGCATACAACAGCTCAAAGTACGGTACGCAGCCATGGTGCCCGGCAGCACAAAGTGCAACACGTTCAGCTACAGGTTCACTCGAGAGTTTGAGGGCGTGCTGCCCAAGGTGCTCAGGGGACTGTTGGACAGCAGAGCGACCATACGCCGTCGCATGAAGGACATCAAGGACAGGGACCTGTACATGGTGTTGGAGAAGAGACAGCTGGCGTACAAGATCAGCGCAAACTCCGTGTACGGCACCATGGGCACACAGAGGGGATATCTACCGTTCATGGCCGGGGCTATGACCGTCACGTATTGTGGGCGCAAGCTCATCGAGAGAGCCGCCGAGCTTCTCAGGACCGTGGTGGGGGCCACCATGGTTTACGGTGACACGGACTCGTGCTACGTACAGCCTCCCTCGAGGAGCTGTGGGACCTGGCCATCGACGCCAGCGACACGGTGTCGTCGTTCTTCGATAAGCCCGTGCGTCTCGAGTTCGAGCAGTGCATCTATACAAAGTTCATCATCTTCACAAAGAAGAGGTACGTGTATGTAGCCGCGGCCAGGGACGGCACGACCCGCACAGGCAGCAAGGGCGTCATGCTGTCCAGGCGGGACAGTGCCATGTGCGCCCGTAACATATATGCAGCCGTCATGACCGCCATCCTCCAAGAAGACCCCCGGGCCCACGTCACGGCCAGCGACATGATGACGGCCATCATGGTGCCCGGGGCGCTGCCCGACAATGACTTTGTGCTCACCAAGAGCGTACAGGGCATAGGCGGTGAGTGCAATGACCAGGGCTCGTACCGCATACGCAACCCCAAGAAGGCGCAGGAGGTGGCGCAGCAGAGGTGCCGTTATGGCACAGGGGATGCATACCGTGCCGCCCTCAGAGAGGAGCTTGTCAAACAGATGCCTGCCCAGGCCCAACTCGCTGAGCGCATGAGGCTTCAGGGGCGCGCGGTCGTGTGCGGGGCGCGCGTCGAGTACGTCGTGCTCAGGCACCAGCATGGGGTGCCTGAAGCGCCCCTCGGCGGCAGGATCCTAGACTATGACCACTGGAGCGACACCAAGGATGTGTACCCGTTGGACCGCCTGTACTACATGAAGAGCGTCATAAATGCGTGTGATCAGCTCTTTGTCACGGCCGGCTATGGCGCCGTGTGTAGCAAAGTGTACGCTGCGCATCTGCAGGGTGCGTATGTGCGTAAAGAGCTGCTCAGGCAACAGAGCGTTATATAATAAAATGGCAGACACCGAGCAGCCACTGCGCAAAGAGGCCACACTGTCGTGCAACTCAGTAAAAGAGCAACTACTCAGTGCCATGGGCACTGAGTATAGACTGTCCAACAGTGTGCTGCAAGAGGTCATCGCCCACATAAAGAACCAGTACATTGTGGACCTGTGCGCCCGTATCACCATGGGCCTCGACTATAACAACAGTAAAACTGTTACCGAGAAGCTGCTCAAAGTGATCGGCATCTCAGGGTGGCCAGAGGTCCAGCTACCCATGTACTACGTTAAGTCGGGCACTATCATCAGGCTCATGAAGGACAAGATGTCTGGAGTGCGCATCCAGCAGCAGCACATTTGTGTGTACCTGCATATTGTGGGAGTGCTGCTGAGTCAGCATACCAAGGCCTGCGGCACTATGCTCATCAAGCCCGAGCACATGGCATACGTGCTCAAGAACAACAGGATCGACCCGAGCGCTCTGGTGTAGGCCAACTATGGAAAGTACTGCGCGTACACCTCCTGGTACACCTGCAGGTCGGCCGGACTGTATGGGCAGAATGCGATCCAATCGAACGCGTGTGGGTGTTGCCTTACAAAGGCCCGCACACTGTTCATGGCCACTCGCACAGCGTCCCATATGGGATAGTTGTACACACCTGTAGAGATGGACGGGAACGCTATTGTGCGTAAGTGGTTGTTCATGGCCTCGTACAAAGACTGCACGTAGCAGCCCATCAGTTGCCGGGTTTGCTGCGTGGTTGGGACACTGCCGCGTTTCAGCACAGGGCCTACGGTGTGGATGACAAAATCGGCCGGAAGGTTATAGCCTCTGGTTATTTTTGCCTCCCCAACTCGAATATCATCCAGCTGCTGGCATTCTCTTAGCAGCCCAGAGCCCGCTGCACTATGTATGCACACAATGGCCGCTATGCGCAATGTGGATATGTCACACTGCCTAACTGTAACCCGTGTCGGTTCAATGGGCCAACTGGGGGCGTCGATGACGGTGCTCTTGTAACGTGTGGGCGTCTCGATCATGGTGGTATCTAGTTCAGTCGGGCAACCGTAATAGGGCTCTGGGCAATTGCAGAACATGTGCACGGAAAAGGGCATCCCTTACCTGAATGAGCGAGACATGCCCCTGACTAAGCACGCGTTGTGTGAGATGTTGTTTCACCCGGCCGAACGCACGCTCCAAGAGACAGTTCAGCCTAATGAAAACGACTGCACCATGAGTCACCCACTCCACGATGAGGCTGTGGATCGCGTCCTGGTAAAATACAACACTACTCATCTCCAGTTTATGTGCAGCGATCTGGATATTGTGATCATGGACAGGGGCAGAGCCGTTGACAAAGCGGCCATAGTGGCCAGACTCTCGGGCTCACCGCAGACCAGTACCGTTACATCAGCCTCGCATCGGCCCGCGGTGGCCAGCAGCAGCAGCAGCAGCAGCAGTAGCAGCAGCAGCAGCAGCAGCAGCAGCAGCAGCAGCAGCAGCAGCAGCAGCGTCCAACGTATTCCAAGTATGCGTGAGTGCATGAGAACGATGTCTATGAGACAAGTGGTCGCCATGTGCAAAGAACGTAACATCGATGTGAGAAATGAAGATACCGGGCGCCCGTACACCCACGCAGAGCTGTGCAAGAAGCTAACGGGCAGTTCTCCCACCATCACGGTACCCGAAACGGGACTGGTGGTGGACCCGGCGCCCGCAAACAGTCTAGTGTACATTAAGATGCCCCACACTATGCTGCATAACACAGTTCGCGCAGCCCACGGTGTCACGTACAGCTTTGTGGCCGTGCAAGACTCTGTTCCGGGCACTTACAAGCCTGTGGATCCGGAGCACTATGTCGTCTGTCACACTCCTCCGAAGGACATAGCAGTGCAGCTGTCGCCCATCGACAGTTGGGGCCCGGACATCAAGTGGACCGTAAGGCGTCCCTCGCAACCCTAACCTTAACCCGAGGTCCCAGAACACTTTACATTGCTCCTTGCGCCTTTCCCCCGGACATCGTCATCAGTGATCTGATGAAGAAGCTGGACATCCTGGGCGATAACGCCGTAAGTGTATGCCGAACTCCTTATGTTCGCACTCCACGAGACTCGGCGGCTCAAATGTGACTTTTGGAAGGCTTTGCGCTGAAAGAAGCTTGTTGATGTTAGAGATTTGCTCACTCCAACTTATTTTGCAAGAACCACACGGGAGACAAGCAAGTTCTTTTAGACACCTGCAGGTGGAGAGATCACTCGCTACAGGAACGAAATCTAAAAGTCTCCTTCCTGCAAGGGCATATTTATTAGGAGGAACAGAGTGGGGGTGAGAGTGGACAGGTTTGGTGTACCCCCGGCCTCTGATAAGATCAGAGCAGGGGGTGTTTTACACTGTTGTGGGAAACAGAACAACTTTGATTGCTTCCCCTGCAGCTGGTCAATCAAGCAGAGGAAGCAACCACTTCATCTTACTCTGCATTGTGAGGGCAAGACAAGATTGATTTAATCATTATAGTTTACATTCCAACATAATCCTACGATAAAGATAACCTGGAAAACCCTAACATCTCCCTCCTGTTTTATCATATGATTATGTCACCCCAAACAACAAAGACAAGTAAGAAAAAACATATATATATATATATATATATGTATAATGAAGAAAGAAGAATAGTAAAAATAAAAACAACAAACAATGATAGCAACACTTTCCAGTGAAGATGAGGCATTACCTCAATACCCCAGATCAAACTTATTGTGTAAGCGAAAAACCTGCTGGCCAGATGTTATTAGCAGGAAAATTCTTAAACGGCCCCTGTGCCACAGGCGACCAGAATGCTATCAATAAAAAATAAAAATAAAAACACAGAAACAGTACATCATTGTATCCATCACTTGCGAAGCATTTTCGATGGTTAAATCATCAAGTTTCTGTAAAACATGCCCAACAGAGCAGCATCTACGCAATCCACGTGTCATTATCGTCATCACATCCGTCATCTCTAAGAAGTTGTATATGAACTTGGGCTACAGTAGAGGACACAAACTTCGACACAGCAGACTTCAAACATGGGATAACGCAGGTCGTAAACGAGCACAACACCACCAGCACAACAAGCACAGGAGACAGCAATTTCAACAGCAGTTGCCACCAGTTGCCAGAGAATAGCCATGAAAAGAAATCAAACTGATGTGGGACCTTGTCTTTAGACATGGCCTGCTGTAAGTTCTTCAGCGAATTCATGGCGTCGTTTATGTGGGTGTCATTTTCTCCAGGTATGTATGTGCAACAGGAAGTCCCAATGATGTGGCACACACCACCTTGTGCTGCCGTCAACAAGTCCAGAACCATCCTGTTTTGCAAGACCATCAGTCTAATAGCCTGAATCTCTCTATTTTGTCCATCGTTGACTTGCAGCGAGAGATTCACAAAGGATTGAAAACGATAGTTCAGTGTCTCGATGAAGAGCGATAGTTTCCCAACCCCAATCTGAGGGAAGAGCGCAAGGACAACTTTGTCTCCGGCAGACCACAGTTTATGGTCCCCTGGAACGTTCGCACCCCAGACAGGGTCATGAGGGTCAAAGATTGCAACTGCTCTGCGTCGACGTCCAGATGAGTTGTGTGCTCCTGTCAGCAGATGATGTCGTATCCTGTAGGTGTGGTCTGTCACCCACACTGGTGCACACACTCCTGTCCAGTTGGTGGGCAGCATCGGATAAACCTTGTGACCACAAAGCCACCAGCCCTTCTGTATGAAGTATGTTCCGTTCGATGGTGTAGCCATGTTGGTTGGAGAGCCCTCACCACCTGAAATGGCTCTCTTATCTTGACACTCATCGGTGATGTCCAAAGCTCCCATCCAGTTTCCTCCTGGAGAGCAGTCGTCGTTAATGCAGACGTGGGTCTTGTTACCTTGGATGTAACATGTGTAATTCACTCCAGCTGGTCTCTCTGTGTAGGCCACTTGTGGTATTGTCCGTCCTTTAACAGTCACATTGAGATTTGTCCAGAACAGCTGATCACAGGCACCGTCAGCAAGTCCAGGGCGGTAAGGGTCGGCATCTTTGACTGTGACGGCACGGTGCTGATATCCAACTCCTCCCATGGATGCCATACATTTTGCTTCAGTGACATTCATTGCTCTGGCCTCCAAGCGAACTTGCGTGGAGGAAGGGGGGAGTTTCGAACACACATAGCACGCCTCCCGTGTGTGAGCTCTCACAGTGAACCTGACATACCGGTACCAAGTGTTGGTTTCGTATGGGTTTCTGGGGTCCCATGACCAGTCTTCAAAGTTCTCATCATGTGACCATCGTTTACCACGGGCAACATTGTCATTTGGTCTGTTCAGATGAGTCAATAGACCATAGCACGCTCCAACCACAACGCAGCAGAGGATCCATCTGGCATATGGAGCCCCGTTGCTACTAGGATGGCAGAGACACCGGGACATCCCCTCGCCTAGCGGAGTGGGGATCGATGAATTCTTCACCAACATTGAGACGCCTCACCCTAAACGATGGGGCCCCTTTGTAGTCAGCCTTCCCCACCACTCCGAATTAGGGGTCCAGCACTCTCTGCAACTTGCAGTGGCTGTGGTGAATCCAGCTGGGCCGTTGAGAAATTTTCACCGCTGTGGGAGTAGCAAGCAAAACTTGGAACGGTCCCTCCCACCGCGGGCTGGCCCAGTTCTTTCTTTTGATGACCTTGATGTAGACCCAGTCTCCTGGATTGATGGGGTTGTCGACCTGTGAGGAGGAAAGATCAGGCGGCAGTAAATTTGTCTTTGACACAGTTTGAGCGTCCTGATCATATAATCTGCCAAGGACTGCTCTTCATCTGTTGTTTGCAACTCTCGTAGTTCTTATCGTTCTTATGTTCCTGTTAGCCTGCAATTGTCCAAATCAAAAATGTTTTCTTTTGACTGTCTTTCTTTTGAACCTCTAAATCTCTCGTGTTGCTAACCTATCTACACCAGAATAAAAAAAAATTACCACAGTATAACACCAAATGTATTCGAAAATTCATTGTCATAAAGTGTTGTATTATTACTATCTTCCACTATCTGTCCTACTAACTCCCTCCTTTTGAGGCTTGGCAACGCCCATACCTCACACCTTGACAATCTTTTTGGGAGAATGCGTTCTTTACTACATACGATTCCATCATCATTTAATTTGACTTTCTGTCCAAAACGCTTCTCAATTTCCCAGTTCACACATCTTCTACATGTGTTACTGGTTCTCCAGTTTTTTTTCTGTAGTTAATTATCAATCCAAAAGCTACGTGTTTCTTTCTAACATTCAACCTGCTCAAAATCACTCTTTCATCAAAGTCGCTCTACTAATTTTCCATAGTAGTCGCTAACGGCTTCAACCATTCAACCTGTAATTTCTTTTCATTCAGGCTATCATTCATCAATGTTCATTTGCATCTCACACACAGTCTCCAAAAAGGAGTCTTTCTATCACATTGGTCCCAATTCATCCAAGCTCACCACACAACATTCATATATCATTTTCAACTCAGGTTTCCTGGTAGAACAATCCACCAACTCAAAAAAAAATTAACTAAAACAAACAATTGGCAAATTAATCTGAATTTTTTCTTTGTTTTTAAATTTGAAGAACTCAATCTCTCAGATTTAGCTTGCATTTAGAATTTTGTATAATCTTATAACACAACCAATCAATTATTCATATTAAATGTAGCATTGCAAAATCTTAAATTCACAATTTAGCTTCTTCCAATTCCTGAAAGCATGTTCTGTCATTTTTATTTTCTTCGAATTTCTCATGTGGGCTCGACACTTAACATGCACTAGTGTGGATTAGTTTCTGCTTGCAAACAGATTTCTCTCTTTTTCCTCTCATTTTTATCTTTCAAAATAATTTCTGTTCTGCGGTGCAAATTGGATAGACCACAGTCTAGCAAATTTTTTTTTTATACTAAAACTTTAGCCAATGTTCATCATTTTAACATATACACACACACATGCAGAGCTCTCGCACGCAAAAGGTAGTTCCCAGCACCAATGATTCGTCACAGGCTGGCCATTTCCTGTGGTCGATCATGAGCTGGTCCCTCCCATGCACACGAGGACAGCACATTCTTATTTTATTTATTTATCTTCTAGAAGCAAGTTGCATTTCTTTACCACTTGATTTCTCAACTTCCTTTCTACTCCATACTTTTTCTTCCACTTCGGCATATATTGCATACAATTAAGACATCTACTCGCCATGTACTTCTCATCTCCGTCAAGAGGTAGAGATTTACCGTTTTTATTTCCCATCTTAATTCTAGTAATTTTAGGTTTTACAATCTCTTTGTCTCAAAAAATATTATTATTATTATTATTACTATTATTACTTATTTATTTCTTTGAGGATCCTCAATGCAGGTTTAAATTGACCTTTCAACAAATTACTAGCCTGTATTATTGCCGTGGATCAATGCTAGAACTGCTATTTAGTCAATTTATCCTACCAGTCACACTCTCAATTACACAAACTCCAGCGCTTTGTATTTTTCTCATGGCTCGGACAAACCAAAGCCGTATCTCATAGCTCGGACAAACCAAAGCCGAATCTCATAGCTCGGACAAACCAAAGCCGAATCTCATAGCTCGGACAATCCAAAGCCGAATCTCATAGCTCGGACAAACCAAAGCCGAATCTTATAGCTCGGACAAACCAAAGCCGTATCTCATAGCTCGGACAAACCAAAGCCGTATCTCATAGCTCGGACAAACCAAAGCCGAATCTCACGTGCACCTGTGTTTTTTTTTTTTTTTTTTTTTTTTTTATACGCGTTTCACAACAACACAATCACACAACTTCAGGCCTTTAACTTACTTGTCCCCTGGTTCGTTGCACTGCCGGGTCCCGTCAATCCACCTCTGTCAGACGAAGGCAGACCTAAGATGCTGGCCCAGCGAAGAATTTCCTTCCCAGGTCTTTCTTTACCAGGTCCGGCTAATGGACGCTGGCCCGTCGACGGTGTACAGCGCGTCGTCCTCCGTCAGCCAGATGATGGGTATGAGGGATCCCGGGTTTCGGCACCAAAACGTTAGAGATTTGCTCACTCCAACTTATTTTGCAAGAACCACACGGGAGACAAGCAAGTTCTTTTAGACACCTGCAGGTGGAGAGATCACTCGCTACAGGAATGAAATCTAAAAGTCTCCTTCCTGCAAGGGCATATTTATTAGGAGGAACAGAGTGGGGGTGAGAGTGGACAGGTTTGGTGTACCCCCGGACTCTGATAAGATCAGAGCAGAGGGTGTTTTACACTGTTGTGGGAAACAGAACAACTTTGATTGCTTCCCCTGCAGCTGGTCAATCAAGCAGAGGAAGCAACCACTTCATCTTACTCTGCATTGTGAGGGCAAGACAAGATTGATTTAATCATTATAGTTTACATTCCAACATAATCCTACGATAAAGATAACCTGGAAAACCCTAACAGTTGACGCTGTGCCTTTGGGCTCTTGCAGAATCTCACCAACGAGGAGCAGGTGGTCATGATTCACGCCAGGACCCTTCTCACCCTAGCCGAGAAGGTAACGCGCACGTCCACGCACGCTCTCGCATTCTGCTTATGTGACAGCAGCCTTTCCTCAGTGGTTAGAATACATCAAAGTGACCAAGTCAGCACTTCAACAGTAGATGTTGGACATTGAAAGTGAGAAGGTAGACAGACACGCGACATCAGCCAAGGGGAACTCCGGCAATGTGCCCCAACAATTCTGACCTTGAGCTGTGCTAGGATATGTTCTGTAAGCAGAAGGGCTACCTGGATGAAGAGTTGGACTTCAGGAAGCGTTCCATGGACCAGGCTCATAAGGTAAGTCGCCCTCAAATCTCCCGCCGGACCACTGATGGACGAGGATTGCGGCCCAGAGGATCCTGGAGCTGGAGGCCATGTTGTACGAGGCGCTACCGCAGCGGGACTGCCCCGCCACGGACGGCGAAAAAGCCAGCCACGCTGGCGTGAATGACGTGTTGACGGCGGATCAGAGAGAAGAGCTTAGGAGCACCGTGGACCAATGGAAGCGAGCCCTGATGTGCGAGTTGAGGGAGCGCGACGCTTGCATCCTCCAAGAGAGAATGGATCTGCTGCACAGCGCGCAACAGGTAAGGGCCCAAAGCCAGCCCGGCACTTACTTGCACGCTTACTGGCTTTTGAAGGCCACTTTCCATTTGTCCGTCCTAGAGGAACAAAGAGCTGAAAGAATTCATCGAAGCTCAGAAGAGACAAATCAAACAATTGGAGGAGAAGTTTCTGTTTCTCTTTCTATTCTTCTCCTTGGCCTTCATTCTGTGGCCCTAACACCAGCTGGTGAGTGAGCTCCAGCGGCACCGCACTCGACACCTCCGATAAACTGCCAGCCGGTCTCAGACGTTGGCAGACGCTCCGATGCCGACGTATACCCCCCGCCACGGTGACAGAGGCACCGCGTCACACCGGCGCTCATCCAATCAGAAGGCAGGAAAGGCAAATTCACATGCAGGGCACTCTTGAACCAGAAGAGAGCGCCACAAAAAACGGTTGTTGCCCCAAACGCGCACTAAAAAGGGTCAGAATAACAAGAGTCCCACCGGCCAGCCGGGGCCACCCGTCCATCCATTTCTTCAGGGGGGAAAAAAATTGGAGTCACCGGTGAGTACATTTTGCATTTAGCTCTGCTTTTCTGCTTCTGTCTTCAAGTGTGTGGCATCCTGCGACCAAAGATTCAAGCAACCCCAAAGCGGTTGACCTCAACGTCCCACCACCATGCCGACCAGAGCAGGTGACATGATGCTTTGGACATCCTTCCGTCTCAGATGCCCAAAAGTACTCTTTGCCACATCTGCGGCAATACGGTGTCTTTTCAAAGGTGCAAATAAATCCAGCGTGGGCGGAACACGCACGTCTTCGTTTTTTCCCGCTTTGTTTGTGTGACAGCTGTTGTGAAAATTTTATACAAATAAAGTTGTATAGTACAGGTTTGGCCAAGCCGCAATTCCTGAACCGCATGCGGCTCTTTGCTTGGATTCATGCGGCCCTTTTATGTTCATAGCAACATTTGTGTGTGTGTGTGTGTGGGGGGGGGGGGGGTGGTTGTGCGTGTTGGCTTCACTTGAGTTCAATTTGGTATTTTGGTCAAAAGCGCATGTGGTGAAATTCCACAAAGTAGGATGGGCAAACACATTCCAGTAAACTATTAGTGTCAATTGGGCTCTCGAAATGGCAGAGAAAAGATGCACAGCAAAACGGAAATATGTAGATGAACACAGAACGTTTTTATCAGAGTGGGAAAGTTTATATTTTTTGTTGAACGTGATGGCAAACCATTCTGCCTGTTATGTCAGACCTCAGCGCATTTCAAAGATTCAAATCTTCAGCGCCATGCACTTCAGCTCACTCCATGGCTAACATTGATCAGGCGTCGAACCCGCAACATCATGCTTAAGAGGTGGACATGCTAACCAGTGCGCCATTAAAGTCAAAGTCAAAGTCAGCTTTATTGTCAATTTCTCCACATGCCAAAGACACACAAAGAAACCGAAATTTCGTTCCCCCCTATCCCACGGTGACAAGACATGGCTCACAACAGACAAACAAGTAAACAAGTATAACAAAAGCGTGCTGAATAAATAATGAATAAATAACACAACAATAAATAAATAAATAAATAAATAAATAAATAAATAAATAAATAAATAAATAAATAAATAGATAAATAGGAGGAGCAGAAAAAAAAAGGAGCAAGTGCGCGTACAGCAGACATTCCCGAAAATAGCGCAACAGTGCCGCACGCTACGCAGAAGGGGGTAGCGAGTTCAGGGCCCTAACAGCCTGGAGAAAGAAGCTGTTGGCGAGTCTGGTGGTGCGGGAGCGCAGGCTTCTGTACCTCTTCCCAGAGGGCAGAAGGTCAAACAAAGAGTGAGCCGGGTGACTCACATCTTTGGCAATCGAGGTTGCCTTGCGGGCGACATGGGAGGTGTAAATGTCCTTTATTATGTCAACGCATAATAACTAAGTCTACTGATCAAAACAGCGGTTACTATATGACGTCGCTACGTCGTGGTCAAGTGACGCAGACAAGACATCAATGGACGGACCTTCCTCCGAAATTAGAATCCGTGGGCAGAGTTAACTTGTTTAAAAGGGAGTGGGCAGAAGAAATATTTAATTTATTTAAATCTATTTTGAGTGCACACCATTATGCCAATGCATAACAACTGTAAATCTACTAAACAAAACAGCGGTTGCTATATGACATCTGCCACGTTGTGGTCACGTGACAGACGTGACGTCGATGGGCGAAACTTCCACCGGAATTCAAATCCGCGGGGAGAGTTAACTTGTTTAAAAGGGAGTGGGCAGAAGAATTATTTAATTTATTCAAATCCATTTGGAGTGTGCGCCATTATGTCAATGCATAACAACTGTAAGTCTACTAAACAAAACAGCGGTTGCTATATGACGTCTGCCACGTCGTGGTCACGTGACGCGGACGTGACGTCGACGCCTACTTTACATCCCACCGATCACAGGACCCCTCGGCTGCATAACCGCGCCCCCTTCCCAACCAATCGGATTTGCTATACGCGAAAACGACGCCAATGGGCGGGCTCTTCCGCCAGAATTTAAATCCGTGGGCGTGGCTTGCAACAGGAAGTAGGAAAATGGCGATGTTGACAAAGACACAGCGGATGGTAACTTACGACTAACGAGAGAAATATTTTTATTTTCTGCTTGCAACTGGACCGTCCAGAGCGTACACGGTAAGTACAACTCATCGTTTTTAAAAAGAAGTACTTTTGTTGCCCTGAAAAGCGAGTGAGTGTGGCGTTTGGGGGGAACGTCGAATTTCGGCGATTATTTCGACTGGTCAACGGTTGTAAATGATTGCGTTGATTAAAAACTTTATTTAACTCTACTCTTAACTTTGCCGTTTCAGATATGCGAGTATTACACCGCGGAAATGACGTCAATAGGCTGAACTGTCGCCAAAATTCAAATCTGTGGGCGCAATGGCCTTGAGCGAGACAACGGATACATAAACGACGACTATCAACAGAAATATCTTTATTTTCTGCTTGCAAGTGGACCGTCTAGAGCGTACACGGTAAGTACAACTCATTGTGTTTAAAAAAATTTACGTTTGTGTAGTTTGCGTTGCGTTACATCTGTGAATGTTGGTTGAGGCTAAATGTTAATGTTTAATTTCCTTCCTTTAGGTTCCACGGTGTTTGTTGGCTGTAAGTTTTCCACTGCAAGAAGAGGCTCGTATCATTGACCAGGAGCGAGCTACAAGTATCATTGACCAGGAGCGAGCTACAATGGTGAGTAGCCATAACATTTATGTTAAACACTTCCTATTTCATGTCTAACAGTACTTGATTTAACAAATAACCATAAATAAATACAGTGTGGGCACTGAAGTTAACATATGTGATTATACTGCCTAATCCGTCACCGAGTATATTGTTGCAAAGTAATATAAGATCCAAAGTTGTAATTCAGAATAGTTTTCAAAAGAAGGCCATTAGAATTATATACAAGTCTGATTACCCTGAAGATAATAACAAGCTATTAATTAAATCACAAATTCTTCAATTCAAAGATTTGGTAGATTATCAGACAAATAATGTCTAACAGTAATTGATTTAACACATCACGATAAGTAGATTGAGTGTGGGCACTCTCAAGTTAACATATGTGATTATACTGCCTAATCTGTTACAGAGTATGTTGTTGCCAAGTAATGTAGAATAGATCCAAAGTAGTAATCCAGAATAGTTTTGAAAAGGCCATTAGAATAATAAACAAATCTGATTACCTTGAACATAGTAACAAGCTAAGTGTTTAATATGTCCTATGAAGTCAAAATTGGGCACCATCATGTGGTGAAATTTGGAATTGCATCACATCCAATTTTGCCTGGGAACAAACAGATTAAATAAATCTTAGTTTTGAATAAGCCACTCCTTCTCAAACAAGTAAACTCTGCCCATTTTGCGCAGTAGATGTTCTGTTAATATCTAGTATTTATACAAAGTCATAATTTAAATTGCTTTCAACCTTCATTCATCGGTTCAACCAACATTACTCGCTCTTATTACCAATTTGTATTGATTTAACTAAGCGTTTAATACTTCCTATCAGGTCTCAAGTCAAGATTTGGCAAAATACAATTTCAGCAAATCCAATTTTGCCAGGGAACAAAAATAGATTAAATAAACTAAATAAGTCTTCTTCCCATTAAATACATCAGAAAAGTTTGTCTTGTAACCAGTCCTCTTCAAACAAGTAAAGTCTTCCCATTTTGTGCCGTAGATTTTGTGTCTATGCCTAGTATTTATAAAAAATCATAATTTAAACGACTTCTTTCCTTCATTCACTTTGGAAATTTGGAATTGCAGCAAATCGAATTTTGCCAGGGAACAAAAATAGATCAATTAAACTAAATAAGTCTTCTTCCCATTAAATAAATTATAAAAGTATGTCTTGTAACCAGTCCTTTTCAAACAAGTAAAGTCTGCCCATTTTGTGCCGTAGATTTTGTGTTTATGCCTAGTATTTATACAAAATCATAATTTAAAGGACTTCATTCCTTCATTCACTTTGGAAATTTGGAATTGCAGCACATAAAATTTTGCCTGGGAAGAAAAGTAGATTAAATAAATTTAATAAGTCTTACTACTTCCCATTAAATAAATTAAATATGTCTTACTTGTTCCCACTCCTTTTCAAAAAAGTAGTTTAAAACGAGGGCCCTTCACTCAACCTTTAACCTCAACCCCGCACGTCACATTGTGTTGTATCTGTGAATGTTGGTTGTGGCCAAATGATAGTTTTCTTTCATTCGTTTAGGTTCCAAGAAAACTTGATGTAACTCTACTTTTAACTGCCGTTTCAGATAAGCGGGTATTACGTCGCAGTCATGTGCCGCGGATATGACGTAATTGGCGGAACTTCCGCCAAAATTCAAATCTGTTGGCGCGATGGCCGTGAGCCACTGAGCAACGATGATTATCAACAGAAATATCTTTATTTTCTGCTTGCAACTGGACCGTCTAGAGCGTACACGGTAAGTAACACTCATTGTGTTTAAGGAGATTTACGTTTGTGTAGTTTGACTAAAGTTGTCGATGTAGCTAGCGTTCACGGTAATAGCAACGTGTAGCTGAGGCGCTAACCCTAGCAGAAGTGTAGCCGCGTTGCGTTGTACGTGTGAATATTGGTCGAGGCGAAGTGTTAATGTTTAATTTCATTCCTTTAGGTTCCACGGTGTTTGTTGGCTGCAAGTTTTCCACTGCAAGAAGAGGCTCGTATCATTGACCAGGAGCAATCTACAATTGTGAGTAACCATAACATTTATCTTAAACACTTCCTATTTCATGTCTAACAGTACTTGATTTAACAAATAACCATAAATAAATACAGTGTGGGCACTGAAGTTAACATATGTGATTATACTGCCTAATCTGTCACCGAGTATATTGTTGCAAAGTAATATAAGATCCAAAGTTGTAATTCAGAATAGTTTTCAAAAGAAGGCCATTAGAATTATATACAAGTCTGATTACCCTGAACATAATAGCAAGCCATTAATTAAATCACAAATTCTTCAATTCAAAGATTTGGTAGATTATCAGACAAATAATGTCTAACAGTAATTGATTTAACACATCACGATAAGTAGATTGAGTGTGGGCACTCTCAAGTTAACATATGTGATTATACTGCCTAATCTGTTACAGAGTATGTTGTTGCCGAGTAATGTAGAATAGATCCAAAGTAGTAATCCAGAATAGTTTTGAAAAGGCCATTAGAATAATAAACAAATATGATTACCTTGAACATAATAACAAGCTAAGTGTTTAATATGTCCTATGAAGTCAAAATTGGGCACCATCATGTGGTGAAATTTGGAATTGCATCACATCCAATTTTGCCTGGGAACACACAGATTAAATAAATCTTAGTTTTGAATAAGCCACTCCTTCTCAAACAAGTAAACTCTGCCACTGGAGGCAGGCAGTGTCTGTCTGTTGAGGTTTTCACCTTGTTCTTCTCCTGCTGAAGTTCTAACTGGACGTCCATCAGTTTGGCTCTCAGCTGGTCATTGGCGGCCTGAAGGGCGCCCGTTCACTCCGCCTCGGTCCGCCCTGCCGGAGCTCGTTTGGACATCTCTTACTCGAGTCTCGCCCGGTCGTCAGTCAGAGATCACAACATTTGTACCTGGAGAGCACAAACGCAGTGCTGTTTTCCACTGGCTTCGGACTCAACTTCAATCGGTACCGTAACTTACAACATCGTAAACATAGATCTAGCTTGACTTATTCATTGAATAAATGCATTTAGTTCTTCAAAACTGCATCACGCAACATAGCGTGACCGAGACGGCCGTTATCCACCTGCGTGAAGTTATTTGGTGAAATGAATGAGATGTTTATGACACCATCGTTCTGTCTCTATGTAGATGAAGGGAAATAATCGATTGCTGAAGGTCCAAAGGTGTTGTGATAAACAAACATTTTAGTGATTAGTGACATATTTGTGATAAACATATTAGGCAGGATAATCACATATGTTAACTTGACTGCCCACACTGTATTTATTTATGGTTATTTGTTAAATCGAGTACTGTTAGACGTGAAATAGGAAGTGTTTCACATAAATGGACGACGAAAGGGGTACTCACCATTGTAGCTCCTGCTGGTCAATGATACGAGCCTCTTCTTGCAGTGGAAAACATACAGCCAACAAACACCATGGAACCTAAAGGAATGAAATTAAACATTAACATTTAGCCTCAACCAACATTCACAAACGTAAATATTTTTAAACACAATGAGTTGTACTTACCGTGTACGCTCTAGACGGTCCACTTGCAAGCAGAAAATAAAGATATTTCTGTTGATAATCGTCGTGTTTGTATCTGTTGTCTCGCTCAAGGCCATTGCGCCCACAGATTTGAATTTTGGCGAGCGTTCAGCCTATTGACGTCATTTCCGCGGTGTAATACCCGCATATCTGAAACGGCAAAGTTAAGAGTAGAGTTAACGTTTTTAATCAACGCAATCATTTACAACCGTTGACCAGTCGAAATAATCGTCGAAATTTGGCGTCTGTGGCTGGAAGCAGACGCCGAGTTCGACGTTCCTCCCAAACGCCACACTCCCTCGCTTTTCAGGGCTACACAAAAAAAACATATTTTTCAAAACAATGAGTTGTAATTACCTGTACGCTCTAGACAATCAAGTTGCAAGCTGAAAACAAAAATATTTGTCTTGTTAGTCGTCGTGTTACTAACCGCTGTGTCTTGTTTGCCAGCATTGCCGCTTTCCTACTTCCTGTTGCAAGTCACGCCCACGGATTATACTTTTGCCGTGAGTTCCGCCTATTGACGTCATGTCCGCGTCACATGACTGCGACATAATATTATCTAAAACTGTTTGTGCGGCGTCGTGTTGTTCTGTGCGGCGTCGTGTTGTTCAGTGCGGCGTCGTGTTGTTCAGTACGGCATGGTGTAGTTCAGTGCTGCATGGTGTTGTTCAGTGCGGCATGGTGTTGTTCAGTGCGGCATGGTGTTGTTAAGTGCAGCATGGTGTTGTTCAGTAAGGCATGGTGTAGTTCAGTGCGGCATGGTGTTGTTCAGTGCGGCATGGTGTTGTTCAGTGCGGCATGGTGCTGTTCAGTGCGGCATGGTGTTGTTCAGTGCAGCATGGTGTTGTTAAGTGCGGCATGGTGTTGTTAAGTGCGGCATGGTGTAGTTCAGTGCGGCATGGTGTAATTCAGTGCGGCATGGTGTTGTTCAGTGCGGCATGGTGTTGTTCAGTGCGGGATGGTGTTGTTCAGTGCGGTATCATGTTGTTCAGTGCGGTATCGTGTTGTTCAGTGCAGTATCGTTGTGTTGTCCGTATTGTGTTGTGTTGTTAGTAATGTGTTGTGTTGTTCGTATTGTGTTGTGTTGTTCGTATTGTGTTGTGTTGTTCGTATTGTGTTGTGTTGTTCGTATTGTGTTGTGTTGTTCATATTGTGTTGTTCGTATTGTGTTGAGTTGTTCGTATTGTGTTGTGTTGTTCGGATTGTGTTGCCTTTAACACTTAGCCTCTAACACTTAGCCTCTAACACTTAGCCTCTAGCACCTAGAAGGTAAATAAATAGGAAGCAAGTGTCACGTGCTGGTGCCACCTGCGACGGGACCACGCCCCCCCTGTCAGTGGAATCACCGTCACCTGCCACGGGTTCATGGACAGCGCTATATCAGCGCCGCAAGCGCAGAACCGAGTGCCAGTCTGTCCCTTGATGCTGCTTCGCTCATCAGTCCCAGAGAAACTTGACTCGCTTGACTATTCGAAACCCCCGCAGAACCGTTTGTCCTCTCCAGCCCGATCGCCGCTCCAGCGCCGGCTGTTCCCATCATCCCCTTCCAATAAAGTCCGTCGTCACGCACTTGGCTGTACTGTCCGATCCTTAACAGTACAGACTGGCCAACACTATGCAGTCAGCGAACGACGAGACGGCATTGAGCCGACTGGAGCGAGCCGAGACCGCCATCAGCAGCCTGTCCGCCGACATCCGGAACCTGATCGAGGTTGGTCAGCAACAACAGCTGCAGCAGCAGGAGATGGCCCAAGCCCTCCAGAGACTGTCGGTGGCTGCGTCCCCGGCTGTCACAGCACCCCAGCACCGCCCGTCTGCCGAGGCCAGGAGGCTCGTGGACGTCCCGGAGCCCCGCCTCGGCAACATCGAGAAGTTCAACGGCGATCCCAAGCACGTGAGGGCGTTTGTGACCAACTGTCGCATAATGTTCAGCCTCCAGCCCATCACGTTTGCGTCAGAATCAGCCAAGGTCGGGTTCGTTCTAACCCACCTCACGGGCGAGGCGCGGCTATGGGGTTTGGCAGAGTATGAAAGGATGGCCCCGGCATGCGATTCCTTCGACGCCTTCGCAGAGGAATTGCTCTGCCTGTTCGACCTGGGATCCGCCGCCTGTCAAACGCACCTCTTGCAATCAGGTGCCCCCGGCTTCCCAGTAACGGGTTTATTTTAGCCGGGTTCGGAGATTCGTCCGTAATCTAACCACCCGAGTTAAATTAACTCCTCCGGAATCAATCTAATTTCTGTACGACGCCAATCCCTCTCAAGTCACCCGAAGCGCGTGCCGAGTAACTCAATTCGAGGCAGGACTTCGAAGTGACCGCATCGTATTGATGGCTCCCCGCTAATGTTTGAAGTTCTTATTCGTTACGGATATTTTTTAGATGTCTTTGTTAAGACCTCAGGGATTCGTTTGTATAGCGCACCCAAGCACTAGTTTCGCCGAAGTAAATGTTAATATGGGTCCGTTCCACTTGGTCGCTCATGCAGCGAGCCGACCAACTTTTTTATTCGAAGGAGAATCGAATTAATAAAAGCGTGACAATAATAGCATTTAAGAAGAAAATTAATGCACCCTATATGATTAATTCTAACTTCGTATACGTAGATCTAGCACTTGACTGTCGGAGTTCTTCACCCCACTTAATTGCTTCGAAAAAAATAGCGACTTTCTTAAACCGAATAAAAATGTCGTGCTGTATTTAGCTTTGCCCAATAATTAATTTGGAAGGCAAGTCTATTTTTTGATCGTGTCCTATTTAACTTTTGACGCGGCCCGACAAAAAGGGGAACTGGGCCGCGCCCGACGGACAATCGAAATACTTTTATCCTCCACCAACTTCACTGATTTATTTTAATCATCGTCGTTATGTTATTTAAAGGAAGTAAATTCTCAACCGAATTCACTTTCAACAAACTCAACTCTTCCGTTAAATATTTGCGAAAGTTATTTAATTCTCTAACTTGCTCAGAGTTACTTTTTACGCGGCCCGTCAAAAAGGGGAACTGGGCCGCGCCCGACGGACAATCGAAATACTTTTATCCTCCACCAACTTCACTGATTTATTTTAATCATCGTCGTTATGTTATTTAGAAGAAGTAAATTTCCAACAATTCACTTTTAACGAAATCCACTCTTCCCTTAAATATTTGCGAAAGTTATTTAATTCTCCAACTTCCTCGGAGTTACTTTTTCCGCGACCCGTCAAAAAAGGGGAAGCGGGCCTGAGCCTTTCAAATAGTTAAATAACTTTCCGTTCTACACAAAACCAATAATCTGATTTAAACACTTCCTTTAATTTTATTCAGACGAAACAACTTTCGAACAAATCGAAATTCACTCGTGGCTCAGATAACTACGGAAGTTATTTAAGTCTCTAACTTGATCGGAGTTCCTTTTTACGCGGCCCGTCTAAAAGGGGAAGCGGGCCTGAGCCTTCGGTTGCATATTTAGTACAAATCCGCGCACAACGAAGTAAGTAATATACAAAACACATTTATTGAAGAAACATGGAATAGAATTACAAATCTCAATTACTCCAGAAACTGAACAATTTCACTCACTGATACCCGTGTTAATAAAATCATTCAATCCCAGAACAATTCGATTGCAAAACACAGTTCATAAAAAAGGGAAGAGGTAAATACCAGTTGCGTGCTATTTTTGGTGGAAGCAAAGTCGAGTGATCAGTTCGATCTTGCTTCTAAAATCCAAATTAAAAAAACAGGCTGGCCACGAGGAAGCCGGCGGCCCGATGACTATTCCCCCCTCTCGCTAAAATACATAAAAACGGTCATCCTCACCAATTTCTCGTTTAAAGTTGTCCAGTCCAATTTTTAGGAGTAAATCCAAGTTAATTTCAGTCCAGTGATCCTGCGTCTCACACAAAGATCTTTGGGACTTTGGAAAAAATCTTGAAACTCCTCCGGGCCTCTTCACGTATCAGAGCTCTTTTGGGGGGAAAAGCCCTGAAGCTTCTCCAGCAGGACCTTTTATAGACCTCTCCGTCCCCCCCCTCCCCTTTCTTTTCTCCGGTACTTTCCCTATAGGGTAAGACTGCCCAGTTTTCCCACGCCTATAGCAGGGAACAGGCCAGTTTCCCACGCCCATAGAGGGAACTGGCCAGCCTCCCCACGCTTTGTTATCTGTGGCCTTCAGCCGCTGTTTCCGCCCTGACCACGCAGTACTTTCCACCAAATGCACAGCTAGTGGTAAAACCTTTCACTTCCCCTTTTCACCTTTGACCTACTTTCTGTTACATGAATTGATCGAATTGACAAATAATATTGCTTTAAAGCGGTTACAGAATACATTTTTAGCCAAGCAAAAAAATCAAAAAATAAAAATCACATAATAAACATTTCATTTGTGCTTCTCCAAACAATTTATGTCACGCCACTGAGAAGCCACTATTCTCAGTGACGGGTCTCTTGATCAAATTGACAAATAATATTGCTTAAAGCGGTTACAGAATACATTTTTAGCCAAGCAAAGAAATCAAAAATTAAAAATCACATAATAAACATTTCATTTGTGCTTCTCCAAACAATTTATGTCACGCCACTGAGAAGCCACTATTCTCAGTGACGGGTCTCTTGATCAAATTGACAAATAATATTGCTTAAAGCGGTTACAGAATACATTTTTAGCCAAGCAAAGAAATCAAAAATTAAAAATCACATAATAAACATTTCATTTGTGCCTCCATGCGTGACTTACACTCTGACACCGTGTTCCTCTTTTCTATTTTAACTGGTCTAGCTTATTCTGGCCCCTCTTTTGGTCTCATGTTTTGGTCTGGCGCCATCTTTTGGACAAATTTGGAATTTTAGCTCTGTCAATTTATCCCTGTGAACAATCCATATTCTACCCTTTGGACCATCTCTACCCCCATGTTACACGACACGCCGAAGACGCCGCCGAGGAACTGGCGACGCTGCGTCAAGGTAGCCGATCGGTCGCGGAGTACGCCCTTAAGTTCCAGACGTTGGCCGGCAGCAGCGGATGGAACGTGCCAGCGCTCGTTAGCACATTCCTAAACGGCCTCGCCGAGTATATGAAAGACGAACTGGTGTCTTACGATCGCCTGCGAACCCTGAAGGGCGCGATGGACTTGGCGGCCCGAGTAGACCGGCGGATCCGGACGCGGCGGCGCGATCGGGAGAGGAGGTCCCCGCGGAATCCGCGTGGCCACATTCCTCCGTCTGCTGGGGACCCGTCAACCACACCACCCGCCGAGCCCATGGATCTGGGAGGGGCTCGGGTTCTCTCGGAGGAGCACCGTCGACGCCTTTCGCTGGGCTTGTGTTTTTACTGTGGGGAGGGGGGCCATCGGGTGGCGGGGTGCCCGTTAAAAGGCCGGAGCTCACGCGGCGTCGGGGGATCCGCGTGAGCTCGACCAGCACCGGCTCTCCCAGTCCCAGCACGCTCACGCTACAGGCACGTGTCCAGCTTGCGGCGGGCGACCAGAACGTGGCGGCCTTGGTGGATTCCGGCGCGGAGGGGAACATCATGGACATTAGCCTGGCGCGTCAGTGGGGTGTCGGCTTCCTCCCGCTGAGCCCGTCCATTCCCGCGCGTGCCATTGATGGCCGTCTGATTGGCGAGGTGGCTTTCGTGACGGAACCGGTTAAGGTAATGCTCTCCGGCAATCACCACGAGACCATCCATTTTTTTCTTCTTTCCCTCCTAGGACAGCAGCTCATCCTGGGGCACCCTTGGTTGCGGCAGCACAACCCGGTGCTGGACTGGGAGGTGGGGGTGGTACGGCAGTGGAGCGAACGCTGCCATCGAGTGTGCCTGAAGGCGGCCACCAGCCCACTCGGCAGAGCCCTGCCCAGGTACAGTCCCGACATCTCCAATGTCCCAGCAGTTTATCACGAACTCAAGGAGGTTTTAAGTAAAGCCAGGGCCGCTTCTCTTCCTCCACACCGGTCCTACGATTGCGCCATCGACCTGTTGCCCGGCACCTTCCCTCCCAAGGGACGCGTCTACTCCCTGTCCGCTCCTGAGCGCCGGGCTATGGAGGAATACATCCGGGAGTCCCTGGCAGCCGGTATCATACGGCCGTCCTCTTCACCTGCGGGAGCGGGGTTTTTCTTCGTGAAGAAGAAGGAGGGCACGCTCCGCCCGTGTATCGACTACCGGGGAATAAACGAGATCACCGTAAAGAACCGATACCCTCTGCCTCTTCTTTCTTCCGCCTTTGAGAGCCTTCAGGGTGCCACCATCTTCACAAAGCTGGATCTTCGCAACGCCTACCACCTGATCCGCATCCGGGAGGGAGACGAGTGGAAGACGGCTTTCAACACCCCGAGCGGACACTACGAGTACTTGGTGGTTCCGTTTGGGCTCACCAACGCCCCAGCAGTTTTCCAGTCCCTGATAAACGACGTGTTACGAGACATGCTGGACAAATTTGTGTTCGTTTATTTGGACGACATCCTCATCTTCTCCCGCTCGCTTCCTGAGCACATCAAGCATGTTTGGGCGGTGCTGCGACGCCTCCTAGAGAATTCGCTCTACGTGAAGGCAGAGAAGTGCGAGTTCCACGCCTCCTCTGTCAAATTCCTCAGCTACGTGGTGCGTGAGGGATCCATCGAAATGGACCCTGGGAAGGTGGAGGCGGTCACGTCATGGCCTGTTCCCGAGACACGCAAGCGGCTGCAACAATTCTTAGGTTTCGCGAACTTTTAGCGACGTTTTATCCGTGGATACAGCACGGTGGCCGCGCCACTCACCGCCCTTACCAGCCCCGCCTCCCCATACAAATGGACAGAACGGGGGGAACAGGCATTTCAGGAGCTTAAGAGGAGGTTCACATCCGCTCCCATCCTCAGAGTTCCCGATCCCGACAGACAGTTCGTGGTCGAAGTGGACGCCTCGGACGTGGGTGTCGAGGCGGTGTTGTCTCAACGTAGCCGCCAAGACGATCGTCTCCATCCGTGTGCCTTCTTTTCTCGCCGTTTGTCAGCCTCAGAAAGGAAGTATGACATCGGTAATCGTGAGCTGCTCGCCGTCAAGTTTGCTTTGGAGGAGTGGCGACATTGGCTGGAGGGCGCCACCACTCCGTTCATTGTCTGGACCGACCACCGCAACTTGGAGTATCTGAGAGCGGCCAAGAGACTGAACGCGAGACAAGCACGGTGGGCTCTGTTCTTTGACCGGTTTGAGTTCTCTCTTTCCTACAGACCGGGTTCCCGTAACGCGAAGGCGGACGCCCTGTCGCGTTTGTTTCCTGGTGGGGAGGAGGGACAGGGTCCGCCTCCCACTATCCTCCCGAGCTCGGTTCGGGTGGCGGCTCTCACATGGGAGATCGAACGCCAAGTGGAAACCGCATCACGCGATCAACCCGGCCCCAGCAACTGCCCGGAGGGTCGCCTGTTCGTCCCTGAAGGCCTGCGATTGGCCGTGCTGCAATGGGCGCACGACTCACGCCTGGCCTGTCATCCCGGCGCTGCACGCACGAGGTACGTGGTGGCACAGCGTTTCTGGTGGCCCACCTGGCAAGTGGACACCAGCGATTACGTCAGAGCCTGCTCAATCTGTAACCGCTAAAAGACGTCTACTCGTCCTCCGGCCGGGCTGCTTCAACCCTTGCCGGTTCGCCAGCGTCCCTGGTCTCACCTGTCAATTGACTTTGTCACAGGCCTCCCCCCCTCAGAGGGAAACACGGTGGTCCTCACGGTGGTAGACCGTTTTAGCAAGATGACGCATTTCATCCCTCTGCCTAAGCTCCCATCTGCGAAGCAGACGGCGTCCATCATGGTGCGGGAGGTGTTTCGTCACCACGGTCTTCCACAAGACATCGTGTCAGACCGAGGACCTCAATTCGCGTCCACCTTCTGGATGGAGTTCTGCCGACTCCTCGACGCCACGGCCAGCCTCTCCTCGGGGTTTCACCCTCAGTCCAACGGTCAAGCGGAGCGCCTGAACCAGGAACTGGGCAGGGCTCTCCGATGCATGGCCGCCGGGGACCAGCGCGGGTGGGTTCAACAGCTTTCCTGGGTAGAGTATGCTCACAATTCCCTTCCCACCTCGGCCACGGGACTTTCGCCTTTCCACTGCGTCTTCGGGTACCAGCAACCCTTGTTCGCCCACCAGGAGCGTGGTGCGGCGTGCCCGTCGGCCCAGGCTTGTGTCCGCCGTTGTCATCGTGCCTGGGCGAGGGGCCGGGTCACTCTTCTCCGCTCTGTTTCAGGCTACGCCCGCCAGGCGAACAAGCACCGGACGCCGGCTCCGGAGTACAGAGTGGGGCAGCGTGTGTGGCTCTCGACGCGGGATTTGCCGCTGCGAGCGGGATCCCGCAAACTGGCGCCCCGCTTTGTTGGACCATTCCCTATCCAGAAGGTGATTGGCCCGGCCGCAGTCCGTCTGCTCCTTCCAGACTCCATGAAGGTTCATCCCACGTTCCACGTGTCCCGTGTGCGGCCCATCCATGAGAGCGCGTTGGCGCCGGCGCCCGTTCCGCCGCCGCCGCCCCAGCTCGTCGATGGGGGCCCGGCTTACGCTGTCCGCTCCCTGCTCCGATCGCGGCGGCGTGGTCGGGGCCTACAATATCTCGTGGACTGGGAGGGTTATGACGACGCGCACCGCTCCTGGGTTCCGAGCCGCTGGATACTCGACCGTTCGCTCATCACGGAGTTCCATCGCTGTCATCCGGACCAACCGGGTCCTCGGCGCGGGCGCCCGAGGAGGGACGAGGGGACCAGGGGTGAGGGTCCGGGGAGGTCTTGCCCACCGGTACCGGGTTCTTCTGCCCCCGCGCCCGTCGAGCCTGCGTCTGGCGAGATGTCGGACGTTTCAGCGGTGTGCTGACCCCTCCACCTGGCCGCCCGGGGTATTGCCTTTCTTTTTTTTTTTTTTTTTTGTTGTTTTGTTGTTTTCGGTTCCTGGGGACGTCGGGAGCCGTCCCTTGTGGGGGGGGTTCTGTCACGTGCTGGTGTCACGTGCTGGTGCCACCTGCGACGGGACCACGCCCCCCCTGTCAGTGGAATCACCGTCACCTGCCACGGATTCATGGACAGCGCTATATCAGCGCCGCAAGCGCAGAACCGAGTGCCAGTCTGTCCCTTGATGCTGCTTCGCTCATCAGTCCCGGAGAAACTTGACTCGCTTGACTATTCGAAACCCCCGCAGAACCGTTTGTCCTCTCCAGCCCGATCGCCGCTCCAGCGCCGGCTGTTCCCCTCATCCCCTTCCAATAAAGTCCGTCGTCCCGCACTTGGCTGTACTGTCCGATCCTTAACAGGAAGGACTCACCGGTGACGTCTTTGCCCACGTCCAAGCGTTGTACTTTGTATTTTCATCCTTCTGACAGTGGAAAACATATAGCCAACAAACACCGTGGAACCTAAACGAATGAAAGAAAACTATCATTTGGCCACAACCAACATTCACAGATACAACACAATGTGACGTGCGGGGTTGAGGTTAAAGGTTGAGTGAAGGGCCCTCGTTTTAAACAACTTTTTTGAAAAGGATTGGGAACAAGTAAGACGTATTTAATTTATTTAATGGGAAGTAGTAAGAGCTATTGAATTTAATCTATGTATTATATTCTATTGTATTGTATTCTGTTGTATTCTTTTGGATTGTATTCACACTAACCCTACTAAAACTTCAGCCCACAAAAACTCGCCTCTGGCGCCTAGCCTCTGGCACTTAGCCTCTAACACTTAGCCTTTAACATTTAGCCTTTAACACTTAGCCTAGAAGGTGAATAAATAGGGTTAAAGGTTGAGTGAAGGGCCCTCGTTTTAAACTACTTTTTTGAAAAGGAGTGGGAACAAGTAAGACGTATTTAATTTATTTAATGGGAAGTAGTAAGATTTATTAAATTTATTTAATCTACTTTTCTTCCCAGGCAAAATTTGATGTGCTGCAATTCCAAATTTCCAAAGTGAATGAAGGAATGAAATCCTTTAAATTATGATTTTGTATAAATACTAGGCATAAACACAAAATCTACGGCACAAAATGGGCAGACTTTACTTGTTTGAAAATGACTGGTTACAAGACAGACTTCTTTAATTTATTCAATGGGAAGAAGACTTATTTAGTTTAATTGATCTATTTTTGTTCCCTGGCAAAATTCGATTTGCTGCAATTCCAAATTTCCAAAGTGAATGAAGGAAAGAAGTCGTTTAAATTATGATTTTTTATAAATACTAGGCATAGACACAAAATCTACGGCACAAAATGGGCAGACTTTACTTGTTTGAAGAGGACTGGTTACAAGACAAACTTTTCTGATGTATTTAATGGGAAGAAGACTTATTTAGTTTATTTAATCTATTTTTGTTCCCTGGCAAAATTGGATTTGCTGAAATTGTATTTTGCCAAATCTTGACTTGAGACCTGATAGGAAGTATTAAACGCTTAGTTAAATCGATACAAATTGGTAATAAGAGCGAGTAATGTTGGTTGAACCGATGAATGAAGGTTGAAAGCAATTTAAATTATGACTTTGTATAAATACTAGATATTAACAGAACATCTACTGCGCAAAATGGGCAGAGTTTACTTGTTTGAGAAGGAGTGGCTTATTCAAAACTAAGATTTATTTAATCTGTTTGTTCCCAGGCAAAATTGGATGTGATGCAATTCCAAATTTCACCACATGATGGTGCCCAATTTTGACTTCATAGGACATATTAAACACTTAGCTTGTTACTATGTTCAAGGTAATCAGATTTGTTTATTATTCTAATGGCCTTTTCAAAACTATTCTGGATTACTACTTTGGATCTATTCTACATTACTTGGCAACAACATACTCTGTAACAGATTAGGCAGTATAATCACATATGTTAACTTGAGAGTGCCCACACTCAATCTACTTATCGTGATGTGTTAAATCAATTACTGTTAGACATTATTTGTCTGATAATCTACCAAATCTTTGAGTTGAAGAATTTGTGATTTAATTAATAGCTTGTTATTATGTTCAGGGTAATCAGACTTGTATATAATTCTAATGGCCTTCTTTTGAAAACTATTCTGAATTACAACTTTGGATCTTTTATTACTTTGCAACAATATACTCGGTGACGGATTAGGCAGTATAATCACATATGTTAACTTCAGTGCCCACACTGTATTTATTTATGGTTATTTGTTAAATCAAGTACTGTTAGACATGAAATAGGAAGTGTTTAACATGAATGTTATGGCTACTCACCATTGTAGCTCGCTCCTGGTCAATGATACTTGTAGCTCGCTCCTGGTCAATGATACGAGCCTCTTCTTGCAGTGGAAAACTTACAGCCAACAAACACCGTGGAACCTAAAGGAAGGAAATTGAACATTAACATTTAGCCTCAACCAACATTCACAGATGTAACGCAACGCAAACTACACAAACGTAAATATTTTTAAACACAATGAGTTGTACTTACCGTGTACGCTCTAGACCAGGGGTGTCAAAGTCAAATGGACGGAGGGCCCAATAAAAAATTTAGCTACAAGCCGAGGGCCGGACTGATCGAATGTTCATTGAATTTTTTTTTTAAATGACGCATGTAGTCTAGTGAACCTAATTGAACCTACTGAAAACCTAACAAATATATTCCAATATGATCAGATTAATAAAGCAATATTTTCTTATGGCTTTGTCAATAATCTTTATTTTTCAACAGACAGAAAAGACAAATTTCCTTTATATAAAAATCCCCATAACATGAACATTAAATGAAAGAAACCTGTATTATTCAAGGCACCACCAGTAACCTATATTTTCTATTTTAGCAAAAGTGAGCTAAATTTACTTCAAAGAAAAAAATAATAGCAATTTTCTATTATCCACTCAACTGAAATATTTTAAAAATATAATTGGATTGAAATACAATAAAATAAAGTGCAGAAATCTGTTAATCAAAAACAACACTTTCCTCAAGGATAAGTAACATGCAGTGAAAAAAATATTAAACTTTAACTTTTAAACTTGAACTGAGTAAAAACACAAACTTTAATCAGACAGTTTTTGATGAAATCCCCCTCCTTAAATGGCCGGGCTAATTTAGCGATCTCTTCTGCCAAAATAAAACTGGCCTTGACAGCAGCCTAGCCTTGTGTTTTGGCTTTTTAGAACAGAGCCTGTCGAGATTTGAGGCCTCGTTTTAATTCCTCGGCCTTCTGTAGCCTTTGTTCCATGTCTATATTCTTGTTTTTGTCCGCGTGTTTCGTTTCATAATGTCTCAGATAATACTCTTTCAGTACCGCCACACTTTCTCCACACAGAAGACACACAGATTTTCCAGCTACCTCCGCGAACATATACTCCGACTCCCACCTTGTTTGAAACCCCCGGTTCTCAGTGTCCACCTTCCTTTTTGCCATTTATGATGGGTATCTGAGGGTTAATTTTACAGTTATGCTGACGACTGCTTTGCTAATAAACACTGAAATCAAGCAACCTACTGCTCGGTGCTTCAGCGTTGCATTGTGGGAAAATATAGTATTGGTGCGTGTGAAAGATCTGTGGGCTGCCGGCTTGCTGCGGTCTGCGGGCCGGTTCTAATAATAAATCAAGATCATCCCAGGGGCCGTACAAAACCTTCTCGCGGGCCGGATGTGGCCCGCGGGCCTTGACTCTGACATATGTGCTCTAGACGGTCCACTTGCAAGCAGAAAATAAAGATATTTCTGTTGATAGTCGTCGTGTTTGTATCCGTTGTCTCGCTCAAGGCCATTGCGCCCACAGATTTGAATTTTGGTGACAGTTCAGCCTATTGACGTCATTTCCGCGGTGTAATACCCGCATATCTGAAACGGCAAAGTTAAGAGTAGAGTTAAATAAAGTTTTTAATCAACGCAATCATTTACAACCGTTGACCAGTCGAAATAATCGTCGAAATTCGACGTTCCCCCCAAACGCCACACTCACTCGCTTTTCAGGGCAACAAAAGTACTTCTTTTTAAAAACGATGAGTTGTACTTACCGTGTACACTCTGGACGGTCCAGTTGCAAGCAGAAAATAAAAATATTTCTCTCGTTAGTCGTATGTTACCATCCGCTGTGTCTTTGTCAACATTTTCCTACTTCCTGTTGCGAGCCACGCCCACGGATTTAAATTCTGGCGGAAGAGCCCGCCCATTGGCGTCGTTTTCGCGTATAGCAAATCCGATTGGTTGGGAAGGGGGCGCGGTTATGCAGCCGAGGGGTCCTGTGATCGGTGGGATGTAAAGTAGGCGTCGACGTCACATCCGCGTCACGTGACCACGACGTGGCAGACGTCATATAGCAACCGCTGTTTTGTTTAGTAGACTTACAGTTGTTATGCATTGACATAATGGCGCACACTCCAAATGGATTTGAATAAATTAAATAATTCTTCTGCCCACTCCCTTTTAAACAAGTTAACTCTCCCCGCGGATTTGAATTCCGGCGGAAGTTTCGCCCATCGACGTCACGTCTGTCACGTGACCACAACGTGGCAGATGTCATATAGCAACCGCTGTTTTGTTTTCAAAGTCAAAGTCAAAGTCAGCTTTATTGTCAATTTCTCCACATGCCAAAGACACATAAAGAAACCGAAATTTCGTTCCCCCCTATCCCACGGTGACAAGACATGGCTCACAACAGACAAACAAGTAAACAAGTATAACAAAAGCGTGCTGAATAAATAATGAATAAATAACACAACAATAAATAAATAAGTAAGAGGAGCAGAAAAAAAAGGAGCAAGTGCGCGTACAGCAGACATTCCATTTAGTAGATTTACAGTTGTTATGCATTGGCATAATGGTGTGCACTCAAAATAGATTTAAATAAATTAAATATTTCTTCTGCCCACTCCCTTTTAAACAAGTTAACTCTGCCCACGGATTCTAATTTCGGAGGAAGGTCCGTCCATTGATGTCTTGTCTGCGTCACTTGACCACGACGTAGCGACGTCATATAGTAACCGCTGTTTTGATCAGTAGACTTAGTTATTATGCGTTGACATAATGGCGCACTGGTTAGCATGTCCACCTCTTAAGCATGATGTTGCGGGTTCGACGCCTGATCAATGTTAGCCATGGAGTGAGCTGAAGTGCATGGCGCTGAAGATTTGAATCTTTGAAATGCGCTGAGGTCTGACATATCAGGCAGAATGGTTTGCCATCACGTTCAACAAAAAATAGAAACTTTCCCACTCTGATAAAAACGTCCTGTGTTCATCTACATATTTCCGTTTTGCTGTGCATCTTTTCCCTGCCATTTCGAGAGCCCAATTGACACTAATAGTTTACTGGAATGTGTTTGCCCATCCTACTTTGTGGAATTTCACCACATGCGCTTTTGACCAAAATACCAAATTGAACTCAAGTGAAGCCAACACGCACAACCCCCCCCCCACACACACACAAACAAAGCGGGAAAAAACGAAGACGTGCGTGTTCCGCCCACGCTGGATTTATTTGCACCTTTGAAAAGACACCGTATTGCCGCAGATGTGGCAAAGAGTACTTTTGGGCATCTGAGACGGAAGGATGTCCAAAGCATCACGTCACCTGCTCTGGTCGGCATGGTGGTGGGACGTTGAGGTCAACCGCTTTGGGGTTGGCTGAATCTTTGGTCGCAGGATGCCACACACTTGAAGACAGAAGCAGAAAAGCAGAGCTAAATGCAAAATGTACTCACCGGTGACTCCAATTTTTTTCCCCCCTGAAGAAATGGATGGACGGGTGGCCCCGGCTGGCCGGTGGGACTCTTGTTATTCTGACCCTTTTTAGTGCGCGTTTGGGCCAACAACCGTTTTTTGTGGTGCTCTCTTCTGGTTCAAGAGTGCCCTGCATGTGAATTTGCCTTTCCTGCCTTCTGATTGGATGAGCGCCGGTGTGACGCGGTGCCTCTGTCACTGTGGCGGGGGGTATACGTCGGCATCGGAGCGTCTGCCAACGTCTGAGACCGGCTGGCGGTGTATCGGAAGTGTCGAGTGCGGTGCCGCTGGAGCTCACTCACCAGCTGGTGTTAGGGCCACAGAATGAAGGCCAAGGGGAAGAATAGAAAGAGAAACAGAAACTTCTCCTCCAATTGTTTGATTTGTCTCTTCTGAGCTTCGATGAATTCTTTCAGCTCTTTGTTCCTCTAGGACGGAGAAATGGAAAGCGGCCTTCAAAAGCCAGTAAGCGTGCAAGTAAGTGCCGGGCTGGCTTTGGGCCCTTACCTGTTGCGCGCTGTGCAGCAGATCCATTCTCTCTTGGAGGATGCAAGCGTCGCGCTCCCTTAACTCGCACATCAGGGCTCGCTTCCATTGGTCCACCGCGCTTCTAAGCTCTTCTCTCTGATCCGCCGTCAGCACTTCATTCACGCCAGCGTGGCTGGCTTTTTCGCCGTCCGTGGCGGGCCAGTCCCGCTGCGGTAGCGCCTCGTACAATATGGCCTCCAGCTCCAGGATCCTCTGGGCCGCAATCCTCGTCCATCAGTGGTCCGGCGGGAGATTTGAGGGCGGCTTACCTTATGAGCCTGGTCCATGGAACGCTTCCTGAAGTCCAACTCTTCATCCAGGTAGCCCTTCTGCTTACAGAACATATCCTAGCACAGCTCAAGGTCAGAATTGTTGGGGCACATTGCCGGAGTTCCCCTTGGCTGATGTCGCGTGTCTGTCTACCTTCTCACTTTCAATGTCCAACATCTACTGTTGAAGTGCTGACTTGGTCACTTTGATGTATTCTAACCACTGAGGAAAGGCTGCTGTCACATAAGCAGAATGCGAGAGCGTGCGTGGACGTGCCCGTTACCTTCTCGGCTAGGGTGAGAAGGGTCCTGGCGTGAATCACGACCACCTGCTCCTCGTTGGTGAGATTCTGCAAGAGCCCAAAGGCACAGCGTCAACAAGCTTCTTTCAGCGCAAAGCCTTCCAAAAGTCACATTTGAGCCGCCGAGTCTCGTGGAGTGCGAACATAAGGAGTTCGACATACACTTACGGCGTTATCGCCCAGGATGTCCAGCTTCTTCATCAGATCACTGATGACGATGTCCGGGGGAAAGGCGCAAGGAGCAATGTAAGGTGTTCTGGGACCTCGGGTTAAGGTTAGGGTTGCGAGGGACGCCTTACGTACGCTCACGCCCTCGGCCTCGCAGTAGATCTGCAAAGGGCTGAGGCTGTCTGGGAAACGGACTTGCAGAAACTTCAAGACGGGGGAGCGCCATTCCCTCTCCTGAAAGGCAGAGGCATGCATCCGTCCGTCCGTCCGTCTGTCACATCTCTGGCCTCAACACGCTTGTGCGAGTCTTCCCACCTCCAGCTCCAGGATGCGGAACTCAAGCAGTTCGTTTTGGTCTCGGATATCCTGGATGTGCTCTTTCAGACGCGCTTCTTCCGCCTCCATCCGCCTGACCTGAAAAGACAGTCAGACCTCATCTGCGGGGCTTCCCGACGGGTGTGACGCCAAGCGACTCCGCCCAGCGCCTTTCTTTCCGTCACCTTTTCGGCCAACTGCTGATTGCTCTGACGCAGCAGCTGCTTCTCCTCCACCCACTTGACATTCTAGAAGAGACAAACGCGTGGACAGCTTTGGAATGTTGTGTCATTTTCATCCACAAATTCTTTGTTTGACTGGAAAATGACATTTGCTTTTCTCCGCATTTTCCCAGCCACGTTCAGGGGGGGGTTGGTCCAGTAATGCCAGACGAATGAGTGACTGAAGAATGTAGCTATTTTGTCTGAGAAAAAGGTGTGCTCATTGATGAGCTTACCTGTCCTTGTTGCTTCAGCGCTGACTCCAGATCTGCTACTCTGCTTTGATAGTGACCCATTTCTACCATCAGCTTTTCTCTGGTCTGAAAGGAGGAGGAGGGAGGCTCCTCCTCCTCCTTTCAGACCAGAGAACACCCGAGGCTGGGTGAGAACGGGGAGGCTGCGACCCGGCCGGGGGTTGCGGGAAGGGGCGCCACCTTGATCTCCTTCTCGGCGTCGTAGTCCCCTCCGCTGGTCTGGGCGAGAAGCGCGTAGGCTCGTTGCAGCGCTTGATATTCTTGCGTCAGCTGGCGGTAGCGAAGCTCCGCCTCCTCATGCACACACCAATGCAACACAGCACTAGTGTTAGGGTTTTCCAGGTTATCTTTATCGTAGGATTATGTTGGAATGCAACAGGTAATAAATACCTTACCTTGTCCTCCTTATCTCAAGGTCGTAAAACATCCCCTGACATGTTTAGACTAGAGGACAAGGGCTTTAGCCAGCCTACCCATACCCCCACTCTGTTTCTCTTAATAAATATCCACGTGCAGGAAGGAGGGCAGATTTCATTCCTGAAGCGAGTGATCTCTCCACCTGCAGGTGTCTAAAAGAACTTGCCTTGTCTCCTGTGTGGTTCTTGCAAAATAAGTTGGAGTGAGCAAATCTCTAACATTTTGGTGCCGAAACCCGGGATCCTCATACCCACCATCTGACCGGCGAAGGAGGACGTGCTGCATTGTCGACAAGCCAGCGTCCATTAGGAGGACCTGGAAGAGAAAGTCCTGGGAAGAGAATTCTTTGCTGGGCCAGCATCTTAGGTCTGCCTTTGTCTGACAGAGGTGGATTGACGGGACCCGGCAGTGCAACGAACCAGGGGACAAGTAAGTTAAAGGCCTGAAGTTGTGTGATTGTGTTGTTGCTTGTGAAACGCGTAAAAAGGAAGAAGTGCACAGGAATAAGTTTTGTGGAAGGAGGGGGTGTTGTAGAGTCCCCCTCTGGATGAGGTGTCTCTTTTGGAGCAGTGGTTCTCAAACTGTTTTAAAATCTCAGTACCTCCGTGAATCATTATTTGACGACCACTGTTCTAGGGAGTACAACCTCGCGTTGGCAGGGCTGGGGACAAGGACTTTTGTCTTTAGTTCCCAGGGAAGGTGGGGGGTGTTGTAGAGTCCCCTCACTGGATGAAGCAGCTCCTTTTTTTTAAAAAAAAAGGAGGACTTCGCGTTGGCAGGGCTGGGGACAAGGACTTTTGTCTTTAGTTCCCAGGGAAGGTGGGGGGTGTTGTAGAGTCCCCTCACTGGATGAAGCAGCTCCTTTTTTTTTAAAAAGGAGGACTTCGCGTAGGCAGGGATAACTTGCGTGATTGAGTGTGTGACTGGTAGGATAAATTGACTAAGAAGCAGTTCTAGCGTTGATCCACGGCAATAAAACAGGCTAGTAATCTGTCGAAAGGTCAATTTAAACCTGCATTGAGGATCCTCAAAGAAAAAAAATTGAAAAAAAAATGTAAAACCTTAAACTACTGAAATTAAGATGGGAAAAAAGAACGGTAAATCTCTTGCTCTGCTCTTCTTTAAAACGAGAAGTTCATGGCAAGTAGATTTCTTAATTGTATGGAATACATGCTGAAGTGGTAGAAGTGCTAGAGTGTGGTTGAAATCTTCACAAAGAGATGAGAACGAATTCAAGAGACAAAAGCTAGAAAGATGAAAACTGATGCGGTCACAAGTGTTTGTCAGACCAGGAGACAATAAGGCCCCTGTGAGCAGGTGCAAGGCCGCAGCTCAAGCCGCGGCTCAAGCAAGGGGCAAGAGGAGTTTCCGGTCCTATGCAAATCATGTATCGAAATTTAAAAGATCTGAAACCTCTCCCATATGACAGCAAAACATGTCATTGTCAGGTTATCAAAAATCGTTTTAGATTGTTAGAGCCCCTGTCCACACAAGAAGTATGACAATGCTGTTTGTAGGCCCAATTACAAATGAATAGGGATCAAATTGTGTTACACTGAAGTTAAAATATGCAAATCAAGTGGTAAAGAAATGCAACTTGCTTCTAGAAGATAAATAAATAAAAGTAGAATGTGCTGTCCTCGTGTGCATGGGAGGGACCAGCTCATGATCGACCACAGGAAATGGCCAGCCTGTGACGAATCATTGGTGCTGGGAACTACCTTTTACATGCGAGAGCTGTGCATGTGTGTGCGTATATGTTAAAATGATGAACATTGGCTAAAGTTTTAGTATAAAAAAATTTGCTAGACTGTGGTCTATTCAATTTACACGGCAGAACAGAAACAATTTTGACAGATAATGTCACGTGCTGGTGCCACCGGCGACAGGACCACGCCCCCCTGTCAATGGAATCGCCGTCACCTGCCACGGGCTCATGGACAGCACTATATCAGCGCCGCCAGCGCAGACCTGAGTGTCAGTCTGTCCCTTGATGCTGCCTTGCTCATCAGTCCCGAAGCTACGGACTCGCTTGACTACTTGGAACCCCCGCAGAATCGTTTGTCCTCTCCAGCCCGATCGCCGCTCCAGCGCCCGCTGTTCCCATCATCCCCTTCTCCAATAAAGCCCGTCGCTACGCACTTGGCTGTACTGTCCGTTCCCTTACAGTACAGACTGACCAACGCTATGCAGCCAGCGAACGACGAGACGGCATTCAGTCGACTGGAGCGAGCCGAGACCGCCGTCAGCAGCCTGTCTGCCGACATCCGGCACCTGATCAAGGTTGGTCAGCAGCAACAGCTACAGCAGCAGGAGATGGCCCAAGCCCTCCAGAGACTGTCGGTGGCTGCGTCCCCGGCTGTCACGGTACCCCCGCACCGCTCGTCTGCCGAGGCCAGGACGCTCGTGGACGTCCCGGAGCCCCGCCTTGGCAACATCGAGAAGTTTAACGGCGATCCCAAGCACGTGAGGGCATTCGTGACGAACTGCCGCATAATGTTCAGCCTCCAGCCGATCACGTTTTCGTCGGAATCAGCCAAGGTCGGGTTCGTCCTAACCCACCTCACGGGCGAGGCGCGGCTGTGGGGCCTGGCCGAATATGAAAGGATGGCCCCGGCTTGCGATTCCTTCGACGCCTTCGCGGAGGAATTGCTCCGCCTGTTCGACCTGGGATCCGCCGCCGAGGACGCCGCCGAGGAACTGGCGACGCTGCGTCAAGGTAGCCGATCGGTCGCAGAGTACGCCCTTAAGTTCCAGACGTTGGCCGGCAGCAGCGGATGGAACACGCCGGCGCTCGTTAGCACCTTCCTAAACGGACTCGCCGAGTACATGAAAGATGGACTGGTTGCGTACGATCGCCCGCGAACCCTGAGGGGCGCGATGGACTTGGCGGCCCGAGTAGACCGGCGGATCCAGACGCGGCGGCGCGATCGGGAGAGGAGGTCCCCGCGAAACCCGTGTGGTCACATTCCTCCGTCTGCTGGGGACCCGCCAACCACACCACCCGCCGAGCCCATGGATCTGGGAGGGGCTCGGGTTCCCTCGGAGGAGCACCGTCGACGCCCCTCACTGGGCTTGTGTTTTTACTGTGGGGAGGGGGGCCATCGGGTAGAGGGGTGCCCGTTAAAGAGGCCGGAGCTCACGCGGCGTCGGGGGATCCGCGTGAGCTCGACCAGCACCGGCTCTCCCAGCCCCAGCACGCTCACGCTACAGGCACGCGTCCAGCTCGCGGCGGGCGACCAGAACGTGGCGGCCTTGGTGGATTCCGGCGCGGAGGGGAACATCATGGACATTAGCCTGGCACGCAAGTGGGGTGTCGGCTTCCTCCCTCTGAGCCCGTCTATTCCCGCACGTGCCATTGATGGCCGTCTGATCGGCGAGGTGGCTTTCGTGACGGAACCAATTAAGTTACTGCTCTCGGGCAATCACCACGAGACCATCCAGTTTTTTCTTCTCTCCCTCCCAGGACAGCAGCTCATACTGGGGCACCCTTGGTTGCGGCAGCACAACCCGGTGCTGGACTGGGAGGTGGGGGTTGTTCGGCAGTGGAGCGAACGCTGCCATCAGGCGTGCCTGAAGGCGGCCACCAGCCCACTCAGCAGAGCCCCGCCGAGGTACAGTCCCGACATCCCCAATGTCCCAGCGTTTTATCACGAGCTCAAGGAGGTTTTTAGTAAAGCCAGGGCCACTTCTCTTCCTCCACACCGGTCCTACGACTGCGCTATCGAGCTGTTACCCGGCACCTTCCCTCCCAAAGGACGCGTCTACTCCCTGTCCGCTCCTGAGCGCCGGGCTATGGAGGAATACATCCGGGAGTCCCTGGCAGCCGGTATCATACGACCGTCCTCTTCACCTGCGGGAGCGGGGTTCTTCTTCGTGAAGAAGAAGGAGGGCACGCTACGCCCGTGTATCGACTACCGGGGACTAAACGAGATCACTGTGAAGAACCGATACCCTCTGCCTCTTCTGTCTTCCGCCTTCGAGAGCCTTCAGGGAGCCACCATTTTCACCAAGCTGGATCTTCGCAACGCCTACCACCTGATCCGCATCCGGGAGGGAGACGAGTGGAAGACGGCTTTCAACACCCCGAGCGGACACTACGAGTACTTGGTGGTTCCGTTTGGGCTCACCAACGCCCCAGCGGTTTTCCAGTCACTGATTAACGACGTGCTACGAGACATGCTGGACAAATTTGTGTTCGTTTATTTAGACGACATCCTCATTTTCTCCCGCTCGCTCCCTGAGCACATCAAGCATGTACGGGCGGTGCTGCGCCGTCTCCTTGAGAATTCGCTCTACGTGAAGGCGGAGAAGTGCGAGTTCCACGCCTCCTCTGTCAAATTCCTCGGCTATGTGGTGCGTGAGGGATCCATCGAGATGGACCCTGGGAAGGTGCAAGCGGTCACGTCATGGCCTGTTCCCGAAACACGCAAGCGACTGCAACAGTTCTTAGGGTTCGCGAACTTTTATCGCCGTTTTATCCGTGGATACAGCACAGTGGCCGCGCCCCTCACCTCCCTTACCAGCCCCGCCTCCCCGTACAAATGGACGGAACGGGCAGAACGGGCATTTCAGGAGCTTAAGAGGAGGTTCACATCCGCTCCCATCCTCAGGGTTCCCGATCCCGACAGACAGTTCGTGGTAGAGGTGGACGCCTCGAACGTGGGTGTCGGGGCGGTGCTGTCTCAACGTAGCCGCCAAGACGATCGCCTCCACCCGTGCGCCTTCTTTTCTCGCCGTCTGTCGGCCTCGGAACGAAACTATGACATCGGGAATCGGGAGCTCCTCGCCGTCAAGTTGGCCTTGGAGGAGTGGCGGCATTGGCTGGAGGGCGCCACCACTCCGTTCATCGTCTGGACCGACCACCGCAACTTGGAGTATCTGCGATCGGCCAAGAGGCTGAACGCAAGACAAGCACGGTGGGCTCTGTTCTTTGACCGGTTTGAGTTCTCTCTTTCCTATAGACCGGGTTCCCGTAACGCGAAGGCGGACGCCCTGTCGCGTTTGTTTCCTGGGGGGGAGGAG
This sequence comes from Syngnathus scovelli, assembly GCF_024217435.2. Classification (NCBI taxonomy): domain Eukaryota; kingdom Metazoa; phylum Chordata; class Actinopteri; order Syngnathiformes; family Syngnathidae; genus Syngnathus; species Syngnathus scovelli. Next base: position 12,757,474 of record NC_090861.1, read on the forward strand.
GGACAGGGTCCGCCTCCCACTATCCTCCCGAGCTCAGTTCGGGTGGCGGCTCTTACATGGGAGATCGAACACCAAGTGGAAGCCGCATCACGCGATCAACCCGGCCCCAGCAACTGCCCGGAGGGTCGCCTGTTCGTCCCTGAAGGTCTGCGGTCGTCCGTGCTGCAATGGGCGCACGACTCACGCCTGGCCTGTCATCCCGGCGCGGCACGCACGAGGTACGTGGTAGCACAGCGTTTCTGGTGGCCCACCTGGCAAGTGGACACCAGCGATTACGTCAGAGCCTGCTCAATTTGTAACCGCTACAAGACGTCTACTCGTCCTCCGGCCGGGCTGCTTCAACCCTTGCCGGTCCCCCAGCGTCCCTGGTCTCACCTGTCGATCGACTTTGTCACGGGCCTCCCCCCCTCTGAGGGAAACACGGTGGTCCTCACGGTGGTGGACCGTTTTAGCAAAATGACGCATTTCATCCCTCTGCCTAAGCTCCCATCTGCGAAGCAGACGGCGTCCATCATGGTGCGGGAGGTGTTTCGCCACCACGGTCTCCCACAAGACATCGTGTCAGACCGAGGACCTCAATTCGCTTCCACCTTCTGGACGGAGTTCTGCCGACTCCTCGGCGCCACGGCCAGCCTCTCCTCGGGGTTTCACCCTCAGTCCAACGGTCAAGCGGAGCGCCTGAACCAGGAACTGGGCAGGTCTCTCCGATGCATGGCCGCCGGGGACCAGCGCGGGTGGGTCCAACAGCTTCCCTGGGTAGAGTACGCTCACAATTCCCTCCCCAGCTCGGCTACTGGACTTTCGCCTTTCCACTGCGTCTTCGGGTACCAGCCACCCTTGTTCGCCCACCAGGAGCGTGGTGCGGCGTGCCCGTCGGCCCAGGCTTGTGTCCGCCGTTGTCATCGCGCCTGGGCGAGGGCCCGGGTCACTCTTCTCCGCTCTGTTTCAGGCTACGCCCGCCAGGCGAACAAGCACCGGACACCGGCTCCGGAGTACAGAGTGGGGCAGCGTGTGTGGCTCTCGACGCGGGATTTGCCGCTGCGAGCAGGATCCCGCAAACTGGCGCCCCGCTTTGTTGGACCGTTCCCTATTCAGAAGGTGATTGGCCCGGCCGCAGTCCGTCTTCTCCTTCCAGAGTCCATGAAGGTTCACCCCACGTTCCACGTGTCCCGTGTGCGGCCCATCCATGAGAGCGCGTTGGCGCCGGCGCCCGTTCCGCCGCCGCCGCCCCAGCTCGTTGAGGGGGGCCCGGCTTACGCTGTCCGCTCCCTGCTCCGATCGCGGCGGCGCGGTCGTGGTCTCCAATACCTCGTGGACTGGGAGGGTTATGACGACGCGCACCGCTCCTGGGTTCCGAGCCGCTGGATACTCGACCGTTCGCTCATCACGGAGTTCCATCGCTGCCATCCGGACCAACCGGGTCCTCGGCGCGGGCGTCCGAGGAGGGACGAGGGGAGGTCTTGCCCGCCGGTACCGGGGTCTTCTGCTCCCGCGTCCGTCGATCCTGCGTCTGGCGAGGTGTCGGACGTTTCGGCGGTGTGCTGACCCCCCCACCTGGTCGCCCGGGGAATTGCCTTCCTTTTTTGTTTTTTTTTGTTGTTTTGTTTTTGGTTCCTGGGGACGTCGGGAGCCGTCCCTTGTGGGGGGGGTTCTGTCACGTGCTGGTGCCACCGGCGACAGGACCACGCCCCCCTGTCAATGGAATCGCCGTCACCTGCCACGGGCTCATGGACAGCACTATATCAGCGCCGCCAGCGCAGACCTGAGTGTCAGTCTGTCCCTTGATGCTGCCTTGCTCATCAGTCCCGAAGCTACGGACTCGCTTGACTACTTGGAACCCCCGCAGAATCGTTTGTCCTCTCCAGCCCGATCGCCGCTCCAGCGCCCGCTGTTCCCATCATCCCCTTCTCCAATAAAGCCCGTCGCTACGCACTTGGCTGTACTGTCCGTTCCCTTACAGATAAATATGAAAGAAAAAGAGAGAAATCTGTTTGCGAACAGAAACTAATCCACACTAGTGCATGTTAGTGTCAAGCCCTCATGAGAAATTCGGAGTTAACAAAACAACAGAACATGCTTTCAGGAATTGGGAGAAGCTAAATTGTGAATTTAAGATTTTGCAATGCTACATTTAATAGGAATAATTGATTGGTTGTGTTATAAGATTATGCAAACTTTTAAATGCAAGCTAAATCTGAGAGATTGAGTTCTTCAAATTTAAAAACAAAGAAAAGAAATTCAGATTAATTTGCCAATTGTTTGTTTTAGTTAAGTTTTTTTGAATTGGTGGATTGTTCTACCAGGAAACCTGAGTTGAAAATGATATATGAATGTTGTGTGGTGAGCTTGGATGAATTGGGACCAATGTGATAGAAAGACTCCTTTTTGGAGACTGCGTGTGAGATGCAAATGAACATTGATGAATGATAGCCTGAATGAAAAGAAATTACAGGTTGAATGGTTGAAGTCGTTGGCGACTACTATAGAAAATTAGTAGAGCGACTTCGATGAAAGAGTGATTTTGAGCAGGTTGAATGTTAGAAAGAAACACATAGCTTTTGGATTGATAATTAACTAGAAGAAAAAAAAACTGGAGAACCAGTAACACATGCAGAAGATGTGTGAACTGAGAAATTGAGAAGCGTTTTGGAAAGAAAGTCAACTTAAATGATGATGGAATCGTATGTAGTAAAGAACGCATTCTCCCAAAAAGTTTGTCAAGGTGTGAGGCATGGGCGTTGCCAAGCCTCAAAAAGGGGGGAGTGAGTAGGACAGATAGTGGAAGATAGTAATAATACAACACGTTATGACAATGAATTTTCGAATACATTTGGTGTTATATTGTGGTAATTTTTTTGTTCTGGTGTAGATAGGTTAGCAACACGAGAGATTTAGAGGTTCAAAAGAAAGACAGTTAAAAGAAAACATTTTTGATTTGGATAATTGCAGGCTAACAGGAACATGAGAACGATAAGAACTACGAGGTGGGATCCAATTTCATTGGGGAGATTGAGAATTCACAGCACCATACTCTAAGTAACATTTTTGAGCAAGCATGACAATAACATGTGAGAGGTCAAGACATACAGATCAGGGCTTGATGTGGAAAGCAGACCTCGATGAGTTGATTTTCAATAATGATACTGAAGACAACATACTGTCCGATTAAATTGGAACTATAGATAAAATGTAGCTCAAAAATAGGATGAGTTGCAGGATTTACGATATAAAACCGAGACCGCTGTTATTAGGAGAATTTGAAGTTTGGTAAATAAACGTTACCAGCAAATTGATGGAAGCAGCTACATTTGGAAATAGTCTTACAAGTTTGATGTCCCAGCCTGTCATTCTCAGTGTCAGAGTCCATGAAACCCAATCCGAGACTTCGCCTGCAGCCGTGAACAACTACAAAATGGTGCCTGGCTCTGAAGCACCTTTGACCTTTGGCGAAGGACAAGAAAAGACTGCTGTTGTGCTTGGAGGAGGACAAGTACACTCCGGAGGACAGACAACATCCTCGGGGACGAGAAAAGACAGTGAAAAGCGGAGGAACTCACAATGATGAAAATTGACTCATTTGAACAATGGACTCATTCAAGAGTGATGGATGGGGTCGCTCTGAAGCAACAACAAAAGAACACCAACTTGAGAGGGTGAAGTGCGGCAAAAAGATATGGACTTGGAGTGTCCGACAACCAAATCGCACTCCTTGCTACGGCGTTCCCAAATTTGGTGAAGCTTGGTTCAAAGTGGAAGGGAGGTTCATTGTGCACTGAGTTTGACAGAACTGAGGAGATTTGATAAATAAATAAATAAAAATTTGAAAAATACGTAGGGCTACAGATTATAATCAGAGATTGAACAGATTTGGATAAAACAAATAGGCTAAAACGGTAGGAAACAAGAGCAAGATCTGATATTTTGGCTCATCAAGCTTAAAACGTAGAGGTCGAGTTATATAAATTCAATGACCCCCGCCTCCCCCGGGACGTGGGAAAAGCTCTGCCGGAGGTGGGAGTTGAAGCTCTTCCTGACAGGAGATTCTGCCAGACGTTCCCAGCAGACCCTCACAGAGTGTTTGGGTCTTCCAGGTCGGACCAGCATCTTCCCCCACCATCGGAGCCAACCCACCAACAGGTGGTGATCAGTTGACAGCTCCGCCCCTCTTTTCTCCCGAGTGTCCAAAACATGCGGCCGCAAATCTGATGACACAACTACAAAGTCCTGGTGCCATTGCCCACGTGAGCATTGAAGTCACCCAGTAGAACGATGGAGTCCCCAGAAGGAGCGCTCTCCAGCACTTCCTCCAGGGACTCCAAGAAGGGTGGGCATAGACACAAACAACAGTCAGGACCCGTCCCCCCACCTGAAGGCGGAGGGAAGCTACCCTCTCGTTCACCGGGGTGAACCCCAATGTGCAGACGCCCAGCCGGGGGGGCAATAAGTATACCCACCACATCTGCTCGACACATCTCACCGTGGGCAACTCCAGAGTGGAAGAGAGTCTAGCCCCTCTCGAGAGGGCTTCTACCGGAACCCAAACTGTGCGTGGAGGCTAGTCCGACTATATCTAGTCAGAATTGTTCTGCCTCGCACACCAGCTCGGGCTCCTTTCCAGCCAGAGAGGTGATATTCCATGTCCCAAGAGCTAGCTTCTGCAGCCGGGGATCAGACCGCCAAGGTCCCTGCCTTTGGCCACCGCCCAGCTCACACTGCACTCGACCCCTTTGGCCCCTCGCACAGGTGGTGAGCCCATGGGAAGGGGGACCAAAGTTTCCTTTTCGGGTTGTGCCCGGCCGGGCCCCATGGGCGAAGGCCCGGCCACCAGACGCTCGCCTTCGAGCCCTGCCTCCAGGTGCAGCACAACCAACGTGTGGAAAAGATAATGCGCACGACATTTTTTCTCAAAAGCATGACTTGAAAGAAGGTCCAAACCAGACAAACAGCAGAGGATGGTTTTGATCTATCCACCTCTGGGTTATGGGCCCAGCACGCTCCCGCTGCGCCACTCTGCTGCTCAGTGCTAGCAATTCATCAAGTCCTCTAATCGGCTAACAAGCATTCGGTTCCAACTCGTAACTGGATTCTGACTGTCACTCATTACATTATGAACAAAGCTCAGTCGGGCAGCACTAACCTGGATGCTGGTGGAGAAACCAACTTTTTATCCACTTTCACATTTTATTAGAAATGTCAACAAAATTCAATGTTGAAACTGCAGTTGGTAGGTAGTGTCGCTGAAGCGCTGGATTTAGGCTCTCAGTCTCTACTAAGGCGTGCGTTCAAATCTTGTGTTAGTTCCGCTCTATTCTTCTGGCCTGACTCCTTTTGGCGCAGCCGTTGTACATATGATGACCCTGGAAAGTTCTTGGCAAATTCTCATTTGCCTTTCATGTTCATCGGGTCTACCATTTTAATAGGTATCTACACTGTGTATTTGGATAGAGACTGGTCAAAGGGGACACATATATGCCTCGTGAACTACTACATGCATTACTGCGGATGAAGAAGAGTGAACAAATAAGTCATCAGACAAGTTTGCCGATTTTTTAGTGCCCATTAGAGCAGCACTCTGTTCCGTACTGTAACCTGTTAGGTTTGTTCCCAGTTCTTTATCTTTAATGCTCGATATGCTAACAGTAATTACCAAGAGAAAGCCTTCACAGTTTAACTATTTAATGTATGCCAAAATGATTGATGCACAGCTGTGGAGCCCTTTCTGCGAGATGCAGAAGAAGGTTCCTCTCCCAGCGCCAAGGTTCCTGCTCTTATACTACTCTGGCCGCCTTCCTGCAAGGAGGCGACTGCCTAGCCTGTGTGATAATGTGTGACCTTGTCATCTTAACCGAGAGCGACTTCTACATATGTGCAAAGGGTTTCATAGAGTAGAGAAAGCTAATAAAGCAAGAGAAGTGTTACAGCGATATAATGGCATAGCTCAAGCTCCCTAGCTAATCACATGTGCCAAAGAGGCCTATTCTAACAAACCGTTGGTGAGAATGGGTAGACGGGGAAGCCTGTAAGCGAGTCCCTCACTCGCATACTCCATCGCTTCTCTGCCTTTTGGCTAAGATAAAGTGTAGTATCTGTTCTTGGGTTTGGGGGATTAAGAGAGCTGACCGTAGAAGAGAGAATTTTAACCATAAAAGTGGTGATTTTACCCTTGCTTTTACTAATCAGTTCTGTTTTCATCCCAGCAAGTAAGTTGCTTTTAGAATTGGACCGAGCCATTTTTTACTTCACCTGGAAATCCAAGTCAGAGGGACTGAAGAGGGACACCATGAAGAAAAAGAAAAAAAAACAGAGGAGAAGGAGTCCCGAACTTAAAACTCTTCCTCGGAAGCAGATATGTTGCCCTGCACCTGCGAAGCGCGCTCGTTACACCAAATGCATCGAAAAGCCAAGCAATGACACGATTCTGGATGGGCTCATACTGTCACGGTCGGGTGGTGGAGCATGGAGCAGGACGACCAAGTGCAGCTCGGACCAGGGTTTATTGAAGCAACTCAAAATACAGACTCGGTAAACTGACATGACTTAAACAATAACTTGACTGACTGACCGGGACGTGGAACAAGAAGACAGCAGGACATGACGGCACCAAGACAGGACGACACACCGAACGACAGGAACCAAAACCAATGACCAAAACCAATGACCAAAACCAATGATCCGACAGGGAGAGAGGGGCAGACAGGACTTTTATACACGACAGGTAACGAGAGGCAGGTGGGAACAATCACACTGATCATGGGCACACAGGAGGGGAGGGGCGAGCACACAGACAGAAACCAAGACAGACACATAGTGGAGCAGGGCGAGACGTGACACATACCTCCGGAAACTAAAGCTAATACCCATCGACCAATGAATTCCTGTGTCTTTTAACGCGCCACCTTCTTATTTCTTCACCAAAAAGTTTTTGAAGAACTTTAAATTAGAGCAAGAAAATAGTGACATTTTAACAAGTCACAGATCTATGATCTCTGTCGTACAGCGGGAAGTGGTTTGTCCAGTGCTCGGACCCGCATTCGGCGAGCCCACAACAGTTTGGCACAACGTCAACCACCCCGCCCTCTCGAAACAAACTTGTTGGGACCTGTCGTGGATGGTGGCCCATGATGGCCTCCCAGTCAGGTCCGTTATGCACTCCCGGGGCATATCAGCGCTCTCAACGTGCCCCCGACCTGGCTGTGGCGCCCAGGAGTCAGTGTGGCACCTGCTCAGGTAGTTCATGGCTGCCGTATACCTGTGGGCGACCTGCAGTTCCCGGCAAGGGAAGTGTTGAATGCAGACATCAACATCTCAACAGACCCTTCGCACCCAGGTTGCAGCCTGTTTGAACTACTCCCCTCCGGACGCCGTTATAGAGCTCTGTACACTAAAACCAGCAGACACAGAGACAGCTTCTTCCCCCAGGCTGTCGCTCTGATGAACTCACACCACTCTTAGAGTCTCAGAGTCATTACTGTGCAATAACATCCCGCTTTCCACACCTTTTTTGTTTACACTGTTTGTACTATGTGTCCTCTCTGCATCCATTGCAGCCTGGTCATCCTCGAAGAGGGACCCTCCCATCTGTGGTCTCTTCTCAAGGTTTCTCATTTCCCCTAGCTGGAGTTATGAGTTTTTCCTTGCCCTCTTGGGAGTTTAAGATCAGTTTAAGATCAGGGGATGTTTGAGAATATCTTTCATTTTTCACATGTTGTTGTTAGTCACCTAAATGTTGAACAGAGGCTGTGATTTACCGAAGTCAAATTCCTTGTTTGGCACGCTCAAACATGGCGAATAAAAAACTCTTGAATCTTGAATCTTGAACCTTGTACTCTATGGGGTGAGCCCGTTGAAAATCAAGCAAGAAGACTTTACAAAGCAGTGGCTCACTTTTGCTGCCATCAAAGACGCCATGTGGACTTCCAGAAATTTGCTGGTAAGGAGGCACAGACAGACAAGGAAATGATGGAATTGGGCTAAAATGGTGCACGAAAACAGTGTGTATTCACCTTTATATTTTGCTTCATGTAGCCTTATCAAAATGAATAAAACTTCTCTCTGTATGTGCATTCACGTGTAACATTGAAGGAGGTAGATATTTTGTTTCAATATTTAAATAAATACCATCATTGTCTATTAAGACACTAAAGGTTGATGGAACATTTTTTGTAGGGCTGCTGTGTTTTAACAAGGAAAGACTCATGTGCTTATGGATGAAGACGACTTGTACTTGTGATTGTGCTTGTGAACAGTAAAGAGGAGTGCTTGTGCAATTGACAGGGTTGGTTATTGTTTTTTATTTAAAAACAATATTTTTTGCCAAATTACAATAGACTGGCATGTGCCAATTCAAATGGGTCCCACCAGAAGTTAAACTGCATTGATAAACGAAGCCCCTTCGTTAGTCATCACTTTACCGTGGAGGAGGGGTTTGCACGCCCCAATGATCCTAGCAGCCATCTTGTCTGGGGCTTCATGCCCCTGGTAGGGTCATCCATGGCAAACGGATCCTAGGTGAAGGGCCAGACAAAGCACGGCTCTCACAAGCCCCTTATGAAGAAAAACATAAATGGATTTTGTTTTCCCTCGCCCGGACGCGGGTCACCGGGCCCCACATCTGGAGCCAGGCGTGGAGGTGGGGCTCGAAGGCGAGCGTCTGGTGGCCAGGCCTTCGCCCACGGGGCCCGGCTGGGCACAGCCCGAAAAGGAAACATGGGTCCCCCTTCCCATGGGCTCACCACCTGCCGGAGGGGCCAAAGGGGTCGGGTGCAGTGCAAAATGGGCGGCGGAAAAAGGCAGGGACCTTGGCGGACCGATCCCTGGCTGCAGAAACTGACTCTTGGGACATGGAATATCGCCTCTCTGACTGAAAAGGAGCCCGAGCTGGGCGTGGGAGGAGTTTGGCGAGGCCATGGAGAATGACTTCCGGATGGCTTCGAGGAAATTCTGGTCCACCATCCGGCGTCTCAGGAGGGGGAACCAGTGCACCGTCAACACTGTTTACACTGGAGATGACGTGCTGCTGACCTCGACACGGGACGTCGTGAGTCGGTGGGGAGAGTACTTTGAAGACCTCCTCAATTCCACCGACACGCCTTCCATTGTGGAAACAGGGCCTGGAGACTCTGAGGTGGACTCTCCAATCTCTGGGGTCGAACTCACTGAGGTAATCAAAAAAGTCCTCTGGGGCATGGCCCCGGGGGTGGATGAGATCCGCCCAGAGTTTTTAAAGGCTCTGGATGTTGTGGGACTATCATGGCTGACACGCCTCTACAGCATTGCGTGGACATCGGGGACGGTGCCTCTGGATTGGCAGACTGGGGTGGTGGTTCCCCTCTTTAAGACGGGAGACCGGAGGTTGTGTTCCAACTATAGGGGAATCACACTCCTCAGCCTCCCTGGTAAGGTCTATTCAGGGGTGCTGGAGATGATGGTCTGTCGGGAGGTCGAACCTCGGATTAAGGAGGAGCAGTGTGGCTTTTGTCCTGGCCATGGAACAGTGGACCAGCTCTACACCCTGGGCAGGATCCTCGAGGGGGCATGGGAGTTCGCCCAACCTGTCCACATGTGTTTTGTGGACTTGGAGAAGGGGTTCAATCGTGTCCTTCGGGAAGTTTTGTGGAGGGTGCTTCGGGAGTACGGGGTGCTGAGCCAACTGATAAGGGCGGTTTGGTCCCTGTATCACCAATACCAGAGTTTGGTCCGCATTTCTGGCAGTAAGTCAGATTATTTCCCAGTGAGGGCTGGACTCTGCCAAGGCTGCCCTTTGTCACCGATTCTGTTCATAATTTTTATGGACAGAATTTCTAGGCGCAGCCGAGGCATTGAGGGGGTCCGGTTCTGGGACCTCAGCATTGCGTCTCTGCTTTTTGCAGATGATGTGGTGCTGTTGGCTTCTTCAAGCCGTGATCTCCAGCTCTCACTGGGGTGGTTCGCAGCCGAGTGTGAAGCGGTCGGGATGAGGGTCAGCACCTCCAAATCCGAGGCCATGGTCCTCGGTCGGAAAAGGGTGGGATGCCCTCTCCGAATCGGGGATGACATCCTGCCCCAAGTGGAGGAGTTCAAGTATCTTTGGGTCTTGTTCACGAGTGAGAGCAGGATGGAGCGCGAGATCAACAGGCGGTTTGGTGCAGCGTCGGCAGTAATGCGAACTCTGTACTAATCCGTCGTGGTGAAGAGAGAGCTGAGAAAAAAGGCAAAGCTCTCAATTTACCGGTCGATCTACGCTCCTACCCTCAACTATGGTCACGAGCTTTGGGTCGTGACCGAAAGAACGAGATCCAGAATACAAGCGGCCGAAATGAGTTTCCTCTGCAGGGTGTCCGGGCTCTCCCTTGAGAAGCTTGGTCATCCGGGAGGGACTCGGAGTAGAGCCGCTGCTCTTCTACGGTGAGAGGAGCCAGATGAGGTGGCTCAGGCATCTCATCAGGATGCCTCCTGGACGCCTCCCTTTGGAAGTGTTCCGGACATGTCCCACCGGTAGGAGACCTCGCGGGCGATCCAGGACGTGCTGGAAAGACTATGTCTCTCGGCTGGCCTGGGAACGCCTTGGGATTCCCCGGGTTGAGTTGGATGAAGTGAGAGGGAAGCCTGGGAGTCCCTCCTAAAGCTGTCTCCCCCTCGACCCAACCCGGATAAGCGGAATAGGATGGATAAATGGATGGATGATAAACGAGGTTTTAAACGTGATTGTCTGTCTGCACTCGGCATAATTTCTCTGTTTATGTGAACATGTTCACACGTGCCGGTATAAATTATGTGAACGTATGATTGTTGCACGGAGTATGATATAGGCGGCTATCCGTTGCAATATTGATATTCTTTCGCAGAGCATCAACAAATTGAGATATACTCTTATTGTTCCTCTCCACGGAAATGGTATACTCTTTATTGTTCCTCTCCACAGAAATCTTTAGTAAAAGGCGAAAGATTTATTCGATCTGAAGAGAAACGAGTGATCTGAAAATCTGAGTCAAAACGGGCCACCCCACTGCTGGTCTCACTAAATTCACAGGCGGTCTCACACTCAAATTGCAGCAACCATTCCTTCTAATACAAACAATAGAAGTTGATGGATTTACTATACTTACAAGGACTCAAGCAAAATAGAATGTTTAAACGAGTATTTTGTGTTCATTAATGTCTCACTTACTTTAAACATTGTTGGCGCACAGGATTGTAGGTATCTGATCGAACACTGATGGCGCTCGTTCTTTCAATTATATTGGGCGTCTATTTTGATTATTGATGGTAAAAACAGTTGTATGTCTTGGTACGTGTACTTTTGGTCTGAGAGAACGGGAAATGATCCCATCCCTGTGTTTTATTTGAAAATTTGTAATTTCATAACTTTATTCAACACAAATCGGGAAACAAAATACGATCGTAATTTCTCAAATGATTTTTCAAACTTCGGAAATGCTCTATGTCTCCCTTGTGTCGCAAATAATTGAGGCTTTTGACGTTGCTGGCATGGTTTGGAGTGTAATTCACCTCCACTGCGTTGGTGGCGTTTGATATTTGACATTAGAAAATATTTCTGTCATTTTACTTTAGAAAGTAAAAGTTGTTTTCTAGAAATCCATACTTGTGATGTATGAGGAACAACAATCGGGCGCATTCTTAAAAAGACAGACCTACAGCCGACAAAAAGGTTTTGATACGTTCATATCATATGACGAGTCAGGAACGTGGTAATTACATATTATTTTGCATTTGCTAATTTGGTGAATACAGTTTAACGAGCAAATGCACAGTGTTAGAGATTCGCTCAGTCCAACTTATTTTGCAAGAACCACACGGGAGACGAGTAAGTCCCTTTAGACACCTGCAGGTGGAGAGTCCATTCGTCGCTGTGCGTACAGCGATGTTCGAATGGAGGTCTGACTCTCGCCTCCTGCAAGAGCATTTTTATTAAGAGAAACAGGGTGGGGGTAAGAGTGGACTGAATAGAGAAAGCCCTTGACCTCTAGTCAAAACATAGCAAGGGGTGTTTTACGACTTTGTGTAGGATGGGACACGCTAGGTGATTTATCACAGGTTGCATTCCAACATAAGCATAAAACTAATCTAGCTAGGTTATTTATTACAGGCTGCATTCCAACATAATCATACGATAAGAATAATCTGGAGAACCCTGACACACAGTTCCAGAGTACAGTTAATTACATAATCAAAAGCGTTCAGTGTGTCACAGCATCGCAGACTTAAACTCCATGTGCATACTACTGCGCTTAATTTTTGTTTTCATCAGAAAGACCAGAGGAGAGCGCGAACACAGTCCCCCACTACCAGAAATAATAGAGTCAAGATTCACACAGTAGGGGAATTTGCAGAGGTCAGCACAACCGTAGTGCAATGGCTGAGCCTCACATGGGGTGAACCACCTTCTTGATCATGGGCCGACGTCTTTACCGCACACGGCATTTTCAGTCACGGGCTTAATTGCTAAAAACGTGTGGCACACATACACACTCAGTGGATGAAACAGGATTCGTAGAACTGTTTAAGTCAAAGTCAAAGTCAAAGTCAGCTTTATTGTCAATTTGTCCACATGCCGAAGACATACAAAGAAACCGAAATTTCGTTCCCCCCTATCCCATGGTGACAAGACATGGCCCACAACAGACAAACAAGTAAACAAGTATAACAAAAGCGTGCTGAATAAATAATGAATAAATAACACAACAAATAAATAAATAAATAAGAGGAGCAAAAAAAGGAGCAAGTGTGCGTACAGCAGACATTCCAGAAAATAGCGCAACAGTGCCGCACGCTACGCAGAAGGGGGTAGCGAGTTCAGGGCCCTAACAGCCTGGAGAAAGAAGCTGTTGGCGAGTCTGGTGGTGCGGGAGCGCAGGCTCCTATACCTCTTCCCAGAGGGCAGAAGGTCAAACAAAGAGTGAGCCGGGTGACTCACATCTCTGGCAATCGAGGTTGCCTTGCGGGCGAGATGGGAGGTGTAAATGTCCTTCAGGGAGGGGAGCGAAGCACCAATAATCTTACCAGCCGTATTCACTATGCGCTGCAGGGCCTTCAAGTTCTGTTCAGTGCAGTTACCACCCCAGACAGCGATGCAACTGGTGAGGACGCTCTCAATGGTGCCACGGTAGAATGTAGACAGGACTGCCTGAGGAGCACATGCACGCCTGAGCTTCCGCAGGAAGTACAGGCGGCGCTGAGCTTTCTTTGCCAGTGACGAGGTGTTTGCGGACCAGGAGAGGTCCTCACTGATGTGCACCCCCAGGAACTTGGTGCAGCTCACCCACTCCACCACAGCACCGTCGATGATCAGCGGCAGGTGTGTTGTGTGACCCTTCCGGAAGTCAACAACGATTTCCTTGGTCTTATTGACGTTCAGCAGGAGGTTGTTGTCCCTGCACCACATGGTCAGAAGGTCAACTTCCGACCTGTACCGAGTCTCGTCGCCCTTCGTGATGAGACCCACCAGAGTCGTGTCGTCAGCAAACTTCACTATGCGGTTGTCGCTGTAGGTCGCAGTGCAGTCATGCGTCAGCAGGGTGAAGAGCAATGGACTAAGCACGCAGCCCTGGGGGCCCCCGTGCATGCATTGCCTTTTTTAACCTGAGAACCCTAAAACTGTATGAATTTGTATTTATTGAAAACGTCCAACATTACCACTGAATAATATTTTTTTTCCTGAACAAGTTTTGAAAATGACAAATATATCAAATAACAATAACATAAACAGTTCACCGCCACACAGCCCCAAGCACCGGCATCGACTTCCAGGCGTGTGGCAGCGTGGACTTCCATCCCTGGAGGTGGCACTTCCAGCCACAGAGGTCGAAGAGAGCTCCATAGAATAGGACCGGGTGTGCGTGAAACATATAATAGTTTTTCAAACCTTCTGTGTCACTCCAAATCATTAAATCCTTCAAACTAGTGGTAGAGTGTCCGCCCTGAGACTGGAAGGTTGTGGGTTCAAACCCCGGCCGGGTCATACCTATAAAAATGGGACCAATTGCCTCCCTGCTTGGCACTCAACATTAAGGGGTGGAATTGGGTGTTAGATCACCAAATGATTCCCGAGCGCGGCACCGCTGCTGCTCACTGCTCCCCTCTCCCCCAGGGGATGGATCAAAATCACACGGGGATGGGTTGAATGCAGAGGACAAATCTCACCACACCCAGATGTGTGTGTGATGATCATTGGGAAAAAAAAACTCTCCGTCCTCTGTGTCACTTACAAGCAAAGCCACTAAAGATGCCGGTAGTACATGGGGCCCTTCGTCATCTTCGTCATCCCGTGATCGAATCCTTTGTCCTTTAAGTAAACAACCGCCGCGCCGCTGATGTCACTTGCAGTTCAAACTACAGTAATCCCTTGCTACATCACGGTTCGTTTATCCATTTTTCGTTTTTTTTTTATTTTGAAAATTTGTGACAAAAAATCACGTATAAGTTGCTCCTCAGTATAAGTCGCCCCCCCACCCAAACTATGAAAAGAAACGTGACTTATAGTCCAGAAAATACGGTAATGACAACACACAATACAACAAAACACAACACAACAATACTTACCTTTCCTTTAAAATCTTTTTCTCTACCTAACACAGACAGATAATGGGAGAATGTGTCACAATGTGAAGGAGATGTATTGGGTAATGCAGAAACAAAATAAAAACTATTATTTAATGTTAGACACATTATCCACTACTTTCCTCTTGACATTCATTAAATTGACAACGAAGGGACTTGAACCCCTTAATCTTCTGATCCAGTCAGTTAACTCCACTTGAATCTAGGCTGTAGATTTACTGTATATGCTCAAAAATCATTGCACTGCTATCACTTGTCAGAATTTCCTGTATGGCTATCTGGCCTAATGGATAAGATTTCAAATCTAAACAGGTATTCATGTCTAGTGTATCATCAAATTGAAAGAGGAAAATATGTCACGGTCGGGTGTGGAGCATGGAGCAGGACGACCAAGTGCAGCCCGGACCAGGGTCCACCGAAGCAACTCAAAATACAGACTCGGTAAACTGACATGACCTAAACAATAACTTGACTGACCAGGACGTGAAACAAGAAGACAGCAGGACACGACGGCACCAAGACAGCACGCCAACACCGAACGACAGCAACCAAAACCAAAACCAATGATCCGACAGGGAGAGAGGGGCAGACAGGACTTTTATACACGACAGGTAACGAGAGGCAGGTGGGAACAATCACACTGATCATGGGCACACAGGAGGGGAGGGGCGAGCACACAGACAGAAACCAAGACAGACACATAGTGGAGCAGTTGGGGGCGAGACGTGACAAAATATAGGTAAACTGTTTTTGTGCTGTTTTGATCTTTGTTGTGGTGACCCCAAATGTCAGTGACAAAAGCCAAAAGAAAGAGGCACATTTTTCATCTGATGTACAATTTTTAATTTGTTTCTCTTGACTCCAGTTGAGCAACCTGTGCTTGCTGATATTCACAATCCCTGCTTACTTTGCTGCCCTACCCCTTAAAAGAAGAAAAAGTTATTTTAGTCTGAGCAACCTGCTCCCTACTGAAAATAGGGTTTTCAACTAAGGTTTCCAACTAGGACTAGGGTTTCCAACTAGGGCTAGAGTTAGGGTTAGGGCTAGTTTGGACTAGGTATATAAAAAGTCTGCCCCACCTGAGGACCGAACTCTTGACCTTTAGATTGTGAGACTGGCATGCTAGCACCTGCATTAATGAGGCTGTGCATTTACAGTTTTACAATTCTTTTTTACTGTAAAATTGATCCAACCACCGGCCATTTCAATCAAACTGAACTTCACAGAAAGATAAAGTGACTTTTAGTCTGAGCATTCTGAAACTAGGGTTTCCAACTCGGGTTAGGGAAGCCAACTAAGGTTTCAAATTGTGGCCAGGGTTTCCAACTGGGGCTTCCAACGAGGATGAGGGTTTCCAATTCGGGCTAGAGTTAGGACTATATAAAAGTGTGCCCTGTGTGAGGGTCGAATTTACGACCTCCAGATTATGAGACTGACACACTACCACTTCCGCGAACGAGGCTATGCATTTGCAATTTGTGCAATTGTTTTTTACTGTAAAATTGATTCAACCACCGCCCATTTTGATCAAACTTAACTAGGCTAGGGCTAGGATTTCCAACTAGGACTAGGGTTTACAGGTAGGGCTAGATTTAGGGTTGGAATATATATAAATCATGCACCGTGTGAGGATCAAACTCTCGACTTTCAGATTACGACACTGACGCGCTACCGCCTGCGCCAACGAGAATTTGTGGCACCTGTCTTAAAATTCTATTTTACTGTAAAATTGATTCAACCACCGGCCATTTCCATCAAACTGAACTTCATCAAAAGAAAAAGGTACTTCTGTCTGACCATTCTCAAAGTTGGGTTTCCAACTGGGGCTAGGGTTTCCAACAAGGGCTCGAGTTAGGGTTAGGACTAAATAAGACATAGCCCCGTGTGAGGGTTGAACTCACGACTTTCAGTTTACTAGACTGACGCGCTACCGCCTGCGCTACCGAGGCCATGAATAGTTGGTTTTACAGAGCTATTTTACTGTAAAATTGATTCAACCACTGGCCATTTCAATTAAACTCAACTTCACAGACAGTAAACCTTATTCTATGTCCATCCATCCATTTTCTGAACCGCTTAGTCCCCACGGGGGTCGCGGGCGTGCTGGAGCCTATCCCAGCCGTCATCGGGCAGTAGGCGGGGGACACCCTGAACTGGTTGCCAGCCAATCGCAGGGCACACAGAGACAGACAACCAATCGCACTCACACTCACACCTAGGGACAATTTGGAGTCTTCAATCGGCCTACCAAGCATGTTTTTGGAATGTGGGAGGAAACCGGAGTGCCCGGAGAAAACCCACGCGGGCCCGGGGAGAACATGCAAACTCCACACAGGGAGGGCCGGAGGTGGAATCGAACCCGCACCCTCCTAACTGTGAGGCGGACGTGCTACCCAGTGCGCCACCGAGCCGCCCCTTATTCTATGTATTATTTATTATTCTTTTCTATACTGTCAGAAAGGTTTTGGTTTCTGATTTCTTTTTTGTTGTGCTGACTCCCCCCAATCTCCATTTTCAGTGCAACAAAGTGACAAAAACCAAAAGAAAAAATGCTTTCTCTATTGCACACTAGAGCCAGCATTTCCAACTAGGGCTAGGGTTTCCAACTAGGGTTCCAACTCCGGGTAGGGTTTCAAACTAGGAATTCCAACTGGGGCAAGGGTTTCCAATTAGGGTTTCCAACTCGGGCTGGGGTTTCCAACTAGAGACAACATTGGACAGCTGCCACTTGTTGGGAACCTTTAAATGTTTAGTCTTATCAACGAATGTGTTTCAGAGGCCAGATTTAAAACGTGGCTTCTGGTTTTCATGAACCAAACCCATTAAAAAAAGTGAAAGAATGAAACAGTTCTTATTAGGAGAAGCCTGGTTAGCTCAGGTGGTAGAGCATGCAAGTCTTAATCTCAGGGTTGTGGGTTCTATCCCCATATTGGGCAGCCCACACTTGTCGGGAACCTTTGATTCTTTAGTCTTATCAATAGATGTGTTTCAGAGGCCACACTTAAAACATTTCTCTATTTCCCCTAACCCATTCAAAAAAAATGAAAAAATGAAACAATTCCAAGGTCGAAAAGCCTGGTTAGCTCAGTGGGGAGAACATGCGACTCTTAAACTCAGGGCCGTGGGTTCGGTTCCCACATTGGGCATCCTTGCTTGTTGGGAACCGTTAAACAGTCTTATCAAGGCCACACTGAAAACATGGAGTATTTCACATGGCGATGTGGCCTAATGGATAAGGCACCTGACTTCGGATCAGACGATCCCTTTCATAGTCAATTTAACGTGTCATGCTTTGAAATCAAAAACTTGACTTCAGTCTGAACCAACTCTTGACTGATTGATTGAACTTTATTCATCCCACAGCAGGGAAATTCACTTGTCACAGCAGCGCATATCAGTGCAATAATAATACGAGTGCAAGAATAAAACAAGTGCCAGAATTACAAAAAAGGGTAAATAACAGACAAGGATAAACACAAGTGCTGCTAGTAGAGACGAAACACATTCATTTTATCAGGCGGCATGCATGTTGTAAAGTCTGACAGCAGAGGGAATGAAGGACCTGAGGAACCGTTCCTTCCTACACCGAGGGTGCAAAAGTCTGCCGCTAAAGGAGCTGCTCAGGAACCGCACACTCTCATGGAGGTGGTGAGAGGTGTTGTCCATGATGGATTTAAGCTTAATCAACGTCCTCCTCTCACCCACAACCTCAATGGAGTCCAGGGGACAGCCCAGAACAGAGCTCGCTCTTCTGAGCATCTTATTCAGTCCCCCCCTGTCCCGGTCACTACTGCCCCCACCCCAGCAGACCACAGCGTAGATGATGGCCGAGGCCACCATAGAGTCATAGAAGGTCCGGAGGAGAGCCCTGCACACACCGAAGGACCTCAGTCTCCTCAGCAGATGGAGGCGACTCTGGCCCTTTTTGTACAGGATATGGGTGTGATCAGTCCAGTCCAGTCCAGTTTGTTGTTAAGGCGAACACCCAGGAATTTGTAGTTCTCCACTACCTCACTGTCCGATCCCTGGATGTTCATTGGAGTGAAGATGGGTGCTGTCAAACGCACCTCTTGCAATCAGGTGCCCCCGGCTTCCCAGTAACGGGTTCGTTTTAGCCGGGTTCGGAGATTCGTCCGTAATCTAACCACCCGAGTTAAATTAACTCCTCCGGAATCAATCTAATTTCTGTACGACGCCAATCCCTCTCAAGTCACCCGAAGCGCGTGCCGAGTAACTCAATTCGAGGCAGGACTTCGAAGTGACCGCATCGTATTGATGGCTCCCCGCTAATGTTTGAAGTTCTTATTCGTTACGGATATTTTTTAGATGTCTTTGTTAAGACCTCAGGGATTCGTTTGTATAGCGCACCCAAGCACTAGTTTTGCCGAAGTAAATGTTCATACGGGTCCGTTCCACTTGGTCGCTCATGCAGCGAGCCGACCAACTTTTTTATTCGAAAGAGAATCGAATTAATAAAAGTGTGACAATTATAGCATTTAAGAAGAAAATTAATGCCCTTTATATTATTAATTCTAACTTCGTATACGTAGATCTAGCACTTGACCGTCGGAGTTCTTCACCCCACTTAATTGCTTCGAAGAGAATAGCGACTTTCTTACCGAATAAAATTGTCGTGCTGTCTTTAGATTTGCCCAATAATTAATTTGGAAGGCAAGTCTATTTTTTGATCGTGTCCTATTTAACTTTTGACGCGGCCCGACAAAAGGGGAACTGGGCCGCGCCCGACGGACAATCGAAATATTTTTATTCTCCTCCAACTCCACTGATTTATTTCAGCCGTCGTCGTTAATTTATTTAGAAGAAGTAAATTTCCAACAATTCACTTCTAACGAAATCCACTCCTCCTTTAAATATTTACGAAAGTTATTTAATTCTCTAACTGGCTCAGAGTTACTGTTTACACGGCCCGTCAAAAAAAAAAAAAAGGGGAACTGAGCCGCGCCCGACGGACACTGAAATATTTTTATTCTCCTCCAACTCCACTGATTTATTTCAGCCGTCGTCGTTAATTTATTTAGAAGAAGTAAATTTCCAACAATTCACTTCTAACGAAATCCACTCCTCCTTTAAATATTTACGAAAGTTATTTAATTCTCTAACTGGCTCAGAGTTACTTTTTACACGGCCCGTCGAAAAGGGGAAGCGGGCCTGAGCCTTTCAAATAGTCAAACAACTTTTCGTTCTACACAAAATAATAATCCGACTTAAACACTTCCGTTGATTTATTTTATTTAAATCGGCCCCAAACCATCGGTTGCATATTCAGTACAAATCCGCGTACAACGAAGTAAGTAATATACAAAACACATTTATTGAAGAAACATGGAATAAAATTACAAATCTCAATTACCCCAGAAACTGAACAATTTCACTCACTGATACCCGTGTTAATAAAATCATTCAATCCCAGAACAATTCGATTGCAAAACACAGTTCATAAAAAAGGGAAGCGGTGATTACCAGCTGCGTGCTATTTTTGGTGAAAGCAAAGTCGAGTGATCAGTTCGATCTTGCTTCTAAATCCAAATTAAAGAAACAGGCTGGCCACGAGGAATCCGGCGGCCCGATGACTATTCCCCCCTCACGCTAAAATACATAAAAAATATAAATCCCTCTCACCTATTTCTCTATAAAGTTGTCCAGTCCAATTTTTGGGAGTAAATCCAAGTTAATTTCAGTCCAGCGATCCTGCGTCTCACACAAAGATCTTCGGGACTTTGGAAAAAATCTTGAAACTCCTCCGGGCCTCTTCACGTATAAGCGCTCTTTTGGGGAAAAAAGCCCTGAGGCTACTCCAGCAGGACCTTTTATAGACCTCTCCGTCTCCCCCCTCCCCTTTCTTTTCTCCTGTACTTTCCCTATAGGGTAAGACTGCCCAGTTTTCTCACGCGTATAGAAGGGACTGTCCAGAAATCCCACGCCTATGGAGGGACTGGCCTTTAGCAGCTGTTTCCGCCCTGACCACGCAGTACTTTCCACCAAATGCACAGCTAGTGGTAAAACCTTTCACTTCCCCTTTTCACCTTTGACCTACTTTCTGTTACATGACTTGTTTTCACCTTTGACCTACTTTCTGTTACATGACTTGTTTTCACCTTTGACCTACTTTCTGTTACATGAATTGATCGAATTGACAAATAATATTGCTTTAAAGCGGTTACAGAGTACATTTTTAGCCAAACAAAAAAATCAAAAAATTAAAATCACATAATAAACATTTCATTTGTGCTTCTCCAAACAATTTATGTCACGCCACTATTTTCAGTGACGGGTCCCTTGATCGAATTGACAAATAATATTGCTTAAAGCGGTTACAGAATACATTTTTAGCCAAGCAAAAAAATCAAAAAATTAAAATCACATAATAAACATTTCATTTGTGCTTCTCCAAACAATTTATGTCACGCCACTATTCTCAGTGACGGGTCCCTTGATCGAATTGACAAATAATATTGCTTAAAGCGGTTACAGAGTACATTTTTAGCCAAGCAAAAAAATCAAAAATAAAAAACACATAATAAAAATTTCATTTGTGCCTCCATGCGTGACTTACACTCTGACACCGTGTTCCTCTTTTCTATTTTAACTGGTCTGGCTTATTCTGGCCTCTCTTTTGGTCTCATGTTTTGGTCTGGCGCCATCTTTTGGACAAATTTGGAAATATCAGCTCTGTCAATTTATCCCTGTGAACAATCCATATTCTACCATTTGGACCATCTCTATCTCCATGTTACATGACACCCCCTCCTTGGATTGAAAAACAGGTATAAATTTTCTCTGCTCACTCCCTCCCCCGTTACGAGCTAGGCAGTCATGTCGTCGTCTCCGTCTGAGATACTCACGACCTCAGCGGTTGTTGAAGTAGGGCAGGCCGCCATATCACCTTGTCTGGCGATCTCCGCGAGGGCGTTGATCAGGCGCGACAACCGACCAGCAGCGTTGTCGTCGTCAGCGTGGTCCTCCACCGCGAGGGCTCTCAGCACCGGTGGCGTTGAATTCCCTGTGGCCACACTCTCGACATCTGCTTCCTCATCCTCAGCCCCGAGGTCGCTCTCGCGTTCTCTGTCTTGAGCCTCATCGTCGTCCTCAGACCCAGAAGGAGCTGCATCCACATCCAGCGGGCTTATCAGCCGTACGGGGCTGGTGGGCGAGTCGAGGGGAGGACCACCACCGTAGCCAGGCCCTCCATACATACGGCTGTCGTCCGAATCCCGACGCCTCATGGAATCCTCGCCTGGCTCTCTGTACCGTCCTCCTCCCCGACGCGCAGGCCGGACAAGCCCCACAGGGGCCTCGCTGGGTATCACCACAGGTCGGTGTGCTCCATATTCCGCGTTCGGGTGGGTGTAAAAGTCAGCCGGGAGAAAGCGATGAGGAGCGCTCACCGCCAGACAGCGCCCACATTGCCAATGCGAAGTGATGCATCGAGTGCCGTTCCGTTGACGCCAGGTCAGGTGAATCAAAGGCCAGATGGTGCCGTGGGTTCTTCCTGCTCCTTGCGTGAGAACCGTACATGCTGTTAGGGGCCCTCGAGTTGTCTCTAGCAGAGTCGCGGTGATCATCAACTCCGCACATCCTTCCCATCCGAGATGGTCCAAGCTGGACTGCTCTCCCTCTTTTACATACAGACCGTCAGGGACCAGCCAAGTCAAACTAAAGCCGGCCTGATAACAACAGCTTCCCACATAAGATCTCCCGATCACCCAGGCCAATTTCATATGGCTCATTCCGCACAGGATGCATTTAGGTGCATCCCCAAACCAGTGTACAGTCTGTAAAACATGGAAGCACAAATTTTAACATTTTTCATCAAACAATCACCCCTCTGCCAGCCCCTTGGTATACAATAGGGGGGCTTCTCTGCGGCCGTCCTCCCGCCTCTCGGGGCGGGAGGGGGAAAAAAACAGAGTATGTAAAAAACCAGGTTATCATTACCAATTGGTCCACCACTTCGACCCAAAGTAACACAGACAATGACCCCCATATCACGCACCAGAGTACGAGCTTGGCCGTACGCCATCTCCACGCGACAGAGGTGCGTGCATGCTGGTCAAGTCCGGCTACCATCTTTATAACATACATGGCCATTCCTATTACCAATATCGCTTCCAATATGACAACCCCAAACACGACATAGTAAACAAAAATTGACACCACTTCCAAAACACTCCACAAAATAAGCAATACAATTTCGGCAATACCTCTGGGTGTATCAGGGTCAACATACATTCGGCCATGCATGTAGACTACAAAAAGACCCAAACCCATCGTGTGTCTTGTGTATAAAAATCTCAAAATCAAAACCTTGAATATTGATATGACCAAAATTACAGGGCGAGTGAGTTGTTGCAAATCCCAAGACCCAGAACAGCAGTAGGCTGTCCAGATACTGAATAAAACCCAATATTGAACTTCGTTACTCACTCTCATTGCTCCTGGCCTTCCCCTCGGATCTAAATACCCACTTGAGCTGTTTGTTGCCATTATTAGTTTTAGTTCCCTTTTTTTTTTTTTTCTCTCTCTGTCGTAGTCCCTGTCTCTGAGCTGTCAGGCTCGAATGCCCGACGGCTGCCCGACTTCTCCTTTTAATACGACGTTCCGACCACCCCTCTTGCGGGCCGTCATTTGCCTAACTAGAGACGCCCCTCTTTCGCGGGGGTCGAATAAGATCTTCTTAATGCTTCCTTTTATGGCAATGCACAGAGTCGTTGCTATCCCTATCAATGCAAACCCTACTAGCACCCACGCCCAGATTGGCCCCAGTACCATTTCCAACGCACCAGTGATCACGTCCCCAAAGGCCTCAACCGCGGCACTTGTTGCTGACTGCAGCGCCGCCCCTATCTTCTCATACCAAGTGCAATCATGAATATTGTCTCCATGACCACATTTTATCCAATGCTCTGACGGGGAGAAACATGTTCCATTATTGAAAATTCTATTGGGGCCAACCCAATCAAAACCTATAAACTGCCGCCCCTCACACAGACTCTTTCGGAACGCACGCCCCTCAGCAATCTGCATCAGCGCAGGCAGCCGATAGGGGATAGACACTGGCTTGCCTAAATTTAGCAATCCTTCATTTTGTACCCAGGTACTACAAGGCACCCGGTCTCTAGCGGGCTGCCGCCTCCACCTGTTTTGTGGCGAGACGTACTCCCACAAAGCCCCTTCCACACTTCTGTATCTCTCATCTTGATATTTATCTAAACAATATTCTTTCCAATTAGGCAGTGTAACACATTGTTCACGAGCTAAGGCAATCAAACATTTTGTTTTCTCAGTGTTACAAGTCATCGCCCAGGGCCGAGGATTCACATAGATATATGGGGAATATATTCCCGTGGGCTTGATATCAGTCTCTTTTGAATATACTGTTGACATATATTGGTATTGAACCCAGTAATTTGTTGTTACGTTTAAACAGGGTATAACCCATTGCTTCATCTCGTACCCGTTAAATCCCCACCATGTTTTGGCGGGGTCCCGAACGTTTATCTCAGACCATGCCTGTAAAATTCCTTTCACTGTTTTGTTTACTAAGAGACTGGCACAGTTGTGAACCCACCTGGTGCCCAAGACGGATCGCTTGATCTCATCCAGGTCACATCTTGGTGACCTCCCAACTGTCCACTCCCTCCCATGCAATCCAGCATAAATTTTGCCCACTACACATTGGTCAATTTTATCAAATTCTCCCGGAGTTACCGTCAACAAATCGGCAGGAGTGGGTAACCGTTGAACCCATAAGTGCCTTGCCGATGGGTACAACCGGTGTCTGCCCTGGTCACTGCTGGGCACAGCGATCTGTCTCTGTTCCTGCCATAACCAGGGAAATGAACTATTTAGCCAAAATTCAAAATCCACTGGTTCCTTATTTGGGTTGAACTTCCTCCCTCCCCTTGTTGACACTGCGACAGGGGACTTCATCTTTTGGAATTTATAGGCCCACATTATCACATGATAATTATTCTCACAAAATTGTCCCACATTAAAGTAACACGCATTTAACCTACTAAAAACTCTCTGACAGTCCCAAAATACTGGCTTCTGGCTGTCGGACAGGCTTCTCGGCACCCGGTTAAGGCGACGCTTACTTGAATAATCCTGAGTTTTTTCACAAACCAAATCTAAACAACTCCAGCACGGCTCCCATCCGGGATAAGTGCCACGGCACGTGGAGTTTTTCATTGGGGCCGGGAATGAAAATTCATCCGGCCTTTTCCCACTCTTTTCCCAATACCCTCCTTTTGATTCGGGCAACGGGACACACGAGGCATTGCTATACCATTCCGCATGCTCCTCGCCCACTTTTAAAATCCAATTTCTTTTAACAATTTTCTCTTCACGTTTGTTCTTGCAAATCAAGCTTATCGTTAGATTAGCAAAGTTTTCTGGCGCTTTGAAGTACCTCATATCACAAGCACTGATGTTACTTATTTTTTGCCCTGTCCAATTCACGAGACCCAAATGATCGGGAAAGTGAGTTACTTCACTCACTATTTCCCTTTTTGTCTTATATCGTCTTTCCTCCTCGTCTCCTGCGCGCGGAATTGCTCCTGGTTCCAGTGGCAAGGCTATCATCTTCTCTCGTCGTCGCAGCACCGATGTCCAATATTGTCTGGTAGCGATGTCTGGTGCTATGGATGTATTCCATTTCACGGTGACGCTTCCAAAGTCCACTGCCCAACAGGTTTGATTGAAGAGCCTCGTTCCATCGTACTCGATATTGATCATCTCCATCGGATCATAGCGGGCCGCGCTCTTCCAAAGTGTGAAGCTGAGTAGGATGCCTGTCAAAATGACTGACAGTATTATAGCTGTCAGCCAATCCGTCATCAGGGTCTTCTTCCATGATATCGCTGGCTGAGGAAAAATAGATGGTCTCCATTCAATTGTGTTCCAATCCATTGGAGGGTTGTCTGGTAAATCCGGTGGTTCGTCGCAAAAAGGCGAAGTGCTGGGAATCTCATACCCGCCGTCTGCACATAAAGTTATTCTTCGCCTTTCAAAATTTGGCTCTGGATTCCTGCTCACGGGAACTGAATTCGCGTAGAGTGGCTCCAGAGCTATCCATTCCCGGTTTGCATAAATCTCTTGTTCCTCTTGCGCAAAAAACGGATTCCTCCCGTTTTTCCCATCGTTGTCTGTGGAAGCCCCGGTCCCGGGGCTCAGCCTACCCGCTGGTTCCACCGGGTTGCACTCCCCACTCTCCAGGCTCATTGTTCTCTTCCTCTTGACTCCGCGCGGGAAGTTCATGGTTGGTCACTTCTCAGGGCTGAATGAAGATCTGGTTCTTCTCTCCCGGCTTTATAGGGGATCTTCCAGCCCCTCCTCCTTCCCTGGCTCCTCCCTTGTGCCAAGGAAAACGTCCACCTCCTTGGCCAAGGTGGTCACTCCTTCCGCTGTCCCCGTCTGGTTTTCTTTCTATTATTGATTATGTACAGTCCATTAATGATACATTGTTATCATACTTTTATATACACATGTATACATACACAATTACATGTCTATTCATTTACATATACACGTATGTACACATTCTTCTCTTTTTTTTTTTCAGTTGTCTCCCCCCTGGGAATCTGGCCGCCTCCACAGCTTAACCAACCCCTCCACTGCGGCTCGACCCCTTTTTTTCTTTTGAGGGTCTGTCTCTTTAGACCGCAGTGTATAGTAGGAGGCCGCTTGAGCCAACGTTCCTAGCGGCCTATCAGAGGTGGACGGCCCTGGTTCCCCCGGCCTGGTGTCTACCGCATCTTCTGCCATGTTGCTCTCTTGGCCACCGGATTGTTTTCTGGTTTCGGAGGCTTTGCGCTTCATTTCTGCCAGCACTGGACATGTCTTAAGGGTGCGGTGACGCTCCGGACCCCATCTGGTGTTTCCTTTTCCATCACATCCCGGCGTGGGACACACCTCGAGGCTCCCCACATAGATCGGACAAGCTCTAAATGAGCGGTGGTAAGTTGCCCCTGGTCGTGTGCTACCGCTTCCGTCGCAGCCAGGAGTAGAGCAATTTGCCGGATACAATTTCGTCCAATCAAAAGGGGTCCAGTCCTGTAGAATCTTCCCGGGTCGGTCACTTACGCCACCACCTTCCGCCTTTGGAAACAGGTTTTCCTTCTGGACTCCTGTCTCTGGCGGGAGAGAAGTTGTTGGCTTTTCCACTTGGATTCCTACTTCTAGCGGGAGAGAAGTGGTTGGATTTTCCACTTGGACTCCTACTTCTGGCGGGAGAGAAGTGGTTGGATTTTCCACTTGGACTCCTACTTCTGGCGGGAGAGAAGTGGTTGGATTTTCCTCCGTCACCAACGATTGGAACATGCTTCCTCCAGCTGGACATCCCTGTGTCCACTCCTGGCTGGGACCTTTATCCCATTCTCTTGCTTCCGACCGGTCAAGGTCATCTGTCTCCTTGGCCTTTCTTTGAGGTTCTATCGCCGCTACCGTGCCGTGCTCCTTTCTTGTTTGTATTTGTTCACTAAGAACATTCCGCATCTGGGACCCGGCGTTTCTTATGGCTACAACTTGGCTAAGCCTTTTGGCCTCCAATTTGATTCCCAGTGAATATATTCCTTCGTAAGGAATGATGGCCATTTTCACTGTAATCCTTACCAGTGCTGCTTCACCCTCATTCACTATAAGGACTGATCCAACTTTATTCCCAGGGGCAAAACAGTATATTCCTTTTTTTGTCACATACTGGAAGTCCTTGTTACACATGTCCAAAATACTTCGATAGCAGTACATGTTGCTCACAGTCGGGCTTGTTTCCGCAGGGGCTGCCTCCACTTTGACCAATGGTGCGTCCTTGCACGCCAACAACTGGGCTACAGCCCGAGCCCAAGTCATGGGCCTCCAGGGTCCCTCAAGCAGGTCCCCAAGGACTGCGGTTCCTCCTGCGGAAAGAACCGACTCACGAGCAAACAAGGCCATTTCGTCGGCCTCTTCTGTATAACTGTCGGGGGCAGGCCGGCCGACTGGCCTTGGCCAAGGCCAACAATGGCCCAAGGCCAGATAAAGGTTCTTCATGGCCTGATTATTATCATATGCCGGCCAAGATGCTCCTCCCAACACTGGATAGAGGGTCGCCAGGGGGGTCATTGCCCTGGTGATTTGCCATCCCTCTGCTTCTCCGACTTTCAATAATTTTCCTCTTGCCATGTGCTCTAAACACATGGGGCAATATTCCAGCTCATCGCCGTCCCAAATACACGTGCACGAGCTAATTTGTCGAGCCCGTACATCCGTAGTTGGTCCGATCTCCCACTGTGAAAAGAACACCATTCGTGTCAAAATGGTAATTCGACACTGGTGGCATATCATGGCATCTAACACTTTGACTGGAAGCTTGTCCTCATTCCTCTGGGCAAATTCCAGTTCTCTTACATCGGTGGTCAGTACCGGTGGCATCATGAAGCCTACTCCCGACCACATAGTAGGCAACAGGTTGGGTGTCAAACAAATGACACACGCTTCGTCGACCCATGTCCAGTGAAAATGTTCTGGTCCACCGGGTGTGCTACCCCGCTTGGCCAATCTCACCAGATTTAGGGCTCTCCCGGTTTGGATCCCATTTGGCGTTCTTCTTACGATGACCGCACCTTTGTGTGCGGCCATGCGCACGAAGGCCGGGATTATTCTGTAGTCCGTTGCCATATGTTATTTAAATTACTTCTTGGCTTGAATCGGGTCAGCCGATAACGGCTTCAGCTGTTCAACTCCTTGGATACCTTTCTTCTTTAGTCGTACTGTGTTCCTGTCCAAGACTTCACTAACGATGTCCGAGCAGTCGTACTTGGCCTTCACTGCCGTGTTGCTGTTCAGGTCCCTTGACTTGATCCACACCTTCTGTCCAACGCTGAACCGACACTTCTCTTTATCCTGGGACGGGCTGTCTTGGGTTCTGCCCACTTCCTGGGACACAAAGAGTCGTTGATTGAGTTCTTCGGACGGGGAGGGCCGGCTGCTCCTACTCCTCCCGTTCAGGTCTGCAACCAAATCAAGTAGTTTAGTACTCCACTCTTTCCCGTTTGCATTTTTTCCCAACCAGGTTTTGACTAGGCCAATACTTCTTTCTGCCACTCCATTTGCCTGTGGTGTATAGGGAGGCGAATAGACTCTGACTATTCCCCACCTACGACACCATTCGTCTACCTGGGCGTTTTTGAAATGAGTTCCATTGTCTGTTCTCAACTCTTTTGGGATTCCTAGCCACATGCACCCATCTTCTAGTGTCTTGATCACACTGTTTGCATTGGCTTTTCTCACTGCTTTCAGCCCGACGTGTCCTGACATCGAGTCTACCAGCACAACCAGGTATTTTTCACCCTTTGCGCCACTTATTCCCATGGGGCCAGCTACGTCCATACAAACCGAGCCCCACGGCACAGTACTCCTGATCGTCAATCCGTCCGTGCGTCGTCCTCTTCGCCCTGCGTTGTATTTGTTGCACGGATTACAATCCCGCAGAACCGCACGAATCATTCGGTCAGGGACCCAGAGTTCCAGCTTCTCTAACTCTTTCCGCGTAGGCAGTGGACCCGCGTGGCCTAGTGCTTCATGCACTGCCGACACGACTTGCCTCACGCTCTTGTCTGGGACCACTTTTCCGCGAGGGGTCTTGTCCCATTTTTCTGCTCCTACAACTATTATCCTTCTTTCCTGGACGTATCGATCAACTTCGTTATTCCCTCTCCAATGAGCTCCTTCTTTTACATGAGATTTCTGGTGAACCACATCCAGACTCAAATTTAGCCGTAACTCAGCTATTTTTTTCCACACTTCATAGTGGGCCACTAGTTTTCCTTTCGCGCCCTCAAAGCCATTCTCTTCCCAAATGGCTAGATCGAACTTGAGAGCTTGCGCGCAATAATGACTGTCAGTTATAAGTCTTACGCGTCCAGCGTGATTTTTTTCTGCTTCTAACAGTCCTTCCAGCACTGCCGTGGCCTCTCCTGCTTGCGCGCTGCCGGGTGTCTTTCCTTTGCGGCGGCAACGCTCCACTCCATTCTGCTTCAGAATAAACCCCCAGTGGGCATTCTGCTCTCCTTCCTTTTTTGACCCATCGGTGTAAAGAGTCCATTCATAGGGCTTCTCTTCATCCATATTCTTTTTGGGTATCGGCTTCCTTGTGGAGGTTGTATTTGGTCCTATTTCTAAGTCGGGGTCTAGTAGGATGTCTTCCCATCTGCCCCATCGGATGTTGGTCGCTTTAGTGCTCTCGATTGTAGTCTTTCTTAGAAAACGATGCACGTTACTTCCGGTCTGGACTTTGATACCTTGTCCCTGGGCCAGGTCTTTTAAATTACTCCAGTACCTTGCCAACACTGCAAGTTCTTTCTCCTCCTGGGGGAATTTTTTCTCGACGCTGGACAGGGTGTACGTCCACAAGGCCACCAAACCGGCACCTTCGTTGCTGACCGACACCATTGCATCATTTTCTTCGCACTGCACCTTTGCGACCAGTCTTCCTGTCAAACTTCGTGGCTCAAGCCGCACGGCTTCTCGGACGGCCTGTTTCAAATTATTCAAGTTCTCATTGTCTTTGTCTGACCACTGCCACTTTGTTGGTTTCTGGCCCTCCGGTGTTTTCTTCAAGCGGCCGTACAGCGGCCTTGCATGTTTCTGATAGTGAGGAATATGATCCCGCACATAATTGCACAGTCCAAGTATTCGCTGCAACTCTGTTTCTGATCTCGGGGGCGAAATCTGTTCAATTTTCTGTCGAAATCCTTCTGAGATTCCTAGGTTCTCAGTCACTTGGAATCCCAAGTAATCCACTTGGAATCGAGCTAGTTGGCATTTCTTGAGATTCAGCTTGAGGCCGGCAGCGGAGACTCGTTCCACCACTTTCTGCAGCAAGTCCAAATGTTCTTCCTCTTCGTCATTTGAAACAAACACATCATCGATGTACACCGTAACATCCAAACCACTCAAAACTTGTAAAACCGCTGATTGAAACACATTTGGGGAGTTTTTGTATCCTTGTGGCAATCTTTGCCACACGTATGATTTCCCTTTATGCGTGAATGCTGTTTTTCCTTGTGATGTTTTGGCCAGTCGTAGTGAAAAGAACCCGTTTGCTAAATCAATGCATGATTTGTATTTCTTCACTCTTAGCGTCTTTAGGGATGCCTGGGGATTTATGAGGCTAGCTCGATTAGCCACCGTCCGGCGGTTAAGAGCTTTAAAGTTGATAACTGGCCTCCATCCTCCCCCGGACGCCTCTGGTTTTTTCACTGCCTGAATCGGGCTGTTGGTCACTGGATTTGATTCTTCCCGAATGATGCCAAGCTGTAGAAGTTCCTTCACGATTGTTTCCATTTCAGCCACTGCTTCGGGATTCAAGGGATATTGTCTCACCGGTGGATGCACTCCTCCTTCAATTGTGTGGATGTATTTTGATCCAAGGTCACCACAGTCGTTCTTGAAATACGCCACAGCTGCCCTTTCCAATATGGCGGTCAGTTTCTGCTTCCCATCTGGAGACAGGTCGCTGTTTTGGACCAATTGGATCCGGACGGAGTCCACATCCACAGGTTTGTACCACTCATTCAGTGGCATGGTTTTAGTTGGACCCACTCGGACTGTTTTTGCTTTAATATTTTCCAACCTTGCTTTTACTGGCTGACGCTGATGTGCTGGTTTTTTCAGATCTTCGGCGTCTCTTAATGTCAGTAAATTGTGGGGCCCTTTCACCCAAACGATTCTTTTCCAGACTCCAATTGGCATGCTGGTCACTGATCCATCTGCCATCATAACAGTTAGGTGTCCTATCACTTTCAAGGCTTTGCGGGTCATCGACACCTCAGCTCCGGTATCTACCAAATATGGAGTTCCATCAATTTCAGTGTAGAGATTGTCTCCCTCTCTGTACACGCCTGACAGGGTGACCCGCGCCTCTTTTTCACTTATTTTCTGGGCCCAGCAGGGGCCGCAGCCTTGCGAGCCTCTGCCAGGGCCTTTCTTTCTTCTGG
Organism: Syngnathus scovelli; assembly: GCF_024217435.2. Taxonomy (NCBI): domain Eukaryota; kingdom Metazoa; phylum Chordata; class Actinopteri; order Syngnathiformes; family Syngnathidae; genus Syngnathus; species Syngnathus scovelli. Next base: position 12,789,027 of record NC_090861.1, read on the forward strand.
TGACATTTTGTCATACACATCTTTTGCCACATAACCAGTTGAATTCACTTTACCATAAGGGGGTTTGGGATTCTCTCGGGTGTTTTGTCTCTGATTATCATTAAATTTTTGCCCCTTCCCATAAGTTGGCTGTGGTGGTGGTTTCCGACTTGCTTGTGTATCTTCTGTGCGAGTGCGAGTGCTGCCCGATGGATTCGGCTTTTGTCTCTCCATGTAGTGTTTTGTTACTCTGTCCCATTTCTTTATGGATTCTTCGATTCGTGCCAGAGTTGCCTCCGCACCCAGCTTCACAAAAGTGGTGTCCTTGTCCTCGGTAACTGCTCTCAATACTCGCACGTATCTGTTTGGGCTTATCACTTGTTTCAACTTATGCCACACATTCAGCAAGGTGAGACCCTGTTTTAATGCTTCTTTAGCTCTGGTTATATGTGCATCTTCGTCATCTTCTTCATCATCCACCCACCTCTGGTAGGCTTCCTGGGCTGTCTCATCCCTTCCAATGGGCTCGGCTGTAATATATTGCAGCCACAACTTCTTTGACAACTCTCCGCCCGGACCGTCTTTGATTACTGGCCAAGTTGCCAATAAATATTCTTTGACGCTTTCTTTTTGGTACTTTACGCGTACCATTCCTTTTAAAGTTTTAAAGGCTCGTGTCTCTCTTTCCAGGTCATTTCCGGGCATCCCTGTATTTTCCAGATAAGTCGCTCCCAGTTGTGTGGTGCTCGGCTGAGCTTGTTGGGTGAAGTTTCCAATTATGTTGGTTTGTGTGGACATTGCGGGATTAACAGCGTGTGTGTCCAACTCTTCACACGCTCTTAGTTCTGCTTGAGCGGCATCATATACACCCTGCTTCATCCTCCGCAACAATACGTCATACATTACGGTCACAAAGCCTTCCCTAAAATTTTTTGTCAAATCTGTGTAACTTACTAGGGTGTGGTAGGCTGGTGTGTTTAACACATTCATCGCCTCCCTGTAAGTTAGCTTCACCAGGACGTCTATATTTCCTTCTATTTTTTCCCACCAGGCTGGTGGGAAGGGGTATTCTTTCTGCCTAACTTCTGGGATATAGGTTTTCCTTCCATCCTTGGTTTCCACCCATCCTAATTGAACCTCCCTTGCCAGCCTTTCCGAAGCCTGGAAGATGCTTAACACCGGCTGTTGCTTCTTGAATCCTTTCCGGGTTGCTCCTAGCACAACTCTCGGTGGGGGGTCATTAGGATCAGGAGGGCCCACTGCCGACATCACCGAAGCCTGATTTTCCTCTTCGGAGACCACGTCATCACTCGAGGTGGCCGCCTCCCTGTCTTCTCCCTCTCCATCATTATTACCCTCTTCCTCGTGGGATGTATGAGCATGTTCAGTGGCCCCAACTCCGGTGTTCCTTGATTCTATTTGTTGACGTGGGCCCTGAACCGTGGAGGGTCTGTTTTTGGGAGTAGACGTCAGGCGTGCTCGGTAAGAGGTACCAGCCACTTCTCGGTTTGATCTTAAAACCACTCTCCTCTCTCTTTCAATTCTTCTCCCTCTTTCCTGAGGTGGTTTCTCGGGAGCCGGGACCTCAGTTGGTGCCGGATCCGGCCCCCCCGGTTTAGTTATCTCTGGGTTGATTTTGTGGGTCACGGTTTCGTCCTCATCCCCTGTAGTTGGGGATGGTGTCCTGGACCGTACGGTCCTCTTTTGCAATTCTGGGGTAGCACTTGCGGCTGCCCCTTTTTCTTCTTCTGTTCGAATTGTTTTGGCTGATGGATGAGGCAAGACTGTCACCTTACGTTTTGTTTGCTGTTCCATCTTCTGCTCTTTACGAGCCACCTGTAGCGCTTGGTCATATGTGGCTTCCAGGGCTACCAATTCCCTTTCTCTTCTTTGAGAGGCTGATATTGCCAACACCAACTCCAGCCCTTCCACTGCTGTGATCGGGGTGGATATCTGCAGTTTATAAGCTCCTGCAATTGCTGTTTCCGCAATTTTCCATGACATCCGTCCAGATCTAACGCCATTTACTTCCGTAACTATTCTTCTGGCCCCCCTCTCGATGGCAGCATCCACCGCTCTCTCCAGAATTTTTGTCATCATCTTCAGGTAATCCTGCTGGTCCAGGTCCGCACTCCACTTCTGCACGACGGCATGTATTATCATGTGATATTTTGATCTTCCCCCACTTGTGAAGATGAAGGTAAGATCCTCCGGGACATGTTCCATCTGCCGTCTTGCATCTTGTAGGTCCTCAATATATTTTTCACCGGCCATCAACCTCATCCGTGAATCAAAGGTCTGGTTCCAGGCACGGAATTTGTCGTTGGTGAAAACAATGAGGGCGTCTCCTGTCAGTGACCAAATATCTCCGACAAACTGGCACATCAGTACTCCGTTGCCCACAATCACTTTCTTGGTTGATTCTTCCGGTAAAGACGGTAGGGGGTCTTTTCTAATAAGGGGATTGAGCTTTGGTGCAAAGGCGCCTTCGCGCCTGGTGTCCTTGGTCTCCCATAGCTCCTCTGTGTCCTTGCTCGTGCCCAACCCTTCTTCCTCTTTAGGCACTTCCTCTTCGTCTTCACTGGAGAATACCGGCTGATCAGTTCTTTTCTCCAAAATACTTCTCATCCTCGCCAGGTGCTGCATGCACTCGTAATAGCGAGGCACTGCCTGCACTTCTCCCGGTAATGGAGTTGCAAGCTCGCTCTGGATGCCAGATTCGTTGGTCAGCATTTTCACTATTGAGTCCAAGTCTGTACTTGTACTTATTATTTTTCTCATATTACATTCCTCCACCATTTTTGCCCCCCATTCACACCAGTCAGGCGCTTCTCTTCGAGTGTAGCCCCTTTCAGGGTGGGCTGACACTATTATTGTTAGTCCATCTTCTCCTGGCTGCTCGGCAAAAAATCTTCCATCTTTCTCGATGGCTTCTTCCATTCGCGTTGAGAGGCATTCCGGCTCTATCGACGGGTTAGATCCCACTATGTACTCAGTCCATTTCTGAGGCCACTTCTCCAAGCCTCCTCCATACAATATTACACATGCTGGTTCCTCATGTCGTCTCAGAGGGTCTGGATTAGACCCCTCCTTTCTGGTTCCTTCCATAGGATTACCAGGTTCGAGGTCCAGTCCTCTTCCACCGCTAGCCATCTCTTTAATGAATAGCAGTTTTTTTTTTTCAGTTGTAGGGTCGAGCTGTGTTCTTTCGAAGCCTTTCCGTGTGCACTCGGGACAGGGACGATACAGCTCTTAGTTACTCAGCGGCGCCTTTTGCGTCGCCTCTACTCAGAACACCAATATGAGAACTCTTGCCTCACTTATTGATGCTCTCAACGGCGGGATGCACGTTTTTTTTTTTTTTCTTTTTTCCCACCAGGTTTTTCTACTGACAGGAAATCCTAACAAGGGTACATTCAACAGCAAATTCTAATTCAAATGTTATTGTAGCGAACAGGAAATGACGACTAATCATCAGCCCGAAGCCCCTCAGCCCTTCAATTCTTGGGAACCTGTAAGTCACAGCAGGTCGCCAACAGTTAAGGGTCATGAACCATATAAGCCTCAGAAGAATCGTTGTGGCCGATTTTTGACTGTCTGGAGAGTATGTACGTTTACTACTCCTGGTGAGCTTCAATTGTCGTCCTCAACAAGCGGAAAAAGGGAAAGGGCGGAAAGAAGGGGAGAAAAAGAAAAAAAAAAAAAAAAAATCCTTTTGTGAGTTCAGCGGACAAAAATCTGTAATCCTCTGATGCGTCCGGGAACAAAAAAATTTGTAATCCACACAGGTGTCCGGAAACAAGAAATTTGTAATCCACACAGGTGTCCGGAAACAAGAAAATCTTGTAATCCACACAGGTGTCCGGGAACAAAAATCTTTGTAATCCACACAAGTGTCCGGAAATAAAAAAATTTGTAATCCACACAGGTGTCCGGAAACAAGAAATTTGTAATCCACACAGGTGTCCGGAAACAAGAAAATCTTGTAATCCACACAGGTGTCCGGAAATAAAAAAATTTGTAATCCACACAGGTGTCCGGAAACAAGAAATTTGTAATCCACACAGGTGTCCGGAAACAAGAAAATCTTGTAATCCACACAGGTGTCCGGGAACAAAAATCTTTGTAATCCACACAAGTGTCCGGGAACAAAAAAAAAATTCGTAATCCACACAAGTGTCCGGAAACAAGAAATTTGTAATCCACACAAGTGTCCGGAAACAAGAAAATCTTGTAATCCACACAGGTGTTCAGCAACAAAAATCTTGTAAGGGGGAAATTAGTATATATTATAAAATGAAATTAAGAAGGAAAAAGGGAAAAAGAAGAGAGGAGAAAAGCCTACTTTTCTTTCTTTTTTATCTTTCAAAATAAAAAGCCCTCTCTTCTGTCGGTCTCCTAACTATCTGCCTCCTCCTCGGCTTTGGTTTTGGCATGAAATCTAAAACATTTGCAGGCTCCTCGTCGACTGGTTCATTTTCTGTATTTATACCCAATATCCGTGCCCATGTACCGGCCCCTCTGGCTTTTGCAAGTTCTGCTGCATACTCTGCGTATACTACAAACATTACTTTCAGCACCCCATACAAGTACAAGCTGTGAAGGAACTCCTCCTTACTCATGCTTAAAGTAATGTGCTGAGGGGCATCGGTCACCGTTTACTATGACACAATACAGTTCTAATCCTCCCGTGCTAATAAGGTTCTTTTCTAGGAAACTCTATTCCTTAAAGAGACTGTACTTATGTCACTCAAGGCCGTTCTGACATTTATTTGTATCAGTGAGCGGAATTAAGACAGTTTCTGGGAAGAAAAAACTGAAAAACTCCACACAGGTTCGTTTTGGAGCTGTGAGCAAAACAAAAAAACAAATGTTCTTCTATTGTCTCATTTTTATTTTTTTTCTAAACTTTTACTCACAACCCCCCTCCTACTCGTTGGGCGCCAAAATGTCAAACGCACCTCTTGCAATCAGGTGCCCCCGGCTTCCCAGTAACGGGTTCGTTTTAGCCGGGTTCGGAGATTCGTCCGTAATCTAACCACCCGAGTTAAATTAACTCCTCCGGAATCAATCTAATTTCTGTACGACGCCAATCCCTCTCAAGTCACCCGAAGCGCGTGCCGAGTAACTCAATTCGAGGCAGGACTTCGAAGTGACCGCATCGTATTGATGGCTCCCCGCTAATGTTTGAAGTTCTTATTCGTTACGGATATTTTTTAGATGTCTTTGTTAAGACCTCAGGGATTCGTTTGTATAGCGCACCCAAGCACTAGTTTTGCCGAAGTAAATGTTCATACGGGTCCGTTCCACTTGGTCGCTCATGCAGCGAGCCGACCAACTTTTTTATTCGAAAGAGAATCGAATTAATAAAAGTGTGACAATTATAGCATTTAAGAAGAAAATTAATGCCCTTTATATTATTAATTCTAACTTCGTATACGTAGATCTAGCACTTGACCGTCGGAGTTCTTCACCCCACTTAATTGCTTCGAAGAGAATAGCGACTTTCTTACCGAATAAAATTGTCGTGCTGTCTTTAGATTTGCCCAATAATTAATTTGGAAGGCAAGTCTATTTTTTGATCGTGTCCTATTTAACTTTTGACGCGGCCCGACAAAAGGGGAACTGGGCCGCGCCCGACGGACAATCGAAATATTTTTATTCTCCTCCAACTCCACTGATTTATTTCAGCCGTCGTCGTTAATTTATTTAGAAGAAGTAAATTTCCAACAATTCACTTCTAACGAAATCCACTCCTCCTTTAAATATTTACGAAAGTTATTTAATTCTCTAACTGGCTCAGAGTTACTGTTTACACGGCCCGTCAAAAAAAAAAAAAAGGGGAACTGAGCCGCGCCCGACGGACACTGAAATATTTTTATTCTCCTCCAACTCCACTGATTTATTTCAGCCGTCGTCGTTAATTTATTTAGAAGTAAATTTCCAACAATTCACTTCTAACGAAATCCACTCCTCCTTTAAATATTTACGAAAGTTATTTAATTCTCTAACTGGCTCAGAGTTACTTTTTACACGGCCCGTCGAAAAGGGGAAGCGGGCCTGAGCCTTTCAAATAGTCAAACAACTTTTCGTTCTACACAAAATAATAATCCGACTTAAACACTTCCGTTGATTTATTTTATTTAAATCGGCCCCAAACCATCGGTTGCATATTCAGTACAAATCCGCGTACAACGAAGTAAGTAATATACAAAACACATTTATTGAAGAAACATGGAATAAAATTACAAATCTCAATTACCCCAGAAACTGAACAATTTCACTCACTGATACCCGTGTTAATAAAATCATTCAATCCCAGAACAATTCGATTGCAAAACACAGTTCATAAAAAAGGGAAGCGGTGATTACCAGCTGCGTGCTATTTTTGGTGAAAGCAAAGTCGAGTGATCAGTTCGATCTTGCTTCTAAATCCAAATTAAAGAAACAGGCTGGCCACGAGGAATCCGGCGGCCCGATGACTATTCCCCCCTCACGCTAAAATACATAAAAAATATAAATCCCTCTCACCTATTTCTCTATAAAGTTGTCCAGTCCAATTTTTGGGAGTAAATCCAAGTTAATTTCAGTCCAGCGATCCTGCGTCTCACACAAAGATCTTCGGGACTTTGGAAAAAATCTTGAAACTCCTCCGGGCCTCTTCACGTATAAGCGCTCTTTTGGGGAAAAAAGCCCTGAGGCTACTCCAGCAGGACCTTTTATAGACCTCTCCGTCTCCCCCCCTCCCCTTTCTTTTCTCCTGTACTTTCCCTATAGGGTAAGACTGCCCAGTTTTCTCACGCGTATAGAAGGGACTGTCCAGAAATCCCACGCCTATGGAGGGACTGGCCTTTAGCAGCTGTTTCCGCCCTGACCACGCAGTACTTTCCACCAAATGCACAGCTAGTGGTAAAACCTTTCACTTCCCCTTTTCACCTTTGACCTACTTTCTGTTACATGACTTGTTTTCACCTTTGACCTACTTTCTGTTACATGACTTGTTTTCACCTTTGACCTACTTTCTGTTACATGAATTGATCGAATTGACAAATAATATTGCTTTAAAGCGGTTACAGAGTACATTTTTAGCCAAACAAAAAAATCAAAAAATTAAAATCACATAATAAACATTTCATTTGTGCTTCTCCAAACAATTTATGTCACGCCACTATTTTCAGTGACGGGTCCCTTGATCGAATTGACAAATAATATTGCTTAAAGCGGTTACAGAATACATTTTTAGCCAAGCAAAAAAATCAAAAAATTAAAATCACATAATAAACATTTCATTTGTGCTTCTCCAAACAATTTATGTCACGCCACTATTCTCAGTGACGGGTCCCTTGATCGAATTGACAAATAATATTGCTTAAAGCGGTTACAGAGTACATTTTTAGCCAAGCAAAAAAATCAAAAATAAAAAACACATAATAAAAATTTCATTTGTGCCTCCATGCGTGACTTACACTCTGACACCGTGTTCCTCTTTTCTATTTTAACTGGTCTGGCTTATTCTGGCCTCTCTTTTGGTCTCATGTTTTGGTCTGGCGCCATCTTTTGGACAAATTTGGAAATATCAGCTCTGTCGATTTATCCCTGTGAACAATCCATATTCTACCATTTGGACCATCTCTATCTCCATGTTACATGACAGTGCTGTCCTCCCGAAGCTCACAATCAACCCCTTCGTCTTGCTGGTGTTGTTCACCTGATGCTGGTTGAGCTCACACCAGCTGACAAAGTCCTTGATGACCAACCTATATTCCAGATCGTTCCCCTCTGCGACATTTCAAACAATGGCCATGTCGTCGGAGAACTTCTGGATTTGGCAGTGTGCGGTGTCGTGGGTAAAGTCTGACGTGAACAGGGTGAAAAGGAAAGGAGCACCCTACCCTGGGGGACACCAGTGCTGCAGTGCACCACGTCGGACTCACTGCGATGTAACCTCACAAACTGCGGCCGGTCGGTGAGGAAGTCCGTTGTCCATGCAGTCAGGCACTGGTCCACACCCGCCTTCTCCATCTTCACCCTAAGCAGTGACGGCTGGATGGTGTTAAAAGCGCTGAAGAAAACAAAGAACATGATCTTCCCAGTGCTCCTGTTGTCCTCCAGGTGAAGCAGTGTTCTGTGCAGTAAATAAATCAATGCATTGTCCACCCCAACACCAGGCAGGTAAGCAAACTGCAGGGGGTCCAGCTGCGCTCCCACTAGTGAACGCAGGTGACCCAGGATGATCCTCTTCATAGTCTTCTTCAGGTGGGAAGTCAAGGCAATAGGCCTGAAGTGGTTAGGCTCCTTGGGGCATGGCACCTTTGATACAGGGACCACGCAGGAGGTCTTCCACAGTACTGGGACCTTGTTCAGGCTCAGGCTTAGGTTGAACAGGTACCTGACCACACCACTCAGCTGGTCCGCACAATCCCTGAGCAGTCTCGGCCAGATGCCGTCTGGGCCCGGGGTCTTCCCTGCTTTGATCTTTCTGAAGTGAACCTGAAGATCTGTAAAGAAGAGGGGGATGTCGGAAGACCGGGGTGATGGAGTGGAGACAGGAGACAGAAGAGTGACTCCGGGGGAGGGGGTTGGTGAGCTGGCGGGGGGGCTGGAGTGTCGAAGGTGGTAGAAAAAGATGCGGAGCGAGGTGAAGGGGTGGGGGGGAGGCGGAATCAAATCTGTTGAAGAACAGATTGAGTTCATGCACCTGTTGGATTTTGTCCACAATTTAGGGAGCGCACTATCTGCGCCTCACGGCAAAAATCATTGCCAATCACCAGTTATCCAATTTACTCACTGTGTGCTCGTTTGATTTCTTCAGATTTAGGAAAATGCTAAGACACTGAAGCAGAAATTAGGCTTACACAGGTTGGTTGAGTTCAATCACAATTCTTGTTCAGAAAGCTCTGTCTTCAGGAAAGTACAATACAGCGCTGGGCCTTTCAAGAGCGCAAAGTCTCCATTCAGAAAAGGCCACCTTCAAGGTTCTTTGGTCAGCTTATATTCAGTCGGCCAGTGTGGGCCGAGTTTGATGGGTGATGAGTCTTTGGGGTGGGGCAAGTTCACAGGAGAGTTTGATTCCATGGGAGTGGGTGCTGGTTCGGTGAGAGCTGGTTCCGTGGGGTTGGGTGCTGATTATGGGAGATTCGATTTGTGGGGGCTGTTGTTGTCATTTCCGTCTTTCAGCCTTGACGATCGTCTTTGGCTTGGCTGTCTCCCTCTGGCACCTGCTGGTTTTATCTCCAAGTGACCTTCCTGTAAACATTCTTGCACATATACTGTTCCACCTCATCCATTCATCATTCTTTCAATTTTGTCATTTTGTACGGAATTATGTGAGCTTTTGGCTGTGACATCATCTACCTATTTATTAATGTTCCCTGACCATGCAAAGTTTGTACTCACCACTTACCATGTTTTTGTTTGTTTGTTCTTTTGATCTCCATGTACTTGCTTACGTCATCATATTCTTAGTTTAATCATGCTTTCAACCATATCTTTTCTTTGTTAGGCAAAATATTTCCCTCTGTCCAGAACGTTCAGTAGTAATCGAAAACTGGTGTCTAGAATTAGTCAAAACATAAGATACAATCAAGTACTGAACATTTTTAGACGACTTTGGCAGTGTCCGTGATTTAGAAAATCATCAGGCATGCATTGAACAGTTCCTTAAGGGTCATTAAGCTATTCAGGCAATATATCAAAAAACATTTGTTATTTCAAAGTGCTCAGAAATATATATATCAGATCATAAAGTTATAAAAACCTTTCTCATTACCACTTATCAAAAATGTCTAGTTATGTCTTCTTTATTGATTTGGTGTGTAGGTATAATTATATGTTTAAAATGTTTCTTTTATTTATTTAATATGTGAATATACTTGTCTGCTTATGTACTTTATTCAATGAGGTTTGAGCCAGGGCTGTGGACTCGGTCGGATTTTTGCACCGAGTCCGGCCTCTTGACCACCGAGTCCGAGTCCGGGTCCCAGTCCGGCTGTCAATTTTTTCCGTTAATTCATGTGACTGCTTCGTCTTTAGTCAAGGCTAATTTAGATCAAAATCTATCAGAACGAACGCAACTGCTTTCACACTGGCTGGTTCGGCTTATATAGGATCCCTTGCTGAGAGGGCGGACGTAAAAGTGAGGCGACGTTCCAATCGGACGTCGGATCGATAACATTTTCCCTGCCCCACCGGAGTTGTGCTAGTTCATAACGTAGATCACTCGAGGCATAGTCATAAATGTACGGTTGACAATTTAACCGATAGAAGTGGATACATTGGAACATAACCTACACTCTAATATATTATTTGACATGGTATTAAATGCGTGGCTTTACAAAAATGGTCATTGAAGCCCACCCTTAGCCCTGAGTGCCATTGGCATGAGGCAAAACGCTTGAAAACACTCTTGCCCAATTAAATAACCATTCTGAAACACGGGACATGTAAGATAATATTTTTTAATCATTAATTACACCATTATAGCTCAGACATTTATCTAAACACAAATAATTAGTGACGACCCCACAACTATCGAAACACATCAATGATATAAGCTGGGTGACATAATCGTCCTTGACATTGGTACATAATGTAAACATTAGCCTAAGTGCAACTCAACGTGGCCGCATTGATCGTAAGCAGGGCTGTGGACAGTATTCCTACTCGCATTCTGAGCAGCATGATGAAAATAAAATTGAACGTGATTTTTTTATTGTCGGACTCGGTGGACTCGGTCAAAATCAGCACCGAGTCTGAGTCCGAGTCCGGCAAAAATGACAGAGTCCGACCGAGTCCGAGTCCCCGAGTCAGAGTCCAAGTCCAGGAATATAGGTACGTTTTGTGTGCCAAATCTTCATTACAGCCAATAGCAGATTTCTGATTAAAGGTACAAAAAGAAAAGCAATGACTATGTGTGTCCGCTGGTTCTTCTCTGCAACACAGGAAGTTTGCATTCACTACAGTTGTGCCCATCGGCAAAAGGCAGCCCCCAACTACCACATGAGTAGCCGACAGGCCTGTTCTAAAACAACTCACTGATGAGGACGTATTATTTTCAAGGAATGTTCTAGAAGTAATCGTTGTTAAAAAAAAAAACACATGATGGTGGTTCTTGGAGATCACTGTTTATATATACACACACAAATATATATATTGAGTCTAGGGAGACAAATACACCGCAAACTGTGGGTAGGTGTCAGGTGATGAGCCACAGAAAAAAATCACAGTTGCCACAGAAAGATGACAAGCCTCATTTTGAAGCAGATCTAAACATCAGGGATGAGAACGGCAAATGAAAAAAAAACACTGATATATTGATCAAAACCAGAGCACATTTCTTGGCTTGCTTATCCGAGTCGACAGCATAGACATGGAGACTTTCAAGGCAAGTTACCCCAAGTTGCGCAGCGGTCTGGGTTAGCTACAACAAACATACACCATAAAGGTCAAGCCAGGTGCCGTGCCATATTCAGTAAAAAAAACCAGGAGGATTCCACTACCACTGGTGGGTGAAGTCAAGAGAGAGCTCCAGCGCATGGAAGCTCTGGGCGTCATTAGTCGGGTGAAGGAGCCAACTGATTGGTGTGCCGGCATGGTGGTCGTGCCCCAAAAGGACAAAAGCAGCATTTGAAGACCTAAAGAAAGACATACCAGCTCTGCCGAACCCCTGAAGCCGACTCACCTAACCCCTAGGGTTCGATCGAACCCAGGTTAAGAACCACTGCTCTAAGGTCTGACGAGACAAAGGCAGTCTACCCTATGATCCCTGGAAAAAGGGAGATGTGGTATTATCGTATGTTGAAACTATAATATTATATAGTTTGTTATTGGAGGTCTCAAATAATGTTGACAGTTGGGGGCTCTGTGGTGCGCCAGGGGCATTGTACTGCTATGTAAGACATGAGTGGGGAGAAAATAAAAAGTTGCTGAATAAAGAAGTTGCATTCGCGTTCATCTCTACTCCGTATAAACACAACAGTCGTGGACTGCGTTCGCGCTCTCCCCTGGTCTTTTTGATTAAAACAAAAATCACACGCAGTCGTACGTACATGGAGTTTAGGTCTGCGGTGCTGTGACACACTGAATGCTTTTGAGCATGTTATTAACTGTACTATGGAACTGTGCATTTGCTTGCTAAACTGTATTAACCAAATTAGTCAATGCAAAATAATATGGAATTACCACGTTCCTGACTCGTCATATGATATGAACGTATCAAAACCTTTTTGTCGGCTGTAGGTCTGTCTTTTTAAGAATACGCCCGATTGTTGTTCCTCATACATCTCAGTATAGATTTCTAGAAAACAACATTTACTTTCTAAAGTAAATTGACAGATTTATATTCAAATGTCAAATATCGAACGCCACCATCACAGTGGAGGTAAATTACACTCCAAACCATGCCAGCAACGAGAAAAGCCTCAATTATTTGCGACACGAGAGATATAGAGCACTTCTGAAATTTGAGAAATCATTTGAGAAATTACGATCGTATTTTGTTCCCTGATTTGAATAAAGTTATGAAATCACACGTTTTCAAATAAAACACAGAGATGGGATCATTTCCCATTCTCTCATACCAAAAGTACACGTACCAAGACATACAACTGTTTTTACCTTCAATACTCATAATAGACGCCCAATCGATAGGTGACGCTGTTTGAAAGAAGGTTTGATCAGGTACCTACAATCCTGTGCGCCAAAGATGTTTAAAGTAAAAAAGACATTAATGAAAACAAAATACTTGTTTAAACCTTCTATTTAGGTTGAGTCCTTGTAAGTATAGTAAATCTATCAACGTCTATTGTTTGTATTAGAAGGACTGGTTGCTACAATTTGAGTGTGAGACCGCCTGTGAATTTGGTGAGACCAGCAGTGACGTGGCCCGTTTTGACCCAGATTATCAGATCTCTCTTTCTTTTCAGATGGAATAAATCTTTCGCCTTTTACTAAAGATTTCCGTGGGAAGGAACAATAAGAGTCTATCTCTACCCATTCTCACCAACGGTTTGTTAGAATAGGCCTCTTTGGCACCACTTTTATGGTTAAAATTCTCTCTTCTATGATCAGCTCTCTTAATCCCTCAAACCCAAGAACCGAGACTACACTTGATTTTAGCCAAAAGGCCGAGAAGCGATGGAGTATGCGAGTGACGGACTCACTTACAGGCTTCCCCGTCTACCCATTCTCAGCAACGGTTTGTTAGAATAGGCCTCTTTGGCACATGTGATTAGCTGGGTAGCTTGAGCTATGCCGTTATATCGCTGCAACCCTTCTCTTGCTTTATTAGCTTTCTCTTCTCTATGACACCCTTTGCACATATGTAGAAGTCGCTCAGAATTCGTTCATCACTAAAATGCAGTCCTCAGGTCCATGTCATATTCGCTACCAATCGGAATGTAACGGACAGATTTATATTCAAATGTCAAATCTCGAACGCCACCGTCGCAGTGGAGGTGAATTACACTCCAAATTCACCTCCACTGCAACGACAAAAGCCTCAATTATTTGCGACACGAGAGATATAGAGCACTTCTGAAATTTGAGAAATCATTTGAGAAATTACGATCGTATTTTCTTTCCCGATTTGTGTCGTTATGAAATCACATGTTTTCAAATAAAACACAGAGATGGGATCATTTCCCATTCTCTGATATCAAAAGTACACGTACCAAGACATACAACTGTTTTTACCTTCAATACTCAAAATAGACGCCCAATCGCTGTTTGAAAGAATGTGTTCGATCAGGTACCTACAATCCTGTGCGCCAACAATGTTTTAAGTAAAAAAGACATTAATGAACACAAAATACTCGTTCGTTTAAACCTTCTATTTAGGTTGAGGCCTTCTAAGTATAGTAAATCTATGAACGTCTATTGTTTGTATTAGAAGGAATGGTTGCTGCAATTTGAGTGTGAGACCCCCTGTGAATTTGGTGAGACCAGCAGTGGGGTGGCCCGTTTTCACCCAGATTATCAGCTCATTCTTTTTTCTCTTCAGATCGAATAAATCGTTCGCCTTTTACTAAAGATTTCCGTGGGGAGGAACAATAAGAGTCTATCTCTAGCCATTCTCACCAACGGTTTGTTAGAATAGGCCTCTTTGGCACATGTGTTTAGCTGGGTAGCTTGAGCTATGCCGTTATATCGCTGCAACCCTTCTCTTGCTTTATTAGCTTTCTCTTCTCTATGACACCCTTTGCACATATGTAGAATTCGCTCTCAGTTAAGACGACAAGGTCACACGTTATCATACAGATTAGGCAGAGTCGCCTCCTTGCAGGAAGGCGGCCCAGAGTAGTATAAGAGCAGGAACCTTGGCGCTGAGAGAGGGACCTTCTTTCGCATCTGGCAGAAAGGGCTCCACAGCTGTGCATCGATCATTCTGGCATACATTAAAGAGTTAAACTGTGAAGGCTGCCTCTTGGTAATTGCTGTTAGCATATCGAGCATTAAAGATAAAGAACCGGGAACAAACCTAGCAGGTTACAGTACGGAACAGAGTGCTGCTCTTCTGGGCACTAATAAATCGGCAAGCTTGTCTGCTGACTTATTTGTTCACTCTTCTTCACCCGCAGTAATGCATGTAGTTCACGACGCATATATGTGTCCCCTTTCAGCAGTCTCTATCCAAATACACAGTGTAGGTACCTATTAAAAGGGTAGTCCCGATGAACATGAAAGGCAAAGATTGATCATTCGCAAAGAACTTTCCATGGTCATCATATGTACGAAAGAGTTGGGCCAGAAGACTAGAGCGGAACTTATGCAGAAGTGCATGGACACCACCTTGTTGAAAGAATAAAACCAACACAATGCATGAATTCACGACAAATGATATACCAGCAAATCAGTAGTACTTCTGCTGTTGCCTTTGCGAGACCAGTTCAGATATGCGTTATCACGAATTTATAAATCATGTGTGTTCGGACCTCCGCAGTGGAGGGAGGCTCTGCTAAACCCCTGAGACCGACTCACCGAACCCCTAGAGTTTGACCGAATCCAGGTTAAGAACCACTGGTTCAGAGGCTGTTATTTCTGCAAAAGGAGGAACTACTAAATATTGATGTCATTTTTCTGTTGGGGTTTCCAAATGTATGCGCCTGCCTACTTTTGTTTAAATAATGATTGTCCACTGTCTGCAAATCCTATAAACTTCATTTCAATTCTCAAATATCACTGTGTTGATCACTGCCGTCATCGGCCATGCATGGATTCGGGCCATCTGATTGGTTCCTTTGCCCCCCCCCCCCCCCCTCCCCCATACACACACAGGAATTGGTTAGGACTTGATTAGTA
This sequence comes from Syngnathus scovelli, assembly GCF_024217435.2. Taxonomy (NCBI): domain Eukaryota; kingdom Metazoa; phylum Chordata; class Actinopteri; order Syngnathiformes; family Syngnathidae; genus Syngnathus; species Syngnathus scovelli. The sequence continues at coordinate 12,804,303 of NC_090861.1, forward strand.
AGTGTTAGGAATCGTTTTGGCTGTCCGTTCAGAGCAAGGAACGAGCCACTAGCCCCACGGGAAGTTGTCATTTTCTGTAAGCTTGCGTGTATGTAAATTTGTCATGGTCCAACGTAAGACTGTTGAGGGTGAATAAAAAATAACTGCAACAAGTTCATTCGGCTATTAACCAGATTCAAACTGGGGTTGCAGCCGCCTCAATGCTATATTATGGCCAACATGCAGTTGCATGTTTAGGGTCTTTTCTCTAGGATCTTCAGCCACGACACTCAAGCAGACCATGAAAGATTGTTGATGTTAAAATGTTGGTGGAACTATCCAATAACTACGCAGATCCGATGATCCCTAAATCTCGAGATGAGACAAAATTGGAAAGACTATTGGTTGACAGTGTCTGTGAGTTACTTCAACCCAATAGTTCACAGAAATTACACATAGCTAATGTTGACCACAAAATGGCATGTGAGCTGGCCAGGAGTCCTGGAATCTTCTGATCTGTAGACAGATGCGTTCGTTATCCATTGCTCCACGAGCCCCACGGGAATATGTGGCTTGTAAGCTTTTGCAAAAATGAAAAAATAAAATAAAAAATGGGTGACATTATTTGAATACGCCATGATGCTTTATCCATTGCGCCACTCGCCCTACAAGTTAAGGCTATCGACCGCAAACGTGTGGAAAATCGTCATTGTCCAAAAGATGGCTGTTTAGCAATATTAAGAAAGGGACAAATTCCACACAGTAATTGGAGTGTGCCATGACCCGGATTCGAACCGGGGTTGCTGCGGCCACAACGCAGAGTACTAACCACTATACGATCATGGCCAACATGTGCATCTTATTAACGCTACTGCATACAGGCCATGATCGTGTAGTGGTTAATGTTCGATTCGAATCCGGGTTATGGTATAATCAAATGACCTTGTTGAATTTGTCTGCTGGTCACTGTTGCTAAACAGCCTTCCTTTGGACAATGACAGTTTTCCACACAAGTTTACAGTCGATACAGTCTTGTAGGGTGAGTGGCGCAATGGATGACACATGACGGCAGATTCAAGTGATGAGAATCGAAACAACAGATTCAAGAGACCCAAGGTAAATGAACACAACCCGTTTCGTTTCAATTGACAGCCCATGTGACATGCACCTCAGATGAAATGGGGCTAGTTGATCAACAGCAATGTTTTAACGAAGGGATCATCTGGGAGTTAAACCCCAGACCTCTCACACCCAAAGCAAGATTCATACCCCTAGACCACTGGTGTCAAACTCGAGGCCCGGGGGCCAGTTATGGCCCACCGTATCATTTTCTGTGGCCCGCAACGACAAATTGCGCATTAAATCTATGTCATACTAACATTGCAAATTGTCGGAACTTTTAAGAATCTTCTTAAAATTATTTTTGAAATATGTGAAAAGTTTCCACGAGTCTGATTTGAAAAAGCAATTATTTGTCAGTTTGTTTTGTAGCTTATACTGTATATAATATGAGGCGTTTATTTATTTGGGTTGACAGTCATAATGGCCCGTCGAGGGAAACTTTGACTACAATGTGGCCCGCGACAAAAATGAGTTTGACACCCATGCCCTAGACCAACGAGCCTCAAAGAAAGCTTGCAGACCATGTTACATTCTGTGTAACATTGGCCTGTCAAACACTCCACACAACGATAGACAACAGTGTTTCAAAGAAGAGCCCGTCCGGGAGTTTTACCCGGGTAATCAAAGAACCCTAGGCAAGAATCATTCCCCTGCACCAATGAGCCCCATACTAGACCAGCTGACCCCATTATATTCCGATTGGTAGCCCATGTGACATGGACCTGAAGACTGAATGTCAGTGATTTAAGTCAAGTCAACAAGTCCGATGTCAGCGGCGCGTTGCAGTTCAAATTTTGCTACAGGCCCATATAACAATATATAAACTATGTATGAAATAACAAAAATATAAACAACTATTTTATCGAACCATGCATGTCACTCCAAATCAATAAATCCATCAGAATCTTCGTCTTCCGTGTCACTTGAGAAAAAAAAAAAAGAAAAAAAAATTGACGCCGGAAAGAATACGTGTGCCACGGACGTCAGACTAGATATATCAAATAAATGTAATATAAACATCAATTTTAACAAACCATCCGTGTCACTCCAAATCATTAAATCCACCGGAATATTCATCCTATGTGTAAAAAAAACCCCAAAATAAACAGCTGTCGATTCCGGACCTACGTGCGGCGCTGATGTCAGCCTCATTTTCAGTTGGCGGCTCCAATTATTCCACAGATCTACATATATAACTATATCGTAGCGTTACAGAAGTACCAGGCAAGACGTGGGTTTGGTAACAGGCCGGCTCTTTATTTCACAAATCAAGAGCTCAACATGTGAGCCAACACACGCAAGCGCCCAGGATCGCTCTTTCCGCCCCCCCCACGCCCTGCTGCCTTCACGGCCTCCCTAAAAAATCGGAAACTACTGAAGTCTAACAACATACACGTTGCTACTCTAAATAAACTACATATCAAATAACTATAAAATAAATAACAAGTTTATCGAATAATCTGTATAACTCCAAATCACTAAATCTCCCGACTTCGGAAGTCAGTAAATGGAACTCATTGTCAGTGAGGCTCCAATTATTCCACAGCCATAGTGCCCCCTCATGCGGTTAAAAAGTGAAAATAACATGTGAAGTGATCAACTATACTAGTAAATAAGTAAAGTGTTAATGATAAAGTAAAAATTTGTGAAAAAATTCACATATAAGTCGCTCCTGAGTAAAAGTCGCCCTCCCACCCAAAGTATGAAAAAAAACCTCGACTTATAGTCCGAAACATACGGTGTATAAATGTGTTATTTATTTATATAAAGGCCGGTCCACGAAAATATTTCTGACACGTAACCGGTCCGTGGCACAAAAGAGGTTGGGGACCACTGATTTAGTAGAAGGTGGCTACAGATGAAAGTTTCAGTTCAATTTGAAAAACTTACAGGTCACTCAAGTTCAGACGCACGCACAACCAATGCAGCTATATAATAACTCTGCTGCAAACATAGGTTAACGCACTTGGGTTGAAAAGCGAACCCCGGTCTTTCACGCAACAAGCAGAGATACTATTCACGATACTAACGAGGAACATGCCCTGTGTTGGGGCAAGATGCACTGCTTGGCGGAAGAAAGGAAAGGGAGGGGACAGAAAGGAGAACGCTCACGGAACACATGCGCATATACCTATTATGTGGATTTTAACCATCTGTAAAGGTTTCTAAAACAGTACTGAAATGGGACAATCTGCTGGTCTGGTTCATATATGCCTGCCTTCAAGTTTAGAGGGCACTACCTTTAGGGGGAGCATTGAAGGTTAGGGTTAAATGTGAGGGGGTTACCGTTAGCGAGTTAGCAGGTTAGGGGTTAATTATTAGGGTTTGGTTATTATTAGGGTTTTAGAGTTAGCGTTAGGGCTTGAAGTTAGGGAATTAGGAGCATTAGGCCAACCAGATTCCATTTATTCCATTAATCACTGACATTCAGTCTTCAGGTCCATGTCACATGGGCTACCAATCGGAATGTAACGGGGTCAGCTGGTCGACTATGGGGCTCATTGGTACAGGGGAATGATTCTTGCATGATTCTTGCTTTGGGTGCATGATTGCCTGGGTTTAGCTCCCGGACAAGCTCCTCTTGCAAACACTGTTGTCTATCATTATGTGGAGCGTTTGACAGGCCAACGTTACACGGAATGTAACATGGTCCGCAAGCCCTCATTCTTGTTCGTTGGTCTAAGGGTATGATTCTCGCTTTGGGTGTGGGAGGTCCTGGGTTCAACTCCCAGACGAACCCTTCTTTAAAACATTGCTGTTGATCAACTAGCCCAATTTAATCTTGGGGGCTAGCCCGAATCCATACACGGTGGATGGCGACAGTGATATTTGAGAAGTGAAAAGAAGTTTATTGGATTTGCAGACAGTGTGCAATCATTATTTCAACAAAGGTAGGCAGGTACATAAATTTAGTAGATCCTCCTTTTGCAGAAATAACAGCCTCTAGACCAGTGGTTCTTAACCTGGGTTCGGTCAAACCCTGGGGGTTCGGTGAGTGGTTTTCAGGGGTTCGACAGAGCCTCCACTGCAGAGGTCCGAACACACTTGATTTATATATCCACATATCTGAACTGGTCTCGCAAAGGCAAAAGCAGAAGTCACACTGATTTGCTGGTATGTCATTTGTTGTGAATTCATGCATTGTGTTTGTTTTATTCTTTGAACAAGGTGATGTTTATGCACGGCTCATTTTGTGCACCAGTAAAAACATCTCTGTCTTGAAAAAAAAAAAAAAATCACTAAAGAGGGGTTTGGTGAATGCGCATATGAAACTGCTGGGGTTTGGTACCGCCAACAAGGTTAAGAAACACTGCTCTAGATACTTCCTAAAGCTTCTATAGCTGCTTCTAATGTGAGTGTGGATTCTGGTTGAAGGTATATTGGACCATTCTTCTTGACAAATCTGTAACTCCCATGAACTTCATTTCACTTTTCAAATATCTTTGTCTCTGTCCGTTATATGATATATTTAACTGATATTGCTGATCTGAACAGCCAATGATTTATAAAGGAAAATCTTGAAATTGATTTTGCATACGAATGAAACTTTTGCATATGACCGTGTATGACCAAAGGGTTGAGGTCCAACCGAGACTTGAGCTGGGATCACTGGTTTCAGAGTTGAGTGTTCAAGGAACCCTCAGGTGTATAGAAGCATAGGCTTTCATGGGGCAGCACACAAGCAACCATTTCACAATTTCTACCCAGCTATATGACAATATATTTGAGGTCCCACCAAGACTTGAACTCAGAATGCTGGATTCAGTGTCCAGAGTACTTACCATTACACTATGGAACCCTGGCAGTGACAGAAGGAGGGGCATCATTTTTCTAAGCACAATGCACTCTCTAAGGCGCTCATTTTACTAAACTGACAAAATTAGTGGAAGCAGTGATTACACACTCATAGTGCTGTACACAATGTACTGGATTGGAATTTCCAAATTTTTGTTCCAGACAAATGACTACAAATTGTAAGTTCCACCAAGACCTGAGCTTGTATTGCTAGATTCAGAGTGCTCACAATCACACCATGCCAACATTATACGGTAATCTAGAAGAGCATTAGCTTTCGAACCATCCAAGATCTAAAGTAAGTTCCACCAGTTGACATTGTAACTCGGAGAACATGTGATTACTTTATCAAATACTATTTGACCAATTATTTGAGGTACCACTGAAACTTAAAACTCGGATCACTGGATTCAGAGTCCAGAGTGCTAACCATTACACCATGGAATAGACACACACACACGTACTCACACTTACACACACGCGCGCACGCACGCGCGCGCGCGCGCGCACGCACGCGCGCACACACACACACACACACACACACAGGACAGTGACTCTCATAAACATAGATACAAAATAGTCAGGTGACGCTTTCCCGCCTTTTCCGGACAGTATAATAGCTTGACCTGGAGATGGGGGATGTTGTTACATCTGCTGAAGTGCCGTGTGCATTGACCGCCATTAAACAATTCCAAGATCTTGCCAATAAAGAACAAACCGTTACTCCACATCTTAGTTTTCCTGACCCAGCAATAGACATCATCAACAACATGCAACAGCTGTTGGTGGAATCGAACCCGCACTTTCCTAACTGTGAAGTGGACGTGCTAACCAGTGTACCACCAAGCCACCAAAGAGCATATAAATATTACTATGTAGAGTCAAATACAAGCCAGATTCCAGATTCAAAACCACCCTTCGACGAGGATGGGAATCCATGCGTGCAGAGCACAGCGGATTATCAATCCATCACCTTAAACTCTCGGCCGCCTCTTCTTGGACAATTTGTGTTGACACATCACATTATGTACGTTGTGCCAAGATACTTTCGATGTGAAGATATTGAAAATCCGGCGAGGATGTGATATGAAATGATGAGTGGAGACCACAATCGGGTAGCAACACATCGCCTGAATATCTCAGCCACTGCATCTCATGCATGAGTTGTATGGGCGACATGATATGGTATGTACGGTGTGGTATAACCCGCAAGGTAATATGATACGATACTTTAGATGTGAAATGATGAAGAGGTAAGCCACAAAAGAAGTGACACTGTCAACAAAGAAAAACGTTTTTTCAATGTTGTCTCACCCCAAATCTTTGGGATTATCGGATCTGCGCAGTTGGATAATTCCACCAACATTTTGACATCAACATTCTTTCATGGTCTGCCTAGGTGTCCTGGTTGAAGATCCTAAAGGTTTTGAACTCATTTTATGCTTCCACATATAAGCCATGATCGTATAGTGATAAGTACTCTGCGTTGCGGCCCCAGCAACTCCGGTTGAATCATGTTTGCAAAAGTATTACACACAAGCTTGGAAGGTACAACCTATTCCTGGGCAATGGACACAATGGATAATGCATCTGACTACGGAACAGAAGATTCTAGTTTCAATTCCTCGCTACCTTATATGGCACATTTTGGTCAACATTAGCTATGTGCACTTGAAACTTATGCATTGAAGTGACTTAAGGACACTGTCAAGTTTTTCCAATGTTGTCTCATCTCAAGTCTTTGGAAGTCTGATAGTTCCACCAACATTTTAACATCAACATTCTTTCATTGTATGCCTGGGTGTCCTGGCTGCAGATCCTAAAAAAAGACCCTAAACTCATTGTATGCTATTGCATGATCGTGTAGCGTTGTGGCCGCAGCATCCCCGGAACAAATCTGGGTCACGGCCTAATTAAATTACCTTGCTGAATTTGTCCATTGTTCATTGTTGCCAAACAGTCTTCTGTTAAACACAAGCTTCCAGACATTACGTCCACCTATGTTTTAATATCCACTTTATTTCATCTTTTTTTAGGCCTGGCTGCCACGAGGCAGCGGTAGACATACAATTATGACCCTGAAAGAATACGCGCAAACTGGCCATGATCCATCCATCCATTTTCTGAACCGCTTAGTCCCCACGGGGGTCGCGGGCGTGCTGGAGCCTATCCCAGCCGTCATCAGGCAGTAGGCGGGGGACACCCTGAACTGGTTGCCAGCCAATCGCAGGGCACACAGAGACAGACAACCAATCGCACTCACACTCACACCTAGGGACAATTTGGAGTCTTCAATCGGCCTACCAAGCATGTTTTTGGAATGTGGGAGGAAACCGGAGTGCCCGGAGAAAACCCACGCCATGATATTTATCAAAATTCGTTAATCACCGAAATGCAGTCCTCAGGTCAATGTCATATTCGCTACCAATCGGAATGTAACGGCGTCAGCTAATTTGATACAGGGCTCGTTGGTCGAGGGGCATGATTCTCGCTTAGGGTAGGAGAGGTCTCGGATTCAACTATCGAATGAGGCCTACTTTGAAACACAGCTGTCTCCCGTTCTCTGCCATTTTCGACAGGCCAATGTCACATGCGCATCATTTACAGGCTGCATTTGTGTGACACGTGATGTTTCGGGTGGTAGCTACACTGAATACAACATGAAGGCCCTGCAGCGCATAGTGAACACGGCTGGTAAGATTAATGGTGCTTCATTCCCCTCCCTGAAGGACATTTACACCTCCCATCTCACCCGCAAGGCAACCACGATTGTGAGTGGTGTGAGTCACCCCGTTCACTCATTGTTTGATCTTCTGCCCTCTGGGAAGAGGTACAGGAGCCTGCGCTCCCGCACCACCAGACTCACCAACAGCTTCATACTTCAGGCCGTTAGGATCCTGAACTCTCTCCCCCCTTCTGCGTAGCGTCCTGTATTTTTGCGCTATATTCTGACTGTCTGCTGTATGCACACTTGCTCCAATTTTGCTCCTCGTATTTATTATATTATTTGCTTATTTATTATTTATTCATCTGTCAGGCGCGGAGCAGGGAGAGGACTCGAATGCAGAGTTTCCAAAGTCCAAAGATGTGTTTATTTTCTCCAATGGCAGTAGTAACAAAAAGCGCCTCAATATGAGGGAAAAAAGGGGGAAACTAAGGCGCCTCGAACCGAGAGAGAAAAAGGGGAAATCAAAGCGCCTCGAACCGAGGGAAAGACTATAACGAAGATAACTATGTAACCAAGTTAACATAGGTGATCAAAGTCGTTCAAAGAAGGCTTCTACGTGGAACTCGAGGGTTTCGTGATCGCTAGTGTTCTGAGCAAGGCAAGACGCACTGGCACTGGACACAGGGAAAGGCGCGGGTTATATGGACACAGGAGGGGAACACAAGTGAAGACAGTTGGTCATTGGCGCAGGTGCACACACTTGGAATCAGGGAGTCACGTGACCGGACGCACAGGGGAAGGACACACCGACTGGAACGAGAGGAAAATTACACAATAAAACAGGAAGTGACCAGGACGACACATGACAGCATGACATCATCACTCTTATTTATTCATTGTTTACTTGTATGTATATTGTGTACTATGTCTTGTCACCGTGGGATAGTGGGAACGTAATTTCGATCTCTTTGTGTGTCTTGACATGTGAAGAAATTGACAATAAAGCAGACTTTGACTTTTGACTTTGAATTTAGACACGGCTAAGAACTACCAAATGGAATGTATCAGACTCAGCATGGTTCCATCTGAATTAGTGAAAGAAGCCAATTTTCACCCAGTCTCAAATCAGGTACCACAACATAATTGCAGCGCAAAATCGTTTTAATGTGTCATGGACTTTGCATAGGAACCAACAATGACAAGAAATAGTAGAAGAAGCTTTTTCCACCCAGTCTCAAACTGGGGATCGTTCACGTGTTAGGCCAGTGGTCGGCAACCCAAAATGTTCAAAAAGCCATGTTGACCCACCCCCCCAAAAAAAAACATACCTGTCTAGAGCGGCAAAAATCTAAAAACTTTTTATAAGGCAATATAGACTGTCAATACATGACCTGTATGCCTACTATTAAAATTATTAAGTAGGCTACAAATACAAAGCAACAAAGCGACGCAAGACGTTGCCTCTGGATACCCAGCAGACTTTGTTGAGCAGCAGGAGATCGGCATATTCGCTCTCAACTTCATCTAGCAATTCACGGAACTGGTGGTGGTTTAATGCTTTTGCGATTGTTTTCTTCACAATTTGGATGACAAGGTTCATTACCTCCATACAATCTGGTGGGAATGTTTACGCACACAGCGCCTCTTGGTGCACTATGCAATGGAATGCAAACAAATTTCGATCCAATGCTTTCTGTCGTAAGGTCACAAACTTTTGCGACCCTCTCAAACTTGGTGTGCCGTCTGTAGGGTCTGAAATCAGATGGCCAGTGTGTATCGCTGTCATTTAAACACTGCAGCACAGCCTCGCAGATGTCCTCCCCCCGTGTTTGGCCTTTTAGTGGTATCAATTTCTTCTTCAAGATTCAAGATTCAAGAGTTTTTTATTCGCCATGTTTGAGCGTGCCAAACAAGGAATTTGACTTCGGTAAATCACAGCCTCTGTTCAACAATTAGGTGACTAACAACAACACTCAGGACATGTGAAAAATGAAAGATATTCTCAAACATCCCCTGATCCTAAACTGATCTTAAACTCCCAAGAGGGCAAGGAAAAACTCAAAACTCCAGCTAGGGGAAATGAGAAACCTTGAGAAGAGACCACAGATGGGAGGGTCCCTCTTCTAGGATGACCAGGCTGCAATGGATGCAGAGAGGACACATAGTACAAACAGTGTAGACAAAAAGGTGTGGAAAGCGGGATGTTATTGCACAGTAATGACTCTGAGACTCTAAGAGTGGTGTGAGTTCATCAGAGCAACAGCCTGGGGGAAGAAGCTGTCTCTGTGTCTGCTGGTTTTAGTGTACAGAGCTCTATAACGGCATCCGGAGGGGAGTAGTTCAAACAGGCTGCAACCTGGGTGCGAAGGGTCTGTTGAGATGTTACTTGCACGTTTCCTGGTCCTGGACAGGTACAAGTCTCGGATAGATGGGAGGTTGATTCCAATTATCTTTTCTGCAGTCCTTATTGTCCGTTGCAGTCTGTGCTTGTCTTGTTTGTAGGCCGATCCAAACCAGACTGTTGGGTTGACAACATTTATCTGAAATCAATCTCGGAGACTGTAGGTCTTTCTTGGCTTAGCGTTTTCTCCTGCGCAGAAGGGCGGATCCCGGACACAGCAAGTGTGGCTGAGATTCGCGCTTTGCTCTGAGTTTTGCCGACCTTTTTATTGAGAAAGAAACAATTGGGCAAGTGTACATGATCGGGTAGGTTCACAGGCAGGAAATACATTCCAAAGTTATATCTCATTACCACAGAACAAAGGGGATACTCTCGTGGACGGAGCAGTATTGGACGTCTCATGACTATTAGCTTAACAAAAACGTAGTCTTTAGTGGCCCTGGGAATACATCCCGGTGTCGTACTCATGACTTCAACTTAAATGAGACCTCTGTCTGCTTCAGCCATCCCATGACGATCTCATGATCTGAACATGTCTAGCTAACTATGGGGCTTATTGTATAGCGTGGCTAATGACTCCAGTCATTAGCCGGCCATATGCCCCCAAGTCATTTTCACGAGGCCAGATTCTTGCACACAAAAGTAGTTACATAGAATCCAATGATAAAAAGTATATCATTTCCATCATTCCCCCCTGTTTAACATTGGAATTCATGGAAAACAAAACATCAACTAATAACTACATATGTGTATAAATGAGTATATGCTTACACAATATAGTATAGTACCATCAAAAAGCATGAAAGTTTACATTCCAGAGTTTATCAGAACTACAGCCCTTCATCCGGCTTTGGCTATGTTCGTTATAATGGAATGTATTTTGTTCTGGATCGTCAAGAAAAATAGACAGGTAGGCGATTTATGCAAGGCGGTCCCATTCATCTTGTTCACACTGGGCCAACATGATATTCTGGACAGCAGATGCTGATGTCAGCCTTTTAGTCATGTGACTAATTAAAATAATGCCGTATGTGGTCATTTGATAAAGTAATGAAGGACATAATATTGACACAATATCACAGCATACCGCAAAGTTGAAATGCTCTTAGTTTTGCCCCCCTTGCATATGTATGTGTCTGTCGATGAATTGCTCTGGGATCACTGCCCAGGGCCTGCTGTCCATCCAAGATCCTTATGTCCACTTCACCGTCCTCAGAGTCTCTTCCCAGGCCCCGGTCAGCGTTCAGGAGTTCCCTAGTAATCGACATCTCCATAACCAGTCGTCAGCAAACAATTCTTCTCCTTTGTGGTTGTTCGGGGCACGGGGGTGATTGGTGGTCGTTGTCTCATCGGAGTGTTCAATAGAACCTCCAAGCGTCCCTGCATCTACTCCTACGATCCAGAGGCCCGCGTGAACCTAAAACAAACAAACAAACAACAACACTCCCCCCAGGAGTTATGAATTATCTTCCTTATTTCTCATCGTGCTGTCAGTCTCGCACGATTTCTCCTGTGACTGCTGCCTGTTGAATTCTGGCACGTCCTGTTAAAGCCTCCAAAACAAGTGAATCCAAAAAAGCATTGAATGTCACAATTAAATTTTATATGTATCTACTTACGCACTCAAACGTAACTCCACCCCCCTTTGACACATTCGGCCAATGTGTCATTAGGTATTTTAAAAAGGAACCGGCAAACGTCCTACCACATCATCACGTCTTGCAGCCAGTCCTGTCGAATCTTGCAGTCATCCAGGATCGTCATCCCCAAGTTCCTGAAAATTGACTGTGCACCTCACACTCGGCAATACCAACAACGGACACTTGTGCTCACAAAACTACACAGGCATCGAGTATCTACTGAATGAAAATAGACACACCATGAATCATGGCGCACGGGGATTCCGTCCTGAAAATCATCAATCATCATAAAAATCAAAAGGGTTAGGGTTAACATTTTCACGTGAATTCAACATAAACTTTCCAAGACTGCAATCGACAACCTGCAAAAGTAATACAAGTTATAAAACAACCAGCAATCTGCTCCTTGGCTGTCGGTTGACGCTGCAATAAGTCAAGTGACACACAGAAACAAAGCCAAGCTCGCACTTGCCACAAGCAAGCTTAAGTTCCATATGTATGGTTGTCATCTACATAGTCTGTCACCTTGTCGGGTGAGTTCAGGTTCGTCATGTCATATGTCCATCGTCCTAGTGTTCGATATCAGTCCTGTCTTGTCCATCCGTGTTGCTGAATTCGGCCTTCTCCATGAACTATTTTTGTTGTTCATGGTGCCTTTGATTAACCATCGGCTGTTAGTCATCACGCTTGGGTGTTCCCGTCTCAGGTGAGAGGAATCTCACCCTCAACTGTGACCCTTTCATACCAACCACAAAATACTTTGGCCTTTCATACTGCCCTCAACACACACACACACATATTCGTAACCACACAAGCGCCAATCCATTTGCATCTATCACTCATACAACAACAAACAAATTTAGTATGTGTAAGTGAACAGGCAATCAGCGAATATTAACGGTAAACCCTTCATTTCTGGATGTTCTTCCCAAGTGAATATTTCGTACATTCGTACCGGACCTTTACTGTAAAATTGCCAATTAAATGCCTAAAAATTCAGTCATTTGTACTGCTGAGCATGTTCATGGGTGAGCATGGGGAAAGAAGCAGCCTCAGTAGGTCCTTAAATAATCTTGTCCTAATCCATCGTTCTGATCGAGCACCTGGGTAAAGATACTCAAAAGTCTTCCTCCAACAGTCCACTCCACTACATTATTTTCACTTTGCCATGTTAAGGCATTTGTTTTCCGAGTCCTATCACATTTGTCATCGCGTTCACTGTCACTTGGTGTGAGTCTCATGCAGTGTTATTCTTAACTGTCAAAAGTTTTCATGGCTGTTATTCCTTGATCTTATCAAACTTTTTGTTTTGACACCAGAATTTCCCTATGAGGTGTGATTAACTTCTACTTTATTAATTACCTCCATTGAATAATCTAATCACCTTTTGACTGCATCCTAGTAGATCCTAATGCCCTATTTTTCCTTCTCCGAACTGTTAATGACTAAATGTCTAATTGTTAAGCTGGATGGGCTAAATGTGATTCTACTCTTATTTCTTACAATTTTAGCCTATCTGTTTCATCCAAATTTATCCTCTGACTATGATACTTCTTCTTTCTTCGTAACACTACACAATTTGTTCCTTATTTGTTTATCTTTTAGCAAGACTCCTCAGTTGTGTCAAACTCAGTGCCCAAGCAAGCTTCCATCCACTCTGACCCAAGCTCCACCAAGTTTGATAACGTCTTGATGCATCTTTCAGGTCTTGTGTGTCTTTCGCCGCACCTCATTGTCAGGTTGTTATCTTTGGTTGTAGTCTCAGAGTCAACTCATCCCTCACTCTTGGATGAGTCCATTTTCAACTGAGTCCATTCTCATCTTGTGAGTCCATTCACTCTTTGTACTCCGCCGCCGAGGATGTCGTTCTCCTCCAGAAGCGTTGTGCTCCCCCCAAAGCACAAATTTAGTCCTTCTTTGCTCTTGCAAAGGTCAAAGGTGCCTTAGAGCCATGCACCATTTTTCTTGATGTTCTCAGCTGTCGGTGGAGTCTCGGGATCGAGTTTCAGAGTCACTGATGGATACTGAAAAAACAGACTGGGGTACCAAACTTAATTATCATCTTCCAATTTGACATAAATTCCATAGTGCCTTCTGTTAATCAAACTTCAAATTCTACTATTATCAATAATCTAATCTACCTGAGAAGGACAGCGCCTTTCCTTCATGAGCGCTCGGATGTATTGTGATGGACCTCATTTGAACCATTTTAAATTGACAGATTACCCTAAACTTAAATTGCAAGTCTTAACTGTGATTTCTCTCAATTATACTGTAATTTCCAGAAACTCCTCCTATTTCCAGGCTACTATCTATCTTTTGTTTTCCTAACTTTGATTTTATGCCATTCTCTCTATTACCTTTCCACCTTTCCTGATTTAAGCCTTCAATTTCTGATCTAGTTTCCAAATTTTGCCTAGTATCATCTCTATTTTGACCTCAGTATTAATGGTGTTATGCTCACTTTACAGATATTACTGAACTGTCCTGAATTTATAATTCACTGCCAGTACATCGAAGGCCATTTCTCAGCTGTTCACTTTTTCCATGTTCCTGTTAGGCTCCACTATTCGAATCTTCGAATTTTCATATAGAGTTTCTTTTAGGTTCCTGTGTGGATCATGTTTCACACAAACAGGGCATGCTTAAAATTTTTTTTTTTTTTTTTTTTTAAGAATCTAAACCAAAGGTAACTAATAGGTAACTAATAACTCATCTCCCCCCTGTTGTCACATAAGTGACACAACAGGCGTTGCCTTAAAAGTCATTTTGGCAAAACAGTTTTGTTATTGACATCGTCAATAGCACCTTATCCATTATCACACCCTTTGTTGTTTGAACTAATATCATTTTCAACCTTGTCAATCCTTCTTCTACTTTTGGTGTCCACGCGAATGTATCTTTGACTGCTAACGGCTGTCCATGAGCCACTCCTGTTAGTGGCTTAGCAATTTCAGCATAGCATGGAGCCCAAACTCTGCAGTAATGACAAAAAAAAACATCAGTTGTTCTTCGTGACAGGTCGTGGTGTGTCTAATATAACCTGTTCCCTGCTCTCCCTTTCGCTGAGAGTAAACCAAGATAGTTTGCTTCTGGTTTTTACCCATCCTAACTTCTGTTACTTGACTTCACTTCCTCTCTGGCCTAAATGTTGCATGAGGAGAAAGGAATCTCATCCTTACACTTCCTTTGTTTCAAAAGCAATTATCATCATTGTAGACGAAAACTTGAATTTTTCTCTATATGGAGCCCTTTGAGACTGTTTGTGATTTAGGGCTATACAAATAAACTTGACTTGACTTTTAGATGAAAGCCTAAAACGAGCCATTCAATTCATGATAATCAGTCAACCACTGTGAAATAAGCCCTATTTTCTTTTCTTAGCATTAAATATGCTCAAAATCATTCTTTCTTCAAAGTTGTTCTACTACTTTTCACATAGTAGTCTCCAACAACGTCAACCAGTCAAGCTGTATCTTTTTTTTTCTTTTTAAGTCAAATCTTGTCATTCATTCCTGCTCATTTGCATCTCACACACGCGCACACACACACAGGCACGCACGCATGCACTGTTCTCACTCTCCTCAAGCTCTCTTCAAGCTGTCCACACAGTCATACTACATCATTTTTAATTCACAGTCCTCATTTGAATCTGTCCTATCTCAAGGTTCTTGGTAAAACAACCCACTCATTCCGATTTTGACATATTCCAAAAATTCACTCAAGAGATGCTTGCATTCAATTAATTCCATAAGCTTTTCATTTCCACAAAATTTGCAAATTTAGGGCAATTTTCCTTCCACTCATTCTTAAAGGCAAATTCTACATTTCACCTTTACATTGTCCCAGTTTGAAATTCACATCATTCAGCCCATTTAAATCACACTGGGAAAGTTTTTAAACATTCCCGAAATTGCAAAATTAAAAAATTCATATTTTCACGTTAACTTATTACTTCTTTGTATGGCATGCTCAAACTTGGCGAATAAAAGATTGATTAAAATTTCTGCAAAATTTTACAAAATTCATATTTCACCTCTAAGTTCTACATGTTTCAACTGATTCAATTCTGCTCGAACATCATTCTGTTGCATCTCCTAAGTATTTATTCATTTTTTATTATGGATATTCATATTTATTTAGTATTTACCCCAATTTCTCCAAAAAGTGCATTTTCCAGTTTTAATGTCTCCTTTTTTATTTTATTTTTTCTTGCAGTGCAAATCGAATAGACCCCAGTCTAGTAACTTTCCTTGCACACTATTTTAGCCAATTTCAAAATTTTAACACATAGACACACATAAACACACAGAGAACACAAGGACAACACAAAGGCCCACAACAAAACACAGTGCACAAACAACATCAACAAACAATGCTGCGCAAACGTCTTCCTCTATTTGATGTTTTGGTTTTACTATTTTTATTTATTTTTTCTCACATTACTGGCCTTTCAATAAGGTTTGACAACTGTATCATTCGCATACATCAGCGTCATTTATACTTTGGGGAAATTTAACAGCCTTGGTCATGCTTCTTGTTTGTACAGGAGTTCTTATTGACTGACCATAATATATTTTGCTATCATATGGGGGGGGGTTCAGGTCTTTTAAATTAGATGCATGTTTTGCATAGGAGCAGAAGGAGCTTCTGCCTCAGGCTCCTCTTCTTGAGCCACGCCTAACAGTGCGCCTACGCACTATAGCTTCATTGTCTGACAATCATACTTGCAGCCTCAAGTTTGGTAACTTATTTAACGTATACTTCTCATCCCCTGATACATTGTCAGTAACACTTTGACGGCCCCCCCATTGTAATCAATTTAGTTCAACATTTAAATCATAGGGATTTCTAAAGATGGAATGTTTCTTTAGTGCAATAACAACTTTCTGTGGTAATTCCTGCTTTGACCAGTTTTCTGGTGAGGAATTCCACAGAAATTTGCCATTTCTTCCCACCATGTTACATGCAGCACAATAGCGAGTGATACGTGCTACCATTCACACACATTCACACCGCGGAATTTTCTTAACACAACGAGGTGTATTTCCGTCTACAAGTTCCATCTGTAGACCGAATTCCTATCACTTGGAATTCACAACAAGGACTCCGCCGTCCTTACCCAGGTACCCTTTTTCTGGGGATTAAAATACCCCAACCACACAGCCAACAAAAAGGTCTCACCGAGTCTCCGAGAGATTTCTTTTGAAGTTTCCGTCAATCCTCGCTGCCGAGAGGTGCTGAACCGGACGCCGGCCTGGTGGATGAACATTGTTCCCCAGGGCTTTACTTCAGGCGTCCTGTGACCTCTGCCGTGCACGGATTCGGCGTCTTCAACACTCTTCGGATCAGCGAGCAGATTTTCAGGAAATCCCGGACGAGCCCCCAAAAATGTTGGGTTGACAACATTTATCTGAAATCAATCTCGGAGACTGTAGGTCTTTCTTGGCTTAGCGTTTTCTCCTGCGCAGAAGGGCGGATCCCGGACACAGCAAGTGTGGCTGAGATTCGCGCTTTGCTCTGAGTTTTGCCGACCTTTTTATTGAGAAAGAAACAATTGGGCAAGTGTACATGATCGGGTAGGTTCACAGGCAGGAAATACATTCCAAAGTTATATCTCATTACCACAGAACAAAGGGGATACTCTCGTGGACGGAGCAGTATTGGACGTCTCATGACTATTAGCTTAACAAAAACGTAGTCTTTAGTGGCCCTGGGAATACATCCCGGTGTCGTACTCATGACTTCAACTTAAATGAGACCTCTGTCTGCTTCAGCCATCCCATGACAATCTCATGATCTGAACATGTCTAGCTAACTATGGGGCTTATTGTATAGCGTGGCTAATGACTCCAGTCATTAGCCGGCCATATGCCCCCAAGTCATTTTCACGAGGCCAGATTCTTGCACACAAAAGTAGTTACATAGAATCCAATGATAAAAAGTATATCATTTCCATCACAGACAGTGATGGAGGTGCAGAGGACAGACTGGATGATGGCAGTGTAGGCGTCGCACTCGGGCAAGACAAAAAGAGCTAGGGAGAACAAGGCACTAACAAAAAGCGTCGCTCTGTGGCGAGACAGAAAAGAGGAATCTTACTAGGACTTAGGACGGCAAGGAATCGCTGGTGGTCGGGACGAGGCAAGACACACTGGCACAAGACAAGGGGAAGACACGGACTAAATACACACAAAAGGGCTGGGACACAGGTGCTGACAATTAGCGTCAACCACACAGGTGCACACAATTGGGATCAGGGAATACAAGACAACAGAAACAGAGGAAGGGACCACGAACTGAAACTGAAGGGATGACAAAATAAAACAGGAAGTGAAGTTACGACACCGACAAGACAGAAATCCGGAAAATAAACGTGACCGCATGACATTCCGCGCTTTATTATCTACCGGGCTGCAACAAAACTTGCAGCAGTAGTAGAGTTTGGAGATGCAATCCTCTTCTTGAAACAGTTTTTTCGTTCCTCAAATTGCACCTTTCCTCTCAGTTCCAACTGGGTGATCAGAAGCAAATTTAGCATGCTTTAGCTGAAAATGTCACTCCAAATTGCTCTTTTTGTCATATTTGACAACTTCTCATTGCAAATCAAATATTCAGGCAATCCTTCAGCATTGGCAATGAAAGCAAATGGTTGAGTCCATTCTTTCTTAAACCCTCTGTTCTTATCAGCAATCTTTCTCTTTTTGCCTTTAGAATCCATGGCCCGTCACTCAAACACCTGTTTGTTTACAACTCGCCTGTGCTGTGTCGCTTGGTATGACGCAATTTTGCGCCATTCTGATATTCAGTATTTTTAATATATTCACAACTACATACATTTTCTACAGAATAAGAATGTTTGTGTCATGATTACCATCTAAAAACCATATTTAAAAAACACAAAAAACAAAAAAACCCCATATTTTTCCATTTTCATGCATTTTTGCAAAAGCTCCAGGTAGCAGCTAGGATTGTGCTAAAGCGCTGCATGAGGCTCTGATAAGATGCACTCACTGAATGTCTTCTTGGTTGGATTAACTGGAGGCAGCTCTGGAGTGGGTCTGCAATCAGCTAGCCAAGCCAAGAAGTAAAGAGTTGGCTTGACAGTTGAAGGAAAAAAAAAATGCAAACACAGATTAGAGGCTGGTTCGTCCGACATGTGGTCAGGTGACCATTGTAGCGGAGTGTCGCACACCTGGCTGTTGCTGACTCAGAGACCTTCTGGCTCCTGCTTGCCGAAGTGTCCCTGGCACACTTTGCAAAGCAGACAGCACTGACAAATATATTTAGAAAATGTTGTTTCCACTCAGTCTCAAAGAGGGGGTGTTTCCAGCTGAGAAGAACACGATGACTACTACGCTATGGAAACTGCTGTGACATCTAAAGCATTTTGAGAAGCCCGGCAAAAGTTCAACAAAAGTGAGTGAAGAAAAAAGCAGGCACTTGTGAACTTTTTGATTTGCTTTTCAAAAGTGTGCCAGCAAAAACTATTTTTTCATACAAAGAAATAAACTCCGCGTCGGGGAGATGAAGCCCGATTTGCCAAGCCGATATTGAATACCGTAATTTCCGGTGTATAAGCTACACCGGTGAATAAGCCGCACCAGCTAAAATTCGGGGATAATTTATTTTTTTTCTTACATAAGCCGCACGTGCACACGAGTTTTTTACAAAGAAAGACAGTACACAGAAATCCTTTTTGAAGTTTCAATAACATGCTTTAACATGTCTTTCTAAACATTGCCTGTGACGCAGCAGTAGTATCGCAGCAACACGGAAGTGTGCACCTGAGTTATCAACAAAGAAATACTGGACACAGAAAGCTTTTTTAAAGTTTTAATAACATACCTTAACATTTCTTTCCAAACACTGCCTGTGACGCAGCAGTAATACCGCAGCAACACGGAAGTAACACAGCACTAATAGGGTTTGATTAAATAAAACATACCGGTAAAAGTCACTGAGACGCGGCGGTAACACAGCAGCAACACGGTAGCAGAGCACTAACAGGGCTGGTTAAAGTAAAAGTAAAAAAAAGAGCTTCATCGTCTTCATCTTCCTCCTGTGCACTGAAACCGTCGAAGTCTTCCTCCTCAATTTCCGATTGGAATAGCGTTAGATATCCTTCGCCACACACTTTCTCAATATCTCTTTCATCGTCGTTTTTATCCATTTCTTCTGGCATTTTCCATGATGAGGGTCTGTTCATGCTCATCTTATTCATGCACGAAGCGCTAAATTACATTAAACTTGCGAGCGACACGAGTAGACGGGACCACGAAATAAAGAAAAGGGTGCCGCAACACAATGTCATCAACATCGACTGCCTTTAGCTTAAAAGCGGCATCATATGCATTTCTTTTTTCCCCCATAATGACGGTTTGTGTATAAAAGCTTCCTTTCAGTAATGTCCGTCTTGATCGCGTTCTGCGTGATGCGCGAAATGTTGTGAACACAAACCAGCACGTCTTCTTCGGCGCATTATCTCTTCTTCGCCCGTCTCGCTCTTGCTTCCTGCGAGAGCGCCCCCTGGAGGCCGGAGGCCGTAACAATCCATAAGTACGCCGCGCCGCCATTTAAGCCTCAGGGTTCAAAGTAACCTTCTGAATAAAATGCATTAAAAGTTCACATTCATTACAACTTGTTTTTGGTGAGCATAATTGAATTTAAATGCTGATTGATTGGGTTTTAATACAATGCAGATGGTCCAAACAGCGCCACTGCTTTGTGTAATCTCTGAGTCACATGGCAGAGTAAGAGAAAGGGTTTAGAGCACAGGTGTCAAACTCAAGGCCCGGGGGGCAGGTACGGCCCGCCACATCATTCTATGTGGCCCACGAAGACAAATTGTGCATCAAATTCGTGTGTCATTACTAGAATTGCAAATTGTCTTCACTTTTAATAATATCTTTTTTTTAAAAAATTTGACCAGTTTTTACTAATCTGATTTGAAAACGAGTCATCTGTCAGTTTGTTTTGTAGCTTTTACTATATATAATAGTGTTAAGAGTAAAAGTGATCAAGTCGTCACAAAAATCACAAATTTTTTTTTATATAGGCCGCACCTGACTATAAGCCGCAGGGTTCAACATTTTGGAAAAAAGTCGCAGCTTATACACCGGAAATTACGGTAGTTTCGCTAAAGGGTACCTGATTTGAGACTGGGTGAAAACCATTCGCACTTTTGTTGAAATTTTGCCAAGCTCTTCAAAAGGCTATACATGTAGTGTAGTTTCCATGGTGTAGTGGTTGTCATGCGGTCGCGTTTATTTTTCCGGTTTTCTGTCTCGTCGGTGTCGTAACTTTACTTCCTGTTTTATTTTGTTATCCCTTCCGTTTCAGTTCGTGTTTCCTTCCTCGGTGTTTGGTTGTCTTGTCTTCCCTGATCCCGATTGTGTGCACCTGAGTAGTTGACACTAATTGTCAGCACCTGTGTGCCCGCCCTTTTGTGTGTATTTAGTCCGTGTCTTCCCCTTGTCTTGTGCCAGTGTGTCTTGCCTCGTCCCGACCACCAGCGATTCTTTGACGTCCGAGCTCTCAGTAAGACTCCTCCTTTTTGTCTCGCCACAGAGCGACGCTTTTTGTTAGTGCCTTGATCCCCATAGCCTTTTTGTCTCGCCACCGAGCGACGCTTTTTGTTAGTGCCGTGATCCCCATAGCCTTTTTGTCTCGCCCCAGTGCGACGCTTTTGTTTGTACTTTTTGCCACGTGTTTTCCCTCGCAAGAGGCGTTTTGAGTTGTACTTTTGATCAGTGTGTGTGCTGGAATAAATCAGAGAAAGAAACGACTCTGCATCGGAGTCCTCCGCCTTGTTCCCAGCCTGACAGTACACACTGGCCAGACATGGACTCGGCAGAGTCGGAGCACCTGTGCGCCGCAGTGCGCTCCCATGCCTCACAGCTCGCCCAGCACCAGAGGCAAGTGGGCGACTTGGGTGAAGAAATCCGAGGACTCGCTAAGAGTCAAGAAGACTTCAGAGGAGCGGTCGCCACCCAAGTAGCAAAGCTGGGTCAGCAAATGCAGGACGTGCTCTCGCTCTTAAACGCGGGACCAGCAGCGACCTCCAGTACACCCGCTGCTTCCCCAGTTACTCCCCTTGCAATAGCTCCCATGACCGGCGGTGCCAGACTGGCTCCTCCAGAGCGCTACTCCGGTGAACCCGGCCTTAGCCGGGCCTTTATTACTGAATGCGAGATGCACTTTGAGAGGTCCCCAGCAGATTTCCCCACCGAGCGCTCCAAGGTGGCCTACATGGTATCATACCTGACGGGAAGGGCCCGCACGTGGGCCACCGCGGAATGGGCCAGGGATTCCATCTCCTGTCGCTCTCGTCCCGCTTTTATCGAGGCTCTGCGAACGGTGTTCGACCCAATCTCCGCTGACCGAGAAAAGGCTCGCCAACTCTGTCAGATAGTCCAGGGACAAGAGACCGTCGGAGACTACGCCATCCGTTTCCGCACGCTGGCCGCGGAGTGCGGTTGGAACGCGACGGCACTGTATGACATCTTCCTCCGGGGCCTCTCTGGATCCATACAGGATCAGCTAATCCCCCTAGATCTTCCCACCGACCTCGACGCCCTCATCACTCTGGCTATCCGCACCGACAACCGGCTGCAAGAGTGGAGGAAGCACCGAAGCAGGAACACCCCCGCCTTCGTCCCAGTAGCCGGTCCTTCCGTCCTAGACGCTAACCACTCCAGGCCGGACGGGGATCGGCAGCGCCAGGAGCCAGAACCGATGCAGTTGAGCAGAGCTAAGTTAACAGAGGAGGAGAAGTTACGGCGACGCCGGGAAGGAAGATGCTACTACTGCGGTGAGCTCGGACACCTCCTTCTCTCTTGTCCGGTGAGGAGGACCCTGAAGGTAAGCGCCTTCTCTGCGGCTCTGTCCCCGGGGCGAGTGCTCCCCAAGGGCAGGATTACACAGCTGGGAAAAGAAATAGAACTTGAAGTGCTAATAGACTCAGGAGCGGATGAAAGCTTGATAGACTGGGCATTTGCTCGCCGATGGGGGGGTAAAGACTGACCTGCTGAACACTCCCGTGAAAGCTAAGGCACTCAATGGACAGGCACTTTTTGAGGTAACTCACATAACAGAACCTGTTTCGCTGTCGATTGGGCCCCACCAGGAGAATATACGGCTACATGTCGTGACCTCTCCAATGAACCCTCTCATTCTCGGGTATCCATGGCTTCAACGCCACAACCCCGCTATAGACTGGGGATCAGGGGAAATAACGGGATGGGGGCCCGACTGTCATGATTCCTGTATCAAGTCTAACCCGCGTGCTGTGCCTCCTGCTCTAGACGCGCAAACCCCAGACTTAACCGGGGTCCCTGCGTGTTACCACCAATGGGCCGAGGTATTCAGCAAGGCCAAGGCTACCTCCCTACCTCCCCACCGTCCGTATGATCGCGCCATTGAACTCCTGCCGGGTTCAACTATACCCAAGGGGAGGCTTTATTCTCTTTCGGGACCTGAAAAGCAAGCCTTGAACGAATATATAGACTCCTCCCTGCAAGCAGGACTGATTCGACCATCATCGTCGCCTGCGGGGGCGGGGTTCTTTTTCGTGGGCAAGAAGGACGGCACCCTACGTCCCTGTATTGACTATAGTCCCCTCAATCAGATCACAATCAAGAACCGGTATCCGCTCCCACTGATGTCGACCGTGTTCGACCAATTACAGCAAGCCCGGGTGTTCACAAAGTTAGATCTGCGCAACGCATACCATCTAGTGCGCATCCGGGAAGGGGACGAATGGAAGACAGGGTTCAACACCCATCGAGGACACTTTGAATACCTAGTCATGCCATTTGGCCTCACCAATGCTCCCGCTGTGTTTCAGGCCATGATAAATGATGTTTTGAGAGACTGTTTGGACCGTTTTGTGTACGTATATTTGGATGATATTTTGATTTATTCCCCGGATCTGAAGACCCATAGGTTTCACGTCGAGACGGTGCTGCGACGACTCCTTGCACACCAACTGTACGTAAAGGCCGAGAAAAGTGAATTCCACAAGAACACCGTATCTTTTCTCGGTTTCATCGTAGCCCCGGGCAAAGTTGAGATGGACCCGGCGAAAGTTAGCGCGGTAACGGAATGGCCTACCCCTGACTCACGCAGAAAGGTGCAGCAATTCCTGGGCTTTGCCAATTTTTATCGGCGGTTCATCAAGGGCTTCAGTGCCACGGCGGCTCCCTTGCACGCGCTCACGTCTCCTAAGGTTCCCTTCCGCTGGTCGGCGGAGGCGGAGGCGGCCTTCCAGGAGCTGAAGAACCGCTTCAGCACCGCTCCCATCCTCACGCTTCCCGACCCGTCACGACAGTTTGTGGTGGAGGTGGACGCCTCCAATCGAGGAGTAGGAGTAAGAGCGACAACAAGCTCCATCCGTGCGCGTTCCTGTCTCGACGGCTGACGCCCGCCGAACAGAATTACGATGTGGGAGATCGCGAACTGTTGGCAGTAAAACTGGCATTGGAAGAATGGAGACATTGGTTGGAGGGAGCACAGCAGCCTTTTTTGGTCTGGACAGACCATAAGAATTTAGAATACATAAAGTCAGCTAAGAGATTGAATTCCCGCCAAGCCCGCTGGTCACTATTTTTCAATCGTTTTAACTTTTCTCTGTCTTACAGACCGGGAACCAAAAACACCAAGCCTGACGCCCTCTCCCGTGTCTACAACTCAGATCCAGAAATTAAGAAGCCCGAATCCATTCTGCCTCCTCATTGCCTGGTGAGAGCAGTGACCTGGCCAATCGAAGGCCGGGTACAGCGGGCCAATGGTAACAAGCCACCCACTAGTGGTTGCCCGGAGAACAGACTTTTTGTCCCCGATCAATTACGATCCCAAGTCGTCCATTGGGCTCACACCTCCAGACTCTCCTGTCATCCGGGCATGCGCAGAACCCTGTTTGTCATCCAGCAGCGATTCTGGTGGCCCTCCATGAGGGCAGACGTCAAAGAATACGTTGTAGCCTGTCCCGTCTGCGCCCGGAATAAGAACTCCCACGGCGCCCGTATGGGGTTGCTGCATCCCCTACCCATTCCTTCGCGTCCGTGGGCAGAGATATCCATGGACTTCGTCACCGGGCTTCCGGCCTCGCATGGGCGAACCACCATACTCACGGTGGTAGACAGATTCTCAAAGATGGCTCACTTTATCGCCTTGCCCAAGCTCCCGTCCGCTAAACGAACGGCCACAGTGATGATGGACCACATATTCCGGGTTCATGGGTTCCCGAAAGACATTGTTTCCGATAGGGGGCCCCAATTCATATCCAGGTTTTGGAGGGAGTTTTGCAGGCTCATAGGGGCAACCGTGAGTCTCACGTCAGGCTATCATCCGGAGGCAAACGGGCAGACGGAACGCATCAACCAGCAGTTGGAGACAAGTCTCCGCTGCCTGGTCTCCCAGAACCCCTCCTCGTGGAGCAAGAACCTCACCTGGGTGGAGTATGCCCACAACTCCCTGCCCACCACGGCTACAGGTATGTCCCCATTCAAGTGTGTGTATGGCTACCAGCCCCCAGTCTTCCCTGACAGTGAGCCGGAGGTGACGGTGACCTCGGCCCACGCCTTGGTGCGCCGCTGTCGTCGCGTCTGGTCGGCGGCACGGGCCACGCTGGTCCGACAGGGGGACCGGGTCAAGCGGATGGCTGACCGGAGGAGACGTCCGACGCCCGTGTACCAGCGAGGTCAACGTGTCTGGCTGTCCGCCAAGGATCTTCCCCACCGGGGGGACTCCAGGAAACTGGCGCCTCGCTTCGTGGGTCCGTTCCCCATCGCCAAGGTCGTGCACCCGGCCGCAGTGCGTCTCCGCTTGCCCAGGTCCCTTGCAGTCCACCCCACCTTTCACGTTAGGAAGGTCAAGCCGGTTGTGGACAGTCCATTGGTGCCAGATCCTGCGCCGCCTCCGCCTCCGCGGACTGTGGGAGGTGGGACGGCCTACACCGTGAAAGAACTATTGGACGTGCGCAGAAGAGGCCGGGGCTGGCAGTACCTGGTAGACTGGGAGGGTTATGGGCCGGAGGAGCGGCAATGGGTGCCGCCTAGTTATATTTTGGACCCGGGACTGTTTGAGGACTTTTATGCAGCTCACCCTGAGGCTCCTGGGCCGTTTGGGATCCGGCCCTAGGGGGGGCGGGGGTTATGTCATGCGGTCACGTTTATTTTCCCGGTTTTCTTTCTCGTCGGTGTCGTAACTTTACTTCCTGTTTTATTTTGTCATCCCTTCCGTTTCAGTTCGTGTTTCCTTCCTCGGTGTTTGGTTGTCTTGTCTTCCCTGATCCCGATTGTGTGCACCTGTGTAGTTGACACTAATTGTCAGCACCTGTGTCCCCGCCCTTTTGTGTGTATTTAGTCCGTGTCTTCCCCTTGTCTTGTGCCAGTGTATCTTGCCTCGTCCCGACCACCAGCGATTCTTTGACGTCCGAGCTCTCAGTAAGACTCCTCCTTGTTGTCTCGCCACAGAGCGACACTTTTTGTTAGTGCCTTGATCCCCATAGCCTTTTTGTCTCGCCACCGAGCGACGCTTTTTGTTAGTGCCGTGATCCCCATAGCCTTTTTGTCTCGCCCCAGTGCGACGCTTTTGTTTGTACTTTTTGCCACGTGTTTTCCCTCGCAAGAGGCGTTTTGAATTGTACTTTTGATCAGTGTGTGTGCTGGAATAAATCAGAGAAAGAAACGACTCTGCATCCGAGTCCTCCGCCTTGTTCCCAGCCTGACAGTGGTTGTCACATTCGCCTCACACCCTGAAGGTCCCTGGATTGAAACTGGATGGAAACAAGTCTGATGATCCTTTTGATTTGCTCTTCAAAACTGTGCAACAAAAGAAATTTTCAAACACAAAGAAATAGACTCCACGTCAGGGAATTGAACCTCAGTTTGCCGAGCCGAGCCCGTGAATACTGTTAGAGATTCGCTCACTCCAACTTATTTTGCAAGAACCACACGGGAGACAAGTAAGTCCTTTTAGACACCTGCAGGTGGAGAGTCCATTCGTCCCTGTGCGTGCAGCGATGTTCGAATGGAGGTCTTAACTCTCCACCCTGCAAGGGCATATTTATTAAGAGAAACAGAGTGGGGGTATGAGTAGGCTGAATAGAAAGCCCTTGTCCTCTAGTCAAAACATATCAGGGGATGTTTTACGACCTTGTGGAGGATGGGACGAGATAGGCTATTTATTACCGGTTGCATTCCAACATAATCATACGATAAGGATAATCTGAAAAACCCTAACATCTCCCTCCTGTTTTATCATATGATTATGCCACCCCAAACAACAAACACAAGTAAAAAAAACATATATACATGTATAATGAAGAAAGAAGAATAGTAAAAATAAAAAAAACAACAAACAATGATAGCAACACTTTCCAGTGAAGATTAGGTATTACCTTAATACCCCAGATCAAACTTATTGTGTAAGCGAAAAACCTGCTGGCCAGATGTTATTAGCAGGAAAAATTCTCACACGGTCCCTCTGCCTTAGGCGACCAGAATGCTATCAATAAAAAAATTAAATAAAAAGAAAAACACAGAAACAGTACATCATTGTATCCATTACTTGCAAAGCAATTTTGATGGTCAAATCAACAAGTTTCCGTAAAACATGCTCAACAGAACAGCATCTACGCAATCCACGTCTCGTTATTATTATCACATCTGTCACGTCAAAGAAGTTGTATATGTGCTCGCGTTGTCGTCAGCTGATGATGTTCTAGTCTGTAGGTGTGGTCTGTCACTCACACTGGCGCACACACTCACGTCCAGTTGGCAGGCAGCATCGGACAACTCTGGTGACCACAAAACCACGATCCGTTCTGAACAGGCACGTGCACTCACAGGATGCTGGTGAGGCAGTGCTTCTGAACTTCTGGATGAAGTAGGTCCCGTCCGATGGTGCAGCCATGTTGGTAGTAGAGCCCTTACACCTTGAAAACGGCTCTCTCATCCTGGCACACAGCGGTGGTGTCCAAAACTCCCATCCAGTTTCCTCCTGGAGAGCAGTCGTCGTTAATGCATTTGTGGGTCCTGTTACCTTGGATGTAACATGTGTAATTCACTCCAGCTGGTCTCTCTGTGTAGGCCACTTGTGGTATTGTTCATCCTCTAACAGTCACATTGAGATTTGCCCAGAAGTGTTCATCATAGTCTGCAAGTCCATTGTGGGATGGGTCGGCATCAGTGATTGTGACAGCTCGGTGTTGATATCCATCTCCTCCCATGGATGCCATACGTTTCGCTTCAGTGACATTCATTGGTCTGGCCTCCAAGTGACCTTGTGTGGAGGAAGAGGGGAGTTTCGAATACACATAACACCCGTCCCATGTGTGAGCTCTCACAGTGACCTTTACATACTGGTACCAAGTGTTGGTTTTGTATGGCTTCAAAATTCTCATCGTGTGACCATCGTTTTCCATGGTCAATATTGTCACTTGGTCTGTTCAGATGAGTCCATAGACCATAGCACGCTCCAACCACAACGCAGCAGAGGATCGATCTGGCATATGGCTCCCCATTGCTACTGGTTAGCAGAGACACCGGGACATCCCCTCGCCTAGCGGAGTGGGGATCGTTGTTCGCTTCACCATCATTGAGACGCCCCACTACTCCGAATTAGGGGTCCAGCACTCTCTGCAACTTGCAGTGGCTGAGGTGAATCCAACTGGGCCGTACAGCGATCGTCACTGCTGTAGTCAGCAAGACTTGGAATGGTCCCCCCCCCGCCGTGGCTGGCCCAGTTCTTTCTTTTGATGACCTTGATGTAGACCCAGTCTCCTGGATTGATGGGGTTGTCGACCTGTGAGGAGTAAAGATCAAGCGGCAGTAAATTTGTCTTTGACACAGTTTGAGCATCCTGATCATATAATCTGCCAAGAACTGCTCTTCATCTGTTGTTTGCAACTCTCGTAGTCAATTGCAGTGCCCATTTAACTGGCAAATAGGAGTGTTTGCGGGAAGAGTTTGAACACCTCCTAATGATTCCCTTTAACCAAAGACTACTTATGACAGGGGCGTTCCCATTTATTGCCTCCTGGTTTAAAAGAGATTGTCTTACCCATGTCTTCTTTCTCCTCACACGCCCGCACCCACACAGGGTGTGCGCGCACACACACACACACACACACACACACACACACACACACACACACACATCTGCACGCACACATACAAAAAACGGCATACAAAGTTCAGACGAACGACAAAAGACTCACAATTTTACAGAGATTACGCACAAACACAGAGCACACAGACAAAGGGATTCTAATCCATCTCTCATGTAGCTTCTTTTGATAGAATCTCCTATCGGTAACTGTATAGCAGACGTTTTAGCATGTAATCCCATACTCTGCTCTCTCGCTTCTACTTTTTCATGTCGGTGCAGTCGTAGGTGGCCCCTATTGCAGTCATTGTCTTGTTAACTGTCACCTTGTGACTCCTATGCATGATTGTGTGAATGTCAAAATTGAACATACCTAACTTTCTGACCATTCAACCTCCACTGTGGTACAAAAAACCTTACTATTGTATTGGGTAGGTACATTGAGCAACCTAGCTTCCTCCTGACTGCCAAATGTCCTGTTCTAAAATTTATATAACTCGACCTCTACGTCATAAGCTTGATGAGCCAAAATATCAGATCTTGCTCTTGTTTCCCACCGTTTTAGCCTATTTGTTTTATCCAAATCCGTTCAATCTCTGATAATAATGTTTTTCTCTGTAGCCCTACGTATTTTTCATTTTTTTTATTTATTTATCAAATCTCCTCAGTTCTGTCAAACTCAGTGCACAATGAACCTCCCTTCCACTTTGAACCAAGCTTCACCAAATTTGGTAACACCGTAGCAAGGAGTGCGATTTGGTCGTCGGACACTCCAAGTCCATATCTTTTTGCCGCACTTCACCCTCTCAAGTTGGTGTTCTTTTGTTGTTGCTTCAGAGCGACCCCATCCATCACTCTTGAATGAGTCCATTGTTCAAATGAGTCAATTTTCATCATTGTGAGTTCCTCCACTTTTCACTGTCTTTTCCGTCCCCGAGGATGTTGTATTTCCTCCGGAGTGTACTTGTCCTCCTCCAAGCACAACAGCAGTCTTTTCTTGTCCTTCACCAAAGGTCAAAGGTGCTTCAGAGCCAGGCACCATTTTGTAGTTGTTCACGGCTGCAGGCGAAGTCTCTGATTGGGTTTCAGGGACTGTTAGAGATTTGCTCACTCCAACTTATTTTGCAAGAACCACACGGGAGACAAGTAAGTCCTTTTAGACACCTGCAGGTGGAGAGTCCATTCGTCGCTGTGCGTACAGCGATGTTCGAATAGAGCTCTGAACTCTCCTTACTGCAAGAGGATATTTATTAAGAGAAACAGAGTGGGGGTATGAGTGGGCTGAATAGAAAGCTCTTGTCCTCTAGTCTAAACATCTCAGGGGATGTTTTACGATCTTGTGATAAGGAGGACAAGGTAAGGTATTTATTACCTGTTGCATTCCAACATAATCCTATGATAAGGATACTCTGTAAAACCCTAACATCTCTCTCCTGTTTTATCATATGATTATGCCACCCTAAACAACAAAGACAAGTAAAAAAAAACATACATATATGCATAATGAAGAAAGAAGAATAGCAGAAATAAGAAAAACAACAAACAACGATAGCAACACTTTCCAGTGAAGATTAGGTATTACCTTAATACCCCAGATCAAACTTATTGTGTAAGCGAAAAACCTGCTGGCCAGATGTTATTAGCAGGAAAATTCTCACACGGTCCCTCTGCCTTAGGCGACCAGAATGCTATCAATAAAAAAAATAAGATAAAAAGAAAAACACAGAAACAGTACATCATTGTATCCATCACTTGCGAAGCATATTTGATGGTCAAATCATCAAGTTTCCGTAACACATGCTCAACAGAACAGCATCTACGCAATCCACGTCTCATTATCATTATCACATCTGTCACGTCTAAGAAGTTTTATATGTGCTAGTGTTTCCGTCAGCTGATGATGTTCTAGTCTGTAGGTGTGTTCTGTCACACACACTGGCGCACAGGCTCGTGTCCAGTTGGCAGGCAGCATCGGACAACTCCTGTGACCACAAAACCACGATCCGTTCTGAAAAGGCACGTGCACTCATAGGATGCAGGTGAGGCAGTGCCTCTGAACTTCTGGATGAAGTAGGTCCCGTCCGATGGTGCAGCCATGTTGGTAGTAGAGCCCTTACACCTTGAAAACGGCTCTCTCATCCTGGCACACAGCGATGAGGTCCAAAGCTCCCATCCAGTTTCCTCCTGGAGAGCAGTCGTCGTTAATGCATTTGTGGGTCCTGTTACCTTGGATGTAACATGTGTAATTCATCCAGCTGGTCTCTCTGTGTAGGCCACTTGTGGTATTGTTCATCCTCTAACAGTCACATTGAGATTTGCCCAGAAGTGTTCATCATAGGCACCGTCTGCAAGTCCAGAGTGGGATGGGTCGGCATCACTGATTGTGACAGCTCGGTGTTGATATCCAACTCCTCCCATGGATGCCATACGTTTCGTTTCCGTGACATTCATTGCTCTGGCCTCCAAGTGACCTTGTGTGGAGGAAGAGGGGAGTTTCGAACACACATAACACCCCTCCCGTGTGTGAGCTCTCACAGTGACCTTTACATACCGGTACCAAGTGTTGGTTTCGTATGGCTTCAAAGTTCTCATCGTGTGACCATCGTTTTCCATGGTCAACATTGTCATTTGGTCTGTTCAGATGAGTCCATAGACCATAGCACGCTCCAACCACAACGCAGCAGAGGATCCATCTGGCATATGGATCCCCATTGCTACTAGGATAGCAGAGACACCGGGACATCCCCTCGCCTAGCGGAGTGGGGATCGTTGTCCGCATCATTGAGACGCCCCACCACTCCGAATTAGGGGTCCAGCACTCTCTGCAACTTGCAGTGGCTGAGGTGAATCCAGCTGGCCACTCAGCAAACTTGGAATGGTCCCTCCCGTCGTGGCTCGCCCAGGTCCTTCGTTTGATGACCTTTATGTAGACCCAGTCTCCTAGATTGATGGGGTTGTCAACCTGTGAGGAGGAAAGATCAGGCGGCAGTAAATTTGTCTTTGACACAGTTTGAGCGTCCTGATCATATAATCTGCCAAGGACTGCTCTTCATCTGTTGTTTGCAACTCTCGTAGTCAATTGTAGTGCCCATTGTAGTGCAAATAGGAGTGTTTGCGGGAAGAGTTAGAACACTTCCTAATGATTCCCTCTAACCAAAGACTACTTATGATAGGGGCTTTCCCATTTATTGCCTCCTGGTTTAAAAGATATTGTCTTACCCATGCCTTCTTTCTCCTCACACGCTCACACCCACACAGGGTGTGCGCACACACACACACACACACATCTGCACGCACACATACACGAAACGGCATACAAAGTTCAGACGAACGACAACAGACTCACAATTTTACAGAGATTACGCACAAACACAGAACACTCAGACAAAGGGATTCTAATCCATCTCTCATGTAGCTTCTTTTGATAGAATCTCCTATCGGTAACTGTATAGCAGACGTTTTAGCATATAATCCCATACTGCTCCCTCACTTCTACTTTTTCATGTCGGTGCAGTCGTAGGTGGCCCCTATTGCAGTCATTGTCTTGTTAACTGTCGCCTTGTGACTCCTATGCATGATTGTGTGAATGTCAAAAATTGAACGTACCTAACTTTCTGACCATCCAACCTCCACTGTGGTACAAAAAACCTTACTATTGTATTGAGTAGGTACATTGAGCAACCTAGCTTCCTCCTGACTGCCAAATGTCCTGTTCTAAAATTTATATAACTCGACCTCTACGTCTTAAGCTTGATGAGCCAAAATATAAGATCTTGCTCTTGTTTCCTACCGTTTTAGCCTATTTGTTTTATCCAAATCCGTTCAATCTCTTATTATAATGCTTTTCTCTGTAGCCATACGTATTTTTCAAATTTTTATTTATTTATTTATCAAATCTCCTCAGTTCTGTAAAACTCAGTGCACAATGAACCTCCCTTCCACTTTGAACCAAGCTTCACCAAATTTGGTAACGCCGTAGCAAGGAGTGCGATTTGGTTGTCGGACACTCCAAGTCCATATCCTTTTGCCGCACTTCACCCTCTCAAGTTGGTGTTCTTTTGTTGTTGCTTCAGAGAGAGCCCATCCATCACTCTTGAATCAGTCCATTGTTCAAATGAGTAAATTTTTATCATCGTGAGTTCCTCCGCTTTTCACTGTCTTTTCTCGTCCCCGAGGATGTTGTCTGTCCTCCGGAGTGTACTTGTCCCCCGCCAAGCACAACAGCAGTCTTTTCTTGTCCTTAGCCAAAGGTCAAAGGTGGTTCAGAGCCAGGCACCATTTTGTAGTTGTTCACGGCTGCAGGCGAAGTCTCGGATTGGGTTTCAGGGACCCTGACACTGAGAATGACAGGCTGGGACATCAAACTTGTAAGACTATCTCCAAATGTAGCTGCTTCCATCAATTTGCTGGTAACGTTTGTTTACCAAACTTCAAATTCTTCTAATAACAGCGGTCTCGTTTTTATATCGTGAATCCTGCAACTCATCCTATTTTTGAGCTACATTTTATCTATAGTTCCAATTTAATCGGACAGTATGTTCTCTTCAGTATCATTATTGAAAATCAACTCATCGAGGTCTGCGTTCCACATCAAGCCCTGATCTGTATGTCTTGACCTCTCGCATGTTATTGTCATGCTTGCTCAAAAATGGGACTTAGAGTATGGTGCTGTGAATTCTCAATCACCCCAATGAAATTGTATCCCACCTCGTAGTTCTTATCGTTCTGATGTTCCTGTTAGCCTGCAATTGTCCAAATCAAAAATGTTTTCTTTTAACTGTCTTTCTTTTGAACCTCTAAATCTCTCGTGTTGCGAACCTATCAACACCAGAACAAAAAAATTACCACAGTATAACACCAAATGTATTCGAAAATTCATTGTCATAAAGTCTTGTATTATTACTATCTTCCACTATCTGTCCTACTCACTCCCTCCTTTTGAGGCTTGGCAACGCCCATGCCTCACACCTTGACAAACTTTTTGGGAGAATGCGTTCTTTCCTACATACGATTCCATCATCATTTAATTTGACTTTCTATCCAAAACGCTTCTCAATTTCTCAGTTCACACATCTTCTACATGTGTTACTGGTTCTCCAGTTTTTTTTCTAGTTAATTATCAATCCAAAAGCTTCTGTTTCTTTCTAACATTCAACCGGCTCAAAATCACTCTTTCATCAAAGTCGCTCTACTAATTTTCCATAGTAGTCGCCAACGACTTCAACCATTCAACCTTTCATTCAGGCAATCATTAATCAATGCTCATCATATGCATCTCACACAGTCTCCAAAAAGGAGTCTTCCTATCACATTGGTCCCAATTCATCCAAGCTCACCACACAACATTCATATATCATTTTCAACTCAGGTTTCCTGGTAGAACAATCCACCAATTCTGTAATTGTAAGTAATCAGAATTTTTTCTTTGTTTTTAAATTTGAAGAACTCAAACTCTCAGATTTAGCTTGCATTTAGAATTATGTATAATCTTATAACACAACTAATCAATTATTCCTATTAAATGTAGCATTGCAAAATCTTAAATTCACAATTTAGCTTCTTCCAACTCCTGAAAGCATGTTCTGTCATTTTTGTTTCTTTTTCGAATTCCTCATGTGGGTTCGACACTTAACATGCACTAGTGTGGATTGGTTTCTGCTCGCAAACAGATTTCTCTCTTTTCCTCTCATTTTTATCTGTCAAAATTGTTTCTGTTCTGCGGTGTAAATTGAATAGACAACAGTCTAGCAAATTTCTTTATACTAAAAGTTTAGCCAATCTTCATCAATTTGGGACTTTAACTTTAACTTTAACACATACGCACACACATGCACAGCTCTCGCGTGCGGAAGGTAGGTCTCAGCAACAATGATTCATCACAGGCTGGCCATTTCCTGTGGTCGATCATGAGCTGGTCCCTCCCATGCACACGAGGACAGCACATTCTAATTTTATTCATTTATCTTCTAGAAGCAAGTTGCATTTCTTTACCACTTGATTTGCATATTTTAACTTTAGTGTAACACAAATTGATCTCTAGTCATTTGTAATTTGCCACCTTACTATTATTATTATTATTATTATTATTATTATTATTATTATTATTAAACTCCTCTTGCCCCTCGCTTGAGCCGCGGCTTGAGCTGCGGCCTTGCACCTGCTCACAGGGGCCTTATTGTCTTGGTCTGACAAACACTTATGACCTCATCAGTTTTCATCTTTCTAGCTTTTGTCTCTTGAATTCGTTCTCATCTCTTTGTGAAGATCTCACCCACACTCTAGCACTTCTACCACTTCAGCATGTATTGCATACAATTAAGAAATCTACTTGCCATGAACTTCTCATCTCAAAGAAGAGCAGAGCAAGAGATTTACCGTTCTTATTTCCCATCTTAATTTTAGTAGTTTAAGGTTTTACAATTTTTTTTCAAATTTTTTTTCTTTGAGGATCCTCAATGCAGGTTTAAATTGACCTTTCAACAGATTACTAGCCTGTTTTATTGCCGTGGATCAACGCTAGAACTGCTTTTTAGTCAATTTATCCTACCAGTCACACACTCAATCACACAAACTCCAGCGCTTTTTTTTTAGGCCTCATAGCTCGGACAAACCAAAGCCGTACCTCATAGCTCGGACAAACCAAAGCCGTATCTCATAGCTGGGACAAACCAAAGCCGTATCTCATAGCTCGGACAAACCAAAGCCGTATCTCTCGTGCACCTTTTTTACGCGTTTAACAAACAACAACACAATCACACAACTTCAGGCCTTTAACTTACTTGCCCCCTTGGTTCGTTGCACTGCCGGGTCCCGTCAATCCACCTCTGTCAGACGAAGGCAGACCTAAGATGCTGGCCCAGCGAAGAATTCTCTTCCCAGGACTTTCTTCTCCAGGTCCTCCTAATGGACGCTGGCTTGTCGACAATGCAGCACCTCCTCCTTTGTCAGCCAGATAGCGGGTATGATGGATCCCGGGTTTCAGCACCAAAATGTTAGATATTTGCTCACTCCAACTTATTTTGCAAGAACCACACGGGAGACAAGTAAGTCCTTTTAGACACCTGCAGGTGGAGAGTCCATTCGTCGCTGTGCGTACAGCGATGTTCGAATAGAGCTCTGAACTCTCCTTCCTGCAAGAGGATATATATTAAGAGAAACAGAGTGTGGGTATGAGTGGGCTGAATAGAAAGCCCTTGTCCTCTAGTCTAAATGTCTCAGGGGATGTTTTACGATCTTGTGATAAGGAGGACAAGGTAAGGTATTTATTACTTGTTGCATTCCAACATAATCCTATGATAAGGATACTCTGTAAAACCCTAACAGGGACCCTGACACTGAGAATGACAGGCTGGGACATCAAACTTGTAAGACTATCTCCAAATGTAGCTGCTTCCATCAATTTGCTGGTAACGTTTGTTTACCAAACTTCAAATTCTTCTAATAACAGCGGTCTCGTTTTTATATTGTAAATCCTGCAACTCATCCTATTTTTGAGCTACATTTTATCAAGAGTTCCAATTTAATCGGACAGTATGTTGTCTTCAGTATCATTATTGAAAATCAACTCATCGAGGTCTGCGTTCCACATCAAGCCCTGATATATGTCTTTACCTCTTAAATGTTATTACCTGTGTCATGCTTGCTCAAAAATGTGACTTAGAATATGGTGCTGTAAGTTCTCAATCTCCCCAATGAAATTGGATCCCACCTCGTAGTTCTTATCGTTCTCATGTTCCTGTTAGCCTGCAATTGTCCAAATCAAAAATGTTTTCTTTTAACTGTCTTTCTTTTGAACCTCTAAATCTCTCGTGTTGCTAACCTATCTACACCAGAAAACCATTTAAAAAAGGGTCTTAAAGAAAGGACCAACAGATTACTCCCAATACGGATCTCCTCATTATTTACGAGAAAG
Organism: Syngnathus scovelli; assembly: GCF_024217435.2. Lineage (NCBI taxonomy): Eukaryota > Metazoa > Chordata > Actinopteri > Syngnathiformes > Syngnathidae > Syngnathus > Syngnathus scovelli. Next base: position 12,840,932 of record NC_090861.1, read on the forward strand.
CACTCCTTTCCTCACTTGGGTGGGCGCACACGGGGCTGCTGGACAATCTATGACCCCACAGTCAGCCTCCCCAACTCTACACGGTGCATATCTTGTCAGTTGTTAATGGAAACCAGATGTGTCTCGTGCCAATTAGTCTACGTTCATGGACCAAGGCCCAAACAATTCCTCACGAACCTGACCCAAAACATGACCTGGTCACACTTACGCTTACTAGTGAGATATACATTGCATGATACCAGAACAAAAAACTTACCACAGTATAACACCAAATGTATTCGAAAATTCATTGTCATAAAGTGTTGTAATATTACTATCTTCCACTATCTGTCCTACTCACTCCCTCCTTCTGATGCTTGGCAACGCCCATGCCTCACACCTTGACAAACTTTCTGGGAGAATGTGTTCTTTACTACATACGATTCCATCATCATTTAATTTGACTTTCTTTCCAAAACGCTTCTTAATTTCTCAGTTCACACATCTTCTACATGTGTTACTGGTTCTCCAGTTTTTTCTCTAGTTAATTATCAATCCAAAAGCTACGTTTTCTTTTTAGCATTCAACCTGCTCAAAATCACTCTGTCATCAAAGTCGCTCTACTAATTTCCCATAGTAATCGCCAACGACTTCAACCATTCAACTTTTCATTCAGGCAATCATTCATCAATGCTCATCATATGCATCTCACACAGTCTCCAAAAAGGACTTATACTATCACATTGGTCCCAATTCATCCAAGCTCACCACACAACATTCATATATCATTTTCAACTCAAGTTTCCTGGTAGAACAATCCACCAATTCAAAAAAACTTAACTAAAACAAACAACTGGCAAATTAATCTGAATTTTTTCTTTGTTTTTAAATTTGAAGAACTCAATCTCTCAGATTTAGCTTGCATTTAGAATTTTGTATAATCTTATAACACAACCAATCAATTATTCCTATTAAATGAAGCATTGCAAAATCTTAAATTCACAATTTAGCTTCTTCTAATTCCTGAAAGCATGTTCTGTCGTTTTTTTTTTTGTTGTTTTTTTTCCTTTGAGGATCCTCAATGCAGGTTTAAATTGACCTTTCAACAAATTACTAGCCTGTTTTATTGCCGTGGATCAATGCTAGAACTGCCATTTAGTCAGTTTATCCTACCAGTCACACACTCAATCACACAAACTCCAGCGCTTTTTTAGGCCTATCCAGGGATGGGTGTAAAACCCTCCCAAACAGCTTTGGAAAAACGGACAAAAGAAAAAATCTACGCCCTTCTTCAATTAAGAAAAAGAAGCTGTTTTTCTTAGTCCGTTTCTTCCACTGGGACTTGAACCCAAGCTGTTCTTTGGCTTGGAAAAACATACAAAGAAAAATCTACGCCCTTCTTTGATTAACAAAAAAGAAGCTCTGTGTTTCTTAGCACGTTCCTTCCACTGGGACTCTAACCCAAGCCAGATCCCTCAGCTCGGAAGAACAGACAAAGAAGAATCTACGCACCTCTTCGATGAACAAAAAAGAAGCTCTGCTTTTCTTAGCCTGTTCATTCCACTGGGACTTGAACCCAAGATGGCTCTCGTGCACCTCTACATTTTACGCGTTTCACAACAACACAATCACACAACTTCAGGCCTTTAACTTACTTATCCCCTGGTTCGTTGCACTGCCGGGTCCCGTCAATCCACCTCTGTCAGACGAAGGCAGACCTAAGATGCTGGCCCAGCGAAGAATTCTCTTCCCAGGACTTTCTTCTCCAGGTCCTCCTAATGGACGCTGGCTTGTCGACAATGCAGCACGTCCTTCTTCATCAGACAGATAGCGGGTATGAGGGATCCCGGGTTTCGGCACCAAAATGTTAAAGATTCGCTCACTGCAGGTGGAGAGTCCATTCGTCGCTGTGCGTACAGCGATGTTCGAATGGAGGTCTGAACTCTCCACCCTGCAAGGGCATATTTATTAAGAGAAACAGAGTGGGGGTATGAGTAGGCTGAATAGAAAGCCCTTGTCCTCTAGTCAAAACATATCAGGGGATGTTTTACGACCTTGTGGAGGATGGGACAAGGTAGGTTATTTATTACCGGTTGCATTCCAACATAATCATACGATAAGGATAATCTGAAAAACCCTAACAAATACTATAGCTAAAACGGCCTGTTGCGTTTTGTTCAAGATGTCCATCGTTAAGCAAGGAAAACAAAAATGTGCAGTAACAGTTTTTGTAACAGATGTTAGGTTGTTTAATGGCAGTCAGTGCACAAGGCACTTCAGCAGATGAAACAACGTCACACTCCAGATCAGAAGGCTTTATACTGACCAAAAGCAGGAACTTGGAAGGGAATGGGAGGGAAGGATAAGGTGTGTTCTGTTATCACCTGAATGTCCTGTTATTTACTGAATGTTTTGTGACTATGTGTCATGGAACTTAACTGAGCTCTGTGTGCCGTGCCTGTGCTCACTGCCTATGTGTAAGTGAAAGTCACAAAGCTCTGTGTGCTGTGTCTGTGCTCTGATTGAGCAACTATGTTTGGGTAAATTATTTACACATTGATTGATATGATGAAGTATATATGTTTTGTCAAACGCACCTCTTTCTATAAGGTGCCCCCGGCTACCCGGTAACGGGTTTGTCTTAGCCGGGTTCGGAGAAAGTAATGCGTGGTTAAAGCGGAAACATCTGCTGAAGGACAGCAGGTGTACGAGCGGGGGAAAATTGTCCAAACCCTATACAGCGTGGGAAAACTGACCAAATTCTATAGGGCGTGGGAAACTAGGCGGTCTTACCCTATAGAGAGGATATAGGTACCAGACAAGTCTATAAAAAGTCCTGCAGAGGCAGCTACGAGGCTTTTCCCCCCAAAGAGCGCTCATACGTGAAGAAGCCCGAAGGAGTTTCAAGATTTTTTCCAGAGTCCCGGGATCTTTGTGTGAGACGCAGGATCGCTGGTCTGAAATTAACTTGGATTTACTCCAAAGAATTGAACTGGACAACTTTACAGGAGAAACTAGGTGAGAGAAAACGACTTTTATGTATTTTAGCGAGAGTGGGGAATAGTCATCGGGCCACCGGCTCCCTCGAGGCCAGCCTGTTTCTCTAATTTGGATTTTAGAAGTAAGATCGGATTGATCACTCGACTTTGCTTCCACCAAAAATAGCACGCAGCTGGTGTCTACCTTTTCCCTCTTTCATGAACTGTGTTTTGCAATCGAATTGTTCTGGGATTGAATTATTTTATTAACACGGGTATCAGTGAGTGAAATTGTTCGGTTTCTGGAGTAATTGAGATTTGTAATTCTATTTCATGTTTCTTCAATAAATGTGTTTTGTATATTATTTACTTCGTTGTGCGCTGATTTGTACTGAATGTGCAATCGATGGTTTGGGGTTGATTTGACGATTTGATTAATGTACGGGGGTTTATTATGGTATAACATAGGACCGTAATAAATAAAAGTAACATCAGACAATTTTAGAGAATTGAATAACTTTCGTAGTTATTTGAGACACGAGTGAATTTCAATCCGTTTGAAAGTTTGCTTCGTCTGAATAAATTAACGGAAGTGTTTAAATCGGATTATTGGGTTGGTGTAGAACTGAAAGTAATTTAATTATTTGAAGGGCGCAGGCCCGTTTCCCCTTTTGACGGGCCGCGTAAAAAGTAACTCCGAACATATTAGAGAATTAAATAACTTTCGTAGATATTTAAGGGAAGAGTGAATTTCGTTAAAAGTGAATTCGTTTGAAAATTTACTTCCTCTAAATAAAATAACGACGATGGTTAAAATGGATTATTAGAGTTGGTGAAGGATAAAAGTATTTTGATTGCCCGTCGGGCGCGGCCCAGTTCCTAAATTTGTCGGGCCGCGTCAAAAGTTAAACAGGACACGATCGAAAAATAGACTTGCCTTCCAAATTAATTACGGGGCAAATCTAAATACAGTAAGACATTTTTATTCGTTTTAAGAAAGTTGTTACTCTATTTAAAGCAATCAAGTGGGGTGAAGCACTCCGACAGTTAAGTGCAAAATCTACATATAAGGAGTTAGAATTAATAATATATAGTGCATTAATTTTCTTCTTAAATGCTATTATTGTCACACTTTTATTAATTCGATTCTCTTTCGAATAAAAAAGTTGGCCGGCTCGCTGCATGAGCGACCAAGTGGAACGGACCCATATCAACATTTACTTCGGCAAAACTAGTGCTTGGGTGCGCTATACAAACGAATCCCTGAGGTCTTAACAAAGACATCTAAAAATATCCGTAACATAATAAGAACTTCAAACATTAGCGGGGAGCCATCAATACGATGCGGTCACTTCGAAGTCTTGCCTCGAATTGAGTTACTCGGCTCGAGCTTCGGGTGACTTGAGAGGGATTGGCGTCGTACAGAAATTAGATTGATTCCGGTGGAGTTAATTTAACTCGGGTGGTTAGATTACGGACGAATCTCCGAACCCGGCTAAGACAAACCCGTGACCGGGTAGCCGGGGGCACCTTATGGAAAGACACATCTTATCAGCGTGATTGGGGTGCAATGACTTCATAAGTGCCACCTTAATTTATTTGGCTTCATACTGTCCGCTTCATACATTGTAAGGTACAGTAAACACACCGGTGTCTTTCCTCGTCTCCCATCGTAGTCACACTGAAGCCGAGCGCTACGTACGCTTCGTCATAGTATTGCCTTGCCTTAGCTTTCGTGTGACTCTCAATTCTCGTATCTCCGTCTCTTTCTGCCGTTTTTTTCAACCCTCTTAAATATTTTTCCATGGTGTCCCACTGCACTTTTTATCACCTGCTTTGTGCTGTGAGTGCTTATGTTCCAAGCACTCTACGTGCGCTCTACACTGTCGAGCAGTGGTCACCAACATGGTGCCCACGGGCACCAGGTCGCCCGTGAGGACCGCATGAGTCGCCCGCAGGACTGCTCTAAAATGATCTCAAATAGCAACACTTGTCAGTGAACTGCATCTATTTATTTTACAATCAAACCTCGGTTTTCGAACGTCCCGGTTCTCGAACAAATCGGAATTCGAAAAAAAAAAAATTGAGATTCTTTTGCTTCGGTTGTCGAAAAAAATTCGGAGGTCGAACCTCGCGAGATTTAGCCGGGAGACCCGAGAAACCTCGACCGTGTGGCCCGGATGCCGACTGACTTCGTTGTTATTGTATTTTCGTTACTTTGAGTAATATATAACCCCTAATCATGCCTCCAAAGAAAGCAAGTGGGAGCGGTAAAGCCATCCTAAAACACAAAGACGCTCTTAAAGCAACGCGACAGCGAGCGCCTGGCGCGCTGCGGTTGCGCGATTGGACCAAATTAAGCTCCCTGCGCACTGAGGTCCACTTAAATTTTGGAAAGTCCATCAGAACTTCAAAAATATTTTCTAAATTTCAGCGACGGCTCTGTCACATTATTGCAACAAGCGCGGTGCAGTTGCGCGGTGGGCGACGCTCTACGGTTGCGCCTTCGGCGGTGCGTTGCAGTTGCGCGATCAGACAAATATGCGCAAATGAAAAAATGCTTTAAACAAAGGCGTGGGTTTTTGTCTTGAAACGAAATTTATTTTTTTCCATTATTTTTGATGGGAAAAATAGATTCGGAATTTGACCGATTCGCTATTCGAACCGCCTTCTGGAACGGATTGTTGTCAAAAACCAAGGTTTGACTGTATTTTTGCTATTCTTGTTAAAATCACACTTACATGTGAACTGGAAATGACAATAATAACACATGGTGAAAGCCAAATTGAACAAATTGGCTATTTCAGAAGTGTGCTTCAAACTGGTAGCCCTTTGCCATAATCAGTACCCAGGAAGTAGCTCTCGGTTTAAGAAAGGCTGGTGACCCCTGCGCTAGGCCAACGAGCCACGTAGTAAATTAGCTGACTCCGTTACATTCCGATTGGTAGCGAATATGACATGGACCTGAGGACTGCATTTTAGTGATTAATGAATTCAGATTGATATAGCCAGTTTGGGCGTGTCCTTTCAGGATCATAATTTTGTGTCTACCGCTGCCTCGTGGAAGACAGGCCTAAAAAAAGATGGGAACACTCGCGGGAGTTTCACCAAGATGAATTTGGACGAACTTTATGAAATAATGTTGATGTTAAAACATAGGTGGACGTGTCTGGAAGTCTGTGTTCAACAGAAGGCTGTTTGGCAACAGTGAACAACGGACAAATTCAGCAAGGTAATTTACTTACGCCATGACCCAGATTCGTTCCGGTGATGCTACGGCCACAACGCTATACGATCATGACCAATATGCAATCGCATACAATAAGTTTAGGGTCTTTTCTTTAGGATCTTCAGCCAAGACACCCAGGCAGACCATGAAAGAATGTTGATGTTAAAATGTTGGTGGAACTATTCAACTGTGCAGATCCGATGATCCCAAAGATTTGGGGTGAGACAACATTGAAAAAACGTTTTTCTTTGTTTACAGTGTCACTTATTTTGTGGCTTACCTTTTCTTCATTACACAGCCAAAGTATCGTATCATTTTACCTTGCGGCATATACTACACCGTACATACCATATCATGTCGCCTATTCAACTCATGCATGAGATGCGATGGCTGAGATATTTAGGCGATGGGTTGCTACTCCATTGTGCTCTCCACTCATCATTTCATATCACATCCTCGTCGGATTTTCACAAGCTTCACATCCAAAGTATCTTGGCACAACGTACGTAACATGACTTGTCAACACAAGATGAGGTGGCTGAGAGGTTAAGGTGATGGATTGCTAATCCATTGTGCTCTGCACGCATGGGTTCAAGTCCCATTCTCATCGAAGGTTTGCTTTAAATTGTTTTGGAGTGGTACAACTGTTTTCCAACATCCCGGTTCTCGAACAAATCGTTATTTGAACAAAAAATTCCGGAATTTTTTGCTTCGGATGTGGGACAAAATTCGGTTGTCGAACCTCGCGAGATGAACCGAGAGGACCCGCATGCCAAGATTCAAGATTCAAGAGTTTTTTATTCGCCATGTTTGAGCGTGCCAAACAAGGAATTTGACTTCGGTAAATCACAGCCTCTGTTCAACATTTGGATGACTAACAACAACACTCAGGACATGTGAAGAACGAAAGATATTCTCAAACACCAACTGATCTTAAACTCCCAAGAGGGCAAGGAAAAACTCAAAACTCCAGCTAGGGGAAATGAGAAACCTTGAGAAGAGACCACCGATGGGAGGGTCCCTCATCTAGGATGACCAGGCTGCAATGGATGCAGAGAGGACACATAGTACAAACAGTGTAGACAAAAAAAGTGTGGCAAGCGGGATGTTATTGCACAGTAATGACTCTGAGACTCTAAGAGTGGTGTGAGTTCATCAGAGCGACAGCCTGGGGGAAGAAGCTGTCTCTGTGTCTGCTGGTTTTAGTGTACAGAGCTCTATAACGGCGTCCGGAGGGGAGTAGTTCAAACAGGCTGCAACCTGGGTGCGAAGGGTCTGTTGAGATGTTACTTGCACGTTTCCTGGTCCTGGACAGGTACAAGTCTTGGATAGATGGGAGGTTGATTCCAATTATCTTTTCTGCAGAATTGACTCAGTTTGTTATTAACGTATTTGCTGGTGTATAAGTCGACTCGGTGAATAAGTCGACCCCCTAAAATTCGACGGAAATTTACGATTTTATGATATATCCTTTGTATAAGTCGAGCTCAATTGTTGCATTATATTAAACTTCAAAATTCAATCAGAAATATGCGAAATTTATTGACGAAATGTGTTCAAATTTGCGAGTTTGTAGCGAGCGATCTATACGCCATTTTAAATTTACTTCATGACCCTGTGATTTTACGCGCCGAGAGAGACTAACAACAATGAACACTCTTAGAAACTGGTTTATTTTTAGTTAAGAAACAACAAATTATAATTATAAAGTGATTGCCGGTACATCGAGTTCAAAATTCGTCTTCATCGTCGCTATTTCCGAAAAGCTCGTTCCATTCGTTTTCGTTTAGTTTGTCGTCATAAAGGGCATCTTCTTGGTCTTCTCTATCCTCAGTTTCCTCCTCCTCCTCCCAGATAAGGTCGTCTTCTGTCCCATCGAGAGCGTTTGGCGAATATTTTCTAAGTGCCAACGGCTCTTGCGCCATAAAGAGTTTGCCTCGGCTGGTTCCCCATGTCGGCCAGAACAAGTGAAAATTCGGCCTCTTCCCCTGGAAGTCTGGCCAAGTTTGGCAAATATTTTCAAAGTGCGAACGACTCAACCGCCTTAAAGTGTCCGCCTCGGCTGGTTCCCCGTGTCGGCCACCACAAGTGAAAATTTGGACTCTTCCCCTGCAAGTCCGGCCAAGTTTGGCGAATATTTTCAAAGTGCGAACGACTCAACCGCCGTAAAGTGTCCGTCTCGGCTGGTCCCCCGTGTCGGCCACCACAAGTGAAAATTCGGCCTCTTCCCCTGGAAGTCCGGCCAAGTTTGGCGAATATTTTCTAAGTGCCAACGACTCAACCGCCGTAAAGTGTCCGCCTCGGCTGGTTCCCCATGTCGGCCACCACAAGTGAAAATTCGGCCTCTTCCCCTGGAAGTCTGGCCAAGTTTGGCAAATATTTTCAAAGTGCGAACGACTCAACCGCCGTAAAGTGTCCGCCTCGGCTGGTTCCCTGTGTCGGCCACCACAAGTGAAAATTCGGCCTCTTCCCCTGCAAGTCCGGCCAAGTTTGGCGAATATTTTCTAAGTGCCAACGACTCAACCGCCGTAATGTGTCCGCCTCGGCTGGTTCCTCCGGTCGGCCAGAACAAGTGAAAATTCGGTCTCTTCCCCTGGAAGTCTGGCCAAGTTTGCCGAATATTTTCAAAGTGCCAATGACATTCATTTAGACATGGCGATTGAATGTTTACGTACCGGTAGTTATTGTCGTTGCTTGACGCGCGATGACTCGCACATTCGCTCAATACCCAGTACTTCCCCCTAGCAGTCATCGTCGCTGCCTGGCTTTCGATGTCCATTATTGAGGTGAGAATATTTGAAATTGTTGCTGAGGATGCGTGTTAATGCAACAAACGCTTTATAATGATTCAGTTTCTCGCTGTTTGATGAGCCTGACGAACGCACACCCACGCACAATGAGATGCATGAGAAACGGCCTTGGTTACCATCACATTTGAAGTGATGAATACGAAGTTAAATTTTATGACTCGGTGTATAAGTCGAGGTCGATTTTTTTCAGTCGATTTTGGATCGAAAAAGGTCGACTAATACACCGGCAAATACGGTACATTCTCGTTACTCTGAGGATTGCATCAACTCTAATCATGCCTCCAAAGGAAGCAAGTGGGAGCAGTAAAAACATCCCAAAACACAAAGACGCTCCTAAAGCAATGCGACAGTGAGCGCCCGGTGAGTTGCAGTTGCGCGATCCGACCAAATTAAGCTCCCTGCGCACTGAGGTCCACTTAAATTTTGGAAAGTACATCAGGACTTTCAAACTATATTCTAAATTTTAGTGACAGCTCTGTCACAATAATGCGACCATCAGTTGTGCAGTCGGCGACACGCTGCAGTTACGTGATCGGACAAAAATGTGCGAATGAAAAAATGCTTAAAAAGGGCGTTTTTTTTTTTTTTTCTTGGAATGGATTTTTGTTTTTTTCATTATTTGTAATGAGAGAACATGATTCGGAATTCGAACGATTCACTTCTCGAACAGCCTTCTGGAACGGATTGTGCTCGAAAACCAAGGCTCCCCTGTATCTGTAATCTGGTTTGTATTTGACTCAATATAGTAATATTTATATTCTTTGGCGGCTCGTTGGTGAATTGGTTAGCATATCCGCTTCACAGTTAAGAAAGTGCGGGTTCGATTCCACCAACGGCTGTTGCGTGTTGATGATGTCCGTTGTTGGGTCAGGAAAACTAAGATGTGGGGTAACGGTTGGTTCTTTATTGGCAAATCTTGGGTTGTTTAATGGCGGTCAGTACACATGGAACTTCAGCAGATGTAACTCACCCCCATCTCCAGGTCAGAAGGTTTTATACTGTCCGGAAAAGGCGGGAAAGCGTCACCTGATCATTTGGTATCGATGTGTATTGGAGAGTTACTGCTGTGTGTGTGTGTGTGTGTGTGTGTGTGTGTGTGTGTGTGTGTGTGTGTGTGTGTGTGTGTGTGTGTGTGTGTGTGTGTGTGTTTGTGTGTGTATTTGTGTGCGTGTATGCGTGTACGTGTGTGTACGTGTGTGTATGTGTATGCGTATGTGTGTGTCGTTGTAAGGCGGACGTAGTTGAGAGCGTGGGCGTGGATTGTATATATAAAACACGCGCCCTATGATGCGGTGCGCCCTATGTGTGTTAAACCCAGTCATGGCACACATAACTGAGACTGCGCCTTTCATTACGGTGCACGTTTTAATCGTGAAAATGCGGTAACTCGTCAGCGTTGGTTTACTGCAATTTGACGACAAACCGCAAAACTATTGGGCATGGAAAGTATCATTTATTGGCGCAACTAAAGACTTAAATTTATCAGAAACAGAGGAGTTCGACCTACTAACAAGGTGGCTAGGTCCAAGATCTGCAGAACAGACAAAAAGGGTTCATGCACTACCCGCTGGAGGCGTAAAGATGATTTGGGAACGGTTTGAAGAGTGTCACCGTTTCTCAGAAGCAATTGAGGACACACTGCTAAACAAAATAGAGGAGTTTCCAAGGCTAACAAACAAAGATACGAGCCAGCTAAGAGACATCTTGTAGGAGCTATTGTGGGAGCTAAGTCAGATGATTGATTGATTGATTGATTGATTGATTGATTCTTTCGTTCATTGGTTGATTCATTGATTGATTCATTGATTGATTCATTGATTGATTCATTCATTCATTGATTCATTGAAACTTTATAGATCCCGGGGGTGGGGATATTCAGGCCCCAGCAATATTCATACCACAGAGCGGGTATATAAAAGACACAAAGATGACATGAGCGCAACTCAATAGGCTCCTATAAGGCTGCCACACAACGGCGCCACAAAGAAAGCCAGTAAGTGCGAAAGTTAAAAGCCATCAAAGCAAAGCAACAAGACAAAGGAAAAAAATAACAGCGGCTGTTAGGTTCAGATTCAGCAAAAGGATCAGCAGACAAAACCAGTGAGACAGAATGTTGAGTCTTTTCTCGCGAGGAGTGCATCCAGACTTACAGCAATCCAAAATACACTAAAGGTCTTGTTTACACTCCTCTCTTTTTATTTAGGAATGCCCTACCTACAATGTGAGACTAGCCCCTGATAGGTGGGGGGGAAAGCGTGGGCTTTGTCTCATGAGAGAAGAAACGAGATTCTATGTGAAACTAGAAGTCACAGACAGGATCCCATGAGAAACGAAAAGTGTGCAAGGACAAAATACAATGGGAAACAAAGTAGTCATGTGAAAAGAGTGCATAGACAAAATGACATGTGCAGACATCAACAACTTTCTTGGAGAAGGTCAGGAAGCTCCAGACAGCATCGTTTGACTTGTTGTGGACTGGGTGATGTCTGCAAGAAGAAACAGCAAGCATTCTGCGCAATAACTTTATTAATAAGTACTCATTAGGGAACGCATGATAACATATATATACAATTTATCTAACAATTCCCCCCTGTCTTATCATAAGTACCCGGAGAACAACCCATCACCCATATGGCCACTTCAAAACGATTTTCAGCCAAGGGATCACATTTCGCAAGAACTAACTTACACTCAGGAGGAAACTGAGTCATAATCGGCAAAGCTAGGGTCAAGAAACAAACCGGACAGGTTTACCACAATAGAGTCGCCGACCGGGTCGTCACTAGAGAAGGAACCCGCGTCGATCGAAAGGTCATCCCTTTGGAGCAATGGGAAAGTCTCAGCTGGTGGAGAGATAGCAGTTGTAATTAGTCTGTTAATTAGGGATCGGAGACAAGGGATGCAACAACATCCACACAAGGTCAAAATGGCAGAGAAAACGGCTATGGAGATGTCATGTAACATGGGGGTAGAGATGGTGCAAATGGTAGAATATGGATTGTTCACAGGAATAAATTGGCAGAGCTGAAATTCCAAATTTGTCCAAAAGATGGCGCCAGACCAAAACGTGAGACCAAAAGAGGGGCCAGAATAAGCTGAACCGGTTAAAATAGATATAAAAAAGGAACACGGTGTCAGAGTGTGAGTCACGCATGGAAGCACAAATGTGATTTTTATTTATTTTTTTATTTCCTTGCTTGGCTAAAAATTTATTCTGTAACCGCTTTAAGCAATATTATTTGTCAATTCGATCAAGAGACCCGTCACTATGAGAATAGGGGCGTGACATAAATTGTTTGGAGAAGCACAAATGTGATTTTTATTTTTTTATTTCTTTGCTTGGCTAAAAATGTATTCTGTAACCGCTTTAAGCAATATTATTTGTCAATTCGATCAAGAAACCCGTCACTATGAGAATAGTGGCGTGACTTAAATTGTTTAGAAAAGTAGGTCAAGGGTTTGGATTTTTATTTCAGAGTTAATTGAAGCGTAACTTTAAAAAGTTATTTTCATGTAACAGAAAGAGAAGAAAAGGGGAAGTGAAAGGTTTTACCACTAGCTGTGCATTTGGTGGAAAGTACTGCGTGGTCAGGGCGGAAACAGCTGCTGAAGGCCACAGATAACCAAGCGTGGGGAAACTGGCCAGTTCCCTCTATGGGCGTGGGAAAACTGGCCAGTTCCCTCTATAGGCGTGAGAAAGCTTGCCAGTCCCTTCTATATGCGTGGGAAAACTGGGCAGTCTTACCCTATAGGGAAAGTACAGGAGAAAAGAAAGGGGATGGGGGGGACGGAGAGGTCTATAAAAGGTCCTGCAGGAGCAGCTTCAGGGCTTTTTCCCCCAAAAGAGCGCTCATACGTGAAGAGGCCCGGAGGAGTTTCAAGATTTTTTTTCCAAAGTCCCAAAGATCTTTGTGTGAGACGCAGGATCGCTGGACTGAAATTAACTTGGATTTACTCCCAAAAATTGGACTGGACAACTTTAAACGAGGAATTAGGTGAGGATGACCGTTTTTATGTATTTTAGCGAGAGGGGGGAATAGTCATCGGGCCGCCGGCTTCCTCGTGGCCAGCCTGTTTCTCTAATTTGGATTTTAGAAGCAAGATCGAACTGATCACTCGACTTTGCTTCCACCAAAAATAGCACGCAGCTGTTATTTACCTCTTCCCTTTTTTATGAACTGTGTTTTGCAATCGAATTGTTCTGGGATTGAATGATTTTATTAACACGGGTATCAGTGAGTGAAATTGTTCAGTTTCTGGAGTAATTGAGATTTGTAATTCTATTCCATGTTTCTACAATAAATGTGTTTTGTATATTACTTACTTCGTTGTGCGCGGATTTGTACTGAATATGCAACCGAAGGCTCAGGCCCGCTTCCCCTTTTAGACGGGCCGCGTAAAAAGGAACTCCGAACAAGTTAGAGACTTAAATAAGTTCCGTAGTTATCTGAGCCACAAGTGAATTTCGATCCGTTCGAAAGTTGTTTCGTCTGAATAAATTAAAGGAAGTGTTTAAATCAGATTATTGGTTTTGTGTAGAACGGAAAGTTATTTAACTATTTGAAAGGCTCAGGCCCGCTTCCCCTTTTAGACGGGCCGCGTAAAAAGTAACTCCGAGCAAGTTAGAGGATTAAATAACTTTTGGAAGAGTGGATTTCGTTAAAAGTAAATTCGGTTGAAAATTCATTTTTTTTTTTTAAATAACATAACGACGACGGTTAAAATAAATCATTGGAGTTGGAGGAGGATAAAAGTATTTCGATTGTCCGTCGGGCGCGGCCCAGTTCCTAAATTTGTCGGACCGCGTCAAAAAGTTAAACGGGACACGATCAAAAAATAGACTTGCCTTCTAAAGTAATTATTGGGCAAATCTAAATAGAGCACGACATTTTTATCCGGTTTAAGAAAGTTGTTATTCTTTTTAAAGCAATTAAGAGGGGTGAAGAACTCCGACGGTTAAGTGCTAGATCTACGTGTACGAAGTTAGAATTAATCATATAAAGTGCATTAATTTTCTTCTTAAATGCTATTATTGTCACACTTTTATTAATTCGATTCTCTTTCGAATAAAAAAGTTGGTCGGCTCGCTGCATGAGCGACCAAGTGGAACGGACCCGTATCAACATTTACTTCGGCAAAACTAGTGCTTGGGTGCACTATACAAACGAATCCCTGAGGTCTTAACAAAGACATCTAAAAAATATCCGTAACGAATAAGAACTTCAAACATTAGCGGGGAGCCATCAATACGATGCGGTCACTTCGAAGTCCTGCCTCGAATTGAGTTACTCGGCACGAGCTTCGGGTGACTTGAGAGGGATTGGCGTCGTACAGAAATTAGATTGATTCCGGTGGAGTTAATTTAACTCGGGTGGTTAGATTACGGACGACTCTCCGAACCCGGCTAAAACAAACCCGTTACCGGGAAGCCGGGGGCACCTTAATCCGAGAGGTGCGTTTGACATTTTGGCGCCCAACGAGTAGGAGGGGGGTTGTGATTAAAAGTTTAGAAAAAAAATAAAAATAAGACAATAGAAGAACATTTATTTTTTTGTTTTGCTCACAGCTCCAAAACGAACCTGTGTGGAGTTTTTCAGTTTTTTCTTCCCAGAAACTGTCTTAATTCCGCTCACTGATACAAATAAATGTCAGAACGGCCTTGAGTGACATAAGTACAGTCTCTTTAAGGAATAGAGTTTCCTAGAAAAGAACCTTGATAGCACGGGAGGATTAGAACTGTATTGTGTCATGGTAAACGGTGACCGTCACCCCTCAGCACATTACTTTAAGCATGAGTAAGGAGGAGATCCTTCACAGCTTGTACTTGTATGGGGTGCTGAAAGTAATGTTTGTAGTATACGCAGAGTATGCGGCAGAACTTGCAAAAGAAAGCGGGGCCGGTACATGGGCACGGATATTGGGTATAAATAAAGAAGATGAACCAGTCGACGAGGAGCCTGCAAATGTTTTAGATTTCATGCCAAAACCAAGGCCAAAGAGAAGGCAACCAATTAGGAGACCGACTGAAGAGAGGCCTTTTTATTTTGAAAGATAAAAAGAGAAGACTTGTCTCCCCTCTTCCTTTTCCTTTTTCTTTCTCAATTTAACTTTATAATAAACCTTCATTTCTCCCTTGCAAGATTTCGTTGTTCCTGGACACATTGTGTGGATTACAATTTTTTTTTTTGTTGTTCCCGGACACCTGTGTGGATTACAAATTTTTTGTTCCCGAACACCTGTGTGGATTACAATTTTTTTGTTCCCGGACACTTGTGTGGATTACAAATTTTTTGTTCCCGGACACCTGTGTGGATTACAAATCTTTTGTTCCCGGACACCTGTGTGGATTACAATTTTTTTTCCCGGACACATGTGTGGATTACAAATTCTCTTGTTCCCGGACACCTGTGTGGATTACAATTTTTTTGTTCCCGGACACTTGTGTGGATTACAAATTTTTTGTTCCCGGACACCTGTGTGGATTACAATTTTTTTTTTTTTTGTTGTTCCCGGACACCTGTGTGGATTACAAATGTTTTGTTCCCGGACACTTGTGTGGATTACAAATTTTTTTCCCGGACACCTGTGTGGATTACAAATTCTCTTGTTCCCGGACACCTGTGTGGATTACAATTTTTTTGTTCCCGGATGTTAGAGATTTGCTCACTCCAACTTATTTTGCAAGAACCAAACAGGAGACAAGCAAGTTCTTTTAGACACCTGCAGGTGGAGAGTCCATTCGTCGCTGTCTGAACAGCGATTATCGAATGAAATCTGAAAAGTCTCCTTCCTGCAAGGGCATATTTATTAGGAGGAATAGAGTGGGGGTGAGAGTGGACAGGTTTGGTGAACCCCCGGCCTCTGGTAAGATCAGAGCAGGGGGTGTTTTACGATGTTGTGGGAAACAGAACAACTTTGATTGCTTCCTCTGCAGCTGGTCACTCAAGCAGAGGAAGCAACCACTTTACTTTACTACGTTGTGAGAGCAAGACAAGATTGGTTAATCATTATAATCTACATTCCAACATAATCCTACGATAAAGATAACCTGGAAAACCCTAACACCGGACACCTGTGTGGATTACAAATTTTTTGTTCCCGGACACCTGTGTGGATTACAAATTTTTTGTTCCCGAACACCTGTGTGGATTACAAATTTTTTGTTCCCGGACACTTGTGTGGATTACAATTTTTTTGTTCCCGGACACCTGTGTGGATTACAATTTTTTTTTTTTTTTGTTCCCGGACACCTGTGTGGATTACAAATTTTTTGTTCCCGGACACCTGTGTGGATTACAATTTTTTTTCCCGGACACCTGTGTGGATTACAAATTCTCTTGTTCCCGGACACCTGTGTGGATTACAAATTTTTTGTTCCCGGACACCTATGTGGATTACAAATTTTTTGTTCCCGGACACCTGTGTGGATTACAATTTTTTTGTTCCCGGACACCTGTGTGGATTACAAATTCTCTTGTTCCCGGACACCAGTGTGGATTACAAAGATTTTTGTTCCCGGACGCATCAGAGGATTACAGATTTTTGACCGCTGAACTCACAAAAGGATTTTTCTTCTTTCTGCCCTTTTCTCTTTTTTTTTTTTTTTCCTGCTGTTGAAGACTACAATAAAGGCTGACCAGGAGTAGTAACTGTACTTACTCTCCAGGCAGAAGAAAAACAGCCAAGATAATTCTTCTAAGGCTTGTATGGTACATGATTCTTAACTGTTGGAGACCTTCTGTGACTTACAGGTTCCCAAGAATTGAAAGGCTGAGTGGCTTCGGGCTGATGATTAGTCGTCATTTCCTGTTCGCTACAATAACGTTTGAATTAGAATTTGCAATTGAATGTACCCTTGTTAGAATTTCCTGTCAGTAGAAAACCTGGTGGGGAAAAAAGAAAAAGAAAAAGAAGTGCATCCCGCCGTTGAGAGCATCAATAAGCGAGGCAAAAGTTCTCATATTGGTGTTCTGAGTAGAGGCGACGCAAAGGGTGCCGCTGAGTAACTAAGAGCTGAATCGACCCTGTTCCGAGTGCACACGGAAAGGCTTCGAAAGGAGACAGCTCGACCCTACAACTAGAGAAACTGCTATTCATTGAAAAGATGGCTAGCGGTGGAAGGAGATCGGATCCCGAACCTGGAAATCCTATGAAAGGAACCGGAAAGGAGGGGTCTAATCCAGACTCTCCAAGACGACATGAAGAACCAGCATGTGTAATATTGTATGGAGGAGGCTTAGAGAAGTGGCCTCAGAAATGGACTGAGTACATAGTGGGATCAAACCCGTCGATAGAGGCGGGATGCCTCTCGACGCGGATGAAAGAAGCCATCGAAAGGGATGGAAGATTTTTTGCCGAGCAACCAAGAGAAGATGGACTATCAATAATAGTGTCAGCCCACCCTGAAAGGGGCTACACTCGAAGAGAAGCACCTGACTGGTGTGAATGGGGGGCAAAAATGGTGGAGGAATGTAATATGAGAAAATTAATAAGCACAAGTACAGATTTGGACCCAATAGTGAAAATGCTGACCAACGAAGCTGGCATCGAGAGCGAGCTTGCAACCCCATTACCTGGAGAAGTGAAGGCAGTGCCTCGCTATTACGAGTGCCTGCAGCACCTGGCGAAGATGAGAAGTATTTTGGAGAAAAAGACTGATCAACCGGTATTCTCCAGTGAAGAAGAAGAGGAAGTGCCTAACGGAGAAGAAGGACTGGGCACTAGCAAGGACACAGAGGAGGTGTGGGAGGCCAAGGACACCAGGCGCGGAGGCGCCCTTGCACCGAAGCTTAATCTCCTCTTTAGAAAAGACCCCCTACCGTCTTTGCCGGAAGAATCAACCAAGAAAGTGATTGTGGGTAATGGAGTGTGGATGTGCCAGTTTGTCGGAGATATTTGGTCACTGACAGGAGACGCCCTCATTGTTTTCACCAACGACAAATTCCGTGCATGGAACCAGACCTTTGATTCACGACTGAGATTGATGGCCGGTGAAAAATATATTGAGGACCTACAGGATGCAAGACGACAAATGGAGCATGACCCGGAGGATCTTACTTTCATCTTCACAAGTGGGGGAAGATCAAAATACCACATGATAATACATGCCGTCGTGCAAAAGTGGAGGGCAGACCTGGACCAGCAGGACTATCTGAAGATGATGACAAGAATTCTGGAGAAAGCGGTGGATGCTGCCATCGAAAGAGGAGCCAGAAGAATAGTTACGGAAGTGAATGGCGTCAGATCTGGACGGATGTCATGGAAAATTGCAGAAACAGCAATTGCAGGGGCTTATAAGCTGCAGATAGCCACCCCGATCACAGCAGTGGAAGGGCTGGAGTTTGTGTTGGCAATATCAGCCTCTCAAAGAAGAGAGAGGGAATTAGTAGCTCTGGAAGCCACATATGACCAAGCGCTACTGGTGGCTCGGAAAGAGCAGAATATGGAACAGCAAACACAACAGAAGTTGACAGTCCTGCCCCATCCATCGGTCAAAGCAATTCGAACAGAAGAGGAAAAAGTGGCAGCCTCAAGTTCTACTCCAGTATTGCAAGTGAGGACCGTACGGTCAAGGACACCATCCCCAACAACAGGGGATGAGGACGAGACCGTGGCCAACGAAATCAACCCAGAGATAACCAAACCAGGGGGGCCGGATCCGGCACCAACCGAGGTCCCGGCTCCAGGGAAACCACCTCAGGAAAGAGGGAGAAGAATTGAAAGGGAGAGGAGAGTGGTTTTAAAATCAAACCGAGAAGTGGCTGGTACCTCTTACCGAGCACGCCTGACGTCTACTCCCAAAATTAGACCCTCCACAGTTCAGGGCCCACGTCAACAAATAGAATCAAGGAACACCGAAGTTGGGGCCACTGAACATGCTCATACATCCAACGAGGAAGAGGGTGATAATGATGAAGAGGGAGAAGACAGGGAGGCGGCCACCTCAAGTGATGACGTGGTTTCCGAAGAGGAAAATCAGGCTTCGGTGATGTCGGCAGTGGTCCCTCCTGATCTTAATGACCCCCCACCGAGAGTTGTGCTAGGAGCAACCCGGAAAGGAGCCAAGAAGCAACAGCCAGTGCTAAGCATCTTCCGGGCTTCGGAAAGGCTGGCAAGGGAAGTTCAATTAGGATGGGTGGAAACCAAGGATGGAAGGAAAACTTACATCCCAGAAGTCAGACAGAAAGAATACCCTTTCCCGCCAGCCTGGTGGGAAAAAATAGAAAGAAATATAGATATCCCGGTGAAACTAACTTACAGGGAGGCAATGAATGTGTTAAACACACCAGCCTACCACACCCTGGTAAGTTACACAGATTTGACAAAAAATTTTAGGGAAGGCTTTGTGACCGTAATGTATGACGTATTGTTGCGGAGGATGAAGCAGGGTGTGTATGATGCCGCTCAAGCAGAACTGAGAGCGTGTGAAGATTTGGACACACACACTGTTAATCCCGCAATGTCCACACAAACCAACATAATTGGAAACTTCACCCAACAAGCTCAGCCGAGCACCACGCAACTGGGAGCGACTTATCTGGAAAATACAGGGATGCCCGGAAATGACCTGGAAAGAGAGACACGAGCCTTTAAAACTCTAAAAGGAATGGTACGCGTAAAGTACCAAAAGGAAAGCATCAAAGAATATTTATTGGCAACCTGGCTGGTAATCAAAGACAGTCCGGGCGGATAGTTGTCAAAGAAGTTGTGGCTGCAATATATTACAGCCGAGCCCATTGGAAGGGATGAGACAGCCCAGGATGCCTACCAGAGGTGGGTGGATGATGAAGAAGATGACGAAGATGCACATATAACCAGAGCTAAAGAAGCATTAAAGCAGGGTCTCACCTTGCTGAATGTGTGGCATAAGTTGAAGCAAGTGATAAGCCCGAACAGATACGTGCGAGTATTGAGAGCAGTTACCGAGGACAAGGACACCATTTTTGTGAAGCTGGGTGCGGAGGCAACTCTGGCACGAATCGAAGAATCCATAAAGAAATGGGACAGAGTAACAAAACACTACATGGAGAGACAAAAGCCGAATCCATCGGGCAGCACTCGCACTCGCACAGAAGATACACAAGCAGGTCGGAAACCACCACCACGACCAACTTATGAGAAGGGGCAAAAATCTAATGAAAATAAGAGACAAAACACCCAAGATAATCCCAAACCACTTTATGGCAAAGTGAATTCAACTGGTTATGTGGCAAAAGATGTGTATGACAAAATGTCACCAGAAGAAAGAAAGGCCCTGGCAGAGGCTCGCAAGGCTGCGGCCCCTGCTGGGCCCAGAAAATAAGTAAAAAGGAGGCGCGGGTCACCCTGTCGGGCGTGTACAGAGAGGGAGACAATCTCTACACTGATATTGATGGAGCTCCGTATTTAGTAGATACCGGAGCCGAGGTGTCGATGACCCGCAAAGCCTTGAAAGTGATAGGACACCTAACTGTTATGATGGCAGATGGATCAGTGACCAGCATGCCGATTGGAGTCTGGAAAAGAATCGTTTGGGTGAAAGGGCCCCGCAATTTACTGACATTGAGAGACGCCGAAGATCTGACAAAACCAGCACATCAGCGTCAGCCAGTAAAAGCAAGATTGGAAAACATCAAAGCAAAAACAGTCCGAGTGGGTCCAACTAAAACCATGCCACTGAATGAATGGTACAAACCTGTGGATGTGGATTCCGTCCGGATCCAATTGGTCCAAAACAGCGACCTGTCTCCAGATGGGAAGCAGAAACTGACCGCTATATTGGAGAAGGCAACTGTGGCGCATTTCAAGAACGACTGTGGTGACCTTGGATCAAAATACATCCACACAATTGAAGGAGGAGTGCATCCACCGGTGAGACAATATCCCTTGAATCCCGAGGCAGTGGCTGAAATGGAAACAATCGTGAAGGAACTTCTACAGCTTGGCATCATTCGGGAAGAATCAAATCCAGTGACCAACAGCCCAATTCAGGCAGTGAAAAAACCAGAGGCGTCTGGGGGAGGATGGAGGCCAGTTATAAACTTTAAAGCTCTTAACCGCCGGACGGTGGCTAATCGAGCGAGCCTCATGAATCCCCAGGCATCCCTAAAGACTCTAAGAGTGAAGAAATACAAATCATGCATTGATTTAGCAAACGGGTTCTTTTCACTACGACTGGCCAAAACATCACAAGGAAAAACAGCATTCACGCACAAAGGGAAATCATACGTGTGGCAAAGATTGCCACAAGGATACAAAAACTCCCCAAATGTGTTTCAATCAGCGGTTTTACAAGTTCTGAGTGGTTTGGATGTTACGGTGTACATCGATGATGTGTTTGTTTCAAATGACGAAGAGGAGGAACATTTGGACTTGCTGCAGAAAGTGGTGGAACGAGTCTCCGCTGCCAGTCTCAAGCTGAATCTCAAGAAATGCCAACTAGCCCGATTCTAAGTGGATTACTTGGGATTCCAAGTGACTGAGAACTTAGGAATCTCAGAAGGATTTCGACAGAAAATCGAACAGATCTCGCCCCCGAGATCAGAAACAGAGTTGCAGCGAATACTTGGACTGTGCAATTATGTGCGGGATCATGTTCCTCACTATCAGAAGCATGCAAGGCCACTGTACGGCCGCTTGAAGAAAACTCCGGAGGGCCAAAAACCAACCAAGTGGCAGTGGTCAGACAGTGACAATCAGAACTTGAATAATTTGAAACAGGCCGTCCGAGAAGCCGTGCGGCTTGAGCCACGAAGTTTGACAGTAAGACTGGTCGCAAAGGTGCAGTGCGAAGAAAATGATGCAATGGTGTCGGTCAGCAACGAAGGTGCCGGTTTGGTGGCCTTGTGGACCTACACCCTGTCCAGCGTCGAGAAAAAATTCCCCCAGGAGGAGAAAGAACTTGCAGTGTTGGCAAGGTACTGGAGTAATTTAAAAGACCTGGCCCAAGGACAAGGTATCAAAGTCCAGACGGGAAGTAACGTGCATCGTTTTCTAAGAAAGACTACAATCGAGAGCACTAAAGCGACCAACATTCGATGGGGCAGATGGGAAGACATCCTACTGGACCCCGACTTGGAAATTGGACCAACTACAACCTCCACAAAGAAGCCGATACTCAAAAAGAGTATGGATGAAGAGAAGCCCTACGAATGGACTCTATACACCGATGGGTCAAAAAAGGAAGGAGAGCAGAATGCCCACTGGGGTTTTATTCTGAAGCAAAATGGAGTGGAGCGTTGCCGCCGCAAAGGAAAGACACCCGGCAGCGCGCAAGCAGGAGAGGCCACGGCAGTGCTGGAAGGACTGTTAGAAGCGGAAAAAAGTCACGCTGGACGCGTAAGACTTATAACTGACAGTCATTATTGCGCGCAAGCTCTCAAATTCGACCTAGCCATTTGGGAAGAGAATGGCTTTGAGGGCGCGAAAGGAAAACTAGTGGCCCACTATGAAGTGTGGAAAAAGATAGCCGAGTTACGGCTAAATTTGAGAAATCTCATGTGAAGGAAGGAGCTCATTGGAGAGGTAATAACGAAGTTGATCGATACGTCCAGGAAAGAAGAATAATAGTTGTAGGAGCAGAAAAATGGGACAAGACCCCACGCGGAAAAGTGGTCCCAGATGAGAGCGTGAGGCAAGTCGTGTCGGCAGTGCATGAAGCACTAGGCCACGCGGGTCCACTGCCTACGCGAAAAAAGTTAGAGATGCTGGAACTCTGGGTCCCTGACCGGACGATTCGTGCGGTCCTGCGGGATTGTAATCCGTGCAACAAATACAACGCAGGGCGAAGAGGACGATGCACGGATGGATTGACGATTAGGAGTACTGTGCCGTGGGGCTCGGTTTGTATGGACGTGGCTGGCCCCATGGGAATAAGTGGCGCAAAGGGTGAGAAATACCTGGTTGTGCTGGTAGACTCGATGTCAGGACACGTCGGGCTGAAAGCAGTGAGAAAAGCCAATGCAAACAGTGTGATCAAGACACTGGAAGATGGGTGCATGTGGCTAGGAATCCCAAAAGAGTTGAGAACAGACAATGGAACACATTTCAAAAACGCCCAGGTGGACGAATGGTGTCGTAGGTGGGGAATAGTCAGAGTCTATTCGCCTCCTTATACACCACAAGCAAATGGGGTGGCAGAAAGAACTATTGGTCTGGTCAAAACCTGGTTGGGAAAAAATGCTAACGGAAAAGAGTGGAGTACTAAACTGCTTGATTTGGTTGCGGACCTGAACGGGAGGAGCAGAAGCAGCCGGCCCTCCCCGTCCGAAGAGCTGAACCAACGACTCTTTGTGTCACAAGAAGTGGGCAGAACCCAAGACGGCTCGTCCCAGAATAAGGAGAAGTGTCGGTTCAGCGTTGGACAGAAGGTGTGGATCAAGTCGAGGGACCTGAACAGCAACACGGCAGTGAAGGCCAAGTACGACTGCTCGGACATCGTTAGTGAAGTTTTGGATAGAAACACAGTACGACTAAAGAAGAAAGGTATCCAAGGAGTTGAACAGCTGAAGCCGTTATCGGCTGACCCGAATCAAGCCAAGAAGTAATTCAAATAACATATGGCAACGGACCACGGAACAATCCCGGCCTTCGTGCGCATGGCCGCACACAAAGGTGCGGTCATCGTAAGAAGAACACTAAATGGGATCCAGACCGGAAGGGCCCTAAATCTGGTGAGATTGGCCAAGCGGGGTTGCACACCCAGTGGACCAGAACATTTTCACTGGACATGGGTCGACGAAGCTTGTGTCATTTGTTTGACACCCAACCTGTTGCCTACTATGTGGTCGGGAGTAGGCTTCATGATGCCATCTGTACTGACCACCGAAGTAAGAGAGCTGGAATTTGCCCAGAGAAATGAGGACAAGCTTCCAGTCAAAGTATTGGATGCCATGGTGTGCCACCAGTGTCGAATTACCATTTTGACACGAATGGTGTTCTTTTCACAATGGGAGATCGGACCAACCATGGATGTACGGGCTGGACAAATTAGCTCGTGCACGTGTGTTCGGGACGGGAGTGAGCGCTCCTCATCGCTTTCTCTCGGCTGACTTTTACACGCACCCAAACGCAGGATATGGATTACACCGACCTATGGAGATGCCCAGCGAGGCCCCTGTGGGGCTTGTCCGGCCTGCGCGTCGGGGAGGAGGACGGTGTGTTGGACATTGGACCCTGGATGGGTCTTACGTCCGGTGCAGAGAGCCATGCGAGGGTTGCATGGGGCGTCGGGATCCAGACGGCAGCCGTGCGTATGGAGGGCCTGGCTACAATGACGATCCTCCCCTCGACTCACCCATCAGCCCCGTACGGCTGATAAGCCCGCTGGATGTGGATGCAGCTCCTTCTGAGTCTGAGGACGGCGATGAGGCTCGAGACGGAGGACGCAGGAGCGAGGCTGAAAATGAGGATGCAGATGTCAAGAGTGTGGCCACAGGGGGTTCAACACCACCGGAGCTGAGAGCCCTCGCCGTGGAGAACCACGCTGACGACGACAACGCTGCTGGTCGGTTGTCGCGCCTGATCAACGCCCTCGCAGAGATCGCCCGACAGGGAGACATGGCAGCGGCCTGCCCTACTTCAACGACCGCTGAGGTTGTGAATATCTCAGACGAAGACGACGACATGGCTGTGTCGCTCTTGGGGATCAGGGATAATTTATACCTGTTTTCAATCCAAAGAGGGGGTGTCATGTAACATGGGGGTAGAGATGGTGCAAATGGTAGAATATGGATTGTTCACAGGAATAAATTGGCAGAGCTGAAATTCCAAATTTGTCCAAAAGATGGCGCCAGACCAAAACGTGAGCCCAAAAGAGGGGCCAGAATAAGCTGGACCGGTTAAAATAGATATAAAAAAGGAACACGGTGTCAGAGTGTGAGTCACGCATGGAAGCACAAATGTGATTTTTATTTTTTTTTTATTTCCTTGCTTGGCTAAAAATTTATTCTGTAACCGCTTTAAGCAATATTATTTGTCAATTCGATCAAGAGACCCGTCACTATGAGAATAGGGGCGTGACATAAATTGTTTGGAGAAGCACAAATGTGATTCTTATTTTTTTATTTCTTTGCTTGGCTAAAAATGTATTCTGTAACCGCTTTAAGCAATATTATTTGTCAATTCGATCAAGAAACCCGTCACTATGAGAATAGTGGCGTGACATAAATTGTTAAGAAAAGTAGGTCAAGGGTTTGGATTTTTATTTCAGAGTTAATTGAAGCGTAACTTTAAAAAGTTATTTTCATGTAACAGAAAGAGAAGAAAAGGGGAAGTGAAAGGTTTTACCACTAGCTGTGCATTTGGTGGAAAGTACTGCGTGGTCAGGGCGGAAACAGCTGCTGAAGGCCACAGATAACCAAGCGTGGGGAAACTGGCCAGTTCCCTCTATGGGCGTGGGAAAACTGGCCAGTTCCCTCTATAGGCGTGAGAAAGCTGGCCAGTCCCTTCTATAGGCGTGGGAAAACTGGGCAGTCTTACCCTATAGGGAAAGTACAGGAGAAAAGAAAGGGGAGGGGGGGGACGGAGAGGTCTATAAAAGGTCCTGCAGGAGCAGCTTCAGGGCTTTTTCCCCCAAAAGAGCGCTCATACGTGAAGAGGCCCGGAGGAGTTTCAAGATTTTTTTTCCAAAGTCCCAAAGATCTTTGTGTGAGACGCAGGATCGCTGGACTGAAATTAACTTGGATTTACTCCCAAAAATTGGACTGGACAACTTTATAGGATAAATCGGTGAGGATGACCGTTTTTATGTATTTTAGCGAGAGGGGGGAATAGTCATCGGGCCGCCGGCTTCCTCGTGGCCAGCCTGTTTCTCTAATTTGGATTTTAGAAGCAAGATCGAACTGATCACTCGATTTTGCTTCCACCAAAAATAGCACGCAGCTGGTATTTACCTCTTCCCTTTTTTATGAACTGTGTTTTGCAATCGAATTGTTCTGGGATTGAATGATTTTATTAACACGGGTATCAGTGAGTGAAATTGTTCAGTTTCTGGAGTAATTGAGATTTGTAATTCTATTCCATGTTACTACAATAAATGTGTTTTGTATATTACTTACTTCGTTGTGCGCGGATTTGTACTGAATATGCAACCGAAGGCTCAGGCCCGCTTCCCCTTTTAGACGGGCCGCGTAAAAAGGAACTCCGAACAAGTTAGAGACTTAAATAACTTCCGTAGTTATCTGAGCCACGAGTGAATTTCGATCCGTTCGAAAGTTGTTTCGACTGAATAAATTAAAGGAAGTGTTTAAATCAGATTGAATGATTTTATTAACACGGGTATCAGTGGGTGAAATTGTTCGGTTTCTGGAGTGATTAAGATTTGTAATTCTATTTCATGTTTCTTCAATAAATGTGTTGTGTATATTCATCTACTTTGTTGTGCGCTGATTTGTACTGAATGTACAATCGATGGTTCGGGGTTGATTTGACAATTTGATTAATGTGCGGGGGGTTATTATGGTATAACATAGGACCGTAATAAATAAAAGTAACATCAGACAATTTTACAGAATTGAATAACTTTCGTAGTTATTTGAGACACGAGTGAATTTCAATCCGTTTGAAAGTTTGCTTCGTCTGAATAAATTAACGGAAGTGTTTGAATCGGATTATTGGTTTGGTGTAGAACTGAAAGTAATTTAATTATTTGAAGGGCGCAGGCCCGTTTCCCCTTTTGACGGGCCGCGTAAAAAGTAACTCCGAACATGTTAGAGAATTAAATAACTTTCGTAGATATTTAAGGGAAGAGTGAATTTCGTCAAAAGTGAATTCGTTTGAAAATTTACTTCCTCTAAATAAAATAACGACGATGGTTAAAATAGATCATTTGAGTTGGTGAAGGATAAAAGTATTTCGATTGTCCGTCGGGCGCGGCCCAGTTCTTAATTTTGTCGGGCCGCGTCAAAAGTTAAACAGGACACGATCGAAAAATAGACTTGCCTTCCAAATTAATTACTGGGCAAATCTAAATAGAGTAAGACATTTTTATTCGTTTTAAGAAAGTTGTTATTCTTTTTAAAGCAATCAAGTGGGGTGAAGCACTCCGACAGTTAAGTGCTAGATCTACATATAAGAAGTTAGAATTAATAACGTAAAGTGCATTAATTTTCTCCTTAAATGCTATTATTGTCACACTTTTATTAATTCGATTCTCTTTCGAATAAACAAGTTGGTCGGCTCGCTGCTTGAGCGACCAAGTAGAACGGACCCATATCAACATTTACTTCGGCAAAACTAGTGCTAGGGTGCGCTATACAAACGAATCCCTGAGGTCTTAACAAAGACATCTAAAAATATCCGTAACATAATAAGAACTTCAAACATTAGCGGGGAGCCATCAATACGATGCGGTCACTTCGAAGTCTTGCCTCGAATTGAGTTACTCGGCTAAGACAAACACGTTACCGGGAAGCCGGGGGCACCTTATTGAAAGAGGTGCGTTTGACACTACCATCAGCTTTTCTCTGGTCTGAAAGGAGGAGGAGGGAGGCTCCTCCTCCTCCTTTCAGACCAGAGAACACCCGAGGCTGGGTGAGAACGGGGAGGCTGCGACCCGGCCGGGGGTTGCGGGAAGGGGCGCCACCTTGATCTCCTTCTCGGCGTCGTAGTCCCCTCCGCTGGTCTGGGCTAGCAGAGCGTAGGCTCGTTGCAGCGCTTGATATTCTTGCGTCAGCTGGCGGTAGCGAAGCTCCGCCTCCTCATGCACACACCAATGCAACACAGCACTAGTACCAGAATCAGTCAGACCGGCGACAAAGCACCCGCGACGCAAAGACGAGTCCGATTCCAGGCTGAAGAGGAATGTTTGGCGCCAATACGCTGGCAGAAATGGCGGGCTACCTCTTCGGGTTCCGTGTCGGGGGTTCTGTCGGTGTGAAAAGACAAGGACGATCCGTCCGAGTCCACCAACACGTCTTCGTCGTAGCCGTAAAATGTTTCGATGACCTGCGGGCGCGGAAGCAAACATCTCTCTGAACAAACTGAAGCGACACCTCACGATGAATCGACGAGAGGAACGATAGCGAGAAAAAGGCCATTTCATCTTGCGCAACACCAAGCAGCCGCAAACAAACGGGCGTGTACAGAGAGGGAGACAATCTCTACACTGATATTGATGGAGCTCCGTATTTAGTAGATACCGGAGCCGAGGTGTCGATGACCCGCAAAGCCTTGAAAGTGATAGGACACCTAACTTATGATGGCAGATGGATCAGTGACCAGCATGCCGATTGGAGTCTGGAAAAGAATCGTTTGGGTGAAAGGGCCCCGCAATTTACTGACATTGAGAGACGCCGAAGATCTGACAAAACCAGCACATCAGCGTCAGCCAGTAAAAGCAAGATTGGAAAACATCAAAGCAAAAACAGTCCGAGTGGGTCCAACTAAAACCATGCCACTGAATGAATGGTACAAACCTGTGGATGTGGATTCCGTCCGGATCCAATTGGTCCAAAACAGCGACCTGTCTCCAGATGGGAAGCAGAAACTGACCGCTATATTGGAGAAGGCAACTGTGGCGCATTTCAAGAACGACTGTGGTGACCTTGGATCAAAATACATCCACACAATTGAAGGAGGAGTGCATCCACCGGTGAGACAATATCCCTTGAATCCCGAGGCAGTGGCTGAAATGGAAACAATCGTGAAGGAACTTCTACAGCTTGGCATCATTCGGGAAGAATCAAATCCAGTGACCAACAGCCCAATTCAGGCAGTGAAAAAACCAGAGGCGTCTGGGGGAGGATGGAGGCCAGTTATAAACTTTAAAGCTCTTAACCGCCGGACGGTGGCTAATCGAGCGAGCCTCATGAATCCCCAGGCATCCCTAAAGACTCTAAGAGTGAAGAAATACAAATCATGCATTGATTTAGTAAACGGGTTCTTTTCACTACGACTGGCCAAAACATCACAAGGAAAAACAGCATTCACGCACAAAGGGAAATCATACGTGTGGCAAAGATTGCCACAAGGATACAAAAACTCCCCAAATGTGTTTCAATCAGCGGTTTTACAAGTTCTGAGTGGTTTGGATGTTACGGTGTACATCGATGATGTGTTTGTTTCAAATGACGAAGAGGAGGAACATTTGGACTTGCTGCAGAAAGTGGTGGAACGAGTCTCCGCTGCCGGTCTCAAGCTGAATCTCAAGAAATGCCAACTAGCCCGATTCTAAGTGGATTACTTGGGATTCCAAGTGACTGAGAACTTAGGAATCTCAGAAGGATTTCGACAGAAAATCGAACAGATCTCGCCCCCGAGATCAGAAACAGAGTTGCAGCGAATACTTGGACTGTGCAATTATGTGTGGGATCATGTTCCTCACTATCAGAAGCATGCAAGGCCACTGTACGGCCGCTTGAAGAAAACTCCGGAGGGCCAAAAACCAACCAAGTGGCAGTGGTCAGACAGTGACAATCAGAACTTGAATAATTTGAAACAGGCCGTCCGAGAAGCCGTGCGGCTTGAGCCACGAAGTTTGACAGTAAGACTGGTCGCAAAGGTGCAGTGCGAAGAAAATGATGCAATGGTGTCGGTCAGCAACGAAGGTGCCGGTTTGGTGGCCTTGTGGACCTACACCCTGTCCAGCGTCGAGAAAAAATTCCCCCAGGAGGAGAAAGAACTTGCAGTGTTGGCAAGGTACTGGAGTAATTTAAAAGACCTGGCCCAAGGACAAGGTATCAAAGTCCAGACGGGAAGTAATGTGCATCGTTTTCTAAGAAAGACTGCAATCGAGAGCACTAAAGCGACCAACATTCGATGGGGCAGATGGGAAGACATCCTACTGGACCCCGACTTGGAAATTGGACCAACTACAACCTCCACAAAGAAGCCGATACTCAAAAAGAGTATGGATGAAGAGAAGCCCTACGAATGGACTCTATACACCGATGGGTCAAAAAAGGAAGGAGAGCAGAATGCCCACTGGGGTTTTATTCTGAAGCAAAATGGAGTGGAGCGTTGCCGCCGCAAAGGAAAGACACCCGGCAGCGCGCAAGCAGGAGAGGCCACGGCAGTGCTGGAAGGACTGTTAGAAGCGGAAAAAAGTCACGCTGGACGCGTAAGACTTATAACTGACAGTCATTATTGCGCGCAAGCTCTCAAATTCGACCTAGCCATTTGGGAAGAGAATGGCTTTGAGGGCGCGAAAGGAAAACTAGTGGCCCACTATGAAGTGTGGAAAAAGATAGCCGAGTTACGGCTAAATTTGAGTCTGGATGTGGTTCACCAGAAATCTCATGTGAAGGAAGGAGCTCATTGGAGAGGTAATAACGAAGTTGATCGATACGTCCAGGAAAGAAGAATAATAGTTGTAGGAGCAGAAAAATGGGACAAGACCCCACGCGGAAAAGTGGTCCCAGATGAGAGCGTGAGGCAAGTCGTGTCGGCAGTGCATGAAGCACTAGGCCACGCGGGTCCACTGCCTACGCGAAAAAAGTTAGAGATGCTGGAACTCTGGGTCCCTGACCGGACGATTCGTGCGGTCCTGCGGGATTGTAATCCGTGCAACAAATACAACGCAGGGCGAAGAGGACGATGCACGGATGGATTGACGATTAGGAGTACTGTGCCGTGGGGCTCGGTTTGTATGGACGTGGCTGGCCCCATGGGAATAAGTGGCGCAAAGGGTGAGAAATACCTGGTTGTGCTGGTAGACTCGATGTCAGGACACGTCGGGCTGAAAGCAGTGAGAAAAGCCAATGCAAACAGTGTGATCAAGACACTGGAAGATGGGTGCATGTGGCTAGGAATCCCAAAAGAGTTGAGAACAGACAATGGAACACATTTCAAAAACGCCCAGGTGGACGAATGGTGTCGTAGGTGGGGAATAGTCAGAGTCTATTCGCCTCCTTATACACCACAAGCAAATGGGGTGGCAGAAAGAACTATTGGTCTGGTCAAAACCTGGTTGGGAAAAAATGCTAACGGAAAAGAGTGGAGTACTAAACTGCTTGATTTGGTTGCGGACCTGAACGGGAGGAGCAGAAGCAGCCGGCCCTCCCCGTCCGAAGAGCTGAACCAACGACTCTTTGTGTCACAAGAAGTGGGCAGAACCCAAGACGGCTCGTCCCAGAATAAGGAGAAGTGTCGGTTCAGCGTTGGACAGAAGGTGTGGATCAAGTCGAGGGACCTGAACAGCAACACGGCAGTGAAGGCCAAGTACGACTGCTCGGACATCGTTAGTGAAGTTTTGGATAGAAACACAGTACGACTAAAGAAGAAAGGTATCCAAGGAGTTGAACAGCTGAAGCCGTTATCGGCTGACCCGAATCAAGCCAAGAAGTAATTCAAATAACATATGGCAACGGACCACGGAACAATCCCGGCCTTCGTGCGCATGGCCGCACACAAAGGTGCGGTCATCGTAAGAAGAACACTAAATGGGATCCAGACCGGAAGGGCCCTAAATCTGGTGAGATTGGCCAAGCGGGGTTGCACACCCAGTGGACCAGAACATTTTCACTGGACATGGGTCGACGAAGCTTGTGTCATTTGTTTGACACCCAACCTGTTGCCTACTATGTGGTCGGGAGTAGGCTTCATGATGCCATCTGTACTGACCACCGAAGTAAGAGAGCTGGAATTTGCCCAGAGAAATGAGGACAAGCTTCCAGTCAAAGTATTGGATGCCATGGTGTGCCACCAGTGTCGAATTACCATTTTGACACGAATGGTGTTCTTTTCACAATGGGAGATCGGACCAACCATGGATGTACGGGCTGGACAAATTAGCTCGTGCACGTGTGTTCGGGACGGGAGTGAGCGCTCCTCATCACTTTCTCTCGGCTGACTTTTACACGCACCCAAACGCAGGATATGGATTACACCGACCTATGGAGATGCCCAGCGAGGCCCCTGTGGGGCTTGTCCGGCCTGCGCGTCGGGGAGGAGGACGGTGTGTTGGACATTGGACCCTGGATGGGTCTTACGTCCGGTGCAGAGAGCCATGCGAGGGTTGCATGGGGCGTCGGGATCCAGACGGCAGCCGTGCGTATGGAGGGCCTGGCTACAATGACGATCCTCCCCTCGACTCACCCATCAGCCCCGTACGGCTGATAAGCCCGCTGGATGTGGATGCAGCTCCTTCTGAGTCTGAGGACGACGATGAGGCTCGAGACGGAGGACGCAGGAGCGAGGCTGAAAATGAGGATGCAGATGTCAAGAGTGTGGCCACAGGGGGTTCAACACCACCGGAGCTGAGAGCCCTCGCCGTGGAGAACCACGCTGACGACGACAACGCTGCTGGTCGGTTGTCGCGCCTGATCAACGCCCTCGCAGAGATCGCCCGACAGGGAGACATGGCAGCGGCCTGCCCTACTTCAACGACCGCTGAGGTTGTGAATATCTCAGACGAAGACGACGACATGGCTGTGTCGCTCTTGGGGATCAGGGATAATTTATACCTGTTTTCAATCCAAAGAGGGGGTGTCATGTAACATGGGGGTAGAGATGGTGCAAATGGTAGAATATGGATTGTTCACAGGAATAAATTGGCAGAGCTGAAATTCCAAATTTGTCCAAAAGATGGCGCCAGACCAAAACGTGAGCCCAAAAGAGGGGCCAGAATAAGCTGAACCGGTTAAAATAGATATAAAAAAGGAACACGGTGTCAGAGTGTGAGTCACGCATGGAAGCACAAATGTGATTTTTATTTTTTTTTTATTTCCTTGCTTGGCTAAAAATTTATTCTGTAACCGCTTTAAGCAATATTATTTGTCAATTCGATCAAGAGACCCGTCACTATGAGAATAGGGGCGTGACATAAATTGTTTGGAGAAGCACAAATGTGATTCTTATTTTTTTATTTCTTTGCTTGGCTAAAAATGTATTCTGTAACCGCTTTAAGCAATATTATTTGTCAATTCGATCAAGAAACCCGTCACTATGAGAATAGTGGCGTGACATAAATTGTTAAGAAAAGTAGGTCAAGGGTTTGGATTTTTATTTCAGAGTTAATTGAAGCGTAACTTTAAAAAGTTATTTTCATGTAACAGAAAGAGAAGAAAAGGGGAAGTGAAAGGTTTTACCACTAGCTGTGCATTTGGTGGAAAGTACTGCGTGGTCAGGGCGGAAACAGCTGCTGAAGGCCACAGATAACCAAGCGTGGGGAAACTGGCCAGTTCCCTCTATGGGCGTGGGAAAACTGGCCAGTTCCCTCTATAGGCGTGAGAAAGCTGGCCAGTCCCTTCTATAGGCGTGGGAAAACTGGGCAGTCTTACCCTATAGGGAAAGTACAGGAGAAAAGAAAGGGGAGGGGGGGGACGGAGAGGTCTATAAAAGGTCCTGCAGGAGCAGCTTCAGGGCTTTTTCCCCCAAAAGAGCGCTCATACGTGAAGAGGCCCGGAGGAGTTTCAAGATTTTTTTTCCAAAGTCCCAAAGATCTTTGTGTGAGACGCAGGATCGCTGGACTGAAATTAACTTGGATTTACTCCCAAAAATTGGACTGGACAACTTTATAGGAGAAATCGGTGAGGATGACCGTTTTTATGTATTTTAGCGAGAGGGGGGAATAGTCAACGGGCCGCCGGCTTCCTCGTGGCCAGCCTGTTTCTCTAATTTGGATTTTAGAAGCAAGATCGAACTGATCACTCGATTTTGCTTCCACCAAAAATAGCACGCAGCTGGTATTTACCTCTTCCCTTTTTTATGAACTGTGTTTTGCAATCGAATTGTTCTGGGATTGAATGATTTTATTAACACGGGTATCAGTGAGGGAAATTGTTCAGTTTCTGGAGTAATTGAGATTTGTAATTCTATTCCATGTTACTACAATAAATGTGTTTTGTATATTACTTACTTCGTTGTGCGCGGATTTGTACTGAATATGCAACCGAAGGCTCAGGCCCGCTTCCCCTTTTAGACGGGCCGCGTAAAAAGGAACTCCGAACAAGTTAGAGACTTAAATAACTTCCGTAGTTATCTGAGCCACGAGTGAATTTCGATCCGTTCGAAAGTTGTTTCGACTGAATAAATTAAAGGAAGTGTTTAAATCAGATTGAATGATTTTATTAACACGGGTATCAGTGGGTGAAATTGTTCGGTTTCTGGAGTGATTAAGATTTGTAATTCTATTTCATGTTTCTTCAATAAATGTGTTGTGTATATTCATCTACTTTGTTGTGCGCTGATTTGTACTGAATGTACAATCGATGGTTCGGGGTTGATTTGACAATTTGATTAATGTGCGGGGGGTTATTATGGTATAACATAGGACCGTAATAAATAAAAGTAACATCAGACAATTTTAGAGAATTGAATAACTTTCGTAGTTATTTGAGACACGAGTGAATTTCAATCCGTTTGAAAGTTTGCTTCGTCTGAATAAATTAACGGAAGTGTTTGAATCGGATTATTGGTTTGGTGTAGAACTGAAAGTAATTTAATTATTTGAAGGGCGCAGGCCCGTTTCCCCTTTTGACGGGCCGCGTAAAAAGTAACTCCGAACATGTTAGAGAATTAAATAACTTTCGTAGATATTTAAGGGAAGAGTGAATTTCGTCAAAAGTGAATTCGTTTGAAAATTTACTTCCTCTAAATAAAATAACGACGATGGTTAAAATAGATCATTTGAGTTGGTGAAGGATAAAAGTATTTCGATTGTCCGTCGGGCGCGGCCCAGTTCTTAATTTTGTCGGGCCGCGTCAAAAGTTAAACAGGACACGATCGAAAAATAGACTTGCCTTCCAAATTAATTACTGGGCAAATCTAAATAGAGTAAGACATTTTTATTCGTTTTAAGAAAGTTGTTATTCTTTTTAAAGCAATCAAGTGGGGTGAAGCACTCCGACAGTTAAGTGCTAGATCTACATATAAGAAGTTAGAATTAATAACGTAAAGTGCATTAATTTTCTCCTTAAATGCTATTATTGTCACACTTTTATTAATTCGATTCTCTTTCGAATAAACAAGTTGGTCGGCTCGCTGCTTGAGCGACCAAGTAGAACGGACCCATATCAACATTTACTTCGGCAAAACTGTGCTAGGGTGCGCTATACAAACGAATCCCTGAGGTCTTAACAAAGACATCTAAAAATATCCGTAACATAATAAGAACTTCAAACATTAGCGGGGAGCCATCAATACGATGCGGTCACTTCGAAGTCTTGCCTCGAATTGAGTTACTCGGCTAAGACAAACACGTTACCGGGAAGCCGGGGGCACCTTATTGAAAGAGGTGCGTTTGACACTACCATCAGCTTTTCTCTGGTCTGAAAGGAGGAGGAGGGAGGCTCCTCCTCCTCCTTTCAGACCAGAGAACACCCGAGGCTGGGTGAGAACGGGGAGGCTGCGACCTGGCCGGGGGTTGCGGGAAGGGGCGCCACCTTGATCTCCTTCTCGGCGTCGTAGTCCCCTCCGCTGGTCTGGGCTAGCAGAGCGTAGGCTCGTTGCAGCGCTTGATATTCTTGCGTCAGCTGGCGGTAGCGAAGCTCCGCCTCCTCATGCACACACCAATGCAACACAGCACTAGTACCAGAATCAGTCAGACCGGCGACAAAGCACCCGCGACGCAAAGACGAGTCCGATTCCAGGCTGAAGAGGAATGTTTGGCGCCAATACGCTGGCAGAAATGGCGGGCTACCTCTTCGGGTTCCGTGTCGGGGGTTCTGTCGGTGTGAAAAGACAAGGACGATCCGTCCGAGTCCACCAACACGTCTTCGTCGTAGCCGTAAAATGTTTCGATGACCTGCGGGCGTGGAAGCAAACATCTCTCTGAACAAACTGAAGCGACACCTCACGATGAATCGACGAGAGGAACGATAGCGAGAAAAAGGCCATTTCATCTTGCGCAACACCAAGCAGCCGCAAACAAACAGACTCACCTTGCAGGACCTCACGCTTTGTTCCTCCTCAGAGATTCTCGACGTCGGTATCGTAGCAGCAAATCTCTCTCCTGTCGACACAAATAATCCGCCTTTGAGATTCTTTGGATGCAAAGGGAACGAACGGCTCCGGCGCAGAAACAAACGCGACTCACGATGACATTTCTGACATGAGCTCCTGTCTCCAGAGCCTGAAAAACCCGTCACCGGCGATGATTGGAGGGACGCTCGTCTTTTCCAAAAGTGACAACTACAGGGTGTGTCAGGGTTTTCCAGATTATCTTTATCGTATGATTATGTTGCTTTGACTTTGACTGCAACCTGTAATAAATAATATTATTTATCCCTTATTTATCCCTATCGCTTATCCCTTCCTACACAAAGTCGTAAAACATCCCTTGCTATGTTTTGACTAGAGGTCAAGGGCTTTCTCTATTCAATCCACTCTTACACCCACCCTGTTTCTCTTAATAAAAATGCTCGTGCGGGAGCCGAGAGTCAGACTTCATTCGTACAACGGATGGACTCTCCACCTGCAGGTGTCCAAAAGAACTTACTTGTCTCCCGTGTGGTTCTTGCAAAATAAGTTGGAGCGAGC
This sequence comes from Syngnathus scovelli, assembly GCF_024217435.2. Taxonomy (NCBI): domain Eukaryota; kingdom Metazoa; phylum Chordata; class Actinopteri; order Syngnathiformes; family Syngnathidae; genus Syngnathus; species Syngnathus scovelli. The sequence goes on from NC_090861.1 coordinate 12,877,324, forward strand.
GCAACTCTAACAGGGTGCATTCTGCCACTAGCTGCCTACGGACAATGACGTCGCGCTCGCGGCTCATGGTTGACGGGCTGAGCAGCCGGGCGAGTCCGTCGTTTTCAGCGCACAGCGAGTGGCAAAGGCGCTGACAAAACGGGAGCTTTGAGCTGCTGAAAACGGCAAAACAAGTCTAAAGCGTGTTCAAACGCGTGCGCACAATGCTCCTGCTTGAAAGGTCGGAATTTAAGGGGCCAATTTTTTGGATGGCGGCCGCCGGCCAAGCTTTGGACGGAAAAGGTTTCCTGGCGACAGCGAGCGAGCGCGGCGCTGCCGTACGTGCACCGAGTCGCCTGCCTGAAGACCTTGGACAAGTCGTCGATGATGTGCCGCTGCTCCACAACTTGAAGGAACTCCATTTCACCGTCCTGCTGGCCGCAACCGCGCTCCAGGTCATTGAGCGAACTAGGCCTTCTCTGTGGAACACAAATTCAGTGGACTCTGTTGGCACGCCGCCGTTGTCCGCGTCGACTTACCAAGCTTGCCATCTCCTCGTTCTCCTGGGTGACAAAGCGCACTTTGTTTTCAAGGCGACACAGCACCAGCGAGAGTTCTTCATTCTTCCTGCTCAGGCGTTTGTTTTTGTACAGGAGTGGCAGAAACTGGCTTTCTGTTTCTCTCAGTCGCTTAAGCTGCAAGCATGAAGTGCGGGATGCGAAAGACGCACAACACGCGGGCCAGAACGTATCCATTCCTTTTGCATCGGTTTGAACGGAATCGTGGTTTTGGCTCCCAATAAAAGACATCAACCAGGCAACCGACTCGCCGCGCCGCTCAACTAATAAGCAAGCGCAATGGGTGCCTCGCTGGATGGCGCGCATCAAACGTAGCGCAAACCTTCAAGCGTGCCGTCAATAAATTACCAGTTCATTGCGCTCTTCAGAAAGCAGGGCGTTTCGATCCTCCAGTTTCCTGATGACTGCGCTGAGCTCAGCGATTTTCAGATGAAACCTTCGCGTGTCCCGATCCTCCTGAGACTGAAAACGCCCCGCAACACACACACACAACCACTCGTTCAAAGTTCAAAACTGTTTTTGTGCTACCTTCCTCCAGCAACGAACTAAGTCATGCGTACTGCAAGTGTGTGATGAGGTGGCTTACGCTATGAAGAGGATTGCTAGTAGCGCCGTTGACCCCACTTCCAGGGTAGTTTAGGCCCGCCCTTTGGGAATCCCTCAGGGCAGCGATCTGCTGCTCGGCAGCCTGAGTCTGCAGCTGAAGGCGGTGGACGTGGCCGGCCCCAGGGATTTATCCAAAACACTAACCGCTCTGTCTTTCAGCTTGATCTCATCCATCCGGATGTACAAACGGGGAGCGTTCAGGCAGGCGGGCAAACTCATTTGCCAGAATTGTGACAAAAACAAAGAGAGCAACCGGCCAATTTTTATCTTGAATCGACTAGAACACCATTGCTGTGACAAAAGCGAAGCGAGCAACCGGACGTTTTCTTCTTGTGAAATAGAATAGAATAGAATGCCTTAGGTGTCATTGCACTGCAGGTATACAATGAAATTGGGAACATAGCCACGCACCGCGCATCTGATCAGTCCTACCAGTCGGCGGATCTCCCTCTCGCAGTCTCTCTTGGTTCGGCTCAGCTCCTCCCGATGCTGGTGATGAGCCGATCGGAGCTCGGCCGCTCGGGACTGCCAGGCCTGCTGGGCCGCTGCCAGGGCTTCTTCCACGCTCCTGGTGGAGGCGACACCGCTCGGTCTCCCGACACCGCCGCGTCTCCTCCACTTCCGCCAGCAAAGCGCCCCCGCTCCTCACCTGAGCAGACATTGCGCCACATCGGGCCGTTGAGACCGCAACGGAGCGCCGCGACGCTTACTGGGGACAAGCTACACAATACGGTAGCGGCCGCATCGGAGCCCGACGTGGCGTGCGGATAGTCAGACACGGATTGAGCGGATCACCTTGTCCATGGAGCCGTCCCTCAGGTTGAGGACCAAGGCATTCACTCGCTGGATCTCTCCATCTTTGATTTTGATCACTCTCATCAGCTCCATTTCATGCTGCCGCAGTAATGTCTCCCTGGTAACGGCTAACTCTTTCTGCTTCTCCTCATGGAGTTTGCTTTTGAGTTCCGTCATGGCGGCGGTGGCACGGTGGTGCTCCGCCCGCAGGTCCTGACTTCTCTCTCTCTCCAGACAGCTGACCTGACATGACTTAGACTTAGACAAACTTTATTGTCATCTTGTCTGCACATGGTGCATACAAAACGAAATTTCGTTGCACACGGCTTACAACAAAGTAGTGATATTGCAGTTGAATAGAAGTAACATATCCTATGAAAATATATATATACATATACTGTATATATATATTACAAATAAGTATAAAGTGCAGCAGTGCTAATTATGCAATAGTGCAAGTAGGCAAAACAGTATTCAAGAGTGTGCAGAGGAATGCTAAACCATGTATTAAACTTCTATTTAAAGGGTTTACACAAGTTCAGTAAAGTTGGTAGTGCGAGATAGTGCAAGATAGAGGTCCGTAGTGTTATAAAGTACAGTTCTGTGAATGTGTGATGCAGAGTTCAGTTTAGAGCTCAACAGTTCTAATGTTCAACAGTCTGATGACAGCAGGGAAAAAGCTGTTGCAGAACCTGGTGGACCTGCAGCGGATTGTGCGAAACCTCTTCCCAGAGGGCAGCAGGGAGAACAGTCCATGGTGGGGGTGTGATGGGTCATTGATGATGTTACGGGCACGGGACATGCAGCGCTGAGATGAAATGTCCTGAATGGAGGGAAGAGGAGCCCCTATGATCCTCTCTGCTGTCCTCACCACTCTCCTCACGTTCTTCCAATCGGAGGCGGTGCAGCCTCCACACCACACAGAGAGTCAGCTTGTCAGAATGCTCTCTATGGTGCTCCTGTAGAACGTCCTCATGATGGGTGGGGGCAGGTGGGCTCTCCTCATCCTCCGCAGGAAGTACAAGCGCTTCTGTGCCCTCTTGATCAGTGCCGTAGTGTTCATAGTCCAGGTGAGGTCTTCTGTGATGTGGACCCCCAGGAATTTGGTGCTGCTGACCACCTCCACAGCTGAGCTGTTGATGATCAGTGGAGCGTGGTGAGGCTGGTTTTTCCTGAAGTCGACGATGATCTCCTTCATCTTCTCCACATTCAGGATCAGGCTGTTGTCTCTGCACCAGCCCACCAGCTGCTCCACCTCCTCTCTGTAGTCCAGGTCGTTGTTGTCTCTGATGAGCCCCACCACCGTTGTGTCGTCTGCGAACTTCACGATGTGATTGGTGGTGAACCTGGGGACGCAGTCGTGTGTCATCAGGGTGAACAGCAGGGGGCTCAGGACGCAGCCTGTGCTGAGGGTGATGACATCAGAGGTGTTCTGTCCGACCCGGACTGACTGAGGTCTGTTGGTGAGGAAGTCTAGCAGCCAGTTGCGAAGGGGGGTGTTGAAGCCCAGGTGTTCCAATTTTCCTACTAGATGCTGTGGGATGATGGTGTTTAACGCTGAGCTGAAGTCCAGGAACAGCATCCGAACATGGGTGTTCTTCTCCTCCAGGTGAGCCAGGCTCAGGTGAAGAACGGAGGAGATGGCGTCCTGAGTGGAGCGGTTTTGCCGGTCGGCAAACTGGAACGGGTCAAATAATGGGGGGAGTCTGGAAACGATGTGATCTTTAAGCAGCCTTTCGAAGCACTTCATCATGACCGGAGTCAGTGCAACAGGCCGGTAATCATTCAATGAGGTGATTTGAGGTTTCTTCGGCACCGGAATGATGGAGGCAGTCTTAAAGCACGCTGGCACTGTGGCTTGGCCCAGCGAGGTGTTAAAAATGTCTGTGATGACCCCAGCCAGCTGACTTGCACATTCCCTGAACACACGCCCAGGAATGTTGTCGGGGCCAGGGGCCTTACGGGGGTTGACTCTCCTCAGGGTCTTCAACACATCGGCGGGGTCAAGGCAGAGTACCTCCTCTTCCTGATGGGGGACAGTTTTAACTGCTGGAGTGCCGTTTAGTGCCTCGAACCTCCCAAAGAAGTTATTTAGACCATTTAGAAAGTCAGCATCAACTTCACCCACCGGGGGGGAGGGTGAGTTGTAGTCTGTAATCGCCCGTATGCCTTGCCACATACTCCTGGTGTTGTTGGCGTCGTGGAAACGATCCTGAATTTTTCGACTGTGGTCTCGCTTCGCTACCCTGATGGCACGGTTCAAGTTGGCTCTCGCTGTCCTCAGTGTCTCCTTGTCGCCAGACTTGAAGGCAGAGTTCCGCGCTCGTAGCGTTTGACGCACCTCCTCAGTCATCCAGGGTCGTTGGTTGCCCCGGGTGATGATATTCTTAGTGGTGCTGATGTCCTCGGTGCATTTGTTGACGTAGGCTGACACAGTCATGGCACACGCATGTCAAATCTACATCGGGGAAACTGGGAGGGAGGGAGGGAGGGAGGGCGGGAGGGAGGGAGGGAGGGAGGCAAGCAGGGAGGCAGGCAGGCAGGGAGGCAGGCAGGGAGGCAGGCAGGGAAGCAGGCAGGAAGGAAGGCAGTGTCTGTCTGTTGAGGTTTTCACCTTGTTCTTCTCCTGCTGAAGTTCTAACTGGACGTCCATCAGTTTGGCTCTCAGCTCGTCATTGGCGGCCTGAAAGGCGTCCGTTCGCTCCGCCTTGACCCGCCCTGCCGGAGCTCGTTTGGACATCTCTTACTCGAGTCTCGCCCGGTCGTCAGTCAGAGATCACAACATTTGTACCTGGAGAGCACAAACGCAGCGCTGTTTTCCACTGGCTTCGGACTCAACTTCAATCGGTACCGTAACGTACAACATCATAAACATAGATCTAGCTTGACTTATTCATTGAATAAATGCATTTGGTTCTTCAAAACTGCATCACGCAACATAGCGTGACCGAGACGGCCGTTATCCACCTGCGTGAAGTTATTTGGTGAAATGAATGAGATGTTTAAGACACCATCGTTCTGTCTCTATGTAGATGAAGGGAAATAATCGATTGCTGAAGGTCCAAAGGTGTTGTGATAAACAAATAAACATATTAGTGACATATTTGTGATAAACATATTAGGCAGGATAATCACATATGTTAACTTGACTGCCCACACTGTATTTATTTATGGTTATTTGTTAAATCGAGTACTGTTAGACATGAAACAGGAAGTGTTTAACATAAATGGACGACGAAAGGGGTACTCACCATTGTAGCTCCTGCTGGTCAATGATACGAGCCTCTTCTTGCAGTGGAAAACATACAGCCAACAAACACCGTGGAACCTAAAGGAAGGAAATTAAACATTAACATTTAGCCTCAACCAACATTCACAGATACAACGCAACGCAAACTACACAAACATAAATCTTTTAAAACACAATGAGTTGTACTTACCGTGTACGCTCTAGACGGTCCACTTGCAAGCAGAAAATAAAGATATTTCTGTTGATAATCGTCGTGTTTGTATCCGTTGTCTCGCTCAAGGCCATTGCGCCCACAGATTTGAATTTTGGCGAGAGTTCAGCCTATCGACGTCATTTCCGCGGTGTAATACCCGCATATCTGAAACGGCAAAGTTAAGAGTAGAGTTAAATAAAGTTTTTAATCAACGCAATAATTTACAAACGTTGACCAGTCGAAATAATCGTCGAAATTTGGCGTCTGTGGCTGGAAGCAGACGCCGAGTTCGACGTTCCTCCCAAATGCCACACTCCCTCGCTTTTCAGGGCTACAAAAAAACATATTTTTCAAAACAATGAGTTGTAATTACCTTGTACGCTCTAGACGGTCAAGTTGCAAGCTGAAAACAAAAATATTTGTCTTGTTAGTCGTCGTGTTACTAACCGCTGTGTCTTGTTTGCCAGCATTGCCGCTTTCCTACTTTCTGTTGCAAGCCACGCCCACGGATTATAATTTTGCCGTGAGTTCCGCCTATTGACGTCATGTCCGCGTCGCATGACTGCGACGTAATATTATCTAAAACTGTTTGTGCGGCATGGTGTTGTTCTGTGCGGTATTGTGTTATTCTGTGCGGCGTCGTGTTGTTCAGTGCGGCGTAGTGTTGTTCAGTGCGGCGTCGTGTTGTTCAGTGCGGCATGTTGTTGTTCAGTGCGGCATGTTGTTGTTCAGTGCGGCATGGTGTTGTTCAGTGCGGCATGGTGTTGTTAAGTGCGGCATGGTGTTGTTCAGTGCGGCATGGTGTTGTTCAGTGCGGCATGGTGTTGTTCAGTGCGGGATGGTGTTGTTCAGTGCGGCATGGTGTTGTTCAGTGCGGCATGGTGTTGTTCAGTGCGGCATGGTGTTGTTCAGTGCGGCATAATGTTGTTCAGTGCGGCATAATGTTGTTCAGTGCGGCATGGTGTTGTTTAGTGCGGGATGGTGTTCAGTGCGGCATGGTGTTGTTCAGTGCGGCATGGTGTTGTTCAGTGCGGCATGGTGTTGTTCAGTGCGGCATGGTGTTGTTCAGTGCGGCATGGTGTTGTTCATTGCGGCATGGTGTTGTTCAGTGCGGCATGGTGTTGTTCAGTGCGGGATGGTGTTGTTCAGTGCGGCATAATGTTGTTCAGTGCGGTAAATTGTTGTTCAGTGGGGCATAATGTTGTTCAGTGCGGCATGGTGTTGTTCAGTGCAGGATGGTGTTGTTCAGTGCGGCATGGTGTTGTTCAGTGCGGCATGGTGTTGTTCAGTGCGGCATGGTGTTGTTCAGTGCGGCATTGTGTTGTTCAGTGCGGCATTGTGTTGTTCAGTGCGGCATGGTGTTGTTCAGTGCGGCATTGTGTTGTTCAGTGCGGCATTGTGTTGTTCAGTGCGGCATGGTGTTGTTCAGTGCGGCATGGTGTTGTTCAGTGCGGCATGGTGTTGTTCAGTGCGGCATGGTGTTGTTCAGTGCGGCATAATGTTGTTCAGTGCGGCATAATGTTGTTCAGTGCGGCATGGTGTTGTTTAGTGCGGGATGGTGTTCAGTGCGGCATGGTGTTGTTCAGTGCGGCATGGTGTTGTTCAGTGCGGCATGGTGTTGTTCAGTGCGGCATGGTGTTGTTCAGTGCGGCATGGTGTTGTTCATTGCGGCATGGTGTTGTTCAGTGCGGCATGGTGTTGTTCAGTGCGGGATGGTGTTGTTCAGTGCGGCATAATGTTGTTCAGTGCGGTAAATTGTTGTTCAGTGGGGCATAATGTTGTTCAGTGCGGCATGGTGTTGTTCAGTGCAGGATGGTGTTGTTCAGTGCGGCATGGTGTTGTTCAGTGCGGCATGGTGTTGTTCAGTGCGGCATGGTGTTGTTCAGTGCGGCATTGTGTTGTTCAGTGCGGCATGGTGTTGTTCAGTGCGGCATGGTGTTGTTCAGTGCGGCATGGTGTTGTTCAGTGCGGCATGGTGTTGTTCAGTGCGGCATGGTGTTGTTCAGTGCGGCATGGTGTTGTTCAGTGCGGCATGGTGTAGTTCAGTGCGGCATGGTGTTGTTCAGTGCGGGATGGTGTTGTTCAGTGCGGCATGGTGTTGTTCAGTGCGGCATGGTGTTGTTCAGTGCGACATGATGTTGTTCAGTGCGGCATAATGTTGTTCAGTGCGGCATAATGTTGTTCAGTGCGGCATAATGTTGTTCAGTGCGGCATGGTGTTGTTTAGTGCGGGATGGTGTTGTTCAGTGCGGCATGGTGTTGTTCAGTGCGGCATGGTGTTGTTCAGTGCGGCATGGTGTTGTTCAGTGCGGCATGGTGTTGTTCAGTGCGGCATGGTGTTGTTCAGTGCGGCATGGTGTTGTTCAGTGCGGCATGGTGTTGTTCAGTGCGGCATGGTGTTGTTCAGTGCGGCATGGTGTTTTTCAGTGCGGCATAATGTTGTTCAGTGCGGCATAATGTTGTTCACTGCGGCATAATGTTGTTCAGTGCGGCATAATGTTGTTCAGTGCGGCATAATGTTGTTCAGTGCGGGATGGTGTTGTTCAGTGCGGCATGGTGTTGTTCAGTGCGGCATGGTGTTGTTCAGTGCGGCATGGTGTTGTTCAGTGCGGCATGGTGTTGTTCAGTGCGGCATGGTGTTGTTCAGTGCGGCATGGTGTTGTTCAGTGCGGCATGGTGTTGTTCAGTGCGGGATGGTGTTGTTCAGTGCGGGATGGTGTTGTTCAGTGCGGCATGGTGTTCAGTGCGGCATAATGTTGTTCAGTGCGGCATGGTGTTGTTCAGTGCGGCATGGTGTTGTTCAGTGCGGCATAATGTTGTTCAGTGCGGCATAATGTTGTTCAGTGCGGCACCTAGCACCTAGAAGGTAAATAAATAGGAAGGAAGGACTCACCGGTGACGTCGTCGCCCACGTCCAAGCGTTGTACTTTGTATTTTCATCCTTCTGACAGTGGAAAACATATAGCCAACAAACACCGTGGAACCTAAACGAATGAAAGAAAACTATCATTTGGCCACAACCAACATTCACAGATACAACACAATGTGACGTGCGGTGTTGAGGTTAAAGGTTGAGTGAAGGGCCCTCGTTTTAAACTACTTTTTTGAAAAGGAGTGGGAACAAGTAAGACGTATTTAATTTATTTATTGGGAAGTAGTAAGACTTATTAAATTTATTTAATCTACTTTTCTTCCCAGGCAAAATTTGACGTGCTGCAATTCCAAATTTCCAAAGTGAATGAAGGAATGAAATCCTTTAAATTATGATTTTGTATAAATACTAGGCATAAACACAAAATCTACGGCACAAAATGGGCAGACTTTACTTGTTTGAAAAGGACTGGTTACAAGACAGACTTTTTTAATTTATTTAATGGGAAGAAGACTTATTTAGTTTAATTGATCTATTTTTGTTCCCTGGCAAAATTCGATTTGCTGCAATTCCAAATTTCCAAAGTGAATGAAGGAATGAAGTCGTTTAAATTATGATTTTGTATAAATACTAGGCATAGACACAAAATCTACGGCACAAAACGGGCAGACTTTACTTGTTTGAAGAGGACTGGTTGCAAGACAGACTTTTCTGATTTATTTAATGGGAAGAAGACTTATTTAGTTTATTTAATCTCTTTTTGTTGCCTGGCAAAATTGGATTTGCTGAAATTGTATTTTGCCAAATCTTGACTTGAGACCTGATAGGAAGTATTAAACGCTCAGTTAAATCGATACAAGTTGGTAATAAGAGCGAGTAATGTTGGTTGAAGCGATGAATGAAGGTTAAAAGCAATTTAAATTATGACTTTGTATAAATACTAGATATTAACAGAACATCTACTGCGCAAAATGGGCAGAGTTTACTTGTTTGAGAAGGAGTGGCTTATTTAAGTCTAAGATTTATTTAATCTGTTTGTTCCCAGGCAAAATTGGATGTGATGCAATTCCAAATTTCACCACATGATGGTGCCAAATGTTGACTTCATAGGACATATTCAACACTTAACTATTATGTTCAAGGTAATCAGATTTGTTTATTATTCTAATGGCCTTTTCAAAACTATTCTGGATTACTACTTTGGATCTATTCTACATTACTTGGCAACAACATACTCTGTAACAGATTAGGCAGTATAATCACATATGTTAACTTGAGAGTGCCCACACTCAATCTACTTATCGTGATGTGTTAAATCAATTACTGTTAGACATTATTATTCTGATAATCTACCAAATCTTTGAATTGAAGAATTTGTGATTTAATTAATAGCTTGTTGTTATGTTCAGGGTAATCAGACTTGTATATAATTCTAATGGCCTTCTTTTGAAAACTATTCTGAATTACAACTTTGGATCTTATATTACTTTGCAACAATATACTCGGTGACAGATTAGGCAGTATAATCACATATGTTAACTTCAGTGCCCACACTGTATTTATTTATGGTTATTTGTTAAATCAAGTACTGTTAGACATGAAATAGGAAGTGTTTAACATAAATGTTATGGCTACTCACCGTTGTAGCTCGCTCCTGGTCAATGATACGAGCCTCTTCTTGCAATGGAAAACTTGCAGCCAACAAACACCGTGGAACCTAAAGGAATGAAATTAAACATTAACATTTCGCCTGGACCAATATTCACACGTACAACGCAACGCGGCTACACTTCTGCTAGCGCCTCAGCTACACGTTGCTATTACAAACGTAAATCTCTTTAAACACAATGAGTGTTACTTACCGTGTACGCTGTAGACGGTCCAGTTGCAAGCAGAAAATAAAGATATTTCTGTTGATATTCGTCGTTGCTCAGTGGCTCACGGCCATCGCGCCAACAGATTTGAATTTTGGTGGAAGGTCAGCCAATTACGTCATATCCGCGGCACATGACTGCGACGTAATACCCGCTTATCTGAAACGGCAGTTAAAAGTAGAGTTACATCAAGTTTTCTTTTTTAATCAACGCAATCATTTACAACCGTTGACCAGAAAGAATCGTCGAAATTCGACGTTCCCCCCAAACGCCACACTCACTCGCTTTTCAGGGCAACAAAAGTACTTCTTTTTAAAAACGATGAGTTGTACTTACCGTGTACGCTCTGGACGGTCCAGTTGCAAGCAGAAAATAAAAATATTTCTCTCGTTAGTCGTATGTTACCATCCGCTGTGTCTTTGTCAACATCGCCATTTTCCTACTTCCTGTTGCGAGCCACGCCCACGGATTTAAATTCTGGCGGAAGAGCCCGCCCATTGGCGTCGTTTTCGCGTATAGCAAATCCGATTGGTTGGGAAGGGGGCGAGGTTATGCAGCCGAGGGGTCCTGTGATCGGTGGGATGTAAAGTAGGCGTCGACGTCACGTCCGCGTCACGTGACCACGACGTGGCAGACGTCATATAGCAACCGCTGTTTTGTTTAGTAGACTTACAGTTGTTATGCATTGACATAATGGCGCACACTCCAAATAGATTTAAATAAATTAAATAATTCTTCTGCCCACTCCCTTTTAAACAAGTTAACTCTCCCCGCGGATTTGAATTCCGGCGGAAGTTCTTACAGTTGTTATGCGTTGACATAATGGCGCACTGGTTAGCATGTCCACCTCTTAAGCATGATGTTGCGGGTTCGACGCCTGATCAATGTTAGCATGGAGTGAGTTGAAGTGCATGGCGCTGAAGATTTGAATCTTTGAAATGCGCTGAGGTCTGACGTATCAGGCAGAATGGTTTGCCATCACGTTCAACAAAAAATAGAAACTTTCCCACTCTGATAAAAACGTCCTGTGTTCATCTACATATTTTCGTTTTGCTGTGCATCTTTTCCCTGCCATTTCGAGAGCCCAATTGACACTAATAGTTTACTGGAATGTGTTTGCCCATCCTACTGTTAGGTTACGGATTCTAGTTATTGATCTGACTCCAAATTGCGATCAACACTTAACACATAAATTGCTATGTCCTAATCCACACACTGGCGCACCTAACAATTTTGCGAGTTCGTTCTGTCAAAGAGAAGACCAGTAGATCAATCAGACCAAATTTACCAATTATTTATTCCTGACAGAGCGCACTAATACAGGCCTGGGTCCCGGGTCCCTCACACTAAAACTCGTGCGTTTTTGTGACCACCAAAAGACGACACATTCTTCCGGGTTGCCCAGTTTTAAAGAAACACAATATGAATATTAAAGCATGCAAAATATTGTGAGATGATTGGTCGATGGCCATCTCCTCCCCGGTCCAGGTGTCGCTGAGGTCAGACAGTTGGGTTTTTCCCTCGAAGGCCGGTCTCATAGACGTGCTGTTGTTCTTGTTCCTAACCGACCTTGAGATGGTCTCCTCCGGTACTCCCTATCCGGGCCTATTCCACAACACTTTGAAGAAAACAAGTTCATGCAGTTTGTCTGCACATTCCTCGCCCCCCACCAATCCACACGAGCACTCTAATACTAGATATTAATATGATTATAAGTTTAACACAACCTTAAAACATATGTTTGCAAACTGCCGAAAGCACATTTTCCTTTACTACTTTGTGGAATTTCACCACATGCGCTTTTGACGAAAATAGTAAATTGAACTCAAGTGAAGCCAACACGCACAACCCCCCCCCCACACACACACAAATGTTGATATGAACATAAAAGAGCCGCATGCGGTTCGGGAGTTGCGGCTTGGCCAAACCTGTACTATACAACTTTATTTGTGTAAAATTTTCACAACAGCTGTCACACAAACAAAGCGGGAAAAAACGAAGACGTGCGTGTTCCGCCCACGCTGGATTTATTTGCACCTTTGAAAAGACACCGTATTGCCGCAGATGTGGCAAAGAGTACTTTTGGGCATCTGAGACGGAAGGATGTCCAAAGCATCACGTCACCTGCTCTGGTAGGAATGGTGGTGGGACGTTGAGGTCAACCGCTTTGGGGTTGGCTGAATCTTTGGTCGCAGGATGCCACACACTTGAAGACAGAAGCAGAAAAGCAGAGCTAAATGCAAAATGTACTCACCGGTGACTCCAATTTTTTCCCCCCCTGAAGAAATGGATGGACGGGTGGCCCCGGCTGGCCGGTGGGACTCTTGTTATTCTGACCCTTTTTAGTGCGCGTTTGGGGCAACAACCGTTTTTTGTGGCGCTCTCTTCTGGTTCAAGAGTGCCCTGCATGTGAATTTGCCTTTCCTGCCTTCTGATTGGATGAGCGCCGGTGTGACGCGGTGCCTCTGTCACCGTGGCGGGGGGTATACGTCGGCATCGGAGCGTCTGCCAACGTCTGAGACCGGCTGGCAGTGTATCGGAGGTGTCGAGTGCGGTGCCGCTGGAGCTCACTCACCAGCTGGTGTTAGGGCCACAGAATGAAGGCCAAGGAGAAGACTAGAAAGAGAAACAGAAACTTCTCCTCCAATTGTTTGATTTGTCTCTTCTGAGCTTCGATGAATTCTTTCAGCTCTTTGTTCCTCTAGGACGGACAAATGGAAAGTAGCCTTCAAAAGCCAGTAAGCGTGCAAGTAAGTGCCGGGCTGGCTTTGGGCCCTTACCTGTTGCGCGCTGTGCAGCAGATCCATTCTCTCTTGGAGGATGCAAGCGTCGCGCTCCCTCAACTCCCACATCGGGGCTCGCTTCCATTGGTCCACGGCGCTCCTAAGCTCTTGTCTCTGATCCGCCGTCAGCACGTCATTCACGCCAGCGTGGCTGGCTTTTTCGCCGTCCGTGGCGGGGCAGTCCCTCTGCGGTAGCGCCTCGTACAACATGGCCTCCAGCTCCATGATCCTCTGGGCCGCAATCCTCGTCCATCAGTAGTCCGGCGGGAGATTTGAGGGCGGCTTACCTTATGAGCCTGGTCCATGGAACGCTTCCTGAAGTCCAACTCTTCATCCAGGTAGCCCTTCTGGTTGCAGAACATATCCTAGCACAGCTCAAGGTCAGAATTGTTGGGGCACATTGCCCCGAGTTCCCCTTGGCTGATGTCGCGTGTCTGTCTACCTTCTCACTTTCAATGTCCAACATCTTCTGTTGAAGTGCTGACTTGGTCACTTTGATGTATTCTAACCACTGAGGAAAGGCTGCTGTCACATAAGCAGAATGCGAGAGCGTGCGTGGACGTGCGCGTTACCTTCTCGGCTAGGGTGGGAAGGGTCCTGGCGTGAATCACGACCACCTGCTCCTCGTTGGTGAGATTCTGCAAGAGCCCAAAGGCACAGCGTCAACAAGGTTCTTTCAGCGCAAAGCCTTCCAAAAGTCACATTTGAGCCGCCGCGTCTCGTGGAGTGCGAACATAAGGAGTTCGACATACACTTACGGCGTTATCGCCCAGGATGTCCAGCTTCTTCATCAGATCACTGATGACGATGTCCTGGGGAAAGGCGCAAGGAGCAATGTAAGGTGTTCTGGGACCTCAGGTTAAGGTTAGGGTTGCGAGGGACGCCTTACGTACGCTCACGCCGTCGGCCTCGCAGTAGATCTGCAAAGGGCTGAGGCCGTCTGGGAAACGGACTTGCAGAAACTTCAAGACGGGGGAGCGCCACTCCCTCTCCTGAAAGGCAGAGGCATGCATCCATCCGTCCGTCCGTCCGTCCGTCCGTCCGTCCGTCCGTCACATCTCTGGCCTCAACACGCTTGTGCGAGTCTTCCCACCTCCAGCTCCAGGATGCGGAACTCAAGCAGTTCGTTTTGGTCTCGGATATCCTGGATGTGCTCTTTCAGACGCGCTTCTTCCGCCTCCATCCGCCTGACCTGAAAAGACAGTCAGACCTCATCTGCGGGGCTTCCGGACGGGTGTGACGCCAAGCGACTCCGCCCAGCGCCTTTCTTTCCGTCACCTTTTCGGCCAACTGCTGATTGCTCTGACGCAGCAGCTGCTTCTCCTCCACCCACTTGACATTCTAGAAGAGACAAACGCGTGGACAGCTTTGAAATGTTGTGTCATTTTCATCCACAAATTCTTTGGTTGACTGGAAAATGACATTTGCTTTTCTCCGCATTTTCCCAGCCACGTTCAGGGGGGGGGGGGGGGGGGGGGGTTGGTCCAGTAATGTCAGACGAATGAGTGACTGAAGAATGTAGCTATTTTGTCTGAGAAAAAGGTGTGCTCATTGATAAGCTTACCTGTCCTTGTTGCTTCAGCGCTGACTCCAGATCTGCTACTCTGCTTTGATAGTGACCCATTTCTACTGTCATGTAACATGGGGGGAAGAGATGGTGCAAATGGTAAAATATGGATTATTCACAGGAATAAATTGGCAGAGCTGAAATTCCAAATTTGTCCAAAAGATGGCGCCAGACCAAAACATGAGACCAAAAAAGGGGCCAAAATAAGCTAAGCAAGTTAAAATAGAAATAAAACAGGAACACGGTGTCGGATTGTGAGTCACGCATGGACGCACAAATGTGATTTTTACTTTTTGATTTCTTTGCTTGGCTAAAAATGTATTCTGTAACAGCTTAAAGCAATATTGTTAGTCAATTCGATCAAGGGACCCGTCACTATGAGAATAGTGGCGTGACATAAATTGTTTGGAGAAGCACAAATGTGATTTTTACTTCTTGATTTCTTTGCTTGGCTAAAAATTGATTCCCTCTTTCATGAACTGTGTTTTGCAATCGAATTGTTCTGGGATTGAATGATTTTATTAACACGGGTATCAGTGGGTGAAATTGTTCGGTTTCTGGAGTGATTAAGATTTGTAATTCTATTTCATGTTTCTTCAATAAATGTGTTGTGTATATTCATCTACTTTGTTGTGCGCTGATTTGTACTGAATGTACAATCGATGGTTCGGGGTTGATTTGACAATTTGATTAATGTGCGGGGGGTTATTATGGTATAACATAGGACCGTAATAAATAAAAGTAACATCAGACAATTTTAGAGAATTGAATAACTTTCGTAGTTATTTGAGACACGAGTGAATTTCAATCCGTTTGAAAGTTTGCTTCGTCTGAATAAATTAACGGAAGTGTTTGAATCGGATTATCGGTTTGGTGTAGAACTGAAAGTAATTTAATTATTTGAAGGGCGCAGGCCCGTTTCCCCTTTTGACGGGCCGCGTAAAAAGTAACTCCGAACATGTTAGAGAATTAAATAACTTTCGTAGATATTTAAGGGAAGAGTGAATTTCGTCAAAAGTGAATTCGTTTGAAAATTTACTTCCTCTAAATAAAATAACGACGATGGTTAAAATAGATCATTTGAGTTGGTGAAGGATAAAAGTATTTCGATTGTCCGTCGGGCGCGGCCCAGTTCTTAATTTTGTCGGGCCGCGTCAAAAGTTAAACAGGACGCGATCGAAAAATAGACTTGCCTTCCAAATTAATTACTGGGCAAATCTAAATAGAGTAAGACATTTTTATTCGTTTTAAGAAAGTTGTTATTCTTTTTAAAGCAATCAAGTGGGGTGAAGCACGCCGACAGTTAAGTGCTAGATCTACATATAAGAAGTTAGAATTAATAACGTAAAGTGCATTAATTTTCTCCTTAAATGCTATTATTGTCACACTTTTATTAATTCGATTCTCTTTCGAATAAACAAGTTGGTCGGCTCGCTGCTTGAGCGACCAAGTAGAACGGACCCATATCAACATTTACTTCGGCAAAACTAGTGCTAGGGCGCGCTATACAAACGAATCCCTGAGGTCTTAACAAAGACATCTAAAAATATCCGTAACATAATAAGAACTTCAAACGGTTCGGAGGCAGGTTCGAGTGTGGCCTGAGGGTGCCTCCGATGCACTTCGTGACTGCTTCGACACCACTGACTGGGACTTATTTAAGCAGGCAGCCACCTACAACGATTGGACGGACATAGAGGAGTATACTGACTCTGTTACCTCTTACATCACAAAGTGCATCGATGATGTGACTTGCTCGAAATCCGTCGTCACTCGCGCGAACTGGAAGCCGTGGCTGACGGGGGCTGTCCTCAGACTGTTGAGGGCCAGGGACAAGGCTTTCAGAGCGGGGGATGAGGCTGGCTTGAGGACAGCGAGGGCCGACCTGTCCCGAGGCATCAAAGAAGCGAAGAAGGCGTTCTCGTGCAAGGTCTCCACCCACTTCAAGGACAGCAAGGACGCACGTAGCCTTTGGCGGGGCATTCAGACCATCACGGACTACAAGCCCGCGCCGAGGAGCTGTGAGGGCGACGTCCGTCTGCTGAACGATCTGAACCGCTTCTTTGCTCGCTTCGACGCCCAGAACAGCACTTGCCCACTGAAGTCCACTCCCCCCCCACACGAGCAGCCCCTGCGCCTCTCTGCCGACGGTGTGAGGAGGGCGCTTGCCGCTATTGACACCCGTAAGGCGGCGGGCCCTGACAACATCCCGGGTCGAGCGCTGAAGGACTGTGCTGGGGAGCTGTCGGGTGTCTTCACGGACATCTTTAACGTTTCCCTGCAGCAGGCCATCGTCCCCTCGTGTTTCAAGGCTGTGTCATGTAACATGGGGGTAGAGATGGTCCAAATGGTAGAATATGGATTGTTCACAGGGATAAATTGACAGAGCTGATATTTCCAAATTTGTCCAAAAGATGGCGCCAGACCAAAACATGAGACCAAAAGAGAGGCCAGAATAAGCTAGACCAGTTAAAATAGAAAAGAGGAACACGGTGTCAGAGTGTAAGTCACGCATGGAGGCACAAATGAAATTTTTATTATGTGTTTTTTATTTTTTGATTTCTTTGCTTGGCTAAAAATGTATTCTGTAACCGCTTTAAGCAATATTATTTGTCAATTCGATCAAGGGACCCGTCACTGAGAATAGTGGCGTGACATAAATTGTTTGGAGAAGCACAAATGAAATGTTTATTATGTGATTTTAATTTTTTGATTTTTTTGCTTGAAATGTACTCTGTAACCGCTTTAAGCAATATTATTTGTCAATTCGATCAAGGGACCCGTCACTGAGAATAGTGGCGTGACATAAATTGTTTGGAGAAGCACAAATGAAATGTTTATTATGTGATTTTAATTTTTTGATTTTTTTGCTTGGCTAAAAATGTACTCTGTAACCGCTTTAAAGCAATATTATTTGTCAATTCGATCAATTCATGTAACAGAAAGTAGGTCAAAGGTGAAAAGGGGAAGTGAAAGGTTTTACCACTAGCTGTGCATTTGGTGGAAAGTACTGCGTGGTCAGGGCGGAAACAGCTGCTAAAGGTCACAGAAAACAAAGCGTGGGAGGGGCTGTCCAGTTCCCTCTATGGGCGGGGGAAAAACTGGCCAGTCCATAGGCGTGGGAATGCTGGCCAGTCCCTTCTATACGCGTGGGAGAACTGGGCAGTCTTACCCTATAGGGAAAGTACAGGAGAAAAGAAAGGGGAGGGGGGGAGACGGAGAGGTCTATAAAAGGTCCTGCTGGAGTAGCTTCAGGGCTTTTTTCCCCAAAAGAGCGCTTATACGTGAAGAGGCCCGGAGGAGTTTCAAGATTTTTTCCAAAGTCCCGAAGATCTTTGTGTGAGACGCAGGATCGCTGGACTGAAATTAACTTGGGTTTACTCCCAAAAATTGGACTGGACAACTTTATAGGAGAAATAGGTGAGAGGGATTTATATTTTTTATGTATTTTAGCGAGAGGGGGGAATAGTCATCGGGCCGCCGGATTCCTCGTGGCCAGCCTGTTTCTTTAATTTGGATTTAGAAGCAAGATCGAACTGATCACTCGACTTTGCTTTCACCAAAAATAGCACGCAGCTGGTAATCACCGCTTCCCTTTTTTATGAACTGTGTTTTGCAATCGAATTGTTCTGGGATTGAATGATTTTATTAACACGGGTATCAGTGAGTGAAATTGTTCAGTTTCTGGGGTAATTGAGATTTGTAATTCTATTCCATGTTTCTTCAATAAATGTGTTTTGTATATTACTTACTTCGTTGTACGCGGATTTGTACTGAATATGCAACCGATGGTTTGGGGCCGATTTAAATAAAATAAATCAACGGAAGTGTTTAAATCGGATTATTATTTTGTGTAGAACGAAAAGTTATTTAACTATTTGAAAGGCTCAGGCCCGCTTCCCCTTTTCGACGGGCCGCGTAAAAAGTAACTCTGAGCCAGTTGGAGAATTAAATAACTTTCGTAAATATTTAAAGGAGGAGTGGATTTCGTTAGGAGTGAATTGTTGGAAATTTACTTCTTCTAAATAAATTAACGACGACGGTTAAAATAAATCAGTGAAGTTGGTGGAGGATAAAAATATTTCGATTGTCCGTCGGGCGCGGCTCAGTTCCCCTTTTTTTTGACGGGCCGCGTAAAAAGTAACTCTGAGCCAGTTGGAGAATTAAATAACTTTCGTAAATATTTAAAGGAGGAGTGGATTTCGTTAGAAGTGAATTGTTGGAAATTTACTTCTTCTAAATAAATTAACGACGACGGTTGAAATAAATCAGTGGAGTTGGAGGAGAATAAAAATATTTCGATTGTCCGCCGGGCGCGGCTCAGTTCCCCTTTTTTTGACGGGCCGCGTAAAAAGTAACTCTGAGCCAGTTGGAGAATTAAATAACTTTCGTAAATATTTAAAGGAGGAGTGGATTTCGTTAGAAGTGAATTGTTGGAAATTTACTTCTTCTAAATAAATTAACGACGACGGTTGAAATAAATCAGTGGAGTTGGAGGAGAATAAAAATATTTCGATTGTCCGTCGGGCGCGGCTCAGTTCCCCTTTTTTTGACGGGCCGCGTAAAAAGTAACTCTGAGCAAGTTAGAGAATTAAATAACTTTCGTAAATATTTAACGGAAGAGTTGAGTTCGTTGAAAGTGAATTCGGTTGAGAATTTACTTCCTTTAAATAACATAACGACGATGATTAAAATAAATCAGTGAAGTTGGTGGAGGATAAAAATATTTCGATTGTCCGTCGGGCGCGGCCCAGTTCCCCTTTTGTCGGGCCGCGTCAAAAGTTAAATAGGACACGACCAAAAAATAGACTTGCCTTCCAAATTAATTATTGGGCAAATCTAAAGACAGCACGAAATTTTTATTCGGTAAGAAAGTCGCTATTCTCTTCGAAGCAATTAAGTGGGGTGAAGAACTCCGACGGTCAAGTGCTAGGTCTACGTATACGAAGTTAGAATTAATAATATAAAGGGCATTAATTTTCTTCTTAAATGCTATTATTGTCACACTTTTATTAATTCGATTCTCTTTCGAATAAAAAAAGTTGGTCGGCTCGCTGCATGAGCGACCAAGTGGAACGGACCCGTATGAACATTTACTTCGGCAAAACTAGTGCTTGGGTGCGCTATACAAACGAATCCCTGAGGTCTTAACAAAGACATCTAAAAAATATCCGTAACGAATAAGAACTTCAAACATTAGCGGGGAGCCATCAATACGATGCGGTCACTTCGAAGTCCTGCCTCGAATTGAGTTACTCGGCACGCGCTTCGGGTGACTTGAGAGGGATTGGCGTCGTACAGAAATTAGATTGATTCCGGAGGAGTTAATTTAACTCGGGTGGTTAGATTACGGACGAATCTCCGAACCCGGCTAAAACGAACCCGTTACTGGGAAGCCGGGGGCACCTGATTGCAAGAGGTGCGTTTGACATTTTGGCGCCCAACGAGTAGGAGGGGGGTTGTGAGTAAAAGTTTAGAAAAAAAATAAAAATGAGACAATAGAAGAGCATTTGTTTTTTTGTTTTGCTCACAGCTCCAAAACGAACCTGTGTGGAGTTTTTCAGTTTTTTCTTCCCAGAAACTGTCTTAATTCCGCTCACTGATACAAATAAATGTCAGAACGGCCTTGAGTGACATAAGTACAGTCTCTTTAAGGAATAGAGTTTCCTAGAAAAGAACCTTATTAGCACGGGAGGATTAGAACTGTATTGTGTCATAGTAAACGGTGACCGTTGCCCCTCAGCACATTACTTTAAGCATGAGTAAGGAGGAGTTCCTTCACAGCTTGTACTTGTATGGGGTGCTGAAAGTAATGTTTGTAGTATACGCAGAGTATGCAGCAGAACTTGCAAAAGCCAGAGGGGCCGGTACATGGGCACGGATATTGGGTATAAATACAGAAAATGAACCAGTCGACGAGGAGCCTGCAAATGTTTTAGATTTCATGCCAAAACCAAAGCCGAGGAGGAGGCAGATAGTTAGGAGACCGACAGAAGAGAGGGCTTTTTATTTTGAAAGATAAAAAAGAAAGAAAAGTAGGCTTTTCTCCTCTCTTCTTTTTCCCTTTTTCCTTCTTAATTTCATTTTATAATATATACTAATTTCCCCCTTACAAGATTTTTGTTGCTGAACACCTGTGTGGATTACAAGATTTTCTTGTTTCCGGACACTTGTGTGGATTACAATTTTTTTTTTGTTCCCGGACACCTGTGTGGATTACAATTTTTTTTTTTGTTCCCGGACACTTGTGTGGATTACAATTTTTTTTTTTGTTCCCGGACACTTGTGTGGATTACAAATGTTTTTGTTCCCGGACACTTGTGTGGATTACAAAGATTTTTGTTCCCGGACACCTGTGTGGATTACAAGATTTTCTTGTTTCCGGACACTTGTGTGGATTACAAATTTTTTTGTTCCCGGACACTTGTGTGGATTACAAAGATTTTTGTTCCCGGACACCTGTGTGGATTACAAATTTTCTTGTTTCCGGACACCTGTGTGGATTACAATTTTTTTTGTTCCCGGACGCATCAGAGGATTACAGATTTTTGTCCGCTGAACTCACAAAAGGATTTTTTTTTTTTTTTTTTTTCCTCCCCTTCTTTCCGCCCTTTCCCTTTTTCCGCTTGTTGAGGACGACAATTGAAGCTCACCAGGAGTAGTAAACGTACATACTCTCCAGACAGTCAAAAATCGGCCACAACGATTCTTCTGAGGCTTATATGGTTCATGACCCTTAACTGTTGGCGACCTGCTGTGACTTACAGGTTCCCAAGAATTGAAGGGCTGAGGGGCTTCGGGCTGATGATTAGTCGTCATTTCCTGTTCGCTACAATAACATTTGAATTAGAATTTGCTGTTGAATGTACCCTTGTTAGGATTTCCTGTCAGTAGAAAAACCTGGTGGGAAAAAGAAAGAAAAAAAAACGTGCATCCCGCCGTTGAGAGCATCAATAAGTGAGGCAAGAGTTCTCATATTGGTGTTCTGAGTAGAGGCGACGCAAAAGGCGCCGCTGAGTAACTAAGAGCTGTATCGTCCCTGTCCCGAGTGCACACGGAAAGGCTTCGAAAGAACACAGCTCGACCCTACAACTGAAAAAACTGCTATTCATTAAAGAGATGGCTAGCGGTGGAAGAGGACTGGACCTCGAACCTGGTAATCCTATGGAAGGAACCAGAAAGGAGGGGTCTAATCCAGACCCTCTGAGACGACATGAGGAACCAGCATGTGTAATATTGTATGGAGGAGGCTTGGAGAAGTGGCCTCAGAAATGGACTGAGTACATAGTGGGATCTAACCCGTCGATAGAGGCGGAATGCCTCTCAACGCGAATGGAAGAAGCCATCGAGAAAGATGGAAGATTTTTTGCCGAGCAGCCAGGAGAAGATGGACTAACAATAATAGTGTCAGCCCACCCTGAAAGGGGCTACACTCGAAGAGAAGCACCTGACTGGTGTGAATGGGGGGCAAAAATGGTGGAGGAATGTAATATGAGAAAAATAATAAGTACAAGTACAGATTTGGACTCAATAGTGAAAATGCTGACCAACGAATCTGGCATCCAGAGCGAGCTTGCAACTCCATTACCTGGAGAAGTGCAGGCAGTGCCTCGCTATTACGAGTGCATGCAGCACCTGGCGAGGATGAGAAGTATTTTGGAGAAAAGAACTGATCAGCCGGTATTCTCCAGTGAAGACGAAGAGGAAGTGCCTAAAGAGGAAGAAGGGTTGGGCACGAGCAAGGACACAGAGGAGCTATGGGAGACCAAGGACACCAGGCGCGAAGGCGCCTTTGCACCAAAGCTCAATCCCCTTATTAGAAAAGACCCCCTACCGTCTTTACCGGAAGAATCAACCAAGAAAGTGATTGTGGGCAACGGAGTGCTGATGTGCCAGTTTGTCGGAGATATTTGGTCACTGACAGGAGACGCCCTCATTGTTTTCACCAACGACAAATTCCGTGCCTGGAACCAGACCTTTGATTCACGGATGAGGTTGATGGCCGGTGAAAAATATATTGAGGACCTACAAGATGCAAGACGGCAGATGGAACATGTCCCGGAGGATCTTACCTTCATCTTCACAAGTGGGGGAAGATCAAAATATCACATGATAATACATGCCGTCGTGCAGAAGTGGAGTGCGGACCTGGACCAGCAGGATTACCTGAAGATGATGACAAAAATTCTGGAGAGAGCGGTGGATGCTGCCATCGAGAGGGGGGCCAGAAGAATAGTTACGGAAGTAAATGGCGTTAGATCTGGACGGATGTCATGGAAAATTGCGGAAACAGCAATTGCAGGAGCTTATAAACTGCAGATATCCACCCCGATCACAGCAGTGGAAGGGCTGGAGTTGGTGTTGGCAATATCAGCCTCTCAAAGAAGAGAAAGGGAATTGGTAGCCCTGGAAGCCACATATGACCAAGCGCTACAGGTGGCTCGTAAAGAGCAGAAGATGGAACAGCAAACAAAACGTAAGGTGACAGTCTTGCCTCATCCATCAGCCAAAACAATTCGAACAGAAGAAGAAAAAGGGGCAGCCTCAAGTGCTACCCCAGAATTGCAAAAGAGGACCGTACGGTCCAGGACACCATCCCCAACTACAGGGGATGTGGACGAAACCGTGACCCACAAAATCAACCCAGAGATAACTAAACCGGGGGGGCCGGATCCGGCACCAACTGAGGTCCCGGCTCCCGAGAAACCACCTCAGGAAAGAGGGAGAAGAATTGAAAGGGAGAGGAGAGTGGTTTTAAGATCAAACCGAGAAGTGGCTGGTACCTCTTACCGAGCACGCCTGACGTCTACTCCCAAAAATAGACCCTCCACGGTTCAGGGCCCACGTCAACAAATAGAATCAAGGAACACCGGAGTTGGGGCCACTGACCATGCTCATACATCCCACGAGGAAGAGGGTAATAATGATGGAGAGGGAGAAGACAGGGAGGCGGCCACCTCGAGTGATGACGTGGTCTCCGAAGAGGAAAATCAGGCTTCGGTGATGTCGGCAGTAGGCCCTCCTGATCCTAATGACCCCCCACCGAGAGTTGTGCTAGGAGCAACCCGGAAAGGATTCAAGAAGCAACAGCCGGTGTTAAGCATCTTCCAGGCTTCGGAAAGGCTGGCAAGGGAGGTTCAATTAGGATGGGTGGAAACCAAGGATGGAAGGAAAACCTATATCCCAGAAGTTAGGCAGAAAGAATACCCCTTCCCACCAGCCTGGTGGGAAAAAATAGAAGGAAATATAGACGTCCCGGTGAAGCTAACTTACAGGGAGGCGATGAATGTGTTAAACACACCAGCCTACCACACCCTAGTAAGTTACACAGATTTGACAAAAAATTTTAGGGAAGGCTTTGTGACCGTAATGTATGACGTATTGTTGCGGAGGATGAAGCAGGGTGTGTATGATGCCGCTCAAGCAGAACTAAGAGCGTGTGAAGAGTTGGACACACACGCTGTTAATCCCGCAATGTCCACACAAACCAACATAATTGGAAACTTCACCCAACAAGCTCAGCCGAGCACCACACAACTGGGAGCGACTTATCTGGAAAATACAGGGATGCCCGGAAATGACCTGGAAAGAGAGACACGAGCCTTTAAAACTTTAAAAGGAATGGTACGCGTAAAGTACCAAAAAGAAAGTGTCAAAGAATATTTATTGGCAACTTGGCCAGTAATCAAAGACGGTCCGGGCGGAGAGTTGTCAAAGAAGTTGTGGCTGCAATATATTACAGCCGAGCCCATTGGAAGGGATGAGACAGCCCAGGAAGCCTACCAGAGGTGGGTGGATGATGAAGAAGATGACGAAGATGCACATATAACCAGAGCTAAGGAAGCATTAAAACAGGGTCTCACCTTGCTGAATGTGTGGCATAAGTTGAAACAAGTGATAAGCCCAAACAGATACGTGCGAGTATTGAGAGCAGTTACCGAGGACAAGGACACCACTTTTGTGAAGCTGGGTGCGGAGGCAACTCTGGCACGAATCGAAGAATCCATAAAGAAATGGGACAGAGTAACAAAACACTACATGGAGAGACAAAAGCCGAATCCATCGGGCAGCACTCGCACTCGCACAGAAGATACACAAGCAAGTCGGAAACCACCACCACAGCCAACTTATGGGAAGGGGCAAAAATTTAATGATAATCAGAGACAAAACACCCGAGAGAATCCCAAACCCCCTTATGGTAAAGTGAATTCAACTGGTTATGTGGCAAAAGATGTGTATGACAAAATGTCACCAGAAGAAAGAAAGGCCCTGGCAGAGGCTCGCAAGGCTGCGGCCCCTGCTGGGCCCAGAAAATAAGTGAAAAAGAGGCGCGGGTCACCCTGTCAGGCGTGTACAGAGAGGGAGACAATCTCTACACTGATATTGATGGAGCTCCATATTTAGTAGATACCGGAGCTGAGGTGTCGATGACCCGCAAAGCCTTGAAAGTGATAGGACACCTAACTGTTATGATGGCAGATGGATCAGTGACCAGCATGCCAATTGGAGTCTGGAAAAGAATCGTTTGGGTGAAAGGGCCCCACAATTTACTGACATTAAGAGACGCCGAAGATCTGAAAAAACCAGCACATCAGCGTCAGCCAGTAAAAGCAAGGTTGGAAAATATTAAAGCAAAAACAGTCCGAGTGGGTCCAACTAAAACCATGCCACTGAATGAGTGGTACAAACCTGTGGATGTGGACTCCGTCCGGATCCAATTGGTCCAAAACAGCGACCTGTCTCCAGATGGGAAGCAGAAACTGACCGCCATATTGGAAAGGGCAGCTGTGGCGTATTTCAAGAACGACTGTGGTGACCTTGGATCAAAATACATCCACACAATTGAAGGAGGAGTGCATCCACCGGTGAGACAATATCCCTTGAATCCCGAAGCAGTGGCTGAAATGGAAACAATTGTGAAGGAACTTCTACAGCTTGGCATCATTCGGGAAGAATCAAATCCAGTGACCAACAGCCCGATTCAGGCAGTGAAAAAACCAGAGGCGTCCGGGGGAGGATGGAGGCCAGTTATCAACTTTAAAGCTCTTAACCGCCGGACG
Organism: Syngnathus scovelli; assembly: GCF_024217435.2. Classification (NCBI taxonomy): domain Eukaryota; kingdom Metazoa; phylum Chordata; class Actinopteri; order Syngnathiformes; family Syngnathidae; genus Syngnathus; species Syngnathus scovelli. Next base: position 12,902,880 of record NC_090861.1, read on the forward strand.
GTGGCTAATCGAGCTAGCCTCATAAATCCCCAGGCATCCCTAAAGACGCTAAGAGTGAAGAAATACAAATCATGCATTGATTTAGCAAACGGGTTCTTTTCACTACGACTGGCCAAAACATCACAAGGAAAAACAGCATTCACGCATAAAGGGAAATCATACGTGTGGCAAAGATTGCCACAAGGATACAAAAACTCCCCAAATGTGTTTCAATCAGCGGTTTTACAAGTTTTGAGTGGTTTGGATGTTACGGTGTACATCGATGATGTGTTTGTTTCAAATGACGAAGAGGAAGAACATTTGGACTTGCTGCAGAAAGTGGTGGAACGAGTCTCCGCTGCCGGCCTCAAGCTGAATCTCAAGAAATGCCAACTAGCTCGATTCCAAGTGGATTACTTGGGATTCCAAGTGACTGAGAACCTAGGAATCTCAGAAGGATTTCGACAGAAAATTGAACAGATTTCGCCCCCGAGATCAGAAACAGAGTTGCAGCGAATACTTGGACTGTGCAATTATGTGCGGGATCATATTCCTCACTATCAGAAACATGCAAGGCCACTGTACGGCCGCTTGAAGAAAACACCGGAGGGCCAAAAACCAACAAAGTGGCAGTGGTCAGACAAAGACAATGAGAACTTGAATAATTTGAAACAGGCCGTCCGAGAAGCCGTGCGGCTTGAGCCACGAAGTTTGACAGTAAGACTGGTCGCAAAGGTGCAGTGCGAAGAAAATGATGCAATGGTGTCGGTCAGCAACGAAGGTGCCGGTTTGGTGGCCTTGTGGACCTACACCCTGTCCAGCGTCGAGAAAAAATTCCCCCAGGAGGAGAAAGAACTTGCAGTGTTGGCAAGGTACTGGAGTAATTTAAAAGACCTGGCCCAGGGACAAGGTATCAAAGTCCAGACCGGAAGTAACGTGCATCGTTTTCTAAGAAAGACTACAATCGAGAGCACTAAAGCGACCAACATCCGATGGGGCAGATGGGAAGACATCCTACTAGACCCCGACTTGGAAATTGGACCAAATACAACCTCCACAAAGAAGCCGATACCCAAAAAGAGTATGGATGAAGAGAAGCCCTATGAATGGACTCTTTACACCGATGGGTCAAAAAAGGAAGGAGAGCAGAATGCCCACTGGGGGTTTATTCTGAAGCACAATGGAGTGGAGCGTTGCCGCCGCAAAGGAAAGACACCCGGCAGCGCGCAAGCAGGAGAGGCCACGGCAGTGCTGGAAGGACTGTTAGAAGCAGAAAAAAATCACGCTGGACGCGTAAGACTTATAACTGACAGTCATTATTGCGCGCAAGCTCTCAAATTCGATCTAGCCATTTGGGAAGAGAATGGCTTTGAGGGCGCGAAAGGAAAACTAGTGGCCCACTATGAAGTCTGGAAAAAAAATAGCCGAGTTACGGCTAAATTTGAGTTTGGATGTGGTTCACCAGAAATCTCATGTAAAAGAAGGAGCTCATTGGAGAGGGAATAACGAAGTTGATCGATACGTCCAGGAAAGAAGGATAATAGTTGTAGGAGCAGAAAAATGGGACAAGACCCCTCGCGGAAAAGTGGTCCCAGACAAGAGCGTGAGGCAAGTCGTGTCGGCAGTGCATGAAGCACTAGGCCACGCGGGTCCACTGCCTACGCGGAAAGAGTTAGAGAAGCTGGAACTCTGGGTCCCTGACCGAATGATTCGTGCGGTTCTGCGGGATTGTAATCCGTGCAACAAATACAACGCAGGGCGAAGAGGACGACGCACGGACGGATTGACGATCAGGAGTACTGTGCCGTGGGGCTCGGTTTGTATGGACGTAGCTGGCCCCATGGGAATAAGTGGCGCAAAGGGTGAAAAATACCTGGTTGTGCTGGTAGACTCGATGTCAGGACACGTCGGGCTGAAAGCAGTGAGAAAAGCCAATGCAAACAGTGTGATCAAGACACTAGAAGATGGGTGCATGTGGCTAGGAATCCCAAAAGAGTTGAGAACAGACAATGGAACTCATTTCAAAAACGCCCAGGTAGACGAATGGTGTCGTAGGTGGGGAATAGTCAGAGTCTATTCGCCTCCCTATACACCACAGGCAAATGGAGTGGCCGAAAGAAGTATTGGCCTAGTCAAAACCTGGTTGGGAAAAAATGCAAACGGGAAAGAGTGGAGTACTAAACTACTTGATTTGGTTGCAGACCTGAACGGGAGGAGTAGGAGCAGCCGGCCCTCCCCGTCCGAAGAACTCAATCAACGACTCTTTGTGTCCCAGGAAGTGGGCAGAACCCAAGACAGCCCGTCCCAGGATAAAGAGAAGTGTCGGTTCAGCGTTGGACAGAAGGTGTGGATCAAGTCAAGGGACCTGAACAGCAACACGGCAGTGAAGGCCAAGTACGACTGCTCGGACATCGTTAGTGAAGTCTTGGACAGGAACACAGTACGACTAAAGAAGAAAGGTATCCAAGGAGTTGAACAGCTGAAGCCGTTATCGGCTGACCCGATTCAAGCCAAGAAGTAATTTAAATAACATATGGCAACGGACTACAGAATAATCCCGGCCTTCGTGCGCATGGCCGCACACAAAGGTGCGGTCATCGTAAGAAGAACGCCAAATGGGATCCAAACCGGAAGGGCCCTAAATCTGGTGAGATTGGCCAAGCGGGGTAGCACACCCGGTGGACCAGAACATTTTCACTGGACATGGGTCGACGAAGCGTGTGTCATTTGTTTGACACCCAACCTGTTGCCTACTATGTGGTCGGGAGTAGGCTTCATGATGCCACCGGTACTGACCACCGATGTAAGAGAACTGGAATTTGCCCAGAGGAATGAGGACAAGCTTCCAGTCAAAGTGTTAGATGCCATGGTATGCCACCAGTGTCGAATTACCATTTTGACACGAATGGTGTTCTTTTCACAGTGGGAGATCGGACCAACTACGGATGTACGGGCTCGACAAATTAGCTCGTGCACGTGTATATGGGACGGCGATGAGCTGGAATATTGCCCCATGTGTTTAGAACACATGGCAAGAGGAAAATTATTGAAGGTCGGAGAAGCAGAGGGATGGCAAATCACCAGGGCAATGACCCCCCTGGCGACCCTCTATCCAGTGTTGGGAGGGGCATCTTGGCCGGCATATGATAATAATCAGGCCATGAAGAACCTTTATCTGGCCTTGGGCCATTGTTGGCCTTGGCCAAGGCCAGTCGGCCGGCCTGCCCCCGACAGTTATACAGAAGAGGCCGACGAAATGGCCTTGTTTGCTCGTGAGTCGGTTCTTTCCGCAGGAGGAACCGCAGTCCTTGGGGACCTGCTTGAGGGACCTTGGAGGCCCATGACTTGGGCTCGGGCTGTAGCCCAGTTGTTGGCGTGCAAGGACGCACCATTGGTCAAAGTGGAGGCAGCCCCTGCGGAAACAAGCCCGACTGTGAGCAACATGTACTGCTATCGAAGTATTTTGGACATGTGTAACAAGGACTTCCAGTATGTGACAAAAAAAGGAATATACTGTTTTGCCCCTGGGAATAAAGTTGGATCAGTCCTTATAGTGAATGAGGGTGAAGCAGCACTGGTAAGGATTACAGTGAAAATGGCCATCATTCCTTACGAAGGAATATATTCACTGGGAATCAAATTGGAGGCCAAAAGGCTTAGCCAAGTTGTAGCCATAAGAAACGCCGGGTCCCAGATACGGAATGTTCTTAGTGAACAAATACAAACAAGAAAGGAGCACGGCACAGTAGCGGCGATAGAATCTCAAAGAAAGGCCAAGGAGACAGATGACCTTGACCGGTCGGAAGCAAGAGAATGGGATAAAGGTCCCAGCCAGGAGTGGACACAGGGATGTCCAGCTGGAGGAAGCATGTTCCAATCGTTGGTGACGGAGGAAAATCCAACCACTTCTCTCCCGCCAGAAGTAGGAGTCCAAGTGGAAAATCCAACCACTTCTCTCCCGCTAGAAGTAGGAGTCCAAGTGGAAAATCCAACAACTTCTCTCCCGCCAGAGACAGGAGTCCAGAAGGAAAACCTGTTTCCAAAGGCGGAAGGTGGTGGCGTAAGTGACCGACCCGGGAAGATTCTACCGGACTGGACCCCTTTTGATTGGACGAAGTTGTATCCGGCAAATTGCTCTACTCCTGGCTGCGACGGAAGCGGTAGCACACGACCAGGGGCAACTTACCACCGCTCATTTAGAGCTTGTCCGATATATGTGGGGAGCCTCGAGGTGTGTCCCACGCCGGGATGTGATGGAAAAGGAAACACCAGATGGGGTCCGGAGCGTCACCGCACCCTTAAGACATGTCCAGTGCTGGCAGAAATGAAGCGCAAAGCCTCCGAAACCAGAAAACAAGCCGGTGGCCAAGAGAGCAACATGGCAGAAGATGCGGTAGACACCAGGCCGGGGGAACCAGGGCCGTCCACCTCTGATAGGCCGCTAGGAACGTTGGCTCAAGCGGCCTCCTACTATACACTGCGGTCTAAAGAGACAGACCCTCAAAAGAAAAAAAGGGGTCGAGCCGCAGTGGAGGGGTTGGTTAAGCTGTGGAGGCGGCCAGATTCCCAGGGGGGGGGGACAACTGAAAAAAAAAGAGAAGAATGTGTACATACGTGTATATGTAAATGAATAGACATGTAATTGTGTATGTATACATGTGTATATAAAAGTATGATAACGATGTATCATTAATGGACTGTACATAACCAATAATAGAAAGAAAACCAGACGGGGACAGCGGAAGGAGTGACCACCTTGGCCAAGGAGGTGGACGTTTTCCTTGGCACAAGGGAGGAGCCAGGGAAGGAGGAGGGGCTGGAAGATCCCCTATAAACCCAGGAGAGAAGAACCAGATCTTCATTCAGCCCTGAGAAGTGACCAACCATGAACTTCCCGCGCGGAGTCAAGAGAAAGAGAACAATGAGCCTGGAGAGTGGGGAGTCACCAATGACCCCCCCAGGCTACACGGATGATCCCGCTGGCTGCAACCCGGTGGAACCAGCGGGTAGGCTGAGCCCCGGGACCGGGGCTTCCACAGACAACGATGGGAAAAACGGGAGGAATCCGTTTTTTGCGCAAGAGGAACAAGAGATTTATGCAAACCGGGAATGGATAGCTCTGGAGCCACTCTACGCGAATGCAGTTCCCGTGAGCAGGAATCCAGAGCCAAATTTTGAAAGGCGAAGAATAACTTTATGTGCAGACGGTGGGTATGAGATTCCCAGCACTTCGCCTTTTTGCGACGAACCACCGAATTTACCCGACAACCCTCCAATGGATTGGAACACAATTGAATGGAGACCATCTATTTTTCCTCAGCCAGCGATATCATGGAAGAAGACCCTGATGACGGATTGGCTGACAGCTATAATACTGTCAGTCATTTTGACAGGCATCCTACTCAGCTTCACACTTTGGAAGAGCGCGGCCCGCTATGATCCGATGGAGATGATCAATATCGAGTACGATGGAACGAAGCTCTTCAATCAAACCTGTTGGGCAGTGGACTTTGGAAGCGTCACCGTGAAATGGAATACATCCATAGCACCAGACATCGCTACCAGACAATATTGGACATCGATGCTGCGACGACGAGAGAAGATGATCGCCTTGCCAGTGGAACCAGGAGCAATTCCGCGCGCAGGAGACGAGGAGGAAAGACGATATAAGACAAAAAGGGAAATAGTGAGTGAAGTAACTCACTTTCCCGATCATTTGGGTCTCGTGAATTGGACAGGGCAAATAATAAGTAACATCAGTGCTTGTGATATGAGGTACTTCAAAGCGCCAGGAAACTTTGCTAATCTAACGATAAGCTTGATTTGCAAGAACAAACGTGAAGAGAAAATTGTTAAAAGAAATTGGATTTTAAAAGTGGGCGAGGAGCATGCGGAATGGTATAGCAATGCCTCGTGTGTCCCGTTTCCCGAATCAAAAGGAGGGTATTGGGAAAAGAGTGGGAAAAGGCCGGATGAATTTTCATTCCCGGCCCCAATGAAAAACTCCACGTGCCGTGGCACTTATCCCGGATGGGAGCCGTGCTGGAGTTGTTTAGATTTGGTTTGTGAAAAAACTCAGGATTATTCAAGTAAGCGTCGCCTTAACCGGGTGCCGAGAAGCCTGTCCGACAGCCAGAAGCCAGTATTTTGGGACTGTCAGAGAGTTTTTAGTAGGCTAAATGCGTGTTACTTTAATGTGGGACAATTTTGTGAGAATAATTATCATGTGATAATGTGGGCCTATAAATTCCAAAAGATGAAGTCCCCTGTCGCAGTGTCAACAAGGGGAGGGAGGAAGTTCAACCCAAATAAGGAACCAGTGGATTTTGAATTTTGGCTAAATAGTTCATTTCCATGGTTATGGCAGGTACAGAGACAGATCGCTGTGCCCAGCAGTGACCAGGGCAGACACCGGTTGTACCCATCGGCAAGGCACTTATGGGTTCAACGGTTACCCACTCCTGCCGATTTGTTGACGGTAACTCCGGGAGAATTTGATAAAATTGACCAATGTGTAGTGGGCAAAATTTATGCTGGATTGCATGGGAGGGATTGGACAGTTGGGAAGTCACCAAGATGTGACCTGGATGAGATCAAGCGATCCGTCTTGGGCACCAGGTGGGTTCACAACTGTGCCAGTCTCTTAGTAAACAAAACAGTGAAAGGAATTTTACAGGCATGGTCTGAGATAAACGTTCGGGACCCCGCCAAGACATGGTGGGGATTTAACGGGTATGAGATGAAGCAATGGGTTATACCCTGTTTAAACGTAACAACAAATTACTGGGTTCAATACCAATTTATGTCAACAGTATATTCAAAAGAGACTGATATCAAGCCCACGGGAATATATTCCCCATATATCTATGTGAATCCTCGGCCCTGGGCGATGACTTGTAACACTGAGAAAACAAAATGTTTGATTGCCTTAGCTCGTGAACAATGTGTTACACTGCCTAATTGGAAAGAATATTGTTTGGATAAATATCAAGATGAGAGATACAGAAGTGTAGAAGGGGCTTTGTGGGAGTACGTCTCGCCACAAAACAGGTGGAGGCGGCAGCCCGCTAGAGACCGGGTGCCTTGTAGTACCTGGGTACAAAATGAAGGATTGCTAAATTTAGGCAAGCCAGTGTCTATCCCCTATCGGCTGCCTGCGCTGATGCAGATTGCTGAGGGGCGTGCGTTCCGAAAGAGTCTGTGTGAGGGGCGGCAGTTTATAGGTTTTGATTGGGTTGGCCCCAATAGAATTTTCAATAATGGAACATGTTTCTCCCCGTCAGAGCAGTGGATAAAATGTGGTCATGGAGACAATATTCATGATTGCACTTGGTATGAGAAGATAGGGGCGGCGCTGCAGTCAGCAACAAGTGCCGCGGTTGAGGCCTTTGGGGACGTGATCACTGGTGCGTTGGAAGTGGTACTGGGGCCAATCTGGGCGTGGGTGCTAGTAGGGTTTGCATTAATAGGGATAGCAACGACTCTGTGCATTGCCATAAAAGGAAGCATTAAGAAGATTTTATTCGACCCCCGCGAAAGAGGGGTGTCTCTAGTTAGGCAAATGACGGCCCGCAAGAGGGGTGGTCGGAACGTCGTATTAAAAGGAGAAGTCGGCCAGCCGTCGGGCATTCGAGCCTGACAGCTCAGAGACAGGGACTACAAGAGAGAGAAAAAAAAAAAAAAAAGGAACTAAAACTAATAATGGCAACAAACAGCTCAAGTGGGTTTTTAGATCCAAGGGGGAGGCCAGGAGCGATGAGAGTGAGTAACGAAGTTCAATATTGGGTTTTATTCAGTATCTGGACAGCCTACTGCTGTTCTGGGTCTTGGGATTTGCAACAACTCACTCGCCCCGTAATTTTGGTCATATCAATATTCAAGGTTTTGATTTTGAGATTTTTATACACAAGACACACGATGGGTTTGGGTCTTTTTGTAGTCTACATGCATGGCCGAATGTATGTTGACCCTGATACACCCAGAGGTATCGCCGAAATTGTATTGCTTATTTTGTGGAGTGTTTTGGAAGTGGTGTCAATTTTTGTTTATTATGTCGTTTTTGGGGTTGTCATATTGGAAGCGATATTGGTGATAGGAATGGCCATGTATGTTATAAAGATGGTAGCCGGACTTGACCAGCATGCACGCACCTCTGTCGCGTGGAGATGGCGTACGGCCAAACTCGTACTCTGGTGCGTGATATGGGGGTCATTGTCTGTGTTACTTTGGGTCGAAGTGGTGGACCAATTGGCAATGATAACCTGGTTTTTTACATACTCTGTTTTTTTTCCCCTCCCGCCCCGAGAGGCGGGAGGACGGCCGCAGAGAAGCCCCCCTATTGTATACCAAGGGGCTGGCAGAGGGGTGATTGTTTGATGAAGAATGTTAAAATTTGTGCTTCCATGTTTTACAGACTGTACACTGGTTTGGGGATGCACCTAAATGCATCCTGTGCGGAATGAGCCATATGAAATTGGCCTGGGTGATCGGGAGATCTTATGTGGGAAGCTGTTGTTATCAGGCCGGCTTTAGTTTGACTTGGCTGGTCCCTGACGGTCTGTATGTAAAAGAGGGAGAGCAGTCCAGCTTGGACCATCTCGGATGGGAAGGATGTGCGGAGTTGATGATCACCGCGACTCTGCTCGAGACAACTCGAGGGCCCCTAACAGCATGTACGGTTCTCACGCAAGGAGCAGGAAGAACCCACGGCACCATCTGGCCTTTAATTCACCTGACCTGGCGTCAACGGAACGGCACTCGATGCGTCACTTCGCATTGGCAATGTGGGCGCTGTCTGGCGGTGAGCGCTCCTCATCGCTTTCTCCCGGCTGACTTTTACACCCACCCGAACGCGGAATATGGAGCACACCGACCTATGGTGATACCCAGCGAGGCCCCTGTGGGGCTTGTCCGGCCTGCGCGTCGGGGAGGAGGACGGTACAGAGAGCCAGGCGAGGGTTCCATGAGGCGTCGGGATTCAGACGACAGCCGTATGTATGGAGGGCCTGGCTACGGTGACGGTCCTCCCCTCGACTCGCCCACCAGCCCCGTACGGCTGATAAGCCCGCTGGATGTGGATGCAGCTCCTTCTGGGTCTGAGGACGACGATGAGGCTCAAGACAGAGAACGCGAGAGCGACCTCGGGGCTGAGGATGAGGAAGCAGATGTCGAGAGTGTGGCCACAGGGGATTCTACGCCACCGGTGCTGGAGGACCACGCTGACGACGACAACGCTGCTGGTCGGTTGTCGCGCCTGATCAACGCCCTCGCGGAGATCGCCAGACAAGGTGATATGGCGGCGGCCTGCCCTACTTCAACAACCGCTGAGGTTGTGAGTATCTCAGACGGAGACGACGACATGACTGCTTAGCTCGTAACGGGGGAGGGAGTGAGCAGAGAAAATTTATACCTGTTTTTCAATCCAAGGAGGTGGTGTCATGTAACATGGGGGTAGAGATGGTCCAAATGGTAGAATATGGATTGTTCACAGGGATAAATTGACAGAGCTGATATTTCCAAATTTGTCCAAAAGATGGCGCCAGACCAAAACATGAGACCAAAAGAGAGGCCAGAATAAGCTAGACCAGTTAAAATAGAAAAGAGGAACACGGTGTCAGAGTGTAAGTCACGCATGGAGGCACAAATGAAATTTTTATTATGTGTTTTTTATTTTTTGATTTCTTTGCTTGGCTAAAAATGTATTCTGTAACCGCTTTAAGCAATATTATTTGTCAATTCGATCAAGGGACCCGTCACTGAGAATAGTGGCGTGACATAAATTGTTTGGAGAAGCACAAATGAAATGTTTATTATGTGATTTTAATTTTTTGATTTTTTTGCTTGAAATGTACTCTGTAACCGCTTTAAGCAATATTATTTGTCAATTCGATCAAGGGACCCGTCACTGAGAATAGTGGCGTGACATAAATTGTTTGGAGAAGCACAAATGAAATGTTTATTATGTGATTTTAATTTTTTGATTTTTTTGCTTGGCTAAAAATGTACTCTGTAACCGCTTTAAAGCAATATTATTTGTCAATTCGATCAATTCATGTAACAGAAAGTAGGTCAAAGGTGAAAAGGGGAAGTGAAAGGTTTTACCACTAGCTGTGCATTTGGTGGAAAGTACTGCGTGGTCAGGGCGGAAACAGCTGCTAAAGGTCACAGAAAACAAAGCGTGGGAGGGGCTGTCCAGTTCCCTCTATGGGCGGGGGAAAAACTGGCCAGTCCATAGGCGTGGGAATGCTGGCCAGTCCCTTCTATACGCGTGGGAGAATTGGGCAGTCTTACCCTATAGGGAAAGTACAGGAGAAAAGAAAGGGGAGGGGGGGAGACGGAGAGGTCTATAAAAGGTCCTGCTGGAGTAGCTTCAGGGCTTTTTTCCCCAAAAGAGCGCTTATACGTGAAGAGGCCCGGAGGAGTTTCAAGATTTTTTCCAAAGTCCCGAAGATCTTTGTGTGAGACGCAGGATCGCTGGACTGAAATTAACTTGGGTTTACTCCCAAAAATTGGACTGGACAACTTTATAGGAGAAATAGGTGAGAGGGATTTATATTTTTTATGTATTTTAGCGAGAGGGGGGAATAGTCATCGGGCCGCCGGATTCCTCGTGGCCAGCCTGTTTCTTTAATTTGGATTTAGAAGCAAGATCGAACTGATCACTCGACTTTGCTTTCACCAAAAATAGCACGCAGCTGGTAATCACCGCTTCCCTTTTTTATGAACTGTGTTTTGCAATCGAATTGTTCTGGGATTGAATGATTTTATTAACACGGGTATCAGTGAGTGAAATTGTTCAGTTTCTGGGGTAATTGAGATTTGTAATTCTATTCCATGTTTCTTCAATAAATGTGTTTTGTATATTACTTACTTCGTTGTACGCGGATTTGTACTGAATATGCAACCGATGGTTTGGGGCCGATTTAAATAAAATAAATCAACGGAAGTGTTTAAATCGGATTATTATTTTGTGTAGAACGAAAAGTTATTTAACTATTTGAAAGGCTCAGGCCCGCTTTCCCTTTTCGACGGGCCGCGTAAAAAGTAACTCTGAGCCAGTTGGAGAATTAAATAACTTTCGTAAATATTTAAAGGAGGAGTGGATTTCGTTAGGAGTGAATTGTTGGAAATTTACTTCTTCTAAATAAATTAACGACGACGGTTAAAATAAATCAGTGAAGTTGGTGGAGGATAAAACTATTTCGATTGTCCGTCGGGCGCGGCTCAGTTCCCCTTTTTTTTGACGGGCCGCGTAAAAAGTAACTCTGAGCCAGTTGGAGAATTAAATAACTTTCGTAAATATTTAAAGGAGGAGTGGATTTCGTTAGAAGTGAATTGTTGGAAATTTACTTCTAAATAAATTAACGACGACGGTTGAAATAAATCAGTGGAGTTGGAGGAGAATAAAAATATTTCGATTGTCCGTCGGGCGCGGCTCAGTTCCCCTTTTTTTGACGGGCCGCGTAAAAAGTAACTCTGAGCCAGTTGGAGAATTAAATAACTTTCGTAAATATTTAAAGGAGGAGTGGATTTCGTTAGAAGTGAATTGTTGGAAATTTACTTCTTCTAAATAAATTAACGACGACGGTTGAAATAAATCAGTGGAGTTGGAGGAGAATAAAAATATTTCGATTGTCCGTCGGGCGCGGCTCAGTTCCCCTTTTTTTGACGGGCCGCGTAAAAAGTAACTCTGAGCAAGTTAGAGAATTAAATAACTTTCGTAAATATTTAACGGAAGAGTTGAGTTCGTTGAAAGTGAATTCGGTTGAGAATTTACTTCCTTTAAATAACATAACGACGATGATTAAAATAAATCAGTGAAGTTGGTGGAGGATAAAAATATTTCGATTGTCCGTCGGGCGCGGCCCAGTTCCCCTTTTGTCGGGCCGCGTCAAAAGTTAAATAGGACACGACCAAAAAATAGACTTGCCTTCCAAATTAATTATTGGGCAAATCTAAAGACAGCACGACATTTTTATTCGGTAAGAAAGTCGCTATTCTCTTCGAAGCAATTAAGTGGGGTGAAGAACTCCGACGGTCAAGTGCTAGGTCTACGTATACGAAGTTAGAATTAATAATATAAAGGGCATTAATTTTCTTCTTAAATGCTATTATTGTCACACTTTTATTAATTCGATTCTCTTTCGAATAAAAAAAGTTGGTCGGCTCGGTGCATGAGCGACCAAGTGGAACGGACCCGTATGAACATTTACTTCGGCAAAACTAGTGCTTGGGTGCGCTATACAAACGAATCCCTGAGGTCTTAACAAAGACATCTAAAAAATATCCGTAACGAATAAGAACTTCAAACATTAGCGGGGAGCCATCAATACGATGCGGTCACTTCGAAGTCCTGCCTCGAATTGAGTTACTCGGCACGCGCTTCGGGTGACTTGAGAGGGATTGGCGTCGTACAGAAATTAGATTGATTCCGGAGGAGTTAATTTAACTCGGGTGGTTAGATTACGGACGAATCTCCGAACCCGGCTAAAACGAACCCGTTACTGGGAAGCCGGGGGCACCTGATTGCAAGAGGTGCGTTTGACAGCTGCCACCATCGTTCCTGTGCCAAAGAAACCTGCACCATCCTGCTTCAATGACTACCGCCCTGTAGCACTGACGCCCATCATCATGAAGTGCTTTGAGCGGCTGGTCATGGAGCACATCAAGTCCGTTCTCCCCCCCACCATTGACCCTTTCCAGTTTGCGTACCGTGCCAAGCGGTCCTCTGAGGATGCCATCTGCTCTGCCCTCCACTCGGCCCTCACCCACCTGGAGAGAAAGGACTCATATGTGAGGTTGCTGTTTGTCGACTTCAGCTCTGCCTTCAACACCATTGTGCCGCAGCGACTCATCTGCAAACTCGACGAGCTGGGCCTCAGTACCTCCCTCTGCAACTGGATACTGGACTTCCTCTGTCAGAGGCCTCAGGTGGTGCGTGTTGGCGACAAAATCTCCGCCAGCATCACGCTGAGCACGGGAGCCCCCCAGGGCTGCGTGCTCAGTCCATTGCTCTTCACCCTGCTGACGCATGACTGCACTGCGACCTACAGCGACAACCGCATAGTGAAGTTTGCTGACGACACGACTCTGGTGGGTCTCATCACGAAGGGCGACGAGACTCGGTACAGGTCAGAAGTTGACCTTCTGACCACGTGGTGCAGGGACAACAACCTCCTGCTGAACGTCAATAAGACCAAGGAAATGATTGTTGACTTCCGGAAGGGTCACACAACACACCTGCCGCTGATCATCGATGGTGCTGTGGTGGAGAGGGTGAGCTGCACCAAGTTCCTGGGGGTGCACATCAGTGAGGACCTCTCCTGGTCCGAAAACACCTCGTCACTGGCAAAGAAAGCTCAGCGCCGCTTGTACTTCCTGCGGAAGCTCAGGCGTGCATGTGCTCCTCAGGCAGTCCTGTCTACATTTTACCGTGGCACCATTGAGAGCGTCCTCACCAGTTGCATCGCTGTCTGGGGTGGTAACTGCACTGAACAGAACTTGAAGGCCCTGCAGCGCATAGTGAATACGGCTGGTAAGATTATTGGTGCTTCGCTACCCTCCCTGAAGGACATTTACACCTCCCATGTCGCCCGCAAGGCAACCTCGATTGCCAGAGATGTGAGTCACCCGGCTCACTCTTTGTTTGACCTTCTGCCCTCTGGGAAGAGGTACAGGAGCCTGCGCTCCCGCACCACCAGACTCGCCAACAGCTTCTTTCTCCAGGCTGTTAGGGCCCTGAACTCGCTACCCCCTTCTGCGTAGCGTGCGGCACTGTTGCGCTATTTTCGGGAATGTCTGCTGTACACGCACTTGCTCCTTTTTTTTCTGCTCCTCCTATTTCTTTATTTCTTTATTTATTTATTGTTGTGTTATTTATTCATTATTTATTCAGCACGCTTTTGTTATACTTGTTTACTTGTTTGTCTGTTGTGAGCCATGTCTTGTCACCGTGGGATAGGGGGGAACGAAATTTCGGTTTCTTTGTGTGTCTTTGGCATGTGGAGAAATTGACAATAAAGCTGACTTTGACTTTGACTTTGACTTTGACTTTGACTTTGACTTTGATTAGCGGGGAGCCATCAATACGATGCGGTCACTTCGAAGTCTTGCCTCGAATTGAGTTACTCGGCTCGAGCTTAGGGTGACTTGAGAGGGATTGGCGTCGTACAGAAATTAGATTGATTCCGGTGGAGTTAATTTAACTCGGGTGGTTAGATTACGGACGAATCTCCGAACCCGGCTAAGACAAACCCGTTACCGGGAAGCCGGGGGCACCTTATTGAAAGAGGTGCGTTTGACACTATCATCAGCTTTTCTCTGGTCTGAAAGGAGGAGGAGGGAGGCTCCTCCTCCTCCTTTCAGACCAGAGAACACCCGAGGCTGGGTGAGAACGGGGAGGCTGCGACCCGGCCGGGGGTTGCGGGAAGGGGCGCCACCTTGATCTCCTTCTCGGCGTCGTAGTCCCCTCCGCTGGTCTGGGCTAGCAGAGCGTAGGCTCGTTGCAGCGCTTGATATTCTTGCGTCAGCTGGCGGTAGCGAAGCTCCGCCTCCTCATGCACACACCAATGCAACACAGCACTAGTACCAGAATCAGTCAGACCGGCGACAAAGCACCCGCGACGCAAAGACGAGTCCGATTCCAGGCTGAAGAGGAATGTTTGGCGCCAATACGCTGGCAGAAATGGCGGGCTACCTCTTCGGGTTCCGTGTCGGGGGTTCTGTCGGTGTGAAAAGACAAGGACGATCCGTCCGAGTCCACCAACACGTCTTCGTCGTAGCCGTAAAATGTTTCGATGACCTGCGGGCGCGGAAGCAAACATCTCTCTGAACAAACTGAAGCGACACCTCACGATGAATCGACGAGAGGAACGATAGCGAGAAAAAGGCCATTTCATCTTGCGCAACACCAAGCAGCCGCAAACAAACAGACTCACCTTGCAGGACCTCAAGCTTTGTTCCTCCTCAGAGATTCTCGACGTCGGTATCGTAGCAGCAAATCTCTCTCCTGTCGACACAAATAATCCGCCTTTGAGATTCTTTGGATGCAAAGGGAACGAACGGCTCCGGCGCAGAAACAAACGCGACTCACGATGACATTTCTGACATGAGCTCCTGTCTCCAGAGCCTGAAAAACCCGTCACCGGCGATGATTGGAGGGACGCTCGTCTTTTCCAAAAGTGACAACTACAGGGTGTGTCAGGGTTTTCCAGATTATCTTTATCGTATGATTATGTTGCTTTGACTTTGACTGCAACCTGTAATAAATAATATTATTTATCCCTTATTTATCCCTATCGCTTATCCCTTCCTACACAAAGTCGTAAAACATCCCTTGCTATGTTTTGACTAGAGGTCAAGGGCTTTCTCTATTCAATCCACTCTTACACCCACCCTGTTTCTCTTAATAAAAATGCTCGTGCGGGAGCCGAGAGTCAGACTTCATTCGTACAACGGATGGACTCTCCACCTGCAGGTGTCCAAAAGAACTTACTTGTCTCCCGTGTGGTTCTTGCAAAATAAGTTGGAGCGAGCGCAACTCTAACAGGGTGCATTTTGCCACTAGCTGCCTACGGACAATGACGTCGCGCTCGCGGCTCATGGTTGACGGGCTGAGCAGCCGGGCGAGTCCGTCGTTTTCAGCGCACAGCGAGTGGCAAAGGCGCTGACAAAACGGGAGCTTTGAGCTGCTGAAAACGGCAAAACAAGTCTAAAGCGTGTTCAAACGCGTGCGCACAATGCTCCTGCTTGAAAGGTCGGAATTTAAGGGGCCAATTTTTTGGATGGCGGCCGCCGGCCAAGCTTTGGACGGAAAAGGTTTCCTGGCGACAGCGAGCGAGCGCGGCGATGCCGTACGTGCACCGAGTCGCCTGCCTGAAGACCTTGGACAAGTCGTCGATGATGTGCCGCTGCTCCACAACTTGAAGGAACTCCATTTCACCGTCCTGCTGGCCGCAACCGCGCTCCAGGTCATTGAGCGAACTAGGCCTTCTCTGTGGAACACAAATGCAGTGGACTCTGTTGGCACGCCGCCGTTGTCCGCGTCGACTTACCAAGCTTGCCATCTCCTCGTTCTCCTGGGTGACAAAGCGCACTTTGTTTTCAAGGCGACACAGCACCAGCGAGAGTTCTTCATTCTTCCTGCTCAGGCGTTTGTTTTTGTACAGGAGTGGCAGAAACTGGCTTTCTGTTTCTCTCAGTCGCTTAAGCTGCAAGCATGAAGTGCGGGATGCGAAAGACGCACAACACGCGGGCCAGAACGTATCCATTCCTTTTGCATCGGTTTGAACGGAATCGTGGCTTTGGCTCCCAATAAAAGACATCTACCAGGCATTGTGGACCTCGCCGCTCTCTTGATGCTCAAAAAAAGGTCCACAAACACACAGTGCTCCAACCAATAATGCAAACTGCTTTTTCAACTTGTCCTTGCACAGCATCAGCAACTCAATCGAAACCAGAATTTACCCACTTCTAACTTCTATGAAGTCACAGTTAGAAGTGTGGCTTCTAGTTCACTTCACAAGTTGAATAAGGAGTTTGCATTATTGGTTGGAGCACTGTGCACCAAGAATCAACCCTCAAACCTTTTTTTGAGCATCAAGAGAGCGGTAAGGTCAACAATAATACACAATTGGTTTGCAACCAATAATGCAAACTACTTATTCAACTTCTCCAACCAATTGTGCATTATTGTGGACCTCGCCGCTCTCTTGATGCTCAAAAAAAGGTCCACAAACACACAGTGCTCCAACCAATAATGCAAACTGCTTTTTCAACTTGTCCTTGCACAGCATGAAGTGAACTAGAAGCCACACTTCTAACTGTGACTTCGTAGAAGTTAGAAGTGGGTAAATTCTGGTTTTGATTGAGTGGAAGAGAGGGGTCAGGTCGTCACCTCCAGCCTTGCTCTACGTTGATGCAAATTTTTAAGTAATGCTCAACGTCAATAGGTCGTTACATTCAACCTGGTATGCAGGTCGAAAACAGACAGGCCTCATTTGCATTGAGCAGGCAGGACCATATAAATACGACTGGCCTCATTGCAGTTTGCATTATTGGTTGGAGCACTGTGCACCAAGAATCACCCCTCAAACCTGTTTTTGAGCATCAAGAGAGCGGTAAGGTCCACAGGTTTACATATTCTTAGTAAAGTTTTAAGCAATTAACAGTAAGGGTAGACAACTTATTTGATAAAAAAGTAGAATAGAATAGAGTGCCCTTTATTGTCGTTTTACAACACAATGGTGCAATGAAATTGCGGCTACTTTCTGGTGAAAAACATAACGAACATAAAAAAAGTATGAAGGAAGTCTAAGAATGAACGTGAAAGATCTTATTTACAGTATGCACAATGCAAGTATTTATATTATCATGAATGAAGTATGTACATGAAGTAAATAATAAATAGTTATTGCACGTAGCAGTGTTAGTCTGTATGTAAAGGTGCATTGGTGTTGTATAACAGGTTAATGTTTTTCCCTGCTTGCAGTCAATTTTGACAGAAAATGCGACCAAGAAGGATCTGCCCTGAAAAGGAAGCCTTGGAGTTCATTTCTGCTGATAAAGATAAACCCACTGTTAGATAAATTGTATATATATGTTATCATGCGTTCCCTAATGAGTACTTATTAATAAAGTTATTGCGCAGAATGCTTGCTGTTTCTTCTTGCAGACATCACCTAGTCCACAACAAGTCAAACGATGCTGGCTGGAGCTTCCTGACCTTCTACACATCTGGGAATCCAAGAAAGTTGTTGATGTCTGCACATGTCATTTTGTCTATGCACTCTTTTCACATGACTACTTTGTTTCCCATAACATTTTATCCTTGCGACTTCTAGTTTCACATAGAATCTCGTTTCTTCACTCTTGAGACTAGCCCACGCTTTCCCCCCCACCTATCAGGGGCTAGTCTCACATTGTAGGTAGGGCATTTCCTTAATAAAAAGAGAGGAGTGTAAACAAGACCTTTAGTGTATTTTGGATTGCTGTAAGTCTGGATGCACTCCTCGCGAGAAAAGATCAACATTCTGTCTCATTGGTTTTGTCTGCTGATCCTTTTGCTGAATCTGAACCTAACAGATTTTTGGGGGCTCGTCCGGGATCTCAATAGGACTATTTCTGGTTCCGGCCGACTTTTCGACGCAGGACAAGTCCTTGGCCAAGGCATATAGAAACCCTTTTCACGGGGCTGTCTCGATCAGTCGGTTGGACACCGGAGTGGTTGACGAGATCATCCGAGGAGAAGGCCCAGCAGACTGTGAGTACGAATCTTGATTCTGTTGAAGTAATGAAAGTGCAGTGACAAGAGGTCACTTAAAACCTTGACAATTCTAGACCCTATCAAGTGCAATTAGAAACAGTAAATTCTGCTGGGATGTTGGAGTCCCCTGACTGATGAGTCAGTTAAATTCCATGGGAAAGCGGACCCATCTGTTTTCTAGAGAAGTACAGGTAATTTGGAGCAGTTAAATTCCGCTGAGGTGTCGTGGGCCTCCTAGTTAACCTTCCTAGCTTTCTTCTGCCATCTGGGGTGGTTTTTTTTTTTTTACTCTTGTTTAGCTGGTTTGGCTTCTTTATCCATGAAAAGATAGGTTTTATATCTACTTTGAGAAAAAGGCAAAAATACGTTTTTCTTACACAGTAGGAAGGTTAGAGAGTTTAGATTTTGTTAAGTTCCACGGGAGGGCGGACTCCCCTGCTTGCCTGTGGGAAGATAAGAGTGCGCATTGTGTGTGTGTGTGTGTGATTTGACTGAGAGTGATCTCATTTGAGCTCTCCTTTATGTAAACAGTGGTTTTGTGTAAAAGCAGAGGAAAGGAGACTTACCACTCATTGAATATTTTACCACTGTCCGGTGAATAAAGTTGGCTTTAGGACACTGTAGGTGCCATTCGAATTGCCAACTCCGAAATTTAGAGAAATAAACCATGGGAAAATCAAATAGCAAACAAAAGCCGCTACCCCGACATGAATTGAAATGCAAGGGGTCGGCACCGACAATATAAAATATCTTGACAAATGCATATTTTGGACAGAGGGGGTTGCATTATGTGACGTGGCGGTGGCGAGGCTCTCCGCACTTCAGTTGCTCCCCCCACCCTTGTTATCAGCTGGGAAGATTGACATGTCTATGTTGTGGGCCCGTGTGTGTGTTTCTGTGTATGTTTGTCTTTGTGTATCAGTTTGTTATAAAGGTTGGAATTGCGTTAAATTGGTGCACAAAAGCGGTGTGTTAGACAATGGTTTATCAGATTTGCATTGTTAAATGTAAAAATTAGAAATGATAGAATAATCTGAGGGTTGTGGTCAGAAACTCGTCCAACGAGGAGAGTGCCCAGCCCTCATAAAATTTGTGAGAGTAGGAGAGAACATACATTGTAGTATTGGATAAAATGAAATTATTGATTCGTTATGGCATAAAACTATACAAGGACACATGTAAAGACAAGTCAAAGATTTGAATCATTTAGAGTTAGAAACAACATTGCAAGGGGGGCGCTTTTTATCAAAAGAACACCAAGTAAAGTATTAAGTAGTGGGCATTCGTGATTGGGATTGAATTAAGGATAAAATTAGGTCAATGATTAGAAATCAATGGTGCTCTACACAATAAGGCTTAAATTTTAATGGGGAAATATTTGGAGTACTGTGTTGGTCTACATAGGTCATGGGCCTAGTTTATTTGGTTTTGTTTGTGGTTTGGGTTTATTTTGTTTATTGTTAAGGTGTCCCTTGTTATTCTCTTATCCCCTGCATTGCAAATGTCTTCTTGAAGCTGATAGGTTAACAGGCTGGGACTTTAGTGAGGAGATAATTTGTCGATTGATGGGGGTTAGTAATTGTCCAAATTCTAGTCACATGTTTTGAGGGACCACAGCAACAACATTATATTTAATTTCCAGGCCATTATTTGGTATGATATGACAGTGTCTAGCTAAGTAGACTGTTCTAAAAAAAAAAAAGAAATGTGAGAGTGAAGGAGGAGGTTTGATTTGTAATCTGAAATTTGGGTCCCATTTTTGAAGAGCATAAATTGTTTTTGTTTGTTTATTTTTTAAGATATGTTTAACAGTTTATCTCGGTGCAGTAAGGATATAGAAATTTTCCAAGACTTAAAATTAAAAAATTAAAAAGCAAAATTGCATTCTCATTTTCCCAGATGTGAGGGAAATTGGAAGATAAGGACGACGAAGAAAAGATAAAAAAGAACTTGCTGTTGCACAGACAGGAAGATGATGACACAGTGTCAGCGCGAGCTCGCTTAAGACCCGCAGCTGAGAATGTGATGAATGAAAATGAGAAAAATGATCAAATTACAGAGACAGATGTTGTGGCACGGCAAAGCGAACCATCCTTTCCGTCTTTGTACCCCAAATTAAACAACTCATTGCTTCCTATAATTTGAGAGGTGATGAAATACAACAGGTTTTCATGGCATCCTTAACCAAACATTGGGCAAGCGTTAAAGACACCTGGAGTCCTTTTGATCTCCAGGGCCGTCCATTGGACTATAACGAGGTGCCATTACAAATACAAATTGACCAACTATTGCAGGATAGAAATAATATTTCAACGTAGAGCAAATTACACAGACATTGGCCGGACTAAACAAAAACAAGATAAGTTGTTTGAAGACTTTAGACACAGACTAGAAAGAGTGTTCAACTGATGTCTATGATCAACATCTCAAAAATGCTCTACATGCAAATTTGCGACCAGTATTATGTCGACAACGAATAAATTCGACAATTTTTTTCCCTAGAAAATGGTGCCGTTTGGGTTTGAAGTACATAGTCGCTTCAAAGGAGGAAAAGCATGATTTAAGATACGCGATTGATCAATGGGAAGACCCTTGTGCCAGGGGTGTCAAACTCATTTGTTCGCGGGCCGAGGTTTAGTCATGGCTTCTTTTGGAGGGCCAGTATGACTGTCATACCCGAATAGATGTGTGAGCGCCTCATATTGTGGGGGCTGCGGAACAAGCTGACGAGTACCTCGCTTTCAAATCAGACAAGTAAAAACTGGTCTGATATTTGAAATTTAACATATTACTAAAAGTGAAGATAATTTGCGATTCGAGTGATGGCGCATGTATGTGAAGCACAATTTGACACCTGCGCCTTATACAAAGGTAAAGTTGGATTGGAATTTGATGAAACGGATATGGACATCCACATATTCCATTAGAGTTTAAATTGCTTGCAATTTAATTGCGATTTAATTAACACCTGTGTGATTGATTGATTGATTGATTGATTGATTGATTGATTGGTTGGTTGATTGGTTGATTGATTGATTGATTGAGCGAGCGAGCGAGCGAGCGAGTGAGCGAGCGAGCGAGTGAGTGAGTGAGCGAGCGAGTGAGTGAGTGAGCGAGTGAGTGAGTGAGCGAGTGAGTGAGTGAGTGAGTGAGTGAGTGAGTGAGTGAGTGAGTGAGTGAGTGAGTGACTTTTCTGTCGCCTGCGCGTCATCTTTCTTGCATGGCTACGTTGCTGTCTCAGCCACATCTGACCGTTGAAAGATGCACGACACTCATTCCTGCCACTCTCATTCCCCTTCCTGACGGCGGCGAATTCCATGATTGCGTCGATGCTGCCCAACAAGTTGCTAAGGCTCGGCCTGATTTGGAAGATACGCCTCTGCCAGATGGTCATGTGTTTTTTGTTGATGGGTCTTCTAAGAAAAATGAATCTGGTGTGACCCTTACTGGGTATGCCATTGTTGCTGCCGACATGGTTTTGGAGGCTGCTAAACTGCCATCCAATATGTCTGCACAGGCCGCTGAGCTCATTGCTTTGACTGGGGCCTGCAAATTGTTTGTAAACAAATCCGTCACTATCTGGACTGATAGTCAGTATGCTTTTGCTACAGTACACGTGTTTGCTCACCAGTGGAGCAACCGTGGCATGATCACTTCTGCAGGGAAGCCCGTCGCCCATTCCACATTACTGGCTCAATTTTTGGACGCTGTCCAGCTACCTTTAAAGGTAGCGGTTTGCAAGTGTGCTGCTCACACTGCATGCTCTGATCCTGTTTCTCTCGGTAATGCTTTTGCTGACAAATCCGCAAAGGCCGCTGCAGAAGGCCTGCTCCATGTCCTCTCGTCTCTCACAGCTCATGATTCGATGTCACACATCTCCCTTGTGTGACCTTTGGGCAAACCTGTCTTGCCTCATAACTTGTTCAAATGGGCTGCTATTTCGAGTCATGGGGTCACCCATGTCTCGACGGGGGGTATGGTGAAACAAGTTGAGGCTATTTATACAACATACGGCTTTGCAGCTTTTTCAAAACAATTTTGCAGAGCGTGTTTGATCTGTGCTAAACATAACCCACAAGGCAATTTAAGACCTCAGAGAGGGAAATTCCCGACTCCATTGTATCCGTTTCAGATAATACATATGGATTATATCCAATTACATAAATGTGAAGGGAAAGAATATTGTTTAGTCATAATAGACGCATTTTCTAAATGGGTAGAAACATTTCCTACCAAACATGCTGATGCACTCACGGTGGCAAAGGCCTTATGCAAAGACAAGATACGGTATTCCAGAAAAATTTACAGCGACAATGGTCCACATTTTGTAAATCAGATCACATTGGGAGAATGTTCCACATAAATCTAAAGAACCATTGTTCCTATCGTTCACAATCAGTTGTTGAGAGATCTAACGCGACTATAAAAAACAGATTAAAGAAATGTATGGAAGAAACCAAACGACCATGGACTCAGTGCTTAGACCTGGTCAAAATGTACATAGATATTACAAGTACAACAGGGCTAACTCCCTATGAAACTATGTTTGGAAGGCCTTACAGGCTTCCTCAGTTCAAGAACACATGGGAGATCCCCGAGGAAGCCACGTTAGCTGATTACATGAGAAAAATGTTGGAACGTCAAAAGAATCTAACCAATAACACTGATGATGAACCCATTTCTCCGCAGGAAGACCCCAAAGTGGTACCGGGAGACTGGGTCTTGATCAAGAGTATCAAGAGGAAGAATTGGCATTCACCCAAGTGGGAAGGTCCTTTTTTGGTACTACTCACGACACCTAATGCTTTGGAAATAGCCGAACGCAACACGTGGATTCATTTATCTCATTGTAAAAAGATGATCTCTGCAGACCCAACCTAAAGTACGGAAGGTGAGCAAAGTCTGGTAATAGTGCCTGATCCTGGTGCCAAGATCCAGGGTTGACACGAAAGCTAGCAGAAGCCAATTTCCAAGACACCAACCCGAAGCTCAGGGTGTTGACTCTGAGGAGATCCAAAAAACATGAGCATTAGAGAGTCATTTGGTGTGTGCTTTAATCAGGGTGTGGCCTGCGCTAAGTCTGCCATGTGTTTTTGGTTGCTTTTGCTGGTTTGTGTTACCATTGTGTTTTTTTCGGGGGTTATTTTATTTGGAGGGATAGAGTACCATTAGCCTCGAACATTCTTTTCTCAGGCAGCTACCAACGCTAATTCTAATTGATATGGCTCATGGGGGAAAAATTGCTAGACATAAGCGCGACACTAAATCCCCTTTTGATCAGGTTGTTTGTATTCCAGGAACCGTCTGCGTTCCAACTTGCGTACCATGGCTTTTGTCTTGGACTTACAATAAGTCATTAATGTTTACTGTGGCTCCTAATACATCTTCTTCTATTATTTTACCTATGAAGAGTTTGAAAGGTTTCGAAATGGTCACCCCGCTCTCTGGTTCCAGTGAAGAGGCTGTGTTCTTTGCTAAACGAGTGACTTTGAAAAATCAGGGCAAAAGCCTCCTTTTGTCTCTTACAATCGCTGATGGTCAAATTCTTCCTCCAAATGCCACCTTGTTTAACACTTCTTGTTGGGGTTTTCAACTGTGGGCTTGGTCCTCTGAAATCGATCCTCGCTTTCCTATTGCTATTTGCCTTAATAAAACAATGTCGATCGCTGACCGTCCCGTTACAAATGATTACACCCTGTCAGCAGGAGCATAAATCACAAGTATGCTCCTCACTGATGTAGACGGCTATTTTGTAGCCTCCACAGGAATCAGCGGTCAAACCAACAACTGGCTTCTTCTGGCTGAGCGGGCCGCGAAGATGGCTAACACCAGTTGCATTGCATGCATGGGTCGAAGACCTCTTTTGAAAATCATACCTGCAAATATAGTTCCTAAGTGTGCTGTTGCTTTAATGTAAAACTCATCCATTTCACCCACTCATGATTGTTTTAAATGTGATAAGGTTTACCCTGTTCCCTCTATGACAAAGTATAAACCCCTTTTTTTTCGTCCGATGTAGCTAAGGGTAATTTTACATGTCTTAGATTACCTGGTACCGGTGAGAAGCTCGGCGCCCTGCCTCCTCTATGGTGTGGGTCCGTGACCAATGTCACTGCCCCTTTTTTGCCCATTGCTCGTAGTGATGTTTGGTTTTGGTGTAATAGTAACAAACTTTATGATAGGTTGCCTTTCGACAGCTCCGGAATTTGCGCTTTGGCAACCCTATTGCTGCCCGTTCATTTGATACCGATGTCGTCTTATGATCTGACATCTTTTGCTAAGTCCGTGGTTCCCGTATTCTGGCCGAGAACAAAACGAAGCGCCGAATGGCGGGGCGCGGCTAATCCAACTTACATTGACGCCATTGGTGTTCCTAGAGGAGTACCGGATGAGTATAAGCTGGTGAATCAGATAGCAGCTGGTTTTGAATCCGCCCTGTGTTGGTGGTGTACTATTAACAAAAATGTTGACAGGATTAACTACGTCCATTACAACGTGCAGAGGCTTGGAAACTGGTCCGAGGCGGGTTTTCAAGGCGGTCCACTCCCAACTGGCCGCTACTTCCCTCATGGCTTTCCAGAATCGAATGGCCCTTGACATGCTACTCTCAAAGGGGGGCGGTGTCTGCGCCATGTTCGGTGAGCAATGTTGCACGTTTATTCCGAATAATACTGCAGCCGGCGGAAGCCTGTCCCAGGCCCTTGAGGGCCTGCGGACCTTGAACGGGAAGATGAAGGAGCACAGTGGGGTGAACACAGAGGTTTGGACCGACTGGTTGAACGTGTTCGGAAAGTACCGCACCCTGGTTTCCTCTGCCCTGGTCTCCATAGCCGTTTTCTCTGCCATTTTGACCTTGTGTGGATGTTGTTGCATTCCTTGTCTCCGATCCCTAATTAACAGGCTAATTACAACTGCTATCTCTCCACCAGCTGAGACTTTCCCGTTGCTCCAAAGGGATGACCTTTCGATCGACGCGGGTTCCTTCTCTAGTGACGACCCGGTCGGCGACTCTATTGTGGTAAACCTGTCCGGTTTGTTTCTTGACCCTAGCTTTGCCGATTATGGCTCAGTTTCCTCCTGAGTGTAAGTTAGTTCTTGCGAAATGTGATCCCTTGGCTGAAAATCTTTTTTGAAGTGGCCATATGGGTGATGGGTTGTTCTCCGGGAACTTATGATAAAACAGGGGGGAATTGTTAGATAAATTGTATATATATGTTATCATGCGTTCCCTAATGAGTACTTATTAATAAAGTTATTGCGCAGAATGCTTGCTGTTTCTTCTTGCAGACATCACCTAGTCCACAACAAGTCAAACGATGCTGGCTGGAGCTTCCTGACCTTCTACACATCTGGGAATCCAAGAAAGTTGTTGATGTCTGCACATGTCATTTTGTCTATGCACTCTTTTCACATGACTACTTTGTTTCCCATAACATTTTATCCTTGCGACTTCTAGTTTCACATAGAATCTCGTTTCTTCACTCTTGAGACTAGCCCACGCTTTCCCCCCCACCTATCAGGGGCTAGTCTCACATTGTAGGTAGGGCATTTCCTTAATAAAAAGAGAGGAGTGTAAACAAGACCTTTAGTGTATTTTGGATTGCTGTAAGTCTGGATGCACTCCTCGCGAGAAAAGATCAACATTCTGTCTCATTGGTTTTGTCTGCTGATCCTTTTGCTGAATCTGAACCTAACACCCACATTTCAAAAAAGAATAGTCAACAAAGAGAAAGGTATGTTATCACATTAGAATTTAAGGCTCTACTACGGGTCTGCTATGCAAAACTTTTTTTTTTTCTTTTTATCATACTATAATTAAATGTAAATACTCACATTTTTCAGGTTATGGAATAATTGCCACCAAAAACATGGAGGCAGGAGAGTTCTTGCTTGAATACGTTGGAAGGCACGTGACAGGTTCAGAAGGAGAAGCCCTGTTCAAACAATACTCAGATACAGATGCGGCATTTCTGTATTTTTACTCTTTCCGGGGACAGATTTTCTGGTAAGAACAATTAAATGAATCATTTAGTTATAGATGCTTCAGCTATGTTTGATAATATCGCTGAAATGCAACAAAGACTAAATAAGTGCAATAAATCCCCTATACAGCGTGGATGGCAGCAAGCACACAGCAAGACTTGGAAGATTCATAAATGATGATCACATAAAGCCAAACAGCAAAATTAGAATAGTAAGTAACAATATATATGTATACACTGTTGAAACCGTCAGACAGAAAAATTACTGTTAATGACTGTAATTCCTACTATTTATTGTCTGTGCCTATATGACCAACAGATACTGGATAAACAGAAAAAACCACATCTGTGTGCTTTTGCAATCACAAAAATAAACAAAGGAGAAGAAATTGTGTACGACTATGGGGACACCAACTGTCCATGGCGACAGGTATGTATAACAGCATGTGTGTGTTTTATATACATACATATATATATATATATATATATATATATATATATATATATATATATATATATATATATATATATATATATATATATATACATATATCTTCCCATGGGCTCACCACCTGTGGGAGGGGCCGAAGGGGTCGGGTGCAATGTGAGCTGGGCGGCAGCCAAAGGCAGGGACCTTGGCGGTCTGATCCCCGGCTGCAGAAGCTGGCTCTTGGGACATGGAATGTCACCTCTCTGGCTAGAAAGGAGCCCGAGCTGGTGTGCGAGGCAGAAAGATTCCGACTAGATATAGTCGGACTAGCCTCCACGCACAGTTTGGGTTCCGGTACAAGCCCTCTCGAGAGGGGCTGGACTCTCTTCCACTCTGGAGTTGCCCACGGTGAGAGGCGTCGAGCAGGTGTGGGTATACTTATTGCCCCCCGGCTGGGCGCCTGCACATTGGGGTTCACCCCGGTGAACGAGAGGGTAGCCTCCCTCCGCCTTCGGGTGGGGGGACGGGTCCTGACTGTTGTTTGTGTCTATGCACCAAACGGCAGCTCAGAGTACCCACCCTTCTTGGGGTCCCTGGAAGAAGTGCTGGAGAGCGCTCCTTCTGGGGACTCCATCGTTCTACTGGGTGACTTCAATGCTCACGTGGGCAATGACAGTGAGACCTGGAAGGGCGTGATTGGGAGGAACGGCTCCCCCGATCTGAACCCGAGTGGTGTTCTATTGTTGGACTTCTGTGCTCGACACGGATTTTCAATAATGAACACCATGTTCAAACATAAGGGTGTCCATGTGTGCACTTGGCACCAGGACACCCTAGGCCGCGGTTCGATGATCGACTTTGTAGTCGTGTCATCGGATTTGCGGCCGCATGTTTTGGACACTCGGGTGAAGAGAGGGGCGGAGCTGTCAACTGATCACCACCTGGTGGTGGGTTGGCTCCGATGGTGGGGGAAGATGCCGGTCCGACCTGGCAGACCCAAACGCTCTGTGAGGGTCTGCTGGGAACGTCTGGCAGAATCTCCTGTCAGGAAGAGCTTCAACTCCCACCTCCGGCAGAGCTTTTCCCACGTCCCGGGGGAGGCGGGGGACATTGAGTCTGAGTGGACCATGTTCCGCGCCTCCATTGTTGAGGCCGCCGACCAGAGCTGTGGCCGTAAGGTCGTTGGCGCCTGTCGTGGCGGCAATCCCCGAACCCGCTGGTGGACACCGGCGGTAAGGGATGCCGTCAAGCTGAAGAAGGAGTCCTATCGGGCCGTTTTGGCCTGCGGGACTCCGGAGGCAGCTGACAGGTACCGGATGGCCAAGCGGAACGCGGCTTCGGCGGTTGCTGAGGCAAAAACCCGGGCGTGGGAGGAGTTTGGTGAGGCCATGGAGAATGACTTTCGGACGGCTTCGAGGAAATTCTGGTCCACCATCCGGCGTCTCAGGAGGGGGAAGCAGTGCAACGTCAACACTGTTTACAGTGGGGATGGCGTGCTGCTGACCTCGACTAGGGACGTCGTGAGTCGGTGGGGAGAATACTTCGAAGACCTCCTCAATTCCACCTACACGCCTTCCATTGAGGAAGCAGGGCCTGGAGACTCTGAGGCGGATTCTCCAATCTCTGGGGTCGAAGTCACTGAGGTAGTTAAAAAACTCCTCGGTGGCAAGGCCACGGGGGTGGATGAGATCCGCCCGGAGTTCTTAAAGGCTCTGGATGTTGTGGGGCTGTCATGGCTGACACGCCTCTACAACGTTGCGTGGGCATCGGGGACAGTGCCTCTGGATTGGCAGACTGGGGTGGTGGTTCCCCTCTTTAAGAAGGGGGACCGGAGGGTGTGTTCCAATTACAGGGGAATCACACTCCTCAGCCTCCCTGGTAAGGTCTATTCAGGGGTGCTGGAGAGGAGGGTCCGTCGGGAGGTCGAACCTCGGATTCAGGAGGAGCAGTGTGGCTTTCGTCCTGGCCGTGGAACAGTGGACCAGCTCTACACCCTCGGCAGGATCCTCGAGGGTGCATGGGAGTTCGCCCAACCAGTCCACATGTGTTTTGTGGACTTGGAGAAGGCGTTCGACCGTGTCCCTCGGGAGGTTCTGTGGAGGGTGCTTCGGGAGTACGGGGTGCCGAGCCAACTGATAAGGGCGGTTCGCTCCCTGTATCACCGATGCCAGAGTCTGGTCCGCATTTCCGGCAGTAAGTCGGATTCGTTCCCAGTGAGGGTTGGACTCCGCCAAGGCTGCCCTTTGTCACCGATTCTGTTCATAATTTTTATGGACAGAATTTCTAGGCGCAGCCGAGGCGTTGAGGGGGTCCGGTTTGGGGACCTCAGCATCGCGTCTCTGCTTTTTGCAGATGACGTGGTGCTGTTGGCTTCTTCAGGCCGTGATCTCCAGCTCTCGCTGGAACGGTTCGCAGCCGAGTGTGAAGCGGTCGGGATGAGGGTCAGCACCTCCAAATCCGAGTCCATGGTCCTCGATCGGAAAAGGGTGGAATGCCCTCTCCGGATCGGGGATGAGATCCTGCCCCAAGTGGAGGAGTTCAAGTATCTTGGAGTCTTGTTCACGAGTGAGGGGAGGATGGAGCGTGAGATCGACAGGCGGATCGGTGCAGCGTCGGCAGTAATGCGGACCCTGTACCGGTCCGTTGTGGTGAAGAGAGAGCTGAGCCAAAAGGCAAAGCTCTCAATTTACCGGTCGATTTACGCTCCTACCCTCACCTATGGTCACGAGCTATGGGTCGTGACCGAAAGAACGAGATCTCGGATACAAGCGGCCGAAATGAGTTTTCTCCGCAGGATGTCCGGGCTCTCCCTTAGAGATAGGGTGAGAAGCGCGGTCATCCGGGAGAGACTCGGAGTAGAGTCGCTACTCCTCCACGTTGAGAGGAGCCAGATGAGGTGGCTCGGGCATTTTATCAGGATGCCTCCTGGACGCCTCCCTGGGGAGGTGTTCCGGGCATGTCCCACCGGTAGGAGACCCCGGGGACGACCCAGGACGCGCTGGAGAGACTACGTCTCTCAGCTGGCCTGGGAACGCCTTGGGATATATATATATATATATATAATTGTTATTAAATTAAATAAACAAAAGTACTGCATGCCTTTACATGCAGATTCTGGTATTGACTAATAATTTATTTTTATTATAGTTAAAATTACATGATATATCACATGTCAAGGGAACATGAATTGTTTTTTATATTCACAATGATAGAAACTTACTTCAAATGAGTGATTTCATGCTGTAAAACATGGATTATAAAATGTAATTGTCGGTGAATCAAGATGTTTGTCATGATAGAGGCTTATCAAAATCTTCATGCTAAGGTGTACATCTGGATTGTATCCGTATGTGCAAAACATGTAAATTCACCAAAATGTTTAACTCTTCCTTTAAATATCTTTACAGGTCACAACTCAAACTGAAAATTGTGATTTCATAACCCCAGATGTGTCGGAAATTACTGGCAATGACCTGGTGGATTCAGCTTCTCCCATTGAAAAGGAACCGTCTGTGTCTGAAATGGTAAGAAGTGGTTTAATACATTATTTTCTAGGAGAAAAGTATTGAGGATATTGACACAGTTTATTGTTTGCAAGGTACATACGTTGTGTGTCTTTATTTCAGACCAGTGTGCAACAGCTTTCCCTTCCCTTGGATATCTCTGATGCTACTGATGATGATGATGATGATGAGGATAAAGATGAACAAAAAGATGAGGACTATATTGAAGAAGAAGAGGACGATGATGATGATGATGATGAAGAGGAGGAGGAAGATGACGATGAAGAAGCAGAAAAGGGAGGGATCTACAAAGAGCCACCTTCCAAAATCCCAAGGAAACAGGTTTCCCTTGAGCTGGACATGTCAGATAAGAAAGAACAGCTTGCAGAAGTGTCAAGCACTTCGTTAAAACCCCTAAAGGCAGTAAATTATAATGGTAATGGTAGCGACATTCAACGAGGTATTCATGTTAAAATGTCCTCAAACACTGCCCATCATCGTGTCTATGATAAGAGGAATTACTGCCTTTATTGCGAGAAACCTTTTGCAAAAATTGCAAGGCATCTGATGCAGAAACATTGCGATAAACCTGACATAGCTAAGGCACTGATGCA
Source organism: Syngnathus scovelli (assembly GCF_024217435.2). Taxonomy (NCBI): domain Eukaryota; kingdom Metazoa; phylum Chordata; class Actinopteri; order Syngnathiformes; family Syngnathidae; genus Syngnathus; species Syngnathus scovelli. The sequence goes on from NC_090861.1 coordinate 12,933,650, forward strand.
TAAGAAAGGCTCAAGCCAGCGTAATTGTTTATTGACCAAAGTGAGGAATCAAGGAAACTACCAACATAACTGTGAAGTACTAGCATCTGGAAATGGACAAATCGTGCCAAGAAGGCAAGCAACAAATCCCTCAACAGCTGCAGACTATTTGCCATGCAAGTTTTGCTTTGCTATGTATGTCAAATCTGACATCTGGCGACATATCAAAATTTGCAAATTGCGAGTGAAAGAAGATGGACCAGTGAGGAGAAAAGTTCAAGCTGCTTGCTCCATGTTGTTGCCCACTGACACCTCCATTTCCATCGGACTGAAACGGGTTCTTGGAGACATGACATATGATCATGTTACTCAAGTGGTGAAAAGTGACACGCTGATAATCTCACTGGGAGAGAGGATGTTTCTAAAAAATGGCGAGTCTAGCCGATATCGGGCAGACATGCGCAATAAGATGAGGGAACTTGCCAGACTTGTCCTAGAGGCAAGGGAAATCGACAAAGACATTGTCTTTCTGAAGGATTTAATCCACCCAGGGAAGTTCAACACTGTACTCAAGGCTGTGAAAAGTATGAATGGGTTCAATGACTTGACAAACAGATATGCCGTTCCTTCAACACCGGTGAAACTGCGCTATTCCCTTGTTACGGTGGCACAGATTTTGCAAGGAGAGGCTCTGCGTCAACAGGACCACGGCTTACAGGAAAGAGCAGATCAATTCCTGCGATTAATCGAAATGGAGTGGTCAACGCTTGTGTCATCCAATGCTCTGAAAACACTTTATCGGAAGAAATGGAACAACCCCCAAACACTGCCCTTATCCGAGGACATCAAAAAGCTTCGTGATCATCTGAAATGCCTTGAAGAAGCTAACAAAAAAGCTCTCATCGACCATCCATCGACAAAGGCATGGAGTGAACTGTCTCAAATAACTCTGACACAGCTTATAATATTCAATCGGCGTCGTGAAGGAGAAGTGTCGCGGATGGAGTTGAAATCATACCTAGACAGAAACAAGAAAAGCATGCAGGATGACATTCTGAACAGTCTATCCCCTTTGGAGAAGAATCTGTGCAATCATCTCACCAGGGTAGAAATAGAGGGGAAAAGAGGCCGCAAAGTTCCAGTGTTGTTCCCTCCTGATGTCAAGGAATCTGTGGATCTTCTCCTCAAAACAAGGGAAGAGGTTGGGATTGCCCCAAACAACCCCTACATCTTTGCCCGCACCCATTTTGGTTCTGAGGGGAATATTCGTGGATGCGATACTCTAAAAAGATTTGCAGAGGCCTGTGGAGCAGAACGGCCAGAAAATATAACGTCCACAAAATTGCGAAAACATGTGGCTACTGTTTCACAGCTGCTAAATCTAAAAAGCCATGAGCTTGATCAGCTGGCAACTTTCATGGGCCATGATATTGAAGTCCATAGGGAATACTACAGACTGCCTGAAGAGACCTTGCAAACAGCAAAAGTCAGTAGACTCCTCTATGCCATGGAAAGTGGAGTGGGGCAATTCAAAGGACAGACCTTGGAGGGCTTAATGCCAAACATAAACTGTAAGTATAGGGTTTCAATAACTTGCTACACTTATTACTAAACAAAGCAAAGGAAAATGACTTTTAGTGCACAAGTATTGATTTAAAATATTTAGTTTCAGCTGAAGAGGAGCCGGATGACTCTGAGAGGAAGGACATTCCGTCTGAGAGGCCCACTCTCAAAAGTCAAGAAAGTAAGTTTTCACTGAATATTCATTCATTATTTACATCTGCATTGTGACTTTCAATCACAATAAGTGCAAACGTCTTATCGTTGATCATGTGATTTCAGAAAACTCAGAGGAAGGTAAAGAAACAGTTGCTACTTCAAGAGAGGCAGTTGGGGGACAGCCATCTAAACAAAAGGGTGTGTTAGTGTAGTGACTCTAAAATATATTGTCTCCTTGAAATCAAACACTTTGTTTGACATTTGTTAACAAGGAAAATGGATGACTAATAATGCCTGTGTAATGTGCTTGTTTAAGAAGATTGAATGATAATCATTTCCATCCATCTATTTATTCACTTTCTTACTTTCTTTGTTTATTTACAGTGAAATCCAGAATACCCTGGTCAAAGACAGAAAAAAAAACATTATCCAATGTCATTTGAAGCAGTTCCTGACAGAAATGAGGGTTCCTCGAAAGGAAGACTGTGAAAAATGTTTAAATGAAAATCCATCACTCAAAGATCATGGACGAGACTGGAAAGCCATAAAATTCTTTGTACACAACAAAATTGCATCCTTAAGGAGAAATGTGTAATAAATGAGTGCTAAGTTTGTCTCTCGCTGTCTCTTTCCACCCAACCGGTCAAGGCAGATGGCCACCCACCTGCAGTCAGGGTTTGTCCGAGGGTTCTTCCCGTTTTACCTTCCCTCCGTTGCAAAGTGCAAAGGGGGGGGGGGGGGTTATTGGGTCTCTGAGTATAAAAAATATATAGTTTGGTCTTAACCAGGTCTATCATGTCAAACAGTGCTTTATTTTACTTAGTGTAACATTATTTTTTTTTTTGGGTGGGGGGGGTGAAAGTCACTTGTTTTCTTTTTTTGACAGTAAGAAAAAAAATGAAACACTCACCCTAGTCTTGGCCTTTTCCTAAAACTGAAGAAATAAAAGGAGCATGCAGTGAATACATTGGATAACAGGTGATTGGCTATGGGTTTTGCCGTGAGGCGCGGATAGCACGTGTCAAACGCACCTCTCGGATTACAGGTGCCCCAGGCTTCCCAGTAACGGGTTTATTTTAGCCGGGTTCGGAGATTCGTCCGTAATCTAACCACCCGAGTTAAATTAACTCCTCCGGAATCAATCTAATTTCTGTACGACGCCAATCCCTCTCAAGTCACCCGAAGCGCGTGCCGAGTAACTCAATTCGAGGCAGGACTTCGAAGTGACCGCATCGTATTGATGGCTCCCCGCTAATGTTTGAAGTTCTTATTCGTTACGGATATTTTTTAGATGTCTTTGTTAAGACCTCAGGGATTCGTTTGTATAGCGCACCCAAGCACTAGTTTCGCCGAAGTAAATGTTAATATGGGTCCGTTCCACTTGGTCGCTCATGCAGCGAGCCGACCAACTTTTTTATTCGAAAGAGAATCGAATTAATAAAAGCGTGACAATAATAGCATTTAAGAAGAGAATTAATGCACCCTATATGATTAATTCTAACTTCGTATACGTAGATCTAGCACTTGACCGTCGGAGTTCTTCACCCCACTTAATTGCTTCGAAGAGAATAGCGACTTTCTTACCAAATAAAAATGTCGTGCTGTCTTTAGATTTGCCCAATAATTAATTTGGAAGGCAAGTCTATTTTTTGATCGTGTCCTATTTAACTTTTGACGCGGCCCGACAAAAGGGGAACTGGGCCGCGCCCGACGGACAATCGAAATGTTTTTATCCTCCACCAACTTCCCTGATTTATTTTAATCATCGTCGGTATGTTATTTAAAGGAAGTAAATTCTCAACCGAATTCACTTTCAACGAACTCAACTCTTCCGTTAAATATTTACGAAAGTTATTTAATTCTCTAACTTGCTCAGAGTTACTTTTTACACGGCCCGTCAAAAAAGGGGAACTGAGCCGCGCCCGACGGACAATTGAAATATTTTTATTCTCCTCCAACTCCACTGATTTATTTCAGCCGTCGTCGTTAATTTATTTAGAAGAAGTAAATTTCCAACAATTCACTTCTAACGAAATCCACTCCTCCTTTAAATATTTACGAAAGTTATTTAATTCTCTAACTGGCTCAGAGTTACTTTTTACACGGCCCGTCAAAAAAGGGGAACTGAGCCGCGCCCGACGAAAAGGGGAAGCGGGCCTGAGCCTTTCAAATAGTCAAACAACTTTTCGTTCTACACAAAACCAATAATCTGATTTAAACACTTCCTTTAATTTTATTCAGACGAAACAACTTTCGAACAGATCGAAATTCACTCGTGGCTCAAATAACTACGGAAGTTATTTAAGTCTCTAACTTGTTCGGAGTTCCTTTTTACGCGGCCCGTCAAAAAGGGGAAGCGGGCCTGAGCCTTCGGTTGCATATTTAGTACAAATCCGCGCACAACGAAGTAAGTAATATACAAAACACATTTATTAAAGAAACATGAAATAGAATTACAAATCTCAATTACTCCAGAAACTGAACAATTTCACTCACTGATACCCGTGTTAATAAAATCATTCAATCCCAGAACAATTCGATTGCAAAACACAGTTCATAAAAAAGGGAAGAGGTAAATACCAGTTGCGTGCTATTTTTGGTGGAAGCAAAGTCGAGTGATCAGTTCGATCTTGCTTCTAAAATCCAAATTAGAGAAACAGGCTGGCCACGAGGAAGCCGGCGGCCCGATGACTATTCCCCCCTCACGCTAAAATACATAAAAAATATAAATCCCTCTCACCTATTTCTCTATAAAGTTGTCCAGTCCAATTTTTGGGAGTAAATCCAAGTTAATTTCAGTCCAGCGATCCTGCGTCTCACACAAAGATCTTCGGGACTTTGGAAAAAATCTTGAAACTCCTCCGGGCCTCTTCACGTATAAGCGCTCTTTTGGGGAAAAAAGCCCTGAGGCTACTCCAGCAGGACCTTTTATAGACCTCTCCGTCTCCCCCCCTCCCCTTTCTTTTCTCCTGTACTTTCCCTATAGGGTAAGACTGCCCAATTCTCCCACGCGTATAGAAGGGACTGTCCAGAAATCCCACGCCTATGGAGGGACTGGCCTTTAGCAGCTGTTTCCGCCCTGACCACGCAGTACTTTCCACCAAATGCACAGCTAGTGGCAAAACCTTTCACTTCCCCTTTTCACCTTTGACCTACTTTCTGTTACATGACTTGTTTTCACCTTTGACCTACTTTCTGTTACATGACTTGTTTTCACCTTTGACCTACTTTCTGTTACATGACTTGTTTTCACCTTTGACCTACTTTCTGTTACATGAATTGATCGAATTGACAAATAATATTGCTTTAAAGCGGTTACAGAGTACATTTTTAGCCAAGCAAAAAAATCAAAAAATTAAAATCACATAATAAACATTTCATTTGTGCTTCTCCAAACAATCTATGTCACGCCACTATTTTCAGTGACGGGTCCCTTGATCGAATTGACAAATAATATTGCTTAAAGCGGTTACAGAGTACATTTTTAGCCAAGCAAAAAAGTCAAAAATAAAAAACACATAATAAAAATTTCATTTGTGCCTCCATGCGTGACTTACACTCTGACACCGTGTTCCTCTTTTCTATTTTAACTGGTCTAGCTTATCCTGGCCTCTCTTTTGGTCTCATGTTTTGGTCTGGCGCCATCTTTTGGACAAATTTGGAAATATCAGCTCTGTCAATTTATCCCTGTGAACAATCCATATTCTACCATTTGGACCATCTCTATCTCCATGTTACATGACACCCCCTCCTTGGATTGAAAAACAGGTATAAATTTTCTCTGCTCACTCCCTCCCCCGTTACGAGCTAGGCAGTCATGTCGTCGTCTCCGTCTGAGATACTCACGACCTCAGCGGTTGTTGAAGTAGGGCAGGCCGCCGCCATATCACCTTGTCTGGCGATCTCTGCGAGGGCGTTGATCAGGCGCGACAACCGACTAGCAGCGTTGTCGTCGTCAGCGTGGTTCTCCACGGCGAGGGCTCTCAGCTCCGGTGTTGAACGCCCCGTGGCCACACTCTCGACATCTGCCTCCTCATTTTCAGCCTCGCTCCCGCGTCCTCCGTCTCGAGCCTCATCGTCGTCCTCAGACTCAGAAGGAGCTGCATCCACATCCAGCGGGCTTATCAGATGCAGACGGACCTCGTTCCTCGGGCCTGGTGTCTACCGCGTCATTCGACATGTTGTTCTCTTGGCTACCGGCTTGTTTCCTGGTTTCGGAGGCTTTGCGCTTCATTTCTGCCAGCACTGGACATGTCTTAAGGGTGCGGTGACGCTCCGGACCCCATCTGGTGTTTCCTTTTCCATCACATCCAGGCGTGGGACACACCTCGAGGCTCCCCACATACACCGGGCAAGCTCTAAATGAGCGGTGGTGTGTTGCCCCTGGTCGGGCGCTACCGCTCCCGTCGCAGCCAGGAGTAGGGCAATTTGCCGGATACAACTTCGTCCAATCAAAAGGGGTCCAGTCTTGTAGAATCCTCCTGGGTTGGTCACTTACGCCACCGCCCTCCGCTTTTGGACATGATAAGTTTCCCTCCTGGACTTTTGCTTCTGGCAGGAGTGAAGTGGGTTGACTTTCCACTCGGACTTCTGGTTCTGGCGGGAGAGAAGTTGTTTGAATTTCCACTTGGGCTCCTGCTTCTGGCGGGAGAGAAGTGGTTGAATTTTCCTCCGTCACCACCGATTGGAACATGCTTCCTCCAGCTGGACATCCCTGTGCCAACTCCTGGCTGGGACCTTTATCCCATTCTCTCGCTTCCGACCGGTCAAGGTCATCTGTCTCCTTGGCCTTTTCTTGAGGTTCTATCTCCGCTACTGTGCCGTGCTCCTTTCTCGTTTGTATTTGTTCCCTAAGAATATCCCGTATCTGGGACCCGGTGTTTCTTATGGCTACAAATTGGCTAAGCCTTTTGGCCTCCAATTTGATTCCCAGTGAATATATTCCTTCGTAAGGAATGATGGCCATTTTCACTGTAATCCCTACCAGTGCTGCTTCACCCTCATTCACTATAAGGACTGATCCGACTTTATTCCCAGGGGCAAAACAGTATATTCCCTTTTTGGTCACATACTGAAAGTCTTTGTTACTTGTGTCCAAAACACTTCGATAGCAGTACATGTTGCTCACGGTCGGGCTTGTTTCCGCAGGGGCTGCCTCCACTTTGACCAATGGTGCGTCCTTGCACGCCAACAACTGGGCTATAGACCGAGCCCAGGTCATGGGCCTCCAAGGTCCCTCAAGCAGGTCCCCAAGGACTGCAAACAAGGCTATTTCGTCGGCCTTTTCTGTATAACTGTCGGGGGCAGGCCGGCCGACTGGCCTTGGCCAAGGCCAACAATGGCCCAAGGCCAGATAAAGGTTCTTCATGGCCTGATTATTATCATATGCCGGCCAAGACGCTCCTCCCAACACTGGATAGAGGGTCGCCAGGGGGGTCATTGCCCTGGTGATTTGCCATCCCTCTGCTTCTCCGACTTTCAATAATTTTCCTCTTGCCATGCGATCTAAACACATGAGGCAATATTTCAGCTCATCGCCGTCCCAAACACACGTGCACGAGCTAATTTGTCGAGCCCGTACATCCGTAGTTGGTCCGATCTCCCACTGTAAAAAGAACACTATTCGTGCCAAGATGGTAATTCGACACTGGTGGCATACCATGGCATCTAATACTTTGACTGGAAGCTTGTCCTCATTTCTCTGGGCAAATTCCAGCTCTCTTACTTCGGTGGTCAGTACAGGTGGCATCATGAAGCCTACTCCCGACCACATAGTAGGCAACAGGTTGGGTGTCAAACAAATGACACAAGCTTCGTTGACCCATGTCCAGTGAAAATGTTCTGGTCCACCGGGTGTGCAACCCCGCTTGGCCAATCTCACCAGATTTAGGGCCCTTCCGGTCTGGATCCCATTTGGTGTTCTTCTTACGATGACCGCACCTTTGTGTGCGGCCATGCGCACGAAGGCTGGGATTGTTCCGTGGTCCGTTGCCATATGTTATTTAAATTACTTCTTGGCTTGACTCGGGTTAGCCGATAACGGCTTCAGCTGTTCAACTCCTTGGATACCTTTCTTCTTTAGTCGTACTGTGTTTCTATCCAAAACTTCACTAACTATGTCCGAGCAGTCGTACTTGGCCTTCACTGCAGTGTTGCTGTTCAGGTCCCTCGACTTGATCCACACCTTCTGTCCAACGCTGATCCGACACTTCTCTTTATTCTGGGACAGCCGTCTTGGGTTCTGCCCACTTCTTGTGACACAAAAAGTCGTTGGTTCAGTTATTCGGACGGGGAGGGCCGGCTGCTTCTGCTCCTCCCGTTTAGGTCTGCAACCAAATCAAGCAATTTAGTACTCCACTCTTTTGGGATTCCTAGCCACATGCACCCATCTTCTAGTGTCTTGATCACACTGTTTGCATTGGCTTTCCTCACTGCTTTCAGCCCGACGTGTCCTGACATCGAGTCAACCAGCACAACAAGGTATTTCTCACCCTTTGCGCCACTTATTCCCATGGGGCCAGCTACGTCCATACAAACCGAGCCCCACGGCACAGTACTCCTAATCTTCAATCCATCCGTGCGTCGTCCTCTTCGCCCTGCGTTGTTTTTGTTGCACGGATTACAATCCCGCAGGACCGCACGAATCGTCCGGTCAGGGACCCAGAGTTCCAGCATCTCTAACTTTTTTTCGCGTAGGCAGTGGACCCGCGTGGCCTAGTGCTTCATGCACTGCCGACACGACTTGCCTCACGCTCTCATCTGGGACCACTTTTCCGCGAGGGGTCTTGTCCCATTTTTCTGCTCCTACAACTTTTATTCTTCTTTTCTGGACGTATCAATCAACTTCGTTATTACCTCTCCAATAAGCTCCTTCTTCCACATGAGATTTCTGGTGAACCACATCCAAACTCAAATTTAGCCGTAACTCGGCTATCTTTCTCCACACTTCATAGTGGGCCACTAGTTTTCCTTTCGCGCCCTCGAAGCCATTCTCTTCCCAAATGGCTAGATCGAATTTGAGAGCTTGCTCACAATAATGACTATCAGTTATAAGTCTTACGCGTCCAGCGTGATTTTTTTTTTTTTTTTTTCTAACAGTCCTTCCAACACTGCCGTGGCCTCTCCTGTTTGCGCGCTGCCGGGTGTCTTTCCTTTGCGGCGGCAACGCTCCACTCCATTTTGCTTCAGAACAAAACCCCAGTGGGCATTCTGCTCTCCTTCCTTTTTTGACCCATCGGTGTAAAGAGTCCATTCATAGGGCTTCTCTTCATCCGCGTTGAGAGGCATCCTGCCTCTATCGACGGGTTTGATCCCACTATGTACTCAGTCCATTTCTGAGGCCACTTCTCTAAGCCTCCTCCATACAATATTACACATGCTGGTTCTTCATGTCGTCTTGGAAAGTCTGGATTAGACCCCTCCTTTCCGGTTCCTTTCATAGGATTTCCAGGTTCGGGATCCAATCTCCTTCCACCGCTAGCCATCCTTTCAATGAGTAGCAGTTTCTCTAGTTGTAGGGTCGAGCTGTCTCCTTTCGAAGCCTTTCCGTGCGCATTCGGAACAGGGTCGATTCAGCTCTTAGTTACTCAGCGGCGCCCTTTGCGTCGCCTCTACTCAGAACACCAATATGAGAACTTTTGCCTCGCTTATTGATGCTCTCAACGGTGGGATGCACTTCTTTTTCTTTTTCCTTCTTCCCCACCAGGTTTTCTACTGACAGGAAATTCTAACAAGGGTACATTCAATTGCAAATTCTAATTCAAACGTTATTGTAGCGAACAGGAAATGACGACTAATCATCAGCCCGAAGCCACTCAGCCTTTCAATTCTTGGGAACCTGTAAGTCACAGAAGGTCTCCAACAGTTAAGAATCATGTACCATACAAGCCTTAAAAGAATTATCTTGGCTGTTTTTCTTCTGCCTGGAGAGTAAGTATAGTTACTACTCCTGGTCAGCCTTTACTGTAGTCTTCAACAGCAGGAAAAAAGAAAAAAGAAAAAAAAGGCGGAAAAAAGAAAAATCCTTTTGTGAGTTCAGCGGACAAAAATCTGTAATCCTCTGATGCGTCCGGGAACAAAAATCCTTGTAATCCACACAGGTGTCCAAAAACAAAAAAATTTGTAATCGACACAAGTGTCCGGGAAAATGTTGTAATCCACACAGGTGTCCAAAAACAAAAAAATTTGTAATCGACACAAGTGTCCGGGAACAAAAATGTTGTAATCCACACAGGTGTCCAAAAACAAAAAAAATTTGTAATCGACACAAGTGTCCGGGAACAAAAATGTTGTAATCCACACAGGTGTCCAAAAAAAAAAAAAAAAAATTTGTAATCGACACAAGTGTCCGGGAACAAAAATGTTGTAATCCACACAGGTGTCCGGGAACAAAAATGTTGTAATCCACACAGGTGTCCAAAAACAAAAAAATTTGTAATCGACACAAGTGTCCGGGAACAAAAATGTTGTAATCCACACAGGTGTCCAAAAACAAAAAAATTTGTAATCGACACAAGTGTTCGGGAACAAAAATGTTGTAATCCACACAGGTGTCCAAAAACAAAAAAATTTGTAATCGACACAAGTGTCCGGGAACAAAAAAATTTGTGGTCGACACAAGTGTCCAGGAACAAAAAAAAAAAATTTTGTAAGGGAGAATTGAATGAGAAAGAAAAAGGAAAAGGAAGAGGGGAGACAAGTCTTCTCTTTTTATCTTTCAAAATAAAAAGGCCTCTCTTCTAACGGTCTCCTAATTGGTTGCCTTCTCTTTGGCCTTGGCTTTGGCATGAAATCTAAAACATTTGCAGGCTCCTCATCGACTGGTTCATCTTCTGTATTTATACCCAATATCCGTGCCCATGTACCGGCCCCTCTTTCTCTTGCAAGTTCTGCCGCATACTCTGCGTACACTACAAACATTACTTTCAGCACCCCATACAAGTACAAGCTGTGAAGGATCTCCTCCTTACTCATGCTTAAAGTAATGTGCTGAGGGGTCACGGTCACCGTTTACTATGACACAATACAGTTCTAATCCTCCCGTGCTATCAAGGTTCTTTTCTAGGAAACTCTATTCCTTAAAGAGACTGTACTTATGTCACTCAAGGCCGTTCTGACATTTATTTGTATCAGTGAGCGGAATTAAGACAGTTTCTGGGAAGAAAAAACTGAAAAACTCCACACAGGTTCGTTTTGGAGCTGTGATCAAACAAAAAAATAAATGTTCTTCTATTGTCTTATCTTTATTTTTTTTCCTAAACTTTTAATCACAACCCCCCTCCTACTCGTTGGGCGCCAAAATGTCAAACGCACCTCTCGGATTACAGGTGCCCCAGGCTTCCCAGTAACGGGTTTATTTTAGCCGGGTTCGGAGATTCGTCCGTAATCTAACCACCCGAGTTAAATTAACTCCTCCGGAATCAATCTAATTTCTGTACGACGCCAATCCCTCTCAAGTCACCCGAAGCGCGTGCCGAGTAACTCAATTCGAGGCAGGACTTCGAAGTGACCGCATCGTATTGATGGCTCCCCGCTAATGTTTGAAGTTCTTATTCGTTACGGATATTTTTTAGATGTCTTTGTTAAGACCTCAGGGATTCGTTTGTATAGCGCACCCAAGCACTAGTTTCGCCGAAGTAAATGTTAATATGGGTCCGTTCCACTTGGTCGCTCATGCAGCGAGCCGACCAACTTTTTTATTCGAAAGAGAATCGAATTAATAAAAGCGTGACAATAATAGCATTTAAGAAGAGAATTAATGCACCCTATATGATTAATTCTAACTTCGTATACGTAGATCTAGCACTTGACCGTCGGAGTTCTTCACCCCACTTAATTGCTTCGAAGAGAATAGCGACTTTCTTACCAAATAAAAATGTCGTGCTGTCTTTAGATTTGCCCAATAATTAATTTGGAAGGCAAGTCTATTTTTTGATCGTGTCCTATTTAACTTTTGACGCGGCCCGACAAAAGGGGAACTGGGCCGCGCCCGACGGACAATCGAAATGTTTTTATCCTCCACCAACTTCCCTGATTTATTTTAATCATCGTCGGTATGTTATTTAAAGGAAGTAAATTCTCAACCGAATTCACTTTCAACGAACTCAACTCTTCCGTTAAATATTTACGAAAGTTATTTAATTCTCTAACTTGCTCAGAGTTACTTTTTACACGGCCCGTCAAAAAAGGGGAACTGAGCCGCGCCCGACGGACAATTGAAATATTTTTATTCTCCTCCAACTCCACTGATTTATTTCAGCCGTCGTCGTTAATTTATTTAGAAGAAGTAAATTTCCAACAATTCACTTCTAACGAAATCCACTCCTCCTTTAAATATTTACGAAAGTTATTTAATTCTCTAACTGGCTCAGAGTTACTTTTTACACGGCCCGTCAAAAAAGGGGAACTGAGCCGCGCCCGACGAAAAGGGGAAGCGGGCCTGAGCCTTTCAAATAGTCAAACAACTTTTCGTTCTACACAAAACCAATAATCTGATTTAAACACTTCCTTTAATTTTATTCAGACGAAACAACTTTCGAACAGATCGAAATTCACTCGTGGCTCAAATAACTACGGAAGTTATTTAAGTCTCTAACTTGTTCGGAGTTCCTTTTTACGCGGCCCGTCAAAAAGGGGAAGCGGGCCTGAGCCTTCGGTTGCATATTTAGTACAAATCCGCGCACAACGAAGTAAGTAATATACAAAACACATTTATTAAAGAAACATGAAATAGAATTACAAATCTCAATTACTCCAGAAACTGAACAATTTCACTCACTGATACCCGTGTTAATAAAATCATTCAATCCCAGAACAATTCGATTGCAAAACACAGTTCATAAAAAAGGGAAGAGGTAAATACCAGTTGCGTGCTATTTTTGGTGGAAGCAAAGTCGAGTGATCAGTTCGATCTTGCTTCTAAAATCCAAATTAGAGAAACAGGCTGGCCACGAGGAAGCCGGCGGCCCGATGACTATTCCCCCCTCACGCTAAAATACATAAAAAATATAAATCCCTCTCACCTATTTCTCTATAAAGTTGTCCAGTCCAATTTTTGGGAGTAAATCCAAGTTAATTTCAGTCCAGCGATCCTGCGTCTCACACAAAGATCTTCGGGACTTTGGAAAAAATCTTGAAACTCCTCCGGGCCTCTTCACGTATAAGCGCTCTTTTGGGGAAAAAAGCCCTGAGGCTACTCCAGCAGGACCTTTTATAGACCTCTCCGTCTCCCCCCCTCCCCTTTCTTTTCTCCTGTACTTTCCCTATAGGGTAAGACTGCCCAATTCTCCCACGCGTATAGAAGGGACTGTCCAGAAATCCCACGCCTATGGAGGGACTGGCCTTTAGCAGCTGTTTCCGCCCTGACCACGCAGTACTTTCCACCAAATGCACAGCTAGTGGCAAAACCTTTCACTTCCCCTTTTCACCTTTGACCTACTTTCTGTTACATGACTTGTTTTCACCTTTGACCTACTTTCTGTTACATGACTTGTTTTCACCTTTGACCTACTTTCTGTTACATGACTTGTTTTCACCTTTGACCTACTTTCTGTTACATGAATTGATCGAATTGACAAATAATATTGCTTTAAAGCGGTTACAGAGTACATTTTTAGCCAAGCAAAAAAATCAAAAAATTAAAATCACATAATAAACATTTCATTTGTGCTTCTCCAAACAATCTATGTCACGCCACTATTTTCAGTGACGGGTCCCTTGATCGAATTGACAAATAATATTGCTTAAAGCGGTTACAGAGTACATTTTTAGCCAAGCAAAAAAGTCAAAAATAAAAAACACATAATAAAAATTTCATTTGTGCCTCCATGCGTGACTTACACTCTGACACCGTGTTCCTCTTTTCTATTTTAACTGGTCTAGCTTATCCTGGCCTCTCTTTTGGTCTCATGTTTTGGTCTGGCGCCATCTTTTGGACAAATTTGGAAATATCAGCTCTGTCAATTTATCCCTGTGAACAATCCATATTCTACCATTTGGACCATCTCTATCTCCATGTTACATGACACACGCTTTCCTAATTGTGGACCAAATCCAACAACCAGCGTGATTGATATTTCCAGTGACTGGGAATTCTGGAGAACCATTTAGTCGACTAAGACTAGAATTTATATTTAGTCGACTAAAACTAGACTAAGACTAAAAGAGTCCAGATGACTGACATAAAACTAAGACTAAATAGCATTGTAGTCTAACGACTAAATACACACTTGCAATTAACACTGTTGTACATAAAAGTCCCCTCTTCAATATGTAAAAATTCATCCATCCATTTTCTGCACCATTTTGTCGCAATGGCGGTCACGGGCGTGCTGGAGCCTTTCCAGCAGTAGGCGGGAGACACCCTCAACCGGTTTCCAGCCAATCGCAGGGCACACAGAAACAACCAACCATCCGCACTCGCAGTCCCACCTTGGGGAAATTTGGAGTGCTCAATCGGCTTTATCAAGCATGTTTTAGGGATGTGGGAGAAAACCGGAGTACCCGGAGCAAATCCCTGAAGCCTCGGAGAGAACATGCAAACAGGGAGGGTCAGCGGGGGAATTGAACCGGCACCCTTCTAACATAACACATGCTAACATATGTAAAGATTTTACGATGCAAATGTCCCCTCTTCAATATATAAACTTTGCGCAAGTCCCCTCTACGATAGGAAAACATCGCACCAACAAAAAATGAAATGTCGGAAAAGTGCCCTATTCAATAAGTATAAATCAGCTTGAAATTCAATAAAGCAGAGTGTGTAATATTTTGTTTGTCTTGAACATTTTACAATGCACATGTCCCCTCTTTAATATATAAACTTCGCGCAAGTCAACCTCTATGATAGGATGACATTGTACCAGCAAAAATAACATGTCAGAAATGTCAGGTATGTACATTATTTGTATGGACAGAAAAGTGCCCTATTCAGTCTGCAAAAATCAGCTTGAAAGCAGAGTGTGTAATATTTTGTTTGTCTGAACATTTCACAATGCACACGTACCCTCTTTAATATATAAACTTCGCACAAGTCCCCTCTACGATAGGAAGACATCGCACCAGCAAAAAATGAAATGTCGGAAAAGTGCCCTATTCAATAAGTATAAATCAGCTTGAAATTCAATAAAGCAGAGTGTGTAATATTTTGTTTGTCTTGAACATTTTACAATGCACATGTCCCCTCTTTAATATATAAACTTCGCGCAAGTCAACCTCTATGATAGGATGACATTGTACCAGCAAAAATAACATGTCAGAAATGTCAGGTATGTACATTATTTGTATGGACAGAAAAGTGCCCTATTCAGTCTGCAAAAATCAGCTTGAAAGCAGAGTGTGTAATATTTTGTTTGTCGGAACATTTTACAATGCACACGTACCCTCTTTAATATATAAACTTCGCACAAGTCAACCTGTCTTGACAATGTACCAGCAAAAATGAGATGTCGGAAATGTCAGCTATATGCATTATTTGTATGGACAGAAAAGTGCCCTATTCAGTATGAAAAAAAATCAGCTTGTAAGCAGAGTGTGTAATATTTTGTTTGTCTGACATTTCACACTGCGCATGTCCCCGCTTTACTATATAAACTTCACGCAAGAAATATCAGAAATTGATATTTTTGCAAAAATTATAAAACTTCACCAAATAGTTTCAGACATGATTCTGACAAGATTTAAAGCATAAAAAAGTGGGGAGTCAAAAAAATGTCTCCACCTCACCCAGGGGCCCCTGTTCGTGGGTGTGTTAACAATGGAGTGTGAATACGACGTGTGTGGAATACACCGTGTGGAAACGTGTGGAACAGCAGAAGCAGTGATTTCCACACTCACACACTTTTTGGTCCCCTTTTTGCAAAAATTATAAAACTTCACCAAATAGTTTCAGACATGATTCTGACAAGATTTAAAGCATAAAAGAGTGGGGACTCAAAAAATGTCCCCCACCTCACCCAGGGGCCCCTGTTCGTGGGTGTGTTAACAAGCTAATGTACCCTCTTACATCTGTCTGCCGGAACACACCTACACACACACACACACACAAGTGTTGATATGAACATAAAAGAGCCGCATGCGGTTCGGGAGTTGCGGCTTGGCCAAACCTGTACTATACAACTTTATTTGTGTAAAATTTTCACAACAGCTGTCACACAAACAAAGCGGGAAAAACCGAAGACGTGCGTGTTCCGCCCACGCTGGATTTATTTGCACCTTTGAAAAGACACCGTATTGCCGCAGATGTGGCAAAGAGTACTTTTGGGCATCTGAGACGGAAGGATGTCCAAAGCATCACGTCACCTGCTCTGGTAGGAATGGTGGTGGGACGTTGAGGTCAACCGCTTTGGGGTTGGCTGAATCTTTGGTCGCAGGATGCCACACACTTGAAGACAGAAGCAGAAAAGCAGAGCTAAATGCAAAATGTACTCACCGGTGACTCCAATTTTTTCCCCCCCTGAAGAAATGGATGGACGGGTGGCCCCGGCTGGCCGGTGGGACTCTTGTTATTCTGACCCTTTTTAGTGCGCGTTTGGGGCAACAACCGTTTTTTGTGGCGCTCTCTTCTGGTTCAAGAGTGCCCTGCATGTGAATTTGCCTTTCCTGCCTTCTGATTGGATGAGCGCCGGTGTGACGCGGTGCCTCTGTCACCGTGGCGGGGGGTATACGTCGGCATCGGAGCGTCTGCCAACGTCTGAGACCGGCTGGCAGTGTATCGGAGGTGTCGAGTGCGGTGCCGCTGGAGCTCACTCACCAGCTGGTGTTAGGGCCACAGAATGAAGGCCAAGGAGAAGACTAGAAAGAGAAACAGAAACTTCTCCTCCAATTGTTTGATTTGTCTCTTGTGAGCTTCGATGAATTCTTTCAGCTCTTTGTTCCTCTAGGACGGACAAATGGAAAGTAGCCTTCAAAAGCCAGTAAGCGTGCAAGTAAGTGCCGGGCTGGCTTTGGGCCCTTACCTGTTGCGCGCTGTGCAGCAGATCCATTCTCTCTTGGAGGATGCAAGCGTCGCGCTCCCTCAACTCCCACATCAGGGCTCGCTTCCATTGGTCCACGGCGCTCCTAAGCTCTTGTCTCTGATCCGCCGTCAGCACGTCATTCACGCCAGCGTGGCTGGCTTTTTCGCCGTCCGTGGCGGGGCAGTCCCTCTGCGGTAGCGCCTCGTACAACATGGCCTCCAGCTCCATGATCCTCTGGGCCGCAATCCTCGTCCATCAGTAGTCCGGCGGGAGATTTGAGGGCGGCTTACCTTATGAGCCTGGTCCATGGAACGCTTCCTGAAGTCCAACTCTTCATCCAGGTAGCCCTTCTGGTTGCAGAACATATCCTAGCACAGCTCAAGGTCAGAATTGTTGGGGCACATTGCCCCGAGTTCCCCTTGGCTGATGTCGCGTGTCTGTCTACCTTCTCACTTTCAATGTCCAACATCTTCTGTTGAAGTGCTGACTTGGTCACTTTGATGTATTCTAACCACTGAGGAAAGGCTGCTGTCACATAAGCAGAATGCGAGAGCGTGCGTGGACGTGCGCGTTACCTTCTCGGCTAGGGTGGGAAGGGTCCTGGCGTGAATCACGACCACCTGCTCCTCGTTGGTGAGATTCTGCAAGAGCCCAAAGGCACAGCGTCAACAAGGTTCTTTCAGCGCAAAGCCTTCCAAAAGTCACATTTGAGCCGCCGAGTCTCGTGGAGTGCGAACATAAGGAGTTCGACATACACTTACGGCGTTATCGCCCAGGATGTCCAGCTTCTTCATCAGATCACTGATGACGATGTCCTGGGGAAAGGCGCAAGGAGCAATGTAAGGTGTTCTGGGACCTCAGGTTAAGGTTAGGGTTGCGAGGGACGCCTTACGTACGCTCACGCCGTCGGCCTCGCAGTAGATCTGCAAAGGGCTGAGGCCGTCTGGGAAACGGACTTGCAGAAACTTCAAGACGGGGGAGCGCCACTCCCTCTCCTGAAAGGCAGAGGCATGCATCCATCCGTCCGTCCGTCCGTCCGTCCGTCCGTCCGTCCGTCACATCTCTGGCCTCAACACGCTTGTGCGAGTCTTCCCACCTCCAGCTCCAGGATGCGGAACTCAAGCAGTTCGTTTTGGTCTCGGATATCCTGGATGTGCTCTTTCAGACGCGCTTCTTCCGCCTCCATCCGCCTGACCTGAAAAGACAGTCAGACCTCATCTGCGGGGCTTCCGGACGGGTGTGACGCCAAGCGACTCCGCCCAGCGCCTTTCTTTCCGTCACCTTTTCGGCCAACTGCTGATTGCTCTGACGCAGCAGCTGCTTCTCCTCCACCCACTTGACATTCTAGAAGAGACAAACGCGTGGACAGCTTTGAAATGTTGTGTCATTTTCATCCACAAATTCTTTGGTTGACTGGAAAATGACATTTGCTTTTCTCCGCATTTTCCCAGCCACGTTCAGGGGGGGGGGGGGGGGGGTTGGTCCAGTAATGCCAGACGAATGAGTGACTGAAGAATGTAGCTATTTTGTCTGAGAAAAAGGTGTGCTCATTGATAAGCTTACCTGTCCTTGTTGCTTCAGCGCTGACTCCAGATCTGCTACTCTGCTTTGATAGTGACCCATTTCTACCATCAGCTTTTCTCTGGCCTGAAAGGAGGAGGAGGGAGGCTCCTCCTCCTCCTTTCAGACCAGAGAACACCCGAGGCTGGGTGAGAACGGGGAGGCTGCGACCCGGCCGGGGGTTGCGGGAAGGGGCGCCACCTTGATCTCCTTCTCGGCGTCGTAGTCCCCTCCGCTGGTCTGGGCGAGCAGAGCGTAGGCTCGTTGCAGCGCTTGATATTCTTGCGTCAGCTGGCAGTAGCGAAGCTCCGCCTCCTCATGCACACACCAATGCAACACAGCACTAGTACCAGAATCAGTCAGACCGGCGACAAAGCACCCGCGACGCAAAGACGAGTCCGATTCCAGGCTTAAGAGGAATGTTTGGCGCCAATACGCTGGCAGAAATGGCGGGCTACCTCTTCGGGTTCCGTGTCGGGGGTTCTGTCGGTGTGAAAAGACAAGGACGATCCGTCCGAGTCCACCAACACGTCTTCGTCGTAGCCGTAAAATGTTTCGATGACCTGCGGGCGCGGAAGCAAACATCTCTCTGAACAAACTGAAGCGACACCTCACGATGAATCAACGAGAGGAACGATAGCGAGAAAAAGGCCATTTCATCTTGCGCAACACCAAGCAGCCGCAAACAAACAGACTCACCTTGCAGGACCTCACGCTTTGTTCCTCCTCAGAGATTCTCGACGTCGGTATCGTAGCAGCAAATCTCTCTCCTGTCGACACAAATAATCCGCCTTTGAGATTCTTTGGATGCAAAGGGAACGAACGGCTCCGGCGCAGAAACAAACGCGACTCACGATGACATTTCTGACATGAGCTCCTGTCTCCAGAGCCTGAAAAACCCGTCACCGGCGATGATTGGAGGGACGCTCGTCTTTTCCAAAAGTGACAACTACAGGGTGTGTCAGGGTTTTCCAGATTATCTTTATCGTATGATTATGTTGCTTTGACTTTGACTGCAACCTGTAATAAATAATATTATTTATCCCTTATTTATCCCTATCGCTTATCCCTTCCTACACAAAGTCGTAAAACATCCCTTGCTATGTTTTGACTAGAGGTCAAGGGCTTTCTCTATTCAATCCACTCTTACACCCACCCTGTTTCTCTTAATAAAAATGCTCGTGCAGGAGCCGAGAGTCAGACTTCATTCGTACAACGGATGGACTCTCCACCTGCAGGTGTCCAAAAGAACTTACTTGTCTCCCGTGTGGTTCTTGCAAAATAAGTTGGAGCGAGCGCAACTCTAACAGGGTGCATTTTGCCACTAGCTGCCTACGGACAATGACGTCGCGCTCGCGGCTCATGGTTGACGGGCTGAGCAGCCGGGCGAGTCCGTCGTTTTCAGCGCACAGCGAGTGGCAAAGGCGCTGACAAAACGGGAGCTTTGAGCTGCTGAAAACGGCAAAACAAGTCTAAAGCGTGTTCAAACGCGTGCGCACAATGCTACTGCTTGAAAGGTCGGAATTTAAGGGGCCAATTTTTTGGATGGCGGCCGCCGGCCAAGCTTTGGACGGAAAAGGTTTCCTGGCGACAGCGAGCGAGCGCGGCGATGCCGTACGTGCACCGAGTCGCCTGCCTGAAGACCTTGGACAAGTCGTCGATGATGTGCCGCTGCTCCACAACTTGAAGGAACTCCATTTCACCGTCCTGCTGGCCGCAACCGCGCTCCAGGTCATTGAGCGAACTAGGCCTTCTCTGTGGAACACAAATGCAGTGGACTCTGTTGGCACGCCGCCGTTGTCCGCGTCGACTTACCAAGCTTGCCATCTCCTCGTTCTCCTGGGTGACAAAGCGCACTTTGTTTTCAAGGCGACACAGCACCAGCGAGAGTTCTTCATTCTTCCTGCTCAGGCGTTTGTTTTTGTACAGGAGTGGCAGAAACTGGCTTTCTGTTTCTCTCAGTCGCTTAAGCTGCAAGCATGAAGTGCGGGATGCGAAAGACGCACAACACGCGGGCCAGAACGTATCCATTCCTTTTGCATCGGTTTGAACGGAATCGTGGCTTTGGCTCCCAATAAAAGACATCTACCAGGCAACCGACTCGCCGCGCCGCTCAACTAATAAGCAAGCGCAATGGGTGCCTCGCTGGATGGCGCGCATCAAACGTAGCGCAAACCTTCAAGCGTGCCGTCAATAAATTACCAGTTCATTGCGCTCTTCAGAAAGCAGGGCGTTTCGATCCTCCAGTTTCCTGATGACTGCGCTGAGCTCAGCGATTTTCAGATGAAACCTTCGCGTGTCCCGATCCTCCTGAGACTGAAAACGCCCCGCAACACACACACACAACCACTCGTTCAAAGTTCAAAACTGTTTTTGTGCTACCTTCCTCCAGCAACGAACTAAGTCATGCGTACTGCAAGTGTGTGATGAGGTGGCTTACGCTATGAAGAGGATTGCTAGTAGCGCCGTTGACCCCACTTCCAGGGTAGTTTAGGCCCGCCCTTTGGGAATCCCTCAGGGCAGCGATCTGCTGCTCGGCAGCCTGAGTCTGCAGCTGAAGGCGGTGGACGTGGCCGGCCCCAGGGCTTTATCCAAAACACTAACCGCTCTGTCTTTCAGCTTGATCTCATCCATCTGGATGTACAAACGGGGAGCGCTCAGGCAGGCGGGCAAACTCATTTGCCAGAATTGTGACAAAAACAAAGAGAGCAACCGGCCAATTTTTATCTTGAATCGACTAGAACACCATTGCTGTGACAAAAGCGAAGCGAGCAACCGGACGTTTTCTTCTTGTGAAATAGAATAGAATAGAATGCCTTAGGTGTCATTGCACTGCAGGTATACAACGAAATTGGGAACATAGCCACGCACCGCGCATCTGATCAGTCCTACCAGTCGGCGGATCTCCCTCTCGCAGTCCCTCTTGGTTCGGCTCAGCTCCTCCCGATGCTGGTGATGAGCCGATCGGAGCTCGGCCGCTCGGGACTGCCAGGCCTGCTGGGCCGCTGCCAGGGCTTCTTCCGCGCTCCTGGTGGAGGCGACACCGCTCGGTCTCCCGACACCGCCGCGTCTCCTCCACTTCCGCCAGCAAAGCGCCCCCGCTCCTCACCTGAGCAGACATTGCGCCACATCGGGCCGTTGAGACCGCAACGGAGCGCCGCGACGCTTACTGGGGACAAGCTACACAATACGGTAGCGGCCGCATCGGAGCCCGACGTGGCGTGCGGATAGTCAGACACGGATTGAGCGGATCACCTTGTCCATGGAGCCGTCCCTCAGGCTGAGGACCAAGGCATTCAGTCGCTGGATCTCTCCATCTTTGATTTTGATCACTCTCATCAGCTCCATTTCATGCTGCCGCAGTAATGTCTCCCTGGTAACGGCTAACTCTTTCTGCTTCTCCTCATGGAGTTTGCTTTTGAGTTCCGTCATGGCGGCAGTGGCACGGTGGTGCTCCGCCCGCAGGTCCTGACTTCTCTCTCTCTCCAGACAGCTGACCTGACATGACTTAGACAAACTTGCAGTGCTAATTATGCAATAGTGCAAGTAGGCAAAACAGTATTCAAGAGTGTGCAGAGGAATGCTAAACCATGTATTAAACTTCTATTTAAATGGTTTACACAAGTTCAGTAAAGTTGGTAGTGCGAGATAGTGCAAGATAGAGGTCCGTAGTGTCATAAAGTACAGTTCTGTGAATGTGTGATGCAGAGTTCAGTTTAGAGCTCAACAGTTCTAGTGTTCAACAGTCTGATGACAGCAGGGAAAAAGCTGTTGCAGAACCTGGTGGACCTGCAGCGGATTGTGCGAAACCTCTTCCCAGAGGGCAGCAGGGAGAACAGTCCATGGTGGGGGTGTGATGGGTCATTGATGATGTTACGGGCACGGGACATGCAGCGCTGAGATGAAATGTCCTGAATGGAGGGAAGAGGAGCCCCTATGATCCTCTCTGCTGTCCTCACCACTCTCCTCACGTTCTTCCAATCGGAGGCGGTGCAGCCTCCACACCACACAGAGAGTCAGCTTGTCAGAATGCTCTCTATGGTGCTCCTGTAGAACGTCCTCATGATGGGTGGGGGCAGGTGGGCTCTCCTCATCCTCCGCAGGAAGTACAAGCGCTTCTGTGCCCTCTTGACCAGTGCCGTAGTGTTCATAGTCCAGGAATTCAAATCCGCGGGGAGAGTTAACTTGTTTAAAAGGGAGTGGGCAGAAGAATTATTTAATTTATTTAAATCTATTTGGAGTGTGCGCCATTATGTCAATGCATAACAACTGCAAGTCTACTAAACAAAACAGCGGTTGCTATATGACGTCTGCCACGTCGTGGTCACGTGACGCGGACGTGACGTCGACGCCTACTTTACATCCCACCGATCACAGGACCCCTCGGCTGCATAACTGCGCCCCCTTCCCAACCAATCGGATTTGCTATACGCGAAAACGACGCCAATGGGCGGGCTCTTCCGCCAGAATTTAAATCCGTGGGCGTGGCTCGCAACAGGAAGTAGGAAAATGGCGATGTTGACAAAGACACAGCGGATGGTAACATACGACTAACGAGAGAAATATTTTTATTTTCTGCTTGCAACTGGACCGTCCAGAGCGTACACGGTAAGTACAACTCATCGTTTTTAAAAAGAAGTACTTTTGTTGCCCTGAAAAGCGAGTGAGTGTGGCGTTTGGGGGGAACGTCGAATTTCGACGATTCTTTCTGGTCAACGGTTGTAAATGATTGCGTTGATTAAAAAAGAAAACTTGATGTAACTCTACTTTTAACTGCCGTTTCAGATAAGCGGGTATTACGTCGCAGTCATGTGCCGCGGATATGACGTAATTGGCTGAACTTCCACCAAAATTCAAATCTGTTGGCGCGATGGCCGTGAGCCACTGAGCAACGACGAATATCAACAGAAATATCTTTATTTTCTGCTTGCAACTGGACCGTCTACAGCGTACACGGTAAGTAACACTCATTGTGTTTAAAGAGATTTACGTTTGTAATAGCAACGTGTAGCTGAGGCGCTAGCAGAAGTGTAGCCGCGTTGCGTTGTACGTGTGAATATTGGTCCAGGCGAAATGTTAATGTTTAATTTCATTCCTTTAGGTTCCACGGTGTTTGTTGGCTGCAAGTTTTCCACTGCAAGAAGAGGCTCGTATCATTGACCAGGAGCGAGCTACAACGGTGAGTAGCCATAACATTTATGTTAAACACTTCCTATTTCATGTCTAACAGTACTTGATTTAACAAATAACCATAAATAAATACAGTGTGGGCACTGAAGTTAACATATGTGATTATACTGCCTAATCTGTCACCGAGTATATTGTTGCAAAGTAATATAAGATCCAAAGTTGTAATTCAGAATAGTTTTCAAAAGAAGGCCATTAGAATTATATACAAGTCTGATTACCCTGAACATAACAACAAGCTATTAATTAAATCACAAATTATTCAATTCAAAGATTTGGTAGATTATCAGAATAATAATGTCTAACAGTAATTGATTTAACACATCACGATAAGTAGATTGAGTGTGGGCACTCTCAAGTTAACATATGTGATTATACTGCCTAATCTGTTACAGAGTATGTTGTTGCCAAGTAATGTAGAATAGATCCAAAGTAGTAATCCAGAATAGTTTTGAAAAGGCCATTAGAATAATAAACAAATCTGATTACCTTGAACATAATAGTTAAGTGTTGAATATGTCCTATGAAGTTAAAATTTGGCACCATCATGTGGTGAAATTTGGAATTGCATCACATCCAATTTTGCCTGGGAACAAACAGATTAAATAAATCTTAGACTTAAATAAGCCACTCCTTCTCAAACAAGTAAACTCTGCCCATTTTGCGCAGTAGATGTTCTGTTAATATCTAGTATTTATACAAAGTCATAATTTAAATTGCTTTTAACCTTCATTCATCGCTTCAACCAACATTACTCGCTCTTATTACCAACTTGTATCGATTTAACTGAGCGTTTAATACTTCCTATCAGGTCTCAAGTCAAGATTTGGCAAAATACAATTTCAGCAAATCCAATTTTGCCAGGCAACAAAAAGAGATTAAATAAACTAAATAAGTCTTCTTCCCATTAAATAAATCAGAAAAGTCTGTCTTGCAACCAGTCCTCTTCAAACAAGTAAAGTCTGCCCGTTTTGTGCCGTAGATTTTGTGTCTATGCCTAGTATTTATACAAAATCATAATTTAAACGACTTCATTCCTTCATTCACTTTGGAAATTTGGAATTGCAGCAAATCGAATTTTGCCAGGGAACAAAAATAGATCAATTAAACTAAATAAGTCTTCTTCCCATTAAATAAATTAAAAAAGTCTGTCTTGTAACCAGTCCTTTTCAAACAAGTAAAGTCTGCCCATTTTGTGCCGTAGATTTTGTGTTTATGCCTAGTATTTATACAAAATCATAATTTAAAGGATTTCATTCCTTCATTCACTTTGGAAATTTGGAATTGCAGCACGTCAAATTTTGCCTGGGAAGAAAAGTAGATTAAATACATTTAATAAGTCTTACTACTTCCCAATAAATAAATTAAATACGTCTTACTTGTTCCCACTCCTTTTCAAAAAAGTAGTTTAAAACGAGGGCCCTTCACTCAACCTTTAACCTCAACACCGCACGTCACATTGTGTTGTATCTGTGAATGTTGGTTGTGGCCAAATGATAGTTTTCTTTCATTCGTTTAGGTTCCACGGTGTTTGTTGGCTATATGTTTTCCACTGTCAGAAGGATGAAAATACAAAGTACAACGCTTGGACGTGGGCGACGACGTCACCGGTGAGTCCTTCCTTCCTATTTATTTACCTTCTAGGTGCTAGGTGCCGCACTGAACAACATTATGCCGCACTGAACAACATTATGCCGCACTGAACAACACCATGCCGCACTGAACAACACCATGCCGCACTGAACAACATTATGCCGCACTGAACACCATGCCGCACTGAACAACACCATCCCGCACTGAACAACACCATCCCGCACTGAACAACACCATCCCGCACTGAACAACACCATGCCGCACTGAACAACACCATGCCGCACTGAACAACACCATGCCGCACTGAACAACACCATGCCGCACTGAACAACACCATGCCGCACTGAACAACACCATCCCGCACTGAACAACATTATGCCGCACTGAACAACATTATGCCGCACTGAACAACATTATGCCGCACTGAACAACATTATGCCGCACTGAAAAACACCATGCCGCACTGAACAACACCATGCCGCACTGAACAACACCATGCCGCACTGAACAACACCATGCCGCACTGAACAACACCATGCCGCACTGAACAACACCATGCCGCACTGAACAACACCATGCCGCACTGAACAACACCATGCCGCACTGAACAACACCATGCCGCACTGAACAACACCATGCCGCACTTAACACCATGCCGCACTGAACAACACCATGCCGCACTGAACAACACCATTCCGCACTGAACAACACCATGCTGCACTGAACAACACGACGCCGCACTGAACAACACCATGCCGCACTGAACAACACCATGCCGCACTGAACAACACCATGCCGCACTGAACAACACCATGCCGCACTGAACAACACCATGCCGCACTGAACAACACCATGCCGCACTGAACAACACCATGCCGCACTGAACAACACTATGCCGCACTAAACAACATTATGCCGCACTGAACAACACCATGCCGCACTGAACAACACCATGCCGCACTGAACAACACCATCCCGCACTGAACAACACCATCCCGCACTGAACACCATCCCGCACTGAACAACACCATGCCGCACTGAACAACACCATGCCGCACTGAACAACACCATGCCGCACTGAACAACACCATGCCGAACAACACCATGCCGCACTGAACAACACCATCCCGCACTGAACAACACCATCCCGCACTGAACAACACCATCCCGCACTGAACAACACCATCCCGCACTGAACAACACCATCCCGCACTGAACAACACCATGCCGCACTGAACAACACCATGCCGCACTGAACAACACCATGCCAAACTGAACAACACCATCCCGCACTGAACAACACCATCCCGCACTGAACAACACCATCCCGCACTGAACAACACCATCCCGCACTGAACAACACCATTCCGCACTGAACAACACCATGCCGCACTGAACTACACCATGCCGCACTGAACTACACCATGCCGCACTGAACAACATTATGCCCCACTGAACAACAATATACCGCACTGAACAACATTATGCCGCACTGAACAACATTATGCCGCACTGAACAACACCATGCCGCACTGAACAACATTATGCCGCACTGAACAACATTATGCCGCACTGAACACCATGCCGCACTGAACAACACCATCCCGCACTGAACAACACCATGCCGCACTGAACAACACCATGCCGCACTGAACAACACCATGCCGCACTGAACAACACCATGCCGCACTGAACAACACCATGCCGCACTGAACAACACCATGCCGCACTGAACAACACCATCCCGCACTAAACAACACCATGCCGCACTGAACAACATTATGCCGCACTGAACAACATTATGCCGCACTGAACAACATCATGTCGTACTGAACAACACCATGCCGCACTGAACAACACCATGCCGCACTGAACAACACCATCCCGCACTGAACAACACCATGCCGCACTGAACTACACCATGCCGCACTGAACAACACCATGCCGCACTGAACAACACCATGCCGCACTGAACAACACCATGCCGCACTGAACAACACCATGCCGCACTGAACAACACCATGCCGCACTGAACAACACCATGCCGCACTGAACAACACCATGCCGCACTGAACAACACCATGCCGCACTGAACAACACCATGCCGCACTGAACAACACCATCCCGCACTGAACAACACCATGCAGCACTGAACAACACCATGCAGCACTGAACAACATTATAAAGCACTGAACAACATTATGCCGCACTGAACAACATTATGCCGCACTGAACAACACCATGCCGCACTGAACAACATTATGCCGCACTGAACAACATTATGCCGCACTGAACACCATGCCGCACTGAACAACACCATCCCGCACTGAACAACACCATCCCGCACTGAACAACACCATGCCGCACTGAACAACACCATGCCGCACTGAACAACACCATGCCGCACTGAACAACACCATGCCGCACTGAACAACACCATGCCGCACTGAACAACACCATGCCGCACTGAACAACACCATCCCGCACTGAACAACATTATGCCGCACTGAACAACATTATGCCGCACTGAACAACATTATGCCGCACTGAACAACATTATGCCGCACTGAACAACATTATGCCGCACTGAACAACATTATGCCGCACTGAAAAACACCATGCCGCACTGAACAACACCATGCCGCACTGAACAACACCATGCCGCACTGAACAACACCATGCCGCACTGAACAACACCATGCCGCACTGAACAACACCATGCCGCACTGAACAACACCATGCCGCACTGAACAGCACCATGCCGCACTGAACAACACCATGCCGCACTGAACAACACCATGCCGCACTGAACAACACCATGCCGCACTGAACAACACCATGCCCCACTGAACAACATTACGCCGCACTGAACAACACCATGCCGCACTTAACAACACCATGCCGCACTGAACAACACCATGCCGCACTGAACAACACCAGTCCGCACTGAACAACACCATGCTGCACTGAACAACACGACGCCGCACTGAACAACACGACGCCGCACAGAATAACACAATACCGCACAGAACAACAACATGCCGCACAAACAGTTTTAGATAATATTACGTCGCAGTCATGCGACGCGGACATGACGTCAATAGGCGGAACTCATGGCAAAATTATAATCCGTGGGCGTGGCTTGCAACAGGAAGTAGGAAAGCGGCAATGCTGGCAAACAAGACACAGCGGTTAGTAACACGACGACTAACGAGACAAATATTTTTGTTTTCAGCTTGCAACTTGACCGTCTAGAGCGTACAAGGTAATTACAACTCATTGTTTTGAAAAATATGTTTTTTTGTTGGCCTGAAAAGCGAGGCAGTGTGGCATTTGGGAGGAACGTCGAACTCGGCGTCTGCTTCCAGCCACAGACGCCAAATTTCGACGATTATTTCGACTGGTCAACGTTTGTAAATTATTGCGTTGATTAAAAACTTTATTTAACTCTACTCTTAACTTTGCCGTTTCAGATATGCGGGTATTACACCGCGGAAATGACGTCAATAGGCTGAACTCTGGCCAAAATTCAAATCTGTGGGCGCAATGGCCTTGAGCGAGACAACGGATACAAACACGACGATTATCAACAGAAATATCTTTATTTTCTGCTTGCAAGTGGACCGTCTAGAGCGTACACGGTAAGTACAACTCATTGTGTTTAAAAAGATTTATGTTTGTGTAGTTTGCGTTGCGTTGTATCTGTGAATGTTGGTTGAGGCTAAATGTTAATGTTTAATTTCCTTCCTTTAGGTTCCACGGTGTTTGTTGGCTGTATGTTTTCCACTGCAAGAAGAGGCTCGTATCATTGACCAGCAGGAGCTACAATGGTGAGTACCCCTTTCGTCGTCCATTTATGTTAAACACTTCCTGTTTCATGTCTAACAGTACTCGATTTAACAAATAACCATAAATAAATACAGTGTGGGCAGTCAAGTTAACATATGTGATTATCCTGCCTAATATGTTTATCACAAATATGTCACTAATATGTTTATTTGTTTATCACAACACCTTTGGACCTTCAGCAATCGATTATTTCCCTTCATCTACATAGAGACAGAACGATGGTGTCTTAAACATCTCATTCATTTCACCAAATAACTTCACGCAGGTGGATAACGGCCGTCTCGGTCACGCTATGTTGCGTGATGCAGTTTTGAAGAACCAAATGCATTTATTCAATGAATAAGTCAAGCTAGATCTATGTTTATGACGTTGTACGTTACGGTACCGATTGAAGTTGAGTCCGAAGCCAGTGGAAAACAGCGCTGCGTTTGTGCTCTCCAGGTACAAATGTTGTGATCTCTGACTGACGAC
Source organism: Syngnathus scovelli (assembly GCF_024217435.2). Lineage (NCBI taxonomy): Eukaryota > Metazoa > Chordata > Actinopteri > Syngnathiformes > Syngnathidae > Syngnathus > Syngnathus scovelli. Next base: position 12,962,962 of record NC_090861.1, read on the forward strand.
CGGGCGAGACTCGAGTAAGAGATGTCCAAACGAGCTCCGGCAGGGCGAGTCAAGGCGGAGCGAACGGACGCCTTTCAGGCCGCCAATGACGAGCTGAGAGCCAAACTGATGGACGTCCAGTTAGAACTTCAGCAGGAGAAGAACAAGGTGAAAACCTCGACAGACACTGCCTTCCTCCCTGCCTGCTTCCCTGCCTGCCTCCCTGCCTGCCTCCCTGCCTGCCTGCCTCCCTGCTTGCCTCCCTCCTGCCCTCCCTCCCTCCCTCCCTCCCTCCCTCCCAGTTTCCCCGATGTAGATTTGACATGCGTGTGCCATGACTGTGTCAGCCTACGTCAACAAATGCACCGAGGACGTCAGCACCACTAAGAATATCATCACCCGGGGCAACCAACGACCCTGGATGACTGAGGAGGTACGTCAAACGCTACGAGCGCGGAACTCTGCCTTCAAGTCTGGCGACAAGGAGACACTGAGGACAGCGAGAGCCAACTTGAACCGTGCCATCAGGGTAGCGAAGCGAGACCACAGTCGAAAAATTCAGGATCGTTTCCACGACGCCAACAACACCAGGAGTATGTGGCAAGGCATACGGGCGATTACAGACGACAACTCACCCTCCCCCCCCGGTGGGTGAAGTTGATTCTGACTTTCTAAATGGTCTAAATAACTTCTTTGGGAGGTTCGAGGCACTAAACGGCACTCCAGCAGTTAAAACTGTCCCCCATCAGGAAGAGGAGGTACTCTGCCTTGACTCCGCCGATGTGTTGAAGACCCTGAGGAGAGTCAACCCCCGTAAGGCCCCTGGCCCCGACAACATTCCTGGGCGTGTGTTCAGGGAATGTGCAAGTCAGCTGGCTGGGGTCATCACAGACATTTTTAACACCTCGCTGGGCCAAGCCACAGTGCCAGCGTGCTTTAAGACTGCCTCCATCATTCCGGTGCCGAAGAAACCTCAAATCACCTCATTTAATGATTACCGGCCTGTTGCACTGACTCCGGTCATGATGAAGTGCTTCGAAAGGCTGCTTAAAGATCACATCGTTTCCAGACTCCCCCCATTATTTGACCCGTTCCAGTTTGCCGACCGGCAAAACCGCTCCACTCAGGACGCCATCTCCTCCGTTCTTCACCTGAGCCTGGCTCACCTGGAGGAGAAGAACACCCATGTTCGGATGCTGTTCCTGGACTTCAGCTCAGCGTTTAACACCATCATCCCACAGCATCTAGTAGGAAAATTGGAACACCTGGGCTTCAACACCCCCCTTCGCAACTGGCTGCTAGACTTCCTCACCAACAGACCTCAGTCAGTCCGGGTCGGACAGAACACCTCTGATGTCATCACCCTCAGCACAGGCTCCCCTCAGGGCTGCGTCCTGAGCCCCCTGCTGTTCACCCTGATGACACACGACTGCGTCCCCAGGTTCACCACCAATCACATCGTGAAGTTCGCAGACGACACAACGGCGGTGGGGCTCATCAGAGACAACAACGACCTGGACTACAGAGAGGAGGTGGAGCAGCTGGTGGGCTGGTGCAGAGACAACAGCCTGATCCTGAATGTGGAGAAGATGAAGGAGATCATCGTCGACTTCAGAAAAAACCAGCCTCACCACGCTCCACTGATCATCAACAGCTCAGCTGTGGAGGTGGTCAGCAGCACCAAATTCCTGGGGGTCCACATCACAGAAGACCTCACCTGGACTATGAACACTACGGCACTGATCAAGAGGGCACAGAAGCGCTTGTACTTCCTGCGGAGGATGAGGAGAGCCCACCTGCCCCCACCCATCATGAGGACGTTCTACAGGAGCACCATAGAGAGCATTCTGACAAGCTGACTCTCTGTGTGGTGTGGAGGCTGCACCGCCTCCGATTGGAAGAACGTGAGGAGAGTGGTGAGGACAGCAGAGAGGATCATAGGGGCTCCTCTTCCCTCCATTCAGGACATTTCATCTCAGCGCTGCATGTCCCGTGCCCGTAACATCATCAATGACCCATCACACCCCCACCATGGACTGTTCTCCCTGCTGCCCTCTGGGAAGAGGTTTCGCACAATCCGCTGCAGGTCCACCAGGTTCTGCAACAGCTTTTTCCCTGCTGTCATCAGACTGTTGAACATTAGAACTGTTGAGCTCTAAACTGAACTCTGCATCACACATTCACAGAACTGTACTTTATGACACTACGGACCTCTATCTTGCACTATCTCGCACTACCAACTTTACTGAACTTGTGTAAACCCTTTAAATAGAAGTTTAATACATGGTTTAGCATTCCTCTGCACACTCTTGAATACTGTTTTGCCTACTTGCACTATTGCATAATTAGCACTGCTGCACTTTATACTTATTTGTAATATATATATATATACAGTATATGTATATATATATTTTCATAGGATATGTTACTTCTATTCAACTGCAATATCACTACTTTGTTGTAAGCCGTGTGCAACGAAATTTCGTTTTGTATGCACCATGTGCAGACAAGATGACAATAAAGTTTGTCTAAGTCATGTCAGGTCAGCTGTCTGGAGAGAGAGAGAAGTCAGGACCTGCGGGCGGAGCACCACCGTGCCACCGCCGCCATGACGGAACTCAAAAGCAAACTCCATGAGGAGAAGCAGAAAGAGTTAGCCGTTACCAGGGAAACATTACTGCGGCAGCATGAAATGGAGCTGATGAGAGTGATCAAAATCAAAGATGGAGAGATCCAGCGACTGAATGCCTTGGTCCTCAGCCTGAGGGACGGCTCCATGGACAAGGTGATCCGCTCAATCCGTGTCTGACTATCCGCACGCCACGTCGGGCTCCGATGCGGCCGCTACCGTATTGTGTAGCTTGTCCTCAGTAAGCGTCGCGGCGCTCCGTTGCGGTCTCAACGGCCCGATGTGGCGCAATGTCTGCTCAGGTGAGGAGCGGGGGCGCTTTGCTGGCGGAAGTGGAGGAGACGCGGCGGTGTCGGGAGACCGAGCGGTGTCGCCTCCACCAGGAGCGCGGAAGAAGCCCTGGCAGCGGCCCAGCAGGCCTGGCAGTCCCGAGCGGCCGAGCTCCGATCGGCTCATCACCAGCATCGGGAGGAGCTGAGCCGAACCAAGAGAGACTGCGAGAGGGAGATCCGCCGACTGGTAGGACTGATCAGATGCGCGGTGCGTGGCTATGTTCCCAATTTCGTTGTATACCTGCAGTGCAATGACACCTAAGGCATTCTATTCTATTCTATTTCACAAGAAGAAAACGTCCGGTTGCTCGCTTCGCTTTTGTCACAGCAATGGTGTTCTAGTTGATTCAAGATAAAAATTGGCCGGTTGCTCTCTTTGTTTTTGTCACAATTCTGGCAAATGAGTTTGCCCGCCTGCCTGAGCGCTCCCCGTTTGTACATCCAGATGGATGAGATCAAGCTGAAAGACAGAGCGGTTAGTGTTTTGGATAAATCCCTGGGGCCGGCCACGTCCACCGCCTTCAGCTGCAGACTCAGGCTGCCGAGCAGCAGATCGCTGCCCTGAGGGATTCCCAAAGGGCGGGCCTAAACTACCCTGGAAGTGGGGTCAACGGCACTACTAGCAATCCTCTTCATAGCGTAAGCCACCTCATCACACACTTGCAGTACGCATGACTTAGTTCGTTGCTGGAGGAAGGTAGCACAAAAACAGTTTTGAACTTTGAACGAGTGGTTGTGTGTGTGTGTTGCGGGGCGTTTTCAGTCTCAGGAGGATCGGGACACGCGAAGGTTTCATCTGAAAATCGCTGAGCTCAGCGCAGTCATCAGGAAACTGGAGGATCGAAACGCCCTGCTTTCTGAAGAGCGCAATGAACTGGTAATTTATTGACGGCACGCTTGAAGGTTTGCGCTACGTTTGAAGCGCGCCATCCAGCGAGGCACCCATTGCGCTTGCTTATTAGTTGAGCGGCGCGGCGAGTCGGTTGCCTGGTAGATGTCTTTTATTGGGAGCCAAAGCCACGATTCCGTTCAAACCGATGCAAAAGGAATGGATACGTTCTGGCCCGCGTGTTGTGCGTCTTTCGCATCCCGCACTTCATGCTTGCAGCTTAAGCGACTGAGAGAAACAGAAAGCCAGTTTCTGCCACTCCTGTACAAAAACAAACGCCTGAGCAGGAAGAATGAAGAACTCTCACTGGTGCTGTGTCGCCTTGAAAACAAAGTGCGCTTTGTCACCCAGGAGAACGAGGAGATGGCAAGCTTGGTAAGTCGACGCGGACAACGGCGGCGTGCCAACAGAGTCCACTGCATTTGTGTTCCACAGAGAAGGCCTAGTTCGCTCAATGACCTGGAGCGCGGTTGCGGCCAGCAGGACGGTGAAATGGAGTTCCTTCAAGTTGTGGAGCAGCGGCACATCATCGACGACTTGTCCAAGGTCTTCAGGCAGGTGACTCGGTGCACGTACGGCAGCGCCGCGCTCGCTCGCTGTCGCCAGGAAACCTTTTCCGTCCAAAGCTTGGCCGGCGGCCGCCATCCAAAAAATTGGCCCCTTAAACTCCGACCTTTCAAGCAGGAGCATTGTGCGCACGCGTTTGAACACGCTTTAGACTTGTTTTGCCGTTTTCAGCAGCTCAAAGCTCCCGTTTTGTCAGCGCCTTTGCCACTCGCTGTGCGCTGAAAACGACGGACTCGCCCGGCTGCTCAGCCCGTCAACCATGAGCCGCGAGCGCGACGTCATTGTCCGTAGGCAGCTAGTGGCAAAATGCACCCTGTTAGAGTTGCGCTCGCTCCAACTTATTTTGCAAGAACCACACGGGAGACAAGTAAGTTCTTTTGGACACCTGCAGGTGGAGAGTCCATCCGTTGTACGAATGAAGTCTGACTCTCGGCTCCCGCACGAGCATTTTTATTAAGAGAAACAGGGTGGGTGTAAGAGTGGATTGAATAGAGAAAGCCCTTGACCTCTAGTCAAAACATAGCAAGGGATGTTTTACGACTTTGTGTAGGAAGGGATAAGCGATAGGGATAAATAAGGGATAAATAATATTATTTATTACAGGTTGCAGTCAAAGTCAAAGCAACATAATCATACGATAAAGATAATCTGGAAAACCCTGACACACCCTGTAGTTGTCACTTTTGGAAAAGACGAGCGTCCCTCCAATCATCGCCGGTGACGGGTTTTTCAGGCTCTGGAGACAGGAGCTCATGTCAGAAATGTCATCGTGAGTCGCGTTTGTTTCTGCGCCGGAGCCGTTCGTTCCCTTTGCATCCAAAGAATCTCAAAGGCGGATTATTTGTGTCGACAGGAGAGAGATTTGCTGCTACGATACCGACGTCGAGAATCTCTGAGGAGGAACAAAGCGTGAGGTCCTGCAAGGTGAGTCTGTTTGTTTGCGGCTGCTTGGTGTTGCGCAAGATGAAATGGCCTTTTTCTCGCTATCGTTCCTCTCGTCGATTCATCGTGAGGTGTCGCTTCAGTTTGTTCAGAGAGATGTGCGCGGAAGCAGGTCATCGAAACATTTTACGGCTACGACGAAGACGTGTTGGTGGACTCGGACGGATCGTCCTTGTCTTTTCACACCGACAGAACCCCCGACACGGAACCCGAAGAGGTAGCCCGCCATTTCTGCCAGCGTATTGGCGCCAAACATTCCTCTTCAGCCTGGAATCGGACTCGTCTTTGCGTCGCGGGTGCTTTGTCGCCGGTCTGACTGATTCTGGTACTAGTGTTGTGTTGCATTGGTGTGTGCATGAGGAGGCGGAGCTTCGCTACCGCCAGCTGACGCAAGAATATCAAGCGCTGCAACGAGCCTACGCTCTGCTAGCCCAGACCAGCGGAGGGGACTACGACGCCGAGAAGGAGATCAAGGTGGCGCCCCTTCCCGCAACCCCCGGCCGGGTCGCAGCCTCCCCGTTCTCACCCAGCCTCGGGTGTTCTCTGGTCTGAAAGGAGGAGGAGGAGCCTTCCTCCTCCTCCTTTCAGACCAGAGAAAAGCTGATGGTAGTGTCAAACGCACCTCTTTCAATAATCACTCTTCCCTTAAATATCTACGAAAGTTATTTAATTCTCTAACATGTTCGGAGTTACTTTTTACGCGGCCCGTCAAAAGGGGAAACGGGCCTGCGCCCTTCAAATAATTAAATTACTTTCAGTTCTACACCAAACCGATAATCCGATTCAAACACTTCCGTTAATTTATTCAGACGAAGCAAACTTTCAAACGGATTGAAATTCACTCGTGTCTCAAATAACTACGAAAGTTATTCAATTCTCTAAAATTGTCTGATGTTACTTTTATTTATTACGGTCCTATGTTATACCATAATAACCCCCCGCACATTAATCAAATTGTCAAATCAACCCCGAACCATCGATTGTACATTCAGTACAAATCAGCGCACAACAAAGTAGATGAATATACACAACACATTTATTGAAGAAACATGAAATAGAATTACAAATCTTAATCACTCCAGAAACCGAACAATTTCACCCACTGATACCCGTGTTAATAAAATCATTCAATCCCAGAACAATTCGATTGCAAAACACAGTTCATGAAAGAGGGAATCAATTTTTAGCCAAGCAAAGAAATCAAGAAGTAAAAATCACATTTGTGCTTCTCCAAACAATTTATGTCACGCCACTATTCTCATAGTGACGGGTCCCTTGATCGAATTGACTAACAATATTGCTTTAAGCTGTTACAGAATACATTTTTAGCCAAGCAAAGAAATCAAAAAGTAAAAATCACATTTGTGCGTCCATGCGTGACTCACAATCCGACACCGTGTTCCTGTTTTATTTCTATTTTAACTTGCTTAGCTTATTTTGGCCCCTTTTTTGGTCTCATGTTTTGGTCTGGCGCCATCTTTTGGACAAATTTGGAATTTCAGCTCTGCCAATTTATTCCTGTGAACAATCCATATTTTACCATTTGCACCATCTCTTCCCCCCATGTTACATGACAGTAGAAATGGGTCACTATCAAAGCAGAGTAGCAGATCTGGAGTCAGCGCTGAAGCAACAAGGACAGGTAAGCTTATCAATGAGCACACCTTTTTCTCAGACAAAATAGCTACATTCTTCAGTCACTCATTCGTCTGGCATTACTGGACCAACCCCCTATGAACGTGGCTGGGAAAATGTGGAGAAAAGCAAATGTCATTTTCCAGTCAACCAAAGAATTTGTGGATGAAAATGACACAACATTCCAAAGCTGTCCACGCGTTTGTCTCTTCTAGAATGTCAAGTGGGTGGAGGAGAAGCAGCTGCTGCGTCAGAGCAATCAGCAGTTGGCCGAAAAGGTGACGGAAAGAAAGGCGCTGGGCGGAGTCGCTTGGCGTCACACCCGTCCGGAAGCCCCGCAGATGAGGTCTGACTGTCTTTTCAGGTCAGGCGGATGGAGGCGGAAGAAGCGCGTCTGAAAGAGCACATCCAGGATATCCGAGACCAAAACGAACTGCTTGAGTTCCGCATCCTGGAGCTGGAGGTGGGAAGACTCGCACAAGCGTTTTGAGGCCAGAGATGTGACGGACGGACGGACGGACGGACGGACGGACGGATGCATGCCTCTGCCTTTCAGGAGAGGGAGTGGCGCTCCCCCGTCTTGAAGTTTCTGCAAGTCCGTTTCCCAGACGGCCTCAGCCCTTTGCAGATCTACTGCGAGGCCGACGGCGTGAGCGTACGTAAGGCGTCCCTCGCAACCCTAACCTTAACCTGAGGTCCCAGAACACCTTACATTGCTCCTTGCGCCTTTCCCCAGGACATCGTCATCAGTGATCTGATGAAGAAGCTGGACATCCTGGGCGATAACGCCGTAAGTGTATGTCGAACTCCTTATGTTCGCACTCCACGAGACTCGGCGGCTCAAATGTGACTTTTGGAAGGCTTTGCGCTGAAAGAACCTTGTTGACGCTGTGCCTTTGGGCTCTTGCAGAATCTCACCAACGAGGAGCAGGTGGTCGTGATTCACGCCAGGACCCTTCCCACCCTAGCCGAGAAGGTAACGCGCACGTCCACGCACGCTCTCGCATTCTGCTTATGTGACAGCAGCCTTTCCTCAGTGGTTAGAATACATCAAAGTGACCAAGTCAGCACTTCAACAGAAGATGTTGGACATTGAAAGTGAGAAGGTAGACAGACACGCGACATCAGCCAAGGGGAACTCGGGGCAATGTGCCCCAACAATTCTGACCTTGAGCTGTGCTAGGATATGTTCTGCAACCAGAAGGGCTACCTGGATGAAGAGTTGGACTTCAGGAAGCGTTCCATGGACCAGGCTCATAAGGTAAGCCGCCCTCAAATCTCCCGCCGGACTACTGATGGACGAGGATTGCGGCCCAGAGGATCATGGAGCTGGAGGCCATGTTGTACGAGGCGCTACCGCAGAGGGACTGCCCCGCCACGGACGGCGAAAAAGCCAGCCACGCTGGCGTGAATGACGTGCTGACGGCGGATCAGAGACAAGAGCTTAGGAGCGCCGTGGACCAATGGAAGCGAGCCCTGATGTGGGAGTTGAGGGAGCGCGACGCTTGCATCCTCCAAGAGAGAATGGATCTGCTGCACAGCGCGCAACAGGTAAGGGCCCAAAGCCAGCCCGGCACTTACTTGCACGCTTACTGGCTTTTGAAGGCTACTTTCCATTTGTCCGTCCTAGAGGAACAAAGAGCTGAAAGAATTCATCGAAGCTCAGAAGAGACAAATCAAACAATTGGAGGAGAAGTTTCTGTTTCTCTTTCTAGTCTTCTCCTTGGCCTTCATTCTGTGGCCCTAACACCAGCTGGTGAGTGAGCTCCAGCGGCACCGCACTCGACACCTCCGATACACTGCCAGCCGGTCTCAGACGTTGGCAGACGCTCCGATGCCGACGTATACCCCCCGCCACGGTGACAGAGGCACCGCGTCACACCGGCGCTCATCCAATCAGAAGGCAGGAAAGGCAAATTCACATGCAGGGCACTCTTGAACCAGAAGAGAGCGCCACAAAAAACGGTTGTTGCCCCAAACGCGCACTAAAAAGGGTCAGAATAACAAGAGTCCCACCGGCCAGCCGGGGCCACCCGTCCATCCATTTCTTCAGGGGGGGAAAAAATTGGAGTCACCGGTGAGTACATTTTGCATTTAGCTCTGCTTTTCTGCTTCTGTCTTCAAGTGTGTGGCATCCTGCGACCAAAGATTCAGCCAACCCCAAAGCGGTTGACCTCAACGTCCCACCACCATTCCTACCAGAGCAGGTGACGTGATGCTTTGGACATCCTTCCGTCTCAGATGCCCAAAAGTACTCTTTGCCACATCTGCGGCAATACGGTGTCTTTTCAAAGGTGCAAATAAATCCAGCGTGGGCGGAACACGCACGTCTTCGGTTTTTCCCGCTTTGTTTGTGTGACAGCTGTTGTGAAAATTTTACACAAATAAAGTTGTATAGTACAGGTTTGGCCAAGCCGCAACTCCCGAACCGCATGCGGCTCTTTTATGTTCATATCAACACTTGTGTGTGTGTGTGTGTGTAGGTGTGTGTGTGTGTGTGTGTGTGTGGGGGGGGGGGGGGTTGTGCGTGTTGGCTTCACTTGAGTTCAATTTAGTATTTTCGTCAAAAGCGCATGTGGTGAAATTCCGCAAAGTAGGATGGGCAAACACATTCCAGTAAACTATTAGTGTCAATTGGGCTCTCGAAATGGCAGGGAAAAGATGCACAGTGTCAAACGCACCTCTTGCAATCAGGTGCCCCCCGGCTTCCCAGTAACGGGTTTGTTTTAGCCGGGTTCGGAGATTCGTCCGTAATCTAACCACCTGAGTTAAATTAACTCCTCCGGAATCAATCTAATTTCTGTACGACGCCAATCCCTCTCAAGTCACCCGAAGCGCGTGCCGAGTAACTCAATTCGAGGCAGGACTTCGAAGTGACCGCATCGTATTGATGGCTCCCCGCTAATGTTTGAAGTTCTTATTCGTTACGGATATTTTTTAGATGTCTTTGTTAAGACCTCAGGGATTCGTTTGTATAGCGCACCCAAGCACTAGTTTTGCCGAAGTAAATGTTGATATGGGTCCGTTCCACTTGGTCGCTCATGCAGCGAGCCGACCAACTTTTTTATTCGAAAGAGAATCGAATTAATAAAAGTGTGACAATAATAGCATTTAAGAAGAAAATTAATGCCCTTTATATTATTAATTCTAACTTCGTATACGTAGATCTAGCACTTGACCGTCGGAGTTCTTCACCCCACTTAATTGCTTCGAAGAGAATAGCGACTTTCTTAAACCGAATAAAAATGTCGTGCTGTCTTTAGATTTGCCCAATAATTAATTTGGAAGGCAAGTCTATTTTTTGATCGTGTCCTATTTAACTTTTGACGCGGCCCGACAACTAAAGGGGAACTGGGCCGCGCCCGACGGACAATCGAAATATTTTTATCCTCCACCAACTTCACTGATTTATTTTAATCATCGTCGTTATGTTATTTAAGGGAAGTAAATTCTCAACCGAATTCACTTTCAACGAACTCAACTCTTCCGTTAAATATTTACGAAAATATTTAATTCTCTAACTTGCTCAGAGTTACTTTTTACGCGGCCCGTCGAAAAGGGGAACTGAGCCGCGCCCGACGGACAATCGAAATATTTTTATTCTCCTCCAACTCCACTGATTTATTTCAACCGTCGTCGTTAATTTATTTAGAAGAAGTAAATTTCCAACAATTCACTTCTAACGAAATCCACTCCTCCCTTAAATATTTACGAAGGTTATTTAATTCTCCAACTGGCTCAGAGTTACTTTTTACGCGGCCCGTCGAAAAGGGGAACTGAGCCGCGCCCGACGGACAATCGAAATATTTTTATTCTCCTCCAACTCCACTGATTTATTTCAACCGTCGTCGTTAATTTATTTAGAAGAAGTAAATTTCCAACAATTCACTTCTAACGAAATCCACTCCTCCTTTGAATATTTACGAAAGTTATTTAATTCTCCAACTGGCTCAGAGTTACTTTTTACGCGGCCCGTCGAAAAGGGGAACTGAGCCGCGCCCGACGGACAATCGAAATATTTTTATTCTCCTCCAACTCCACTGATTTATTTCAACCGTCGTCGTTAATTTATTTAGAAGAAGTAAATTTCCAACAATTCACTTCTAACGAAATCCACTCCTCCTTTGAATATTTACGAAAGTTATTTAATTCTCCAACTGGCTCAGAGTTACTTTTTACGCGGCCCGTCGAAAAGGGGAAGCGGGCCTGAGCCTTTCAAATAGTTAAATAACTTTTCGTTCTACACAAAATAATAATCCGATTTAGACACTTCCGCCGTCAAAAAAGGGGAAGCGAGCCTGAGCCTTTCAAATAGTCAAATAACTTTCCGTTCTACACAAAATAATAATCCGATTTAAACACTTCCGTTGATTTATTTTATTTAAATCGGCCCCAAACCATCGGTTGCATATTCAGTACAAATCCGCGTACAACGAAGTAAGTAATATACAAAACACATTTATTGAAGAAACATGGAATAGAATTACAAATCTCAATTACCCCAGAAACTGAACAATTTCACTCACTGATACCCGTGTTAATAAAATCATTCAATCCCAGAACAATTCGATTGCAAAACACAGTTCATAAAAAAGGGAAGCGGTAATTACCAGCTGCGTGCTATTTTTGGTGAAAGCAAAGTCGAGTGATCAGTTCGATCTTGCTTCTAAATCCAAATTAAAGAAACAGGCTAGCCATGAGGAATCCGGCGGCCCGATGGCTATTCCCCCCTCTCGCTAAAATACATAAAAAATATAAATCCCTCTCACCTATTTCTCCTATAAAGTTGTCCAGTCCAATTTTTGGGAGTAAATCCAAGTTAATTTCAGTCCAGCGATCCTGCGTCTCACACAAAGATCTTCGGGACTTTGGAAAAAATCTTGAAACTCCTCCGGGCCTCTTCACGTATAAGCGCTCTTTTGGGGGAAAAAAGCCCTGAAGCTACTCCAGCAGGACCTTTTATAGACCTCTCCGTCTCCCCCCCTCCCCTTTCTTTCCTCCTGTACTTTCCCTATAGGGTAAGACTGCCCAGTTCTCCCACGCCTATAGAAGGGACTGGCCAGCATTCCCACGCCTATGGAGGGACTGGCCAGCATTCCCACGCTTTGTTTTCTGTGGCCTTTAGCAGCTGTTTCCGCCCTGACCACGCAGTACTTTCCACCAAATGCACAGCTAGTGGTAAAACCTTTCACTTCCCCTTTTCACCTTTGACCTACTTTCTGTTACATGAATTGATCGAATTGACAAATAATATTGCTTTAAAGCGGTTACAGAGTACATTTTTAGCCAAGCAAAAAAATCAAAAAATTAAAATCACATAATAAACATTTCATTTGTGCTTCTCCAAACAATTTATGTCACGCCACTATTCTCAGTGACGGGTCCCTTGATCGAATTGACAAATAATATTGCTTAAAGCGGTTACAGAGTACATTTTTAGCCAAGCAAAAAAATCAAAAAATTAAAATCACATAATAAACATTTCATTTGTGCTTCTCCAAACAATTTATGTCACGCCACTATTCTCAGTGACGGGTCCCTTGATCGAATTGACAAATAATATTGCTTAAAGCGGTTACAGAATACATTTTTAGCCAAGCAAAGAAATCAAAAAATAAAAAACACATAATAAAACTTTCATTTGTGCCTCCATGCGTGACTTACACTCTGACACCGTGTTCCTCTTTTCTATTTTAACTGGTCTAGCTTATTCTGGCCCCTCTTTTGGTCTCATGTTTTGGTCTGGCGCCATCTTTTGGACAAATTTGGAATTTCAGCTCTGTCAATTTATCCCTGTGAACAATCCATATTCTACCCTTTGGACCATCTCTACCCCCATGTTACATGACAACAGCAAAACGAAAATATGTAGATGAACACAGGACGTTTTTATCAGAGTGGGAAAGTTTCTATTTTTTGTTGAACGTGATGGCAAACCATTCTGCCTGATACGTCAGACCTCAGCGCATTTCAAAGATTCAAATCTTCAGCGCCATGCACTTCAGCTCACTCCATGCTAACATCGATCAGGCGTCGAACCCGCAACATCATGCTTAAGAGGTGGACATGCTAACCAGTGCGCCATTATGTCAACGCATAACAACTGTAAGAACTTCCGCCGGAATTCAAATCCGCGGGGAGAGTTAACTTGTTTAAAAGGGAGTGGGCAGAAGAATTATTTAATTTATTTAAATCTATTTGGAGTGTGCGCCATTATGTCAATGCATAACAACTGTAAGTCTACTAAACAAAACAGCGGTTGCTATATGACGTCTGCCACGTCGTGGTCACGTGACGCGGACGTGACGTCGACGCCTACTTTACATCCCACCGATCACAGGACCCCTCGGCTGCATAACCGCGCCCCCTTCCCAACCAATCGGATTTGCTATACGCGAAAACTACGCCAATGGGCGGAACTTCCGCCAAAATTTAAATCCGTGGGCGTGGCTCGCAACAGGAAGTAGGAAAATGGCGATGTTGACAAAGACACAGCGGATGGTAACATACGACTAACAAGAGAAATATTTTTATTTTCTGCTTGCAACTGGACCGTCCAGAGCGTACACGGTAAGTACAACTAATCGTTTTTAAAGTACTTTTGTTGCCCTGAAAAGCGAGTGAGTGTGGCGTTTGGGGGGAACGTCGAATTTCGACGATTCTTTCTGGTCAACGGTTGTAAATGATTGCGTTGATTAAAAAAGAAAACTTGATGTAACTCTACTTTTAACTGCCGTTTCAGATAAGCGGGTATTACGTCGCAGTCATGTGCCGCGGATATGACGTAATTGGCTGAACTTCCACCAAAATTCAAATCTGTTGGCGCGATGGCCGTGAGCCACTGAGCAACGACGAATATCAACAGAAATATCTTTATTTTCTGCTTGCAACTGGACCGCCTACAGCGTACACGGTAAGTAACACTCATTGTGTTTAAAGAGATTTACGTTTGTAATAGCAACGTGTAGCTGAGGCGCTAGCAGAAGTGTAGCCGCGTTGCGTTGTACGTGTGAATATTGGTCCAGGCGAAATGTTAATGTTTAATTTCATTCCTTTAGGTTCCACGGTGTTTGTTGGCTGCAAGTTTTCCACTGCAAGAAAAGGCTCGTATCATTGACCAGGAGCGAGCTACAACGGTGAGTAGCCATAACATTTATGTTAAACACTTCCTATTTCATGTCTAACAGTACTTGATTTAACAAATAACCATAAATAAATACAGTGTGGGCACTGAAGTTAACATATGTGATTATACTGCCTAATCTGTCACCGAGTATATTGTTGCAAAGTAATATAAGATCCAAAGTTGTAATTCAGAATAGTTTTCAAAAGAAGGCCATTAGAATTATATACAAGTCTGATTACCCTGAACATAACAACAAGCTATTAATTAAATCACAAATTCTTCAATTCAAAGATTTGGTAGATTATCAGAATAATAATGCCTAACAGTAATTGATTTAACACATCACGATAAGTAGATTGAGTGTGGGCACTCTCAAGTTAACATATGTGATTATACTGCCTAATCTGTTACAGAGTATGTTGTTGCCAAGTAATGTAGAATAGATCCAAAGTAGTAATCCAGAATAGTTTTGAAAAGGCCATTAGAATAATAAACAAATCTGATTACCTTGAACATAATAGTTAAGTGTTGAATATGTCCTATGAAGTCAAAATTTGGCACCATCATGTGGTGAAATTTGGAATTGCATCACATCCAATTTTGCCTGGGAACAAACAGATTAAATAAATCTTAGACTTAAATAAGCCACTCCTTCTCAAACAAGTAAACTCTGCCCATTTTGCGCAGTAGATGTTCTGTTAATATCTAGTATTTATACAAAGTCATAATTTAAATTGCTTTTAACCTTCATTCATCGCTTCAACCAACATTACTCGCTCTTATTACCAACTTGTATCGATTTAACTGAGCGTTTAATACTTCCTATCAAGTCTCAAGTCAAGATTTGGCAAAATACAATTTCAGCAAATCCAATTTTGCCAGGCAACAAAAAGAGATTAAATAAACTAAATAAGTCTTCTTCCCATTAAATAAATCAGAAAAGTCTGTCTTGCAACCAGTCCTCTTCAAACAAGTAAAGTCTGCCCGTTTTGTGCCGTAGATTTTGTGTCTATGCCTAGTATTTATACAAAATCATAATTTAAACGACTTCATTCCTTCATTCACTTTGGAAATTTGGAATTGCAGCAAATCGAATTTTGCCAGGGAACAAAAATAGATCAATTAAACTAAATAAGTCTTCTTCCCATTAAATAAATTAAAAAAGTCTGTCTTGTAACCAGTCCTTTTCAAACAAGTAAAGTCTGCCCATTTTGTGCCGTAGATTTTGTGTTTATGCCTAGTATTTATACAAAATCATAATTTAAAGGATTTCATTCCTTCATTCACTTTGGAAATTTGGAATTGCAGCACATCAAATTTTGCCTGGGAAGAAAAGTAGATTAAATAAATTTAATAAGTCTTACTACTTCCCAATAAATAAATTAAATACGTCTTACTTGTTCCCACTCCTTTTCAAAAAAGTAGTTTAAAACGAGGGCCCTTCACTCAACCTTTAACCTCAACACCGCACATCACATTGTGTTGTATCTGTGAATGTTGGTTGTGGCCAAATGATAGTTTTCTTTCATTCGTTTAGGTTCCACGGTGTTTGTTGGCTATATGTTTTCCACTGTCAGAAGGATGAAAATACAAAGTACAACGCTTGGACGTGGGCGACGACGTCACCGGTGAGTCCTTCCTTCCTATTTATTTACCTTCTATGTGCTAGAGGCTAAGTGTTAGAAGCTAAGTGTTAGAGGCAACACAATACGAACAACACAACACAATACGAACAACTCAACACAATATGAACAACTCAACACAATATGAACAACACAACAAAATACGAACAACACAACACAATACCAACAACACAATACAAACAACACAACACATTACGAACAACACAACACAATACGAACAACACAACGATACCGGACTGAACAACACGATGCCGCACTGAACAACACGATACCGCACTGAACAACACGATACCGCACTGAACAACACCATGCCGCACTGAACAACACCATGCCGCACCGAACAACACCATGCCGCACCGAACAACACCATGCCGCACTGAACAACACCATGCCGCACTGAACAACACCATGCCGCACTGAACAACACCATGCCGCACTGAACAACACCATGCCGCACTGAACAACACCATGCCGCACTGAACAACACCATCCCGCACTGAACAACACCATGCAGCACTGAACAACACCATGCAGCACTGAACAACATTATACCGCACTGAACAACATTATGCCGCACTGAACAACATTATGCCGCACTGAACAACACCATGCCGCACTGAACAACATTATGCCGCACTGAACAACATTATGCCGCACTGAACACCATGCCGCACTGAACAACACCATCCCGCACTGAACAACACCATCCCGCACTGAACAACACCATGCCGCACTGAAAAACACCATGCCGCACTGAACAACACCATGCCGCACTGAACAACACCATGCCGCACTGAACAACACCATGCCGCACTGAACAACACCATGCCGCACTGAACAACACCATGCCGCACTGAACAACACCATCCCGCACTGAACAACATTATGCCGCACTGAACAACATTATGCCGCACTGAACAACATTATGCCGCACTGAACAACATTATGCCGCACTGAAAAACATTATGCCGCACTGAAAAACACCATGCCACACTGAACAACACCATGCCGCACTGAACAACACCATGCCGCACTGAACAACACCATGCCGCACTGAACAACACCATGCCGCACTGAACAGCACCATGCCGCACTGAACAACACCATGCCGCACTGAACAACACCATGCCGCACTGAACAACACCATGCCGCACTGAACAACACCATGCCCCACTGAACAACACCATGCCCCACTGAACAACATTACGCCGCACTGAACAACACCATGCCGCACTTAACAACACCATGCCGCACTGAACAACACCATGCTGCACTGAACAACACCATTCCGCACTGAACAACACCATGCTGCACTGAACAACACGACGCCGCACTGAACAACACCATGCCGCACTGAACAACACCATGCCGCACTGAACAACACCATGCCGCACTGAACAACACCATGCCAAACTGAAAAACACCATCCCGCACTGAACAACACCATCCCGCACTGAACAACACCATCCCGCACTGAACAACACCATCCCGCACTGAACAACACCATGCCGCACTGAACAACACCATGCCGCACTGAACTAAACCATGCCGCACTGAACTACACCATGCCGCACTGAACAACACCATGCCGCACTGAACAACACAATGCCGCACTGAACAACACCATGCCGCACTGAACAACACCATGCCGCACTGAACAACACCATGCCGCACTGAACAACACCATGCCGCACTGAACAACACCATGCCGCACTGAACAACATTATGCCCCACTGAACAACAATATACCGCACTGAACAACATTATGCCGCACTGAACAACATTATGCCGCACTGAACAACACCATGCCGCACTGAACAACATTATGCCGCACTGAACAACATTATGCCGCACTGAACACCATGCCGCACTGAACACCATGCCGCACTGAACACCATGCCGCACTGAACAACACCATCCCGCACTGAACAACACCATGCCGCACTGAACAACACCATGCCGCACTGAACAACACCATGCCGCACTGAACAACACCATGCCGCACTGAACAACACCATGCCGCACTGAACAACACCATGCCGCACTGAACAACACCATCCCGCACTAAACAACACCATGCCGCACTGAACAACATTATGCCGCACTGAACAACATTATGCCGCACTGAACAACATTATGCCGCACTGAACAACATCATGTCGCACTGAACAACACCATGCCGCACTGAACAACACCATGCCGCACTGAACAACACCATCCCGCACTGAACAACACCATGCCGCACTGAACTACACCATGCCGCACTGAACAACACCATGCCGCACTGAACTACACCATGCCGCACTGAACAACACCATGCCGCACTGAACAACACCATGCCGCACTGAACAACACCATGCCGCACTGAACAACACCATGCCGCACTGAACAAAACCATGCCGCACTGAACAACACCATGCCGCACTGAACAACACCATGCCGCACTGAACAACACCATGCCGCACTGAACAACACCATGCCGCACTGAACAACACCATCCCGCACTGAACAACACCATGCAGCACTGAACAACACCATGCAGCACTGAACAACATTATACCGCACTGAACAACATTATGCCGCACTGAACAACATTATGCCGCACTGAACAACACCATGCCGCACTAAACAACATTATGCCGCACTGAACAACATTATGCCGCACTGAACACCATGCCGCACTGAACAACACCATCCCGCACTGAACAACACCATCCCGCACTGAACAACACCATCCCGCACTGAACAACACCATGCCGCACTGAACAACACCATGCCGCACTGAACAACACCATGCCGCACTGAACAACACCATGCCGCACTGAACAACACCATGCCGCACTGAACAACACCATGCCGCACTGAACAACACCATCCCGCACTTAACAACATTATGCCGCACTGAACAACATTATGCCGCACTGAACAACATTATGCCGCACTGAACAACATTATGCCGCACTGAACAACATTATGCCGCACTGAAAAACACCATGCCGCACTGAACAACACCATGCCGCACTGAACAACACCATGCCGCACTGAACAACACCATGCCGCACTGAACAACACCATGCCGCACTTAACAACACCATGCCGCACTTAACAACACCATGCCGCACTGAACAACACCATGCCGCACTGAACAACACCATTCCGCACTGAACAACACCATGCTGCACTGAACAACACGACGCCGCACTGAACAACACGACGCTGCACTGAACAACACCATGCCGCACTGAACAACACCATGCCGCACTGAACAACACCATGCCGCACTGAACAACACCATGCCGCACTGAACAACACCATCCCGCATTGAACAACACCATGCCGCACTGAACAACACCATGCCGCACTGAACTACACCATGCCGCACTGAACAACACCATGCCGCACTGAACAACACCATGCCGCACTGAACAACACCATGCCGCACTGAACAACACAATGCCCCACTGAACAACACCATGCCGCACTGAACAACACCATGCCGCACTGAACAACACCATCCCGCACTGAACAACACCATGCCGCACTGAACAACATTATGCCCCACTGAACAACAATATACCGCACTGAACAACATTATGCCGCACTGAACAACATTATGCCGCACTGAACAACACCATGCCGCACTGAACAACATTATGCCGCACTGAACAACATTATGCCGCACTGAACACCATGCCGCACTTAACAACACCATGCCGCACTGAACAACACCATGCCGCACTGAACAACACCATGCCGCACTGAACAACACCATGCCGCACTGAACAACACCATGCCGCACTGAACAACACCATGCCGCACTGAACAACACCATGCCGCACTGAACAACACCATGCCGCACTGAACAACACCATGCCGCACTGAACAACACCATGCCGCACTGAACAACACCATGCCGCACTGAACAACACCATGCCGCACTGAACAACACCATGCCGCACTGAACAACACCATGCCGCACTGAACAACACCATGCCGCACTGAACAACACTATGCCGCACTGAACAACATTATGCCGCACTGAACAACACCATGCCGCACTGAACAACACCATGCCGCACTGAACAACACCATGCCGCACTGAACAACACCATCCCGCACTGAACAACATTATGCCGCACTGAACAACATTATGCCGCACTGAACAACATTATGCCGCACTGAACAACATTATGCCGCACTGAACAACATTATGCCGCACTGAACAACATCATGTCGCACTGAACAACACAATGCCGCACTGAACAACACCATGCCCCACTGAACAACATTACGCCGCACTGAACAATATTATGCCGCACTGAACAACACCATGCCGCACTGAACAACACCATGCCGCACTGAACAACACCATGCCGCACTGAACAACACCATCCCGCACTGAACAACACCATGCCGCACTGAACAACACCATGCCGCACTGAACAACACCATGCCGCACTTAACAACACCATGCCGCACTGAACAACACCATGCCGCACTGAACAACAACATGCCGCACTGAACAACAACATGCCGCACTGAACAACAACATGCCGCACTGAACAACACGACGCCGCACTGAACAACACTACGCCGCACAGAACAACACGACGCCGCACAGAATAACACAATACCGCACAGAACAACACCATGCCGCACAAACAGTTTTAGATAATATTACGTCGCAGTCATGCGACGCGGACATGACGTCAATAGGCGGAACTCATGGCAAAATTATAATCCGTGGGCGTGGCTTGCAACAGGAAGTAGGAAAGCGGCAATGCTGGCAAACAAGACACAGCGGTTAGTAACACGACGACTAACAAGACAAATATTTTTGTTTTCAGCTTGCAACTTGACCGTCTAGAGCGTACAAGGTAATTACAACTCATTGTTTTGAAAACTATGTTTTTTTGTTGGCCTGAAAAGCGAGGCAGTGTGGCATTTGGGAGGAACGTCGAACTCGGCGTCTGCTTCCAGCCACAGACGCCAAATTTCGACGATTATTTCGACTGGTCAACGTTTGTAAATTATTGCGTTGATTAAAAACTTTATTTAACTCTACTCTTAACTTTGCCGTTTCAGATATGCGGGTATTACACCGCGGAAATGACGTCAATAGGCTGAACTCTGGCCAAAATTCAAATCTGTGGGCGCAATGGCCTTGAGCGAGACAACGGATACAAACACGACGATTATCAACAGAAATATCTTTATTTTCTGCTTGCAAGTGGACCGTCTAGAGCGTACACGGTAAGTACAACTCATTGTGTTTAAAAAGATTTACGTTTGTGTAGTTTGCGTTGCGTTGTATCTGTGAATGTTGGTTGAGGCTAAATGTTAATGTTTAATTTCCTTCCTTTAGGTTCCACGGTGTTTGTTGGCTGTATGTTTTCCACTGCAAGAAGAGGCTCGTATCATTGACCAGCAGGAGCTACAATGGTGAGTACCCCTTTCGTCGTCCATTTATGTTAAACACTTCCTGTTTCATGTCTAACAGTACTCGATTTAACAAATAACCATAAATAAATACAGTGTGGGCAGTCAAGTTAACATATGTGATTATCCTGCCTAATATGTTTATCACAAATATGTCACTAATATGTTTATTTGTTTATCACAACACCTTTGGACCTTCAGCAATCGATTATTTCCCTTCATCTACATAGAGACAGAACGATGGTGTCTTAAACATCTCATTCATTTCACCAAATAACTTCACGCAGGTGGATAACGGCCGTCTCGGTCACGCTATGTTGCGTGATGCAGTTTTGAAGAACCAAATGCATTTATTCAATGAATAAGTCAAGCTAGATCTATGTTTATGATGTTGTACGTTACGGTACCGATTGAAGTTGAGTCCGAAGCCAGTGGAAAACAGCGCTGCGTTTGTGCTCTCCAGGTACAAATGTTGTGATCTCTGACTGACGACCGGGCGAGACTCGAGTAAGAGATGTCCAAACGAGCTCCGGCAGGGCGGGTCAAGGCGGAGCGAACGGACGCCTTTCAGGCCGCCAATGACGAGCTGAGAGCCAAACTGATGGACGTCCAGTTAGAACTTCAGCAGGAGAAGAACAAGGTGAAAACCTCAACAGACAGACACTGCCTTCCTCCCTGCCTGCTTCCCTGCCTGCCTCCCTGCCTGCCTCCCTGCCTGCCTGCCTCCCTGCTTGCCTCCCTCCCGCCCTCCCTCCCTCCCTCCCTCCCAGTTTCCCCGATGTAGATTTGACATGCGTGTGCCATGACTGTGTCAGCCTACGTCAACAAATGCACCGAGGACGTCAGCACCACTAAGAATATCATCACCCGGGGCAACCAACGACCCTGGATGACTGAGGAGGTACGTCAAACGCTACGAGCGCGGAACTCTGCCTTCAAGTCTGGCGACAAGGAGACACTGAGGACAGCGAGAGCCAACTTGAACCGTGCCATCAGGGTAGCGAAGCGAGACCACAGTCGAAAAATTCAGGATCGTTTCCACGACGCCAACAACACCAGGAGTATGTGGCAAGGCATACGGGCGATTACAGACGACAACTCACCCTCCCCCCCCGGTGGGTGAAGTTGATGCTGACTTTCTAAATGGTCTAAATAACTTCTTTGGGAGGTTCGAGGCACTAAACGGCACTCCAGCAGTTAAAACTGTCCCCCATCAGGAAGAGGAGGTACTCTGCCTTGACTCCGCCGATGTGTTGAAGACCCTGAGGAGAGTCAACCCCCGTAAGGCCCCTGGCCCCGACAACATTCCTGGGCGTGTGTTCAGGGAATGTGCAAGTCAGCTGGCTGGGGTCATCACAGACATTTTTAACACCTCGCTGGGCCAAGCCACAGTGCCAGCGTGCTTTAAGACTGCCTCCATCATTCCGGTGCCGAAGAAACCTCAAATCACCTCATTTAATGATTACCGGCCTGTTGCACTGACTCCGGTCATGATGAAGTGCTTCGAAAGGCTGCTTAAAGATCACATCGTTTCCAGACTCCCCCCATTATTTGACCCGTTCCAGTTTGCCGACCGGCAAAACCGCTCCACTCAGGACGCCATCTCCTCCGTTCTTCACCTGAGCCTGGCTCACCTGGAGGAGAAGAACACCCATGTTCGGATGCTGTTCCTGGACTTCAGCTCAGCGTTTAACACCATCATCCCACAGCATCTAGTAGGAAAATTGGAACACCTGGGCTTCAACACCCCCCTTCGCAACTGGCTGCTAGACTTCCTCACCAACAGACCTCAGTCAGTCCGGGTCGGACAGAACACCTCTGATGTCATCACCCTCAGCACAGGCTCCCCTCAGGGCTGCGTCCTGAGCCCCCTGCTGTTCACCCTGATGACACACGACTGCGTCCCCAGGTTCACCACCAATCACATCGTGAAGTTCGCAGACGACACAACGGCGGTGGGGCTCATCAGAGACAACAACGACCTGGACTACAGAGAGGAGGTGGAGCAGCTGGTGGGCTGGTGCAGAGACAACAGCCTGATCCTGAATGTGGAGAAGATGAAGGAGATCATCGTCGACTTCAGAAAAAACCAGCCTCACCACGCTCCACTGATCATCAACAGCTCAGCTGTGGAGGTGGTCAGCAGCACCAAATTCCTGGGGGTCCACATCACAGAAGACCTCACCTGGACTATGAACACTACGGCACTGATCAAGAGGGCACAGAAGCGCTTGTACTTCCTGCGGAGGATGAGGAGAGCCCACCTGCCCCCACCCATCATGAGGACGTTCTACAGGAGCACCATAGAGAGCATTCTGACAAGCTGACTCTCTGTGTGGTGTGGAGGCTGCACCGCCTCCGATTGGAAGAACGTGAGGAGAGTGGTGAGGACAGCAGAGAGGATCATAGGGGCTCCTCTTCCCTCCATTCAGGACATTTCATCTCAGCGCTGCATGTCCCGTGCCCGTAACATCATCAATGACCCATCACACCCCCACCATGGACTGTTCTCCCTGCTGCCCTCTGGGAAGAGGTTTCGCACAATCCGCTGCAGGTCCACCAGGTTCTGCAACAGCTTTTTCCCTGCTGTCATCAGACTGTTGAACATTAGAACTGTTGAGCTCTAAACTGAACTCTGCATCACACATTCACAGAACTGTACTTTATGACACTACGGACCTCTATCTTGCACTATCTCGCACTACCAACTTTACTGAACTTGTGTAAACCTTTTAAATAGAAGTTTAATACATGGTTTAGCATTCCTCTGCACACTCTTGAATACTGTTTTGCCTACTTGCACTATTGCATAATTAGCACTGCTGCACTTTATACTTATTTGTAATATATATATATATATATATACAGTATATGTATATATATATTTTCATAGGATATGTTACTTCTATTCAACTGCAATATCACTACTTTGTTGTAAGCCGTGTGCAACGAAATTTCGTTTTGTATGCACCATGTGCAGACAAGATGACAATAAAGTTTGTCTAAGTCATGTCAGGTCAGAGTCAACAAGACTCGCACAAGCGTGTTGAGGCCAGAGATGTGACGGACGGACGGACGGACGGACGGACGGACGGACGGACGGATGCATGCCTCTGCCTTTCAGGAGAGGGAGTGGCGCTCCCCCGTCTTGAAGTTTCTGCAAGTCCGTTTCCCAGACGGCCTCAGCCCTTTGCAGATCTACTGCGAGGCCGACGGCGTGAGCGTACGTAAGGCGTCCCTCGCAACCCTAACCTTAACCTGAGGTCCCAGAACACCTTACATTGCTCCTTGCGCCTTTCCCCAGGACATCGTCATCAGTGATCTGATGAAGAAGCTGGACATCCTGGGCGATAACGCCGTAAGTGTATGTCGAACTCCTTATGTTCGCACTCCACGAGACTCGGCGGCTCAAATGTGACTTTTGGAAGGCTTTGCGCTGAAAGAACCTTGTTGACGCTGTGCCTTTGGGCTCTTGCAGAATCTCACCAACGAGGAGCAGGTAGTCGTGATTCACGCCAGGACCCTTCCCACCCTAGCCGAGAAGGTAACGCGCACGTCCACGCACGCTCTCGCATTCTGCTTATGTGACAGCAGCCTTTCCTCAGTGGTTAGAATACATCAAAGTGACCAAGTCAGCACTTCAACAGAAGATGTTGGACATTGAAAGTGAGAAGGTAGACAGACACGCGACATCAGCCAAGGGGAACTCGGGGCAATGTGCCCCAACAATTCTGACCTTGAGCTGTGCTAGGATATGTTCTGCAACCAGAAGGGCTACCTGGATGAAGAGTTGGACTTCAGGAAGCGTTCCATGGACCAGGCTCATAAGGTAAGCCGCCCTCAAATCTCCCGCCGGACTACTGATGGACGAGGATTGCGGCCCAGAGGATCATGGAGCTGGAGGCCATGTTGTACGAGGCGCTACCGCAGCGGGACTGCCCCGCCACGGACGGCGAAAAAGCCAGCCACGCTGGCGTGAATGACGTGCTGACGGCGGATCAGAGACAAGAGCTTAGGAGCGCCGTGGACCAATGGAAGCGAGCCCTGATGTGGGAGTTGAGGGAGCGCGACGCTTGCATCCTCCAAGAGAGAATGGATCTGCTGCACAGCGCGCAACAGGTAAGGGCCCAAAGCCAGCCCGGCACTTACTTGCACGCTTACTGGCTTTTGAAGGCTACTTTCCATTTGTCCGTCCTAGAGGAACAAAGAGCTGAAAGAATTCATCGAAGCTCAGAAGAGACAAATCAAACAATTGGAGGAGAAGTTTCTGTTTCTCTTTCTAGTCTTCTCCTTGGCCTTCATTCTGTGGCCCTAACACCAGCTGGTGAGTGAGCTCCGCACTCGACACCTCCGATACACTGCCAGCCGGTCTCAGACGTTGGCAGACGCTCCGATGCCGACGTATACCCCCCGCCACGGTGACAGAGGCACCGCGTCACACCGGCGCTCATCCAATCAGAAGGCAGGAAAGGCAAATTCACATGCAGGGCACTCTTGAACCAGAAGAGAGCGCCACAAAAAACGGTTGTTGCCCCAAACGCTGTCAAACGCACCTCTTGCAGTCAGGTGCCCCCGGCTTCCCAGTAACGGGTTCGTTTTAGCCGGGTTCGGAGATTCGTCCGTAATCTAACCACCCGAGTTAAATTAACTCCTCCGGAATCAATCTAATTTCTGTACGACGCCAATCCCTCTCAAGTCACCCGAAGCGCGTGCCGAGTAACTCAATTCGAGGCAGGACTTCGAAGTGACCGCATCGTATTGATGGCTCCCCGCTAATGTTTGAAGTTCTTATTCGTTACGGATATTTTTTAGATGTCTTTGTTAAGACCTCAGGGATTCGTTTGTATAGCGCACCCAAGCACTAGTTTTGCCGAAGTAAATGTTGATATGGGTCCGTTCCACTTGGTCGCTCATGCAGCGAGCCGACCAACTTTTTTTATTCGAAAGAGAATCGAATTAATAAAAGTGTGACAATAATAGCATTTAAGAAGAAAATTAATGCCCTTTATATTATTAATTCTAACTTCGTATACGTAGATCTAGCACTTGACCGTCGGAGTTCTTCACCCCACTTAATTGCTTCGAAGAGAATAGCGACTTTCTTACCGAATAAAAATGTCGTGCTGTCTTTAGATTTGCCCAATAATTAATTTGGAAGGCAAGTCTATTTTTTGATCGTGTCCTATTTAACTTTTGACGCGGCCCGACAAAAGGGGAACTGGGCCGCGCCCGACGGACAATCGAAATATTTTTATCCTCCACCAACTTCACTGATTTATTTTAATCATCGTCGTTATGTTATTTAAAGGAAGTAAATTCTCAACCGAATTCACTTTCAACGAACTCAACTCTTCCGTTAAATATTTACGAAAGTTATTTAATTCTCTAACTTGCTCAGAGTTACTTTTTACGCGGCCCGTCAAAAAAGGGGAACTGAGCCGCGGCCGACGGACAATCGAAATATTTTTATTCTCCTCCAACTCCACTGATTTATTTCAACCGTCGTTGTTAATTTATTTAGAAGAAGTAAATTTCCAACAATTCACTTCTAACGAAATCCACTCCTCCTTTAAATATTTACGAAAGTTATTTAATTCTCCAACTGGCTCAGAGTTACTTTTTACGCGGCCCGTCGAAAAGGGGAAGCGGGCCTGAGCCTTTCAAATAGTTAAATAACTTTTCGTTCTACACAAAATAATAATCCGATTTAAACACTTCCGTTGATTTATTTTATTTAAATCGGCCCCAAACCATCGGTTGCATATTCAGTACAAATCCGCGTACAACGAAGTAAGTAATATACAAAACACATTTATTGAAGAAACATGGAATAGAATTACAAATCTCAATTACCCCAGAAACTGAACAATTTCACTCACTGATACCCGTGTTAATAAAATCATTCAATCCCAGAACAATTCGATTGCAAAACACAGTTCATAAAAAAGGGAAGCGGTGATTACCAGCTCCGTGCTATTTTTGGTGAAAGCAAAGTCGAGTGATCAGTTCAATCTTGCTTCTAAATCCAAATTAAAGAAACAGGCTGGCCACGAGGAATCCGGCGGCCCGATGACTAGTCCCCCCTCTCGCTAAAATACATAAAAAATATAAATCCCTCTCACCTATTTCTCCTATAAAGTTGTCCAGTCCAATTTTTGGGAGTAAATCCAAGTTAATTTCAGTCCAGCGATCCTGCGTCTCACACAAAGATCTTCGGGACTTTGGAAAAAATCTTGAAACTCCTCCGGGCCTCTTCACGTATAAGCGCTCTTTTGGGGAAAAAAGCCCTGAAGCTACTCCAGCAGGACCTTTTATAGACCTCTCCGTCTCCCCCCCTCCCCTTTCTTTTCTCCTGTACTTTCCCTATAGGGTAAGACTGCCCAGTTCTCCCACGCGTATAGAAGGGACTGGCCAGCATTCCCACGCCTATGGACTGGCCAGTTTTTCCCCCGCCCATAGAGGGAACTGGACAGCCCCTCCCACGCTTTGTTTTCTGTGACCTTTAGCAGCTGTTTCCGCCCTGACCACGCAGTACTTTCCACCAAATGCACAGCTAGTGGTAAAACCTTTCACTTCCCCTTTTCACCTTTGACCTACTTTCTGTTACATGAATTGATCGAATTGACAAATAATATTGCTTTAAAGCGGTTACAGAGTACATTTTTAGCCAAGCAAAGAAATCAAAAAATTAAAATCACATAATAAACATTTCATTTGTGCTTCTCCAAACAATTTATGTCACGCCACTATTCTCAGTGACGGGTCCCTTGATCGAATTGACAAATAATATTGCTTAAAGCGGTTACAGAATACATTTTTAGCCAAGCAAAGAAATCAAAAAATAAAAAACACATAATAAAAATTTCATTTGTGCCTCCATGCGTGACTTACACTCTGACACCGTGTTACTCTTTTCTATTTTAACTGGTCTAGCTTATTCTGGCCTCTCTTTTGGTCTCATGTTTTGGTCTGGCGCCATCTTTTGGACAAATTTGGAAATATCAGCTCTGTCAATTTATCCCTGTGAACAATCCATATTCTACCCTTTGGACCATCTCTACCCCCATGTTACATGACACCACCTCCTTGGATTGAAAAACAGGTATAAATTTTCTCTGCTCACTCCCTCCCCCGTTACGAGCTAAGCAGTCATGTCGTCGTCTCCGTCTGAGATACTCACAACCTCAGCGGTTGTTGAAGTAGGGCAGGCCGCCGCCATATCACCTTGTCTGGCGATCTCCGCGAGGGCGTTGATCAGGCGCGACAACCCACCAGCAGCGTTGTCGTCGTCAGCGTGGTCCTCCACCGCGAGGGCTCTCAGCACCGGTGGCGTTGAATCCCCTGTGGCCACACTCTCGACATCTGCTTCCTCATCCTCAGCCCCGAGGTCGCTCTCGCGTTCTCTGTCTTGAGCCTCATCGTCGTCCTCAGACCCAGAAGGAGCTGCATCCACATCCAGCGGGCTTATCAGCCGTACGGGGCTGGTGGGCGAGTCGAGGGGAGGACCATCACCGTAGCCAGGCCCTCCATACATACGGCTGTCGTCTGAATCCCGACGCCTCATGGAACCCTCGCCTGGCTCTCTGTACCGTCCTCCTCCCCGACGCGCAGGCCGGACAAGCCCCACAGGGGCCTCGCTGGGTATCACCATAGGTCGGTGTGCTCCATATTCCGCGTTCGGGTGGGTGTAAAAGTCAGCCGGGAGAAAGCGATGAGGAGCGCTCACCGCCAGACAGCGCCCACATTGCCAATGCGAAGTGACGCATCGAGTGCCGTTCCGTTGACGCCAGGTCAGGTGAATTAAAGGCCAGATGGTGCCGTGGGTTCTTCCTGCTCCTTGCGTGAGAACCGTACATGCTGTTAGGGGCCCTCGAGTTGTCTCGAGCAGAGTCGCGGTGATCATCAACTCCGCACATCCTTCCCATCCGAGATGGTCCAAGCTGGACTGCTCTCCCTCTTTTACATACAGACCGTCAGGGACCAGCCAAGTCAAACTAAAGCCGGCCTGATAACAACAGCTTCCCACATAAGATCTCCCGATCACCCAGGCCAATTTCATATGGCTCATTCCGCACAGGATGCATTTAGGTGCATCCCCAAACCAGTGTACAGTCTGTAAAACATGGAAGCACAAATTTTAACATTCTTCATCAAACAATCACCCCTCTGCCAGCCCCTTGGTATACAATAGGGGGGCTTCTCTGCGGCCGTCCTCCCGCCTCTCGGGGCGGGAGGGGAAAAAAAACAGAGTATGTAAAAAACCAGGTTATCATTGCCAATTGGTCCACCACTTCGACCCAAAGTAACACAGACAATGACCCCCATATCACGCACCAGAGTACGAGTTTGGCCGTACGCCATCTCCACGCGACAGAGGTGCGTGCATGCTGGTCAAGTCCGGCTACCATCTTTATAACATACATGGCCATTCCTATCACCAATATCGCTTCCAATATGACAACCCCAAAAACGACATAATAAACAAAAATTGACACCACTTCCAAAACACTCCACAAAATAAGCAATACAATTTCGGCGATACCTCTGGGTGTATCAGGGTCAACATACATTCGGCCATGCATGTAGACTACAAAAAGACCCAAACCCATCGTGTGTCTTGTGTATAAAAATCTCAAAATCAAAACCTTGAATATTGATATGACCAAAATTACGGGGCGAGTGAGTTGTTGCAAATCCCAAGACCCAGAACAGCAGTAGGCTGTCCAGATACTGAATAAAACCCAATATTGAACTTCGTTACTCACTCTCATCGCTCCTGGCCTCCCCCTTGGATCTAAAAACCCACTTGAGCTGTTTGTTGCCATTATTAGTTTTAGTTCCTTTTTTTTTTTTTTCTCTCTCTTGTAGTCCCTGTCTCTGAGCTGTCAGGCTCGAATGCCCGACGGCTGGCCGACTTCTCCTTTTAATACGACGTTCCGACCACCCCTCTTGCGGGCCGTCATTTGCCTAACTAGAGACACCCCTCTTTTGCGGGGGTCGAATAAAATCTTCTTAATGCTTCCTTTTATGGCAATGCACAGAGTCGTTGCTATCCCTATCAATGCAAACCCTACTAGCACCCACGCCCAGATTGGCCCCAGTACCACTTCCAACGCACCAGTGATCACGTCCCCAAAGGCCTCAACCGCGGCACTTGTTGCTGACTGCAGCGCCGCCCCTATCTTCTCATACCAAGTGCAATCATGAATATTGTCTCCATGACCACATTTTATCCAATGCTCTGACGGGGAGAAACATGTTCCATTATTGAAAATTCTATTGGGGCCAACCCAATCAAAACCTATAAACTGCCGCCCCTCACACAGACTCTTTCGGAACGCACGCCCCTCAGCAATCTGCATCAGCGCAGGCAGCCGATAGGGGATAGACACTGGCTTGCCTAAATTTAGCAATCCTTCATTTTGTACCCAGGTACTACAAGGCACCCGGTCTCTAGCGGGCTGCCGCCTCCACCTGTTTTGTGGCGAGACGTACTCCCACAAAGCCCCTTCTACACTTCTGTATCTCTCATCTTGATATTTATCTAAACAATATTCTTTCCAATTAGGCAGTGTAACACATTGTTCACGAGCTAAGGCAATCAAACATTTTGTTTTCTCAGTGTTACAAGTCATCGCCCAGGGCCGAGGATTCACATAGATATATGGGGAATATATTCCCGTGGGCTTGATATCAGTCTCTTTTGAATATACTGTTGACATATATTGGTATTGAACCCAGTAATTTGTTGTTACGTTTAAACAGGGTATAACCCATTGCTTCATCTCATACCCGTTAAATCCCCACCATGTCTTGGCGGGGTCCCGAACGTTTATCTCAGACCATGCCTGTAAAATTCCTTTCACTGTTTTGTTTACTAAGAGACTGGCACAGTTGTGAACCCACCTGGTGCCCAAGACGGATCGCTTGATCTCATCCAGGTCACATCTTGGTGACTTCCCAACTGTCCAATCCTTCCCATGCAATCCAGCATAAATTTTGCCCACTACACATTGGTCAATTTTATCAAATTCTCCCGGAGTTACCGTCAACAAATCGGCAGGAGTGGGTAACCGTTGAACCCATAAGTGCCTTGCCGATGGGTACAACCGGTGTCTGCCCTGGTCACTGCTGGGCACAGCGATCTGTCTCTGTACCTGCCATAACCATGGAAATGAACTATTTAGCCAAAATTCAAAATCCACTGGTTCCTTATTTGGGTTGAACTTTGTCATGTAACATGGAGATAGAGATGGTCCAAATGGTAGAATATGGATTGTTCACAGGGATAAATTGACAGAGCTGATATTTCCAAATTTGTCCAAAAGATGGCGCCAGACCAAAACATGAGACCAAAAGAGAGGCCAGGATAAGCTAGACCAGTTAAAATAGAAAAGAGGAACACGGTGTCAGAGTGTAAGTCACGCATGGAGGCACAAATGAAATTTTTATTATGTGTTTTTTATTTTTGATTTTTTGCTTGGCTAAAAATGTACTCTGTAACCGCTTTAAGCAATATTATTTGTCAATTCGATCAATTCATGTAACAGAAAGTAGGTCAAAGGTGAAAACAAGTCATGTAACAGAAAGTAGGTCAAAGGTGAAAACAAGTCATGTAACAGAAAGTAGGTCAAAGGTGAAAACAAGTCATGTAACAGAAAGTAGGTCAAAGGTGAAAACAAGTCATGTAACAGAAAGTAGGTCAAAGGTGAAAACAAGTCATGTAACAGAAAGTAGGTCAAAGGTGAAAACAAGTCATGTAACAGAAAGTAGGTCAAAGGTGAAAAGGGGAAGTGAAAGGTTTTGCCACTAGCTGTGCATTTGGTGGAAAGTACTGCGTGGTCAGGGCGGAAACAGCTGCTAAAGGCCAGTCCCTCTATAGGCGTGAGAAAGCTGGACAGTCCCTTCTATACGCGTGAGAAAGCTGGACAGTCCCTTCTATACGCGTGAGAAAACTGGGCAGTCTTACCCTATAGGGAAAGTACAGGAGAAAAGAAAGGGGAGGGGGGGAGACGGAGAGGTCTATAAAAGGTCCTGCTGGAGAAGCTTCAAGGCTTTTCCCCCCAAAAGAGCTCTGATACGTGAAGAGGCCCGGAGGAGTTTCAAGATTTTTTCCAAAGTCCCAAAGATTTTTGTGTGAGACGCAGGATCACTGGACTGAAATTAACTTGGATTTACTCCTAAAAATTGGACTGGACAACTTTAAACGAGAAATTGGTGAGGATGACCGTTTTTATGTATTTTAGCGAGAGGGGGGAATAGTCATCGGGCCGCCGGCTTCCTCGTGGCCAGCCTGTTTCTCTAATTTGGATTTTAGAAGCAAGATCGAACTGATCACTCGACTTTGCTTCCACCAAAAATAGCACGCAACTGGTATTTACCTCTTCCCTTTTTTATGAACTGTGTTTTGCAATCGAATTGTTCTGGGATTGAATGATTTTATTAACACGGGTATCAGTGAGTGAAATTGTTCAGTTTCTGGAGTAATTGAGATTTGTAATTCTATTTCATGTTTCTTTAATAAATGTGTTTTGTATATTACTTACTTCGTTGTGCGCGGATTTGTACTAAATATGCAACCGAAGGCTCAGGCCCGCTTCCCCTTTTTGACGGGCCGCGTAAAAAGGAACTCCGAACAAGTTAGAGACTTAAATAACTTCCGTAGTTATTTGAGCCACGAGTGAATTTCGATTTGTTCGAAAGTTGTTTCGTCTGAATAAAATTAAAGGAAGTGTTTAAATCAGATTATTGGTTTTGTGTAGAACGAAAAGTTGTTTGACTATTTGAAAGGCTCAGGCCCGCTTCCCCTTTTCGTCGGGCGCGGCTCAGTTCCCCTTTTTTGACGGGCCGTGTAAAAAGTAACTCTGAGCCAGTTAGAGAATTAAATAACTTTCGTAAATATTTAAAGGAGGAGTGGATTTCGTTAGAAGTGAATTGTTGGAAATTTACTTCTTCTAAATAAATTAACGACGACGGCTGAAATAAATCAGTGGAGTTGGAGGAGAATAAAAATATTTCAATTGTCCGTCGGGCGCGGCTCAGTTCCCCTTTTTTGACGGGCCGTGTAAAAAGTAACTCTGAGCAAGTTAGAGAATTAAATAACTTTCGTAAATATTTAACGGAAGAGTTGAGTTCGTTGAAAGTGAATTCGGTTGAGAATTTACTTCCTTTAAATAACATACCGACGATGATTAAAATAAATCAGTGAAGTTGGTGGAGGATAAAAACATTTCGATTGTCCGTCGGGCGCGGCCCAGTTCCCCTTTTGTCGGGCCGCGTCAAAAGTTAAATAGGACACGATCAAAAAATAGACTTGCCTTCCAAATTAATTATTGGGCAAATCTAAAGACAGCACGACATTTTTATTTGGTAAGAAAGTCGCTATTCTCTTCGAAGCAATTAAGTGGGGTGAAGAACTCCGACGGTCAAGTGCTAGATCTACGTATACGAAGTTAGAATTAATCATATAGGGTGCATTAATTTTCTTCTTAAATGCTATTATTGTCACACTTTTATTAATTCGATTCTCTTTCGAATAAAAAAGTTGGTCGGCTCGCTGCATGAGCGACCAAGTGGAACGGACCCATATTAACATTTACTTCGGCGAAACTAGTGCTTGGGTGCGCTATACAAACGAATCCCTGAGGTCTTAACAAAGACATCTAAAAAATATCCGTAACGAATAAGAACTTCAAACATTAGCGGGGAGCCATCAATACGATGCGGTCACTTCGAAGTCCTGCCTCGAATTGAGTTACTCGGCACGCGCTTCGGGTGACTTGAGAGGGATTGGCGTCGTACAGAAATTAGATTGATTCCGGAGGAGTTAATTTAACTCGGGTGGTTAGATTACGGACGAATCTCCGAACCCGGCTAAAATAAACCCGTTACTGGGAAGCCTGGGGCACCTTAATCCGAGAGGTGCGTTTGACATTTTGGCGCCCAACGAGTAGGAGGGGGGTTGTGAGTAAAAGTTTAGAAAAAAAATAGAAATGAGACAATAGAAGAACATTTGTTTTTTTGTTTTGCTCACAGCTCCAAAACGAACCTGTGTGGAGTTTTTCAGTTTTTTCTTCCCAGAAACTGTCCTAATTCCGCTCACTGATACAAATAAATGTCAGAACGGCCTTGAGTGACATAAGTACAGTCTCTTTAAGGAATAGAGTTTCCTAGAAAAGAACCTTATTAGCACGGGAGGATTAGAACTGTATTGTGTCATAGTAAACGGTGACCGCTGCCCCTCAGCACATCACTTTAAGCATGAGTAAGGAGGAGATCCTTCACAGCTTGTACTTGTATGGGGTGCTGAAAGTAATGTTTGTAGTGTACGCAGAGTATGCGGCAGAACTTGCAAGAGAAAGAGGGGCCGGTACATGGGCACGGATATTGGGTATAAATACAGAAGATGAACCAGTCGATGAGGAGCCTGCAAATGTTTTAGATTTCATGCCAAAGCCAAGGCCAAAGAGAAGGCAACCAATTAGGAGACCGTTAGAAGAGAGGCCTTTTTATTTTGAAAGATAAAAAGAGAAGACTTGTCTCCCCTCTTCCTTTTCCTTTTTCTTTCTCATTCAATTCTCCCTTACAAAATTTTTTTTTTTTTTTTTGTTCCTGGACACTTGTGTCGACCACAAATTTTTTTGTTCCCGGACACTTGTGTCGATTACAAATTTTTTTGTTTTTGGACACCTGTGTGGATTACAACATTTTTGTTCCCGGACACTTGTGTCGATTACAAATTTTTTTGTTTTTGGACACCTGTGTGGATTACAACATTTTTGTTCCCGGACACTTGTGTCGATTACAAATTTTTTTGTTTTTGGACACCTGTGTGGATTACAAGGATTTTTGTTCCCGGACACTTGTGTCGATTACAATTTTTTTTTGTTTTTGGACACCTGTGTGGATTACAACATTTTTGTTCCCGGACACTTGTGTCGATTACAAATTTTTTTTGTTTTTGGACACCTGTGTGGATTACAACATTTTTGTTCCCGGACACTTGTGTCGATTACAAATTTTTTTGTTTTTGGACACCTGTGTGGATTACAACATTTTTGTTCCCGGACACTTGTGTCGATTACAAATTTTTTTGTTTTTGGACACCTGTGTGGATTACAAGGATTTTTGTTCCCGGACACTTGTGTCGATTACAATTTTTTTTTGTTTTTGGACACCTGTGTGGATTACAACATTTTTGTTCCCGGACACTTGTGTCGATTACAAATTTTTTTTGTTTTTGGACACCTGTGTGGATTACAACATTTTTGTTCCCGGACACTTGTGTCGATTACAAATTTTTTTGTTTTTGGACACCTGTGTGGATTACAACATTTTCCCGGACACTTGTGTCGATTACAAATTTTTTTGTTTTTGGACACCTGTGTGGATTACAAGGATTTTTGTTCCCGGACGCATCAGAGGATTACAGATTTTTGTCCGCTGAACTCACGAAAGGATTTTTCTTTTTTCCGCCCTTTTCTCTTTTTTTTTTTTTTTTTTTCCTGCTGTTGAAGACTACAGTAAAGGCTGACCAGGAGTAGTAACTATACTTACTCTCCAGGCAGAAGAAAAACAGCCAAGATAATTCTTCTAAGGCTTGTATGGTACATGATTCTTAACTGTTGGAGACCTTTTGTGACTTACAGGTTCCCAAGAATTGAAAGGCTGAGTGGCTTCGGGCTGATGATTAGTCGTCATTTCCTGTTCGCTACAATAACGTTTGAATTAGAATTTGCAATTGAATGTACCCTTGTTAGAATTTCCTGTCAGTAGAAAACCTGGTGGGGAAAAAAGAAAAAGAAAAAGAAGTGCATCCCACCGTTGAGAGCATCAATAAGCGAGGCAAAAGTTCTCATATTGGTGTTCTGAGTAGAGGCGACGCAAAGGGCGCCGCTGAGTAACTAAGAGCTGAATCGACCCTGTTCCGAATGCGTACGGAAAGGCTTCGAAAGGAGACAGCTCGACCCTACAACTAGAGAAACTGCTACTCATTGAAAGGATGGCTAGCGGTGGAAGGAGATTGGATCCCGAACCTGGAAATCCTATGAATGGAACCGGAAAGGAGGGGTCTAATCCAGACTCTCCAAGACGACATGAAGAACCAGCATGTGTAATATTGTATGGAGGAGGCTTAGAGAAGTGGCCTCAGAAATGGACTGAGTACATAGTGGGATCAAACCCGTCGATAGAGGCAGGATGCCTCTCAACGCGGATGAAGAGAAGCCCTATGAATGGACTCTTTACACCGATGGGTCAAAAAAGGAAGGAGAGCAGAATGCCCACTGGGGTTTTGTTCTGAAGCAAAATGGAGTGGAGCGTTGCCGCCGCAAAGGAAAGACACCCGGCAGCGCGCAAACAGGAGAGGCCACGGCAGTGTTGGAAGGACTGTTAGAGAAAAAAAAAAAAATCACGCTGGACGCGTAAGACTTATAACTGATAGTCATTATTGTGAGCAAGCTCTCAAATTCGATCTAGCCATTTGGGAAGAGAATGGCTTCGAGGGCGCGAAAGGAAAACTAGTGGCCCACTATGAAGTGTGGAAAAAGATAGCCGAGTTACGGCTAAATTTGAGTTTGGATGTGGTTCACCAGAAATCTCATGTGGAAGAAGGAGCTTATTGGAGAGGTAATAACGAAGTTGATTGATACGTCCAGAAAAGAAGAATAAAAGTTGTAGGAGCAGAAAAATGGGACAAGACCCCTCGCGGAAAAGTGGTCCCAGATGAGAGCGTGAGGCAAGTCGTGTCGGCAGTGCATGAAGCACTAGGCCACGCGGGTCCACTGCCTACGCGAAAAAAGTTAGAGATGCTGGAACTCTGGGTCCCTGACCGGACGATTCGTGCGGTCCTGCGGGATTGTAATCCGTGCAACAAAAACAACGCAGGGCGAAGAGGACGACGCACGGATGGAGTGAAGATTAGGAGTACTGTGCCGTGGGGCTCGGTTTGTATGGACGTAGCTGGCCCCATGGGAATAAGTGGCGCAAAGGGTGAGAAATACCTTGTTGTGCTGGTT
The DNA here is from genome assembly GCF_024217435.2 of Syngnathus scovelli. Classification (NCBI taxonomy): domain Eukaryota; kingdom Metazoa; phylum Chordata; class Actinopteri; order Syngnathiformes; family Syngnathidae; genus Syngnathus; species Syngnathus scovelli. Next base: position 13,000,159 of record NC_090861.1, read on the forward strand.
GACTCGATGTCAGGACACGTCGGGCTGAAAGCAGTGAGAAAAGCCAATGCAAACAGTGTGATCAAGACACTAGAAGATGGGTGCATGTGGCTAGGAATCCCAAAAGAGTGGAGTACTAAATTGCTTGATTTGGTTGCAGACCTAAACGGGAGGAGCAGAAGCAGCCGGCCCTCCCCGCCCGAAGAACTGAACCAAAGACTTTTTGTGTCACAAGAAGTGGGCAGAACCCAAGACGGCTGTCCCAGAATAAAGAGAAGTGTCGGATCAGCGTTGGACAGAAGGGGTGGATCAAGTCGAGGGACCTGAACAGCAACACGGCAGTGAAGGCCCAGTACGACTGCTCGGACATAGTTAGTGAAGTTTTGGATAGAAACACAGTACGACTAAAGAAGAAAGGTATCCAAGGAGTTGAACAGCTGAAGCCGTTATCGGCTGACCCGAGTCAAGCCAAGAAGTAATTTAAATAACATATGGCAACGGACCACGGAACAATCCCAGCCTTCGTGCGCATGGCCGCACACAAAGGTGCGGTCATCGTAAGAAGAACACCAAATGGGATCCAGACCGGAAGGGCCCTAAATCTGGTGAGATTGGCCAAGCGGGGTTGCACACCCGGTGGACCAGAACATTTTCACTGGACATGGGTCAACGAAGCTTGTGTCATTTGTTTGACACCCAACCTGTTGCCTGCTATGTGGTCGGGAGTAGGCTTCATGATGCCACCTGTACTGACCACCGAAGTAAGAGAGCTGGAATTTGCCCAGAGAAATGAGGACAAGCTTCCAGTCAAAGTATTAGATGCCATGGTATGCCACCAGTGTCGAATTACCATCTTGGCACGAATGGTGTTCTTTTCACAGTGGGAGATCGGACCAACTACGGATGTACGGGCTCGACAAATTAGCTCGTGCACGTGTGTTTGGGACGGCGATGAGCTGAAATATTGCCTCATGTGTTTAGATCGCATGGCAAGAGGAAAATTATTGAAAGTTGGAGAAGCAGAGGGATGGCAAATTACCAGGGCAATGACCCCCCTGGCGACCCTCTATCCAGTGTTGGGAGGAGCGTCTTGGCCGGCATATGATAATAATCAGGCCATGAAGAACCTTTATCTGGCCTTGGGTCATTGTTGGCCTTGGCCAAGGCCAGTCGGCCGGCCTGCCCCCGACAGTTATACAGAAAAGGCCGACGAAATAGCCTTGTTTGCTCGTGAGTCGGTTCTTTCCGCAGGAGGAACCGCAGTCCTTGGGGACCTGCTTGAGGGACCTTGGAGGCCCATGACCTGGGCTCGGTCTATAGCCCAGTTGTTGGCGTGCAAGGACGCACCATTGGTCAAAGTGGAGGCAGCCCCTGCGGAAACAAGCCCGACCGTGAGCAACATGTACTGCTATTGAAGTGTTTTGGACACAAGTAAAAAAGACTTTCAGTATGTGACCAAAAAGGGAATGTACTGTTTTGCCCCTGGGAATAAAGTCGGATCAGTCCTTATAGTGAATAAGGGTGAAGCAGCACTGGTAGGGATTACAGTGAAAATGGCCATCATTCCTTACGAAGGAATATATTCACTGGGAATCAAATTGGAGGCCAAAAGGCTTAGCCAATTTGTAGCCATAAGAAACACCGGGTCCCAGATACGGGATATTTTTAGGGAACAAATACAAACGAGAAAGGAGCACGGCACAGTAGCGGAGATAGAACCTCAAGAAAAGGCCAAGGAGACAGATGACCTTGACCGGTCGGAAGCAAGAGAATGGGATAAAGGTCCCAGCCAGGAGTTGGCACAGGGATGTCCAGCTGGAGGAAGCATGTTCCAATCGGTGGTGACGGAGGAAAATTCAACCACTTCACTCCCGCCAGAAGCAGGAGCCCAAGTGGAAATTCAAACAACTTTTCTCCCGCCAGAACCAGAAGTCCGAGTGGAAAGTCAACCCACTTCACTCCTGCCAGAAGCAAAAGTCCAGGAGGGAAACTTATCATGTCCAAATGAGGAGGACGGTGTGTTGGACATTGGACCCTGGATGGGTCTTACGTCCGGTGCAGAGAGCCATGCGAGGGTTGCATGGGGCGTCGGGATCCAGACGGCAGCCGTACGTATGGAGGGCCTGGCTACAATGATGGTCCTCCCCTCGACTCGCCCACCAGCCCCGTACGGCTGATAAGCCCGCTGGATGTGGATGCAGCTCCTTCTGAGTCTGAGGACGACGATGAGGCTCGAGACGGAGGACGCGGGAGCGAGGCTGAAAATGAGGAGGCAGATGTCGAGAGTGTGGCCACGGGGCGTTCAACACCGGAGCTGAGAGCCCTCGCCGTGGAGAACCACGCTGACGACGACAACGCTGCTAGTCGGTTGTCGCGCCTGATCAACGCCCTCGCAGAGATCGCCCGACAAGGAGACATGGCAGCGGCCTGCCCTACTTCAACAACCGCTGAGGTTGTGAATATCTCAGACGGAGACGACGACATGACTGCCTAGCTCGTAACGGGGGAGGGAGTGAGCAGAGAAAATTTATACCTGTTTTTCAATCCAAGGAGGGGGTGTCATGTAACATGGAGATAGAGATGGTCCAAATGGTAGAATATGGATTGTTCACAGGGATAAATTGACAGAGCTGATATTTCCAAATTTGTCCAAAAGATGGCGCCAGACCAAAACATGAGACCAAAAGAGAGGCCAGGATAAGCTAGACCAGTTAAAATAGAAAAGAGGAACACGGTGTCAGAGTGTAAGTCACGCATGGAGGCACAAATGAAATTTTTATTATGTGTTTTTTATTTTTGATTTTTTGCTTGGCTAAAAATGTACTCTGTAACCGCTTTAAGCAATATTATTTGTCAATTCGATCAATTCATGTAACAGAAAGTAGGTCAAAGGTGAAAACAAGTCATGTAACAGAAAGTAGGTCAAAGGTGAAAACAAGTCATGTAACAGAAAGTAGGTCAAAGGTGAAAACAAGTCATGTAACAGAAAGTAGGTCAAAGGTGAAAACAAGTCATGTAACAGAAAGTAGGTCAAAGGTGAAAACAAGTCATGTAACAGAAAGTAGGTCAAAGGTGAAAACAAGTCATGTAACAGAAAGTAGGTCAAAGGTGAAAAGGGGAAGTGAAAGGTTTTGCCACTAGCTGTGCATTTGGTGGAAAGTACTGCGTGGTCAGGGCGGAAACAGCTGCTAAAGGCCAGTCCCTCTATAGGCGTGAGAAAGCTGGACAGTCCCTTCTATACGCGTGAGAAAGCTGGACAGTCCCTTCTATACGCGTGAGAAAACTGGGCAGTCTTACCCTATAGGGAAAGTACAGGAGAAAAGAAAGGGGAGGGGGGGAGACGGAGAGGTCTATAAAAGGTCCTGCTGGAGAAGCTTCAAGGCTTTTCCCCCCAAAAGAGCTCTGATACGTGAAGAGGCCCGGAGGAGTTTCAAGATTTTTTCCAAAGTCCCAAAGATTTTTGTGTGAGACGCAGGATCACTGGACTGAAATTAACTTGGATTTACTCCTAAAAATTGGACTGGACAACTTTAAACGAGAAATTGGTGAGGATGACCGTTTTTATGTATTTTAGCGAGAGGGGGGAATAGTCATCGGGCCGCCGGCTTCCTCGTGGCCAGCCTGTTTCTCTAATTTGGATTTTAGAAGCAAGATCGAACTGATCACTCGACTTTGCTTCCACCAAAAATAGCACGCAACTGGTATTTACCTCTTCCCTTTTTTATGAACTGTGTTTTGCAATCGAATTGTTCTGGGATTGAATGATTTTATTAACACGGGTATCAGTGAGTGAAATTGTTCAGTTTCTGGAGTAATTGAGATTTGTAATTCTATTTCATGTTTCTTTAATAAATGTGTTTTGTATATTACTTACTTCGTTGTGCGCGGATTTGTACTAAATATGCAACCGAAGGCTCAGGCCCGCTTCCCCTTTTTGACGGGCCGCGTAAAAAGGAACTCCGAACAAGTTAGAGACTTAAATAACTTCCGTAGTTATTTGAGCCACGAGTGAATTTCGATTTGTTCGAAAGTTGTTTCGTCTGAATAAAATTAAAGGAAGTGTTTAAATCAGATTATTGGTTTTGTGTAGAACGAAAAGTTGTTTGACTATTTGAAAGGCTCAGGCCCGCTTCCCCTTTTCGTCGGGCGCGGCTCAGTTCCCCTTTTTTGACGGGCCGTGTAAAAAGTAACTCTGAGCCAGTTAGAGAATTAAATAACTTTCGTAAATATTTAAAGGAGGAGTGGATTTCGTTAGAAGTGAATTGTTGGAAATTTACTTCTTCTAAATAAATTAACGACGACGGCTGAAATAAATCAGTGGAGTTGGAGGAGAATAAAAATATTTCAATTGTCCGTCGGGCGCGGCTCAGTTCCCCTTTTTTGACGGGCCGTGTAAAAAGTAACTCTGAGCAAGTTAGAGAATTAAATAACTTTCGTAAATATTTAACGGAAGAGTTGAGTTCGTTGAAAGTGAATTCGGTTGAGAATTTACTTCCTTTAAATAACATACCGACGATGATTAAAATAAATCAGTGAAGTTGGTGGAGGATAAAAACATTTCGATTGTCCGTCGGGCGCGGCCCAGTTCCCCTTTTGTCGGGCCGCGTCAAAAGTTAAATAGGACACGATCAAAAAATAGACTTGCCTTCCAAATTAATTATTGGGCAAATCTAAAGACAGCACGACATTTTTATTTGGTAAGAAAGTCGCTATTCTCTTCGAAGCAATTAAGTGGGGTGAAGAACTCCGACGGTCAAGTGCTAGATCTACGTATACGAAGTTAGAATTAATCATATAGGGTGCATTAATTTTCTTCTTAAATGCTATTATTGTCACACTTTTATTAATTCGATTCTCTTTCGAATAAAAAAGTTGGTCGGCTCGCTGCATGAGCGACCAAGTGGAACGGACCCATATTAACATTTACTTCGGCGAAACTAGTGCTTGGGTGCGCTATACAAACGAATCCCTGAGGTCTTAACAAAGACATCTAAAAAATATCCGTAACGAATAAGAACTTCAAACATTAGCGGGGAGCCATCAATACGATGCGGTCACTTCGAAGTCCTGCCTCGAATTGAGTTACTCGGCACGCGCTTCGGGTGACTTGAGAGGGATTGGCGTCGTACAGAAATTAGATTGATTCCGGAGGAGTTAATTTAACTCGGGTGGTTAGATTACGGACGAATCTCCGAACCCGGCTAAAATAAACCCGTTACTGGGAAGCCTGGGGCACCTTAATCCGAGAGGTGCGTTTGACAACTTCCTCCCTCCCCTTGTTGACACTGCGACAGGGGACTTCATCTTTTGGAATTTATAGGCCCACATTATCACATGATAATTATTCTCACAAAATTGTCCCACATTAAAGTAACACGCATTTAACCTACTAAAAACTCTCTGACAGTCCCAAAATACTGGCTTCTGGCTGTCGGACAGGCTTCTCGGCACCCGGTTAAGGCGACGCTTACTTGAATAATCCTGAGTTTTTTCACAAACCAAATCTAAACAACTCCAGCACGGCTCCCATCCGGGATAAGTGCCACGGCACGTGGAGTTTTTCATTGGGGCCGGGAATGAAAATTCATCCGGCCTTTTCCCACTCTTTTCCCAATACCCTCCTTTTGATTCGGGCAACGGGACACACGAGGCATTGCTATACCATTCCGCATGCTCCTCGCCCACCTTTAAAATCCAATTTCTTTTAACAATTTTCTCTTCACGTTTGTTCTTGCAAATCAAGCTTATTGTTAGATTAGCAAAGTTTTCTGGCGCTTTGAAGTACCTCATATCACAAGCACTGATGTTACTTATTATTTGCCCTGTCCAATTCACGAGACCCAAATGATCGGGAAAGTGAGTTACTTCACTCACTATTTCCCTTTTTGTCTTATATCGTCTTTCCTCCTCGTCTCCTGCGCGCGGAATTGCTCCTGGTTCCACTGGCAAGGCGATCATCTTCTCTCGTCGTCGCAGCATCGATGTCCAATATTGTCTGGTAGCGATGTCTGGTGCTATGGATGTATTCCATTTCACGGTGACGCTTCCAAAGTCCACTGCCCAACAGGTTTGATTGAAGAGCTTCGTTCCATCGTACTCGATATTGATCATCTCCATCGGATCATAGCGGGCCGCGCTCTTCCAAAGTGTGAAGCTGAGTAGGATGCCTGTCAAAATGACTGACAGTATTATAGCTGTCAGCCAATCCGTCATCAGGGTCTTCTTCCATGATATCGCTGGCTGAGGAAAAATAGATGGTCTCCATTCAATTGTGTTCCAATCCATTGGAGGGTTGTCGGGTAAATTCGGTGGTTCGTCGCAAAAAGGCGAAGTGCTGGGAATCTCATACCCGCCGTCTGCACATAAAGTTATTCTTCGCCTTTCAAAATTTGGCTCTGGATTCCTGCTCACGGGAACTGCATTCGCGTAGAGTGGCTCCAGAGCTATCCATTCCCGGTTTGCATAAACCTCTTGTTCCTCTTGCGCAAAAAACGGATTCCTCCCGTTTTTCCCATCGTTGTCTGTGGAAGCCCCGGTCCCGGGGCTCAGCCTACCCGCTGGTTCCACCGGGTTGCAGCCAGCGGGATCATCCGTGTAGCCTGGGGGGGTCATTGGTGACTCCCCACTCTCCAGGCTCATTGTTCTCTTTCTCTTGACTCCGCGCGGGAAGTTCATGGTTGGTCACTTCTCAGGGCTGAATGAAGATCTGGTTCTTCTCTCCTGGGTTTATAGGGGATCTTCCAGCCCCTCCTCCTTCCCTGGCTCCTCCCTTGTGCCAAGGAAAACGTCCACCTCCTTGGCCAAGGTGGTCACTCCTTCCGCTGTCCCCGTCTGGTTTTCTTTCTATTATTGGTTATGTACAGTCCATTAATGATACATCGTTATCATACTTTTATATACACATGTATACATACACAATTACATGTCTATTCATTTACATATACACGTATGTACACATTCTTCTCTTTTTTTTTTCAGTTGTCTCCCCCCTGGGAATCTGGCCGCCTCCACAGCTTAACCAACCCCTCCACTGCGGCTCGACCCCTTTTTTTCTTTTGAGGGTCTGTCTCTTTAGACCGCAGTGTATAGTAGGAGGCCGCTTGAGCCAACGTTCCTAGCGGCCTATCAGAGGTGGACGGCCCTGGTTCCCCCGGCCTGGTGTCTACCGCATCTTCTGCCATGTTGCTCTCTTGGCCACCGGCTTGTTTTCTGGTTTCGGAGGCTTTGCGCTTCATTTCTGCCAGCACTGGACATGTCTTAAGGGTGCGGTGACGCTCCGGACCCCATCTGGTGTTTCCTTTTCCATCACATCCCGGCGTGGGACACACCTCGAGGCTCCCCACATATATCGGACAAGCTCTAAATGAGCGGTGGTAAGTTGCCCCTGGTCGTGTGCTACCGCTTCCGTCGCAGCCAGGAGTAGAGCAATTTGCCGGATACAACTTCGTCCAATCAAAAGGGGTCCAGTCCGGTAGAATCTTCCCGGGTCGGTCACTTACGCCACCACCTTCCGCCTTTGGAAACAGGTTTTCCTTCTGGACTCCTGTCTCTGGCGGGAGAGAAGTTGTTGGATTTTCCACTTGGACTCCTACTTCTAGCGGGAGAGAAGTGGTTGGATTTTCCACTTGGACTCCTACTTCTGGCGGGAGAGAAGTGGTTGGATTTTCCTCCGTCACCAACGATTGGAACATGCTTCCTCCAGCTGGACATCCCTGTGTCCACTCCTGGCTGGGACCTTTATCCCATTCTCTTGCTTCCGACCGGTCAAGGTCATCTGTCTCCTTGGCCTTTCTTTGAGATTCTATCGCCGCTACTGTGCCGTGCTCCTTTCTTGTTTGTATTTGTTCACTAAGAACATTCCGTATTTGGGACCCGGCGTTTCTCATGGCTACAACTTGGCTAAGCCTTTTGGCCTCCAATTTGATTCCCAGTGAATATATTCCTTCGTAAGGAATGATGGCCATTTTCACTGTAATCCTTACCAGTGCTGCTTCACCCTCATTCACTATAAGGACTGATCCAACTTTATTCCCAGGGGCAAAACAGTATATTCCTTTTTTTGTCACATACTGGAAGTCCTTGTTACACATGTCCAAAATACTTCGATAGCAGTACATGTTGCTCACAGTCGGGCTTGTTTCCGCAGGGGCTGCCTCCACTTTGACCAATGGTGCGTCCTTGCACGCCAACAACTGGGCTACAGCCCGAGCCCAAGTCATGGGCCTCCAAGGTCCCTCAAGCAGGTCCCCAAGGACTGCGGTTCCTCCTGCGGAAAGAACCGACTCACGAGCAAACAAGGCCATTTCGTCGGCCTCTTCTGTATAACTGTCGGGGGCAGGCCGGCCGACTGGCCTTGGCCAAGGCCAACAATGGCCCAAGGCCAGATAAAGGTTCTTCATGGCCTGATTATTATCATATGCCGGCCAAGATGCTCCTCCCAACACCGGATAGAGGGTCGCCAGGGGGGTCATTGCCCTGGTGATTTGCCATCCCTCTGCTTCTCCGACTTTCAATAATTTTCCTCTTGCCATGTGTTCTAAACACATGGGGCAATATTCCAGCTCATCGCCGTCCCAAATACACGTGCACGAGCTAATTTGTCGAGCCCGTACATCCGTAGTTGGTCCGATCTCCCACTGTGAAAAGAACACCATTCGTGTCAAAATGGTAATTCGACACTGGTGGCATATCATGGCATCTAACACTTTGACTGGAAGCTTGTCCTCATTCCTCTGGGCAAATTCCAGTTCTCTTACATCGGTGGTCAGTACCGGTGGCATCATGAAGCCTACTCCCGACCACATAGTAGGCAACAGGTTGGGTGTCAAACAAATGACACACGCTTCGTCGACCCATGTCCAGTGAAAATGTTCTGGTCCACCGGGTGTGCTACCCCGCTTGGCCAATCTCACCAGATTTAGGGCCCTTCCGGTTTGGATCCCATTTGGCGTTCTTCTTACGATGACCGCACCTTTGTGTGCGGCCATGCGCACGAAGGCCGGGATTATTCTGTAGTCCGTTGCCATATGTTATTTAAATTACTTCTTGGCTTGAATCGGGTCAGCCGATAACGGCTTCAGCTGTTCAACTCCTTGGATACCTTTCTTCTTTAGTCGTACTGTGTTCCTGTCCAAGACTTCACTAACGATGTCCGAGCAGTCGTACTTGGCCTTCACTGCCGTGTTGCTGTTCAGGTCCCTTGACTTGATCCACACCTTCTGTCCAACGCTGAACCGACACTTCTCTTTATCCTGGGACGGGCTGTCTTGGGTTCTGCCCACTTCCTGGGACACAAAGAGTCGTTGATTGAGTTCTTCGGACGGGGAGGGCCGGCTGCTCCTACTCCTCCCGTTCAGGTCTGCAACCAAATCAAGTAGTTTAGTACTCCACTCTTTCCCGTTTGCATTTTTTCCCAACCAGGTTTTGACTAGGCCAATACTTCTTTCGGCCACTCCGTTTGCCTGTGGTGTATAGGGAGGCGAATAGACTCTGACTATTCCCCACCTACGACACCATTCGTCTACCTGGGCGTTTTTGAAATGAGTTCCATTGTCTGTTCTCAACTCTTTTGGGATTCCTAGCCACATGCACCCATCTTCTAGTGTCTTGATCACACTGTTTGCATTGGCTTTTCTCACTGCTTTCAGCCCGACGTGTCCTGACATCGAGTCTACCAGCACAACCAGGTATTTTTCACCCTTTGCGCCACTTATTCCCATGGGGCCAGCTACGTCCATACAAACCGAGCCCCACGGCACAGTACTCCTGATCGTCAATCCGTCCGTGCGTCGTCCTCTTCGCCCTGCGTTGTATTTGTTGCACGGATTACAATCCCGCAGAACCGCACGAATCATTCGGTCAGGGACCCAGAGTTCCAGCTTCTCTAACTCTTTCCGCGTAGGCAGTGGACCCGCGTGGCCTAGTGCTTCATGCACTGCCGACACGACTTGCCTCACGCTCTTGTCTGGGACCACTTTTCCGCGAGGGGTCTTGTCCCATTTTTCTGCTCCTACAACTATTATTCTTCTTTCCTGGACGTATTGATCAACTTCGTTATTCCCTCTCCAATGAGCTCCTTCTTTTACATGAGATTTCTGGTGAACCACATCCAGACTCAAATTTAGCCGTAACTCGGCTATTTTTTTCCACACTTCATAGTGGGCCACTAGTTTTCCTTTCGCGCCCTCAAAGCCATTCTCTTCCCAAATGGCTAGATCAAATTTGAGAGCTTGCGCGCAATAATGACTGTCAGTTATAAGTCTTACGCGTCCAGCGTGATTTTTTTCTGCTTCTAACAGTCCTTCCAGCACTGCCGTGGCCTCTCCTGCTTGCGCGCTGCCGGGTGTCTTTCCTTTGCGGCGGCAACGCTCCACTCCATTCTGCTTCAGAATAAACCCCCAGTGGGCATTCTGCTCTCCTTCCTTTTTTGACCCATCGGTGTAAAGAGTCCATTCATAGGGCTTCTCTTCATCCATACTCTTTTTGGGTATCGGCTTCTTTGTGGAGGTTGTATTAGGTCCAATTTCCAAGTCGGGGTCTAGTAGGATGTCTTCCCATCTGCCCCATCGGATGTTGGTCGCTTTAGTGCTCTCGATTGTAGTCTTTCTTAGAAAACGATGCACGTTACTTCCGGTCTGGACTTTGATACCTTGTCCCTGGGCCAGGTCTTTTAAATTACTCCAGTACCTTGCCAACACTGCAAGTTCTTTCTCCTCCTGGGGGAATTTTTTCTCGACGCTGGACAGGGTGTAGGTCCACAAGGCCACCAAACCGGCACCTTCGTTGCTGACCGACACCATTGCATCATTTTCTTCGCACTGCACCTTTGCGACCAGTCTTACTGTCAAACTTCGTGGCTCAAGCCGCACGGCTTCTCGGACGGCCTGTTTCAAATTATTCAAGTTCTCATTGTCTTTGTCTGACCACTGCCACTTTGTTGGTTTTTGGCCCTCCGGTGTTTTCTTCAAGCGGCCGTACAGCGGCCTTGCATGTTTCTGATAGTGAGGAATATGATCCCGCACATAATTGCACAGTCCAAGTATTCGCTGCAACTCTGTTTCTGATCTCGGGGGCGAAATCTGTTCAATTTTCTGTCGAAATCCTTCTGAGATTCCTAGGTTCTCAGTCACTTGGAATCCCAAGTAATCCACTTGGAATCGAGCTAGTTGGCATTTCTTGAGATTCAGCTTGAGGCCGGCAGCGGAGACTCGTTCCACCACTTTCTGCAGCAAGTCCAAATGTTCTTCCTCTTCGTCATTTGAAACAAACACATCATCGATGTACACCGTAACATCCAAACCACTCAAAACTTGTAAAACCGCTGATTGAAACACATTTGGGGAGTTTTTGTATCCTTGTGGCAATCTTTGCCACACGTATGATTTCCCTTTATGCGTGAATGCTGTTTTTCCTTGTGATGTTTTGGCCAGTCGTAGTGAAAAGAACCCGTTTGCTAAATCAATGCATGATTTGTATTTCTTCACTCTTAGCGTCTTTAGGGATGCCTGGGGATTTATGAGGCTAGCTCGATTAGCCACCGTCCGGCGGTTAAGAGCTTTAAAGTTGATAACTGGCCTCCATCCTCCCCCGGACGCCTCTGGTTTTTTCACTGCCTGAATCGGGCTGTTGGTCACTGGATTTGATTCTTCCCGAATGATGCCAAGCTGTAGAAGTTCCTTCACGATTGTTTCCATTTCAGCCACTGCTTCGGGATTCAAGGGATATTGTCTCACCGGTGGATGCACTCCTCCTTCAATTGTGTGGATGTATTTTGATCCAAGGTCACCACAGTCGTTCTTGAAATACGCCACAGCTGCCCTTTCCAATATGGCGGTCAGTTTCTGCTTCCCATCTGGAGACAGGTCGCTGTTTTGGACCAATTGGATCCGGACGGAGTCCACATCCACAGGTTTGTACCACTCATTCAGTGGCATGGTTTTAGTTGGACCCACTCGGACTGTTTTTGCTTTAATATTTTCCAACCTTGCTTTTACTGGCTGACGCTGATGTGCTGTTTTTTTCAGATCTTCGGCGTCTCTTAATGTCAGTAAATTGTGGGGCCCTTTCACCCAAACGATTCTTTTCCAGACTCCAATTGGCATGCTGGTCACTGATCCATCTGCCATCATAACAGTTAGGTGTCCTATCACTTTCAAGGCTTTGCGGGTCATCGACACCTCAGCTCCGGTATCTACTAAATATGGAGCTCCATCAATATCAGTGTAGAGATTGTCTCCCTCTCTGTACACGCCTGACAGGGTGACCCGCGCCTCTTTTTCACTTATTTTCTGGGCCCAGCAGGGGCCGCAGCCTTGCGAGCCTCTGCCAGGGCCTTTCTTTCTTCTGGTGACATTTTGTCATACACATCTTTTGCCACATAACCAGTTGAATTCACTTTACCATAAGGGGGTTTGGGATTCTCTCGGGTGTTTTGTCTCTGATTATCATTAAATTTTTGCCCCTTCCCATAAGTTGGCTGTGGTGGTGGTTTCCGACTTGCTTGTGTATCTTCTGTGCGAGTGCGAGTGCTGCCCGATGGATTCGGCTTTTGTCTCTCCATGTAGTGTTTTGTTACTCTGTCCCATTTCTTTATGGATTCTTCGATTCGTGCCAGAGTTGCCTCCGCACCCAGCTTCACAAAAGTGGTGTCCTTGTCCTCGGTAACTGCTCTCAGTACTCGCACGTATCTGTTTGGGCTTATCACTTGTTTCAACTTATGCCACACATTCAGCAAGGTGAGACCCTGTTTTAATGCTTCCTTAGCTCTGGTTATATGTGCATCTTCGTCATCTTCTTCATCATCCACCCACCTCTGGTAGGCTTCCTGGGCTGTCTCATCCCTTCCAATGGGCTCGGCTGTAATATATTGCAGCCACAACTTCTTTGACAACTCTCCGCCCGGACCGTCTTTGATTACTGGCCAAGTTGCCAATAAATATTCTTTGACGCTTTCTTTTTGGTACTTTACGCGTACCATTCCTTTTAAAGTTTTAAAGGCTCGTGTCTCTCTTTCCAGGTCATTTCCGGGCATCCCTGTATTTTCCAGATAAGTCGCTCCCAGTTGTGTGGTGCTCGGCTGAGCTTGTTGGGTGAAGTTTCCAATTATGTTGGTTTGTGTGGACATTGCGGGATTAACAGCGTGTGTGTCCAACTCTTCACACGCTCTTAGTTCTGCTTGAGCGGCATCATACACACCCTGCTTCATCCTCCGCAACAATACGTCATACATTACGGTCACAAAGCCTTCCCTAAAATTTTTTGTCAAATCTGTGTAACTTACTAGGGTGTGGTAGGCTGGTGTGTTTAACACATTCATCGCCTCCCTGTAAGTTAGCTTCACCGGGACGTCTATATTTCCTTCTATTTTTTCCCACCAGGCTGGTGGGAAGGGGTATTCTTTCTGCCTAACTTCTGGGATATAGGTTTTCCTTCCATCCTTGGTTTCCACCCATCCTAATTGAACCTCCCTTGCCAGCCTTTCCGAAGCCTGGAAGATGCTTAACACCGGCTGTTGCTTCTTGAATCCTTTCCGGGTTGCTCCTAGCACAACTCTCGGTGGGGGGTCATTAGGCTCAGGAGGGCCTACTGCCGACATCACCGAAGCCTGATTTTCCTCTTCGGAGACCACGTCATCACTCGAGGTGGCCGCCTCCCTGTTTTCTCCCTCTCCATCATTATTACCCTCTTCCTCGTGGGATGTATGAGCATGGTCAGTGGCCCCAACTCCGGTGTTCCTTGATTCTATTTGTTGACGTGGGCCCTGAACCGTGGAGGGTCTATTTTTGGGAGTAGACGTCAGGCGTGCTCGGTAAGAGGTACCAGCCACTTCTCGGTTTGATCTTAAAACCACTCTCCTCTCCCTTTCAATTCTTCTCCCTCTTTCCTGAGGTGGTTTCTCGGGAGCCGGGACCTCAGTTGGTGCCGGATCCGGCCCCCCCGGTTTAGTTATCTCTGGGTTGATTTTGTGGGTCACGGTTTCGTCCTCATCCCCTGTAGTTGGGGATGGTGTCCTGGACCGTACGGTCCTCTTTTGCAATTCTGGGGTAGCACTTGAGGCTGCCCCTTTTTCTTCTTCTGTTCGAATTGTTTTGGCTGATGGATGAGGCAAGACTGTCACCTTACGTTTTGTTTGCTGTTCCATCTTCTGCTCTTTACGAGCCACCTGTAGCGCTTGGTCATATGTGGCTTCCAGGGCTACCAATTCCCTTTCTCTTCTTTGAGAGGCTGATATTGCCAACACCAACTCCAGCCCTTCCACTGCTGTGATCGGGGTGGATATCTGCAGTTTATAAGCTCCTGCAATTGCTGTTTCCGCAATTTTCCATGACATCCGTCCAGATCTGACGCCATTTACTTCCGTAACTATTCTTCTGGCCCCCCTCTCGATGGCAGCATCCACCGCTCTCTCCAGAATTTTTGTCATCATCTTCAGGTAATCCTGCTGGTCCAGGTCCGCACTCCACTTCTGCACGACGGCATGTATTATCATGTGATATTTTGATCTTCCCCCACTTGTGAAGATGAAGGTAAGATCCTCCGGGACATGTTCCATCTGCCGTCTTGCATCTTGTAGGTCCTCAATATATTTTTCACCGGCCATCAACCTCATCCGTGAATCAAAGGTCTGGTTCCAGGCACGGAATTTGTCGTTGGTGAAAACAATGAGGGCGTCTCCTGTCAGTGACCAAATATCTCCGACAAACTGGCACATCAGCACTCCGTTGCCCACAATCACTTTCTTGGTTGATTCTTCCGGTAAAGACGGTAGGGGGTCTTTTCTAATAAGGGGATTGAGCTTTGGTGCAAAGGCGCCTTCGCGCCTGGTGTCCTTGGTCTCCCATAGCTCCTCTGTGTCCTTGCTCGTGCCCAACCCTTCTTCCTCTTTAGGCACTTCCTCTTCGTCTTCACTGGAGAATACCGGCTGATCAGTTCTTTTCTCCAAAATACTTCTCATCCTCGCCAGGTGCTGCATGCACTCGTAATAGCGAGGCACTGCCTGCACTTCTCCAGGTAATGGAGTTGCAAGCTCGCTCTGGATGCCAGATTCGTTGGTCAGCATTTTCACTATTGAGTCCAAATCTGTACTTGTACTTATTATTTTTCTCATGTTACATTCCTCCACCATTTTTGCCCCCCATTCACACCAGTCAGGTGCTTCTCTTCGAGTGTAGCCCCTTTCAGGGTGGGCTGACACTATTATTGTTAGTCCATCTTCTCCTGGCTGCTCGGCAAAAAATCTTCCATCTTTCTCGATGGCTTCTTCCATTCGCGTTGAGAGGCATTCCGCCTCTATCGACGGGTTAGATCCCACTATGTACTCAGTCCATTTCTGAGGCCACTTCTCCAAGCCTCCTCCATACAATATTACACATGCTGGTTCCTCATGTCGTCTCAGAGGGTCTGGATTAGACCCCTCCTTTCTGGTTCCTTCCATAGGATTACCAGGTTCGAGGTCCAGTCCTCTTCCACCGCTAGCCATCTCTTTAATGAATAGCAGTTTTTTCAGTTGTAGGGTCGAGCTGTCTTCTTTCGAAGCCTTTCCGTGTGCACTCGGGACAGGGACGATACAGCTCTTAGTTACTCAGCGGCGCCTTTTGCGTCGCCTCTACTCAGAACACCAATATGAGAACTCTTGCCTCACTTATTGATGCTCTCAACGGCGGGATGCACGTTTTTTTTTTTTCTTTCTTTTTCCCACCAGGTTTTTCTACTGACAGGAAATCCTAACAAGGGTACATTCAACAGCAAATTCTAATTCAAATGTTATTGTAGCGAACAGGAAATGACGACTAATCATCAGCCCGAAGCCCCTCAGCCCTTCAATTCTTGGGAACCTGTAAGTCACAGCAGGTCGCCAACAGTTAAGGGTCATGAACCATATAAGCCTCAGAAGAATCGTTGTGGCCGATTTTTGACTGTCTGGAGAGTATGTACGTTTACTACTCCTGGTGAGCTTCAATTGTCGTCCTCAACAAGCGGAAAAAGGGAAAGGGCGGAAAGAAGGGGAGGAAAAAAAAAAAAAAAAAAAAAAAAAAAAATCCTTTTGTGAGTTCAGCGGACAAAAATCTGTAATCCTCTGATGCGTCCGGGAACAAAAAAAATTTGTAATCCACACAGGTGTCCGGAAACAAGAAAATTTGTAATCCACACAGGTGTCCGGGAACAAAAATCTTTGTAATCCACACAAGTGTCCGGGAACAAAAAAATTTGTAATCCACACAAGTGTCCGGGAACAAAAAAAATTTGTAATCCACACAAGTGTCCGGAAACAAGAAAATCTTGTAATCCACACAGGTGTCCGGGAACAAAAAAATTTGTAATCCACACAGGTGTCCGGGAACAAAAAATTTGTAATCCACACAAGTGTCCGGGAACAAAAAATTTGTAATCCACACAAGTGTCCGGAAACAAGAAAATCTTGTAATCCACACAGGTGTTCAGCAACAAAAATCTTGTAAGGGGGAAATTAGTATATATTATAAAATGAAATTAAGAAGGAAAAAGGGAAAAAGAAGAGAGGAGAAAAGCCTACTTTTCTTTCTTTTTTATCTTTCAAAATAAAAAGCCCTCTCTTCTGTCGGTCTCCTAACTATCTGCCTCCTCCTCGGCTTTGGTTTTGGCATGAAATCTAAAACATTTGCAGGCTCCTCGTTGACTGGTTCATTTTCTGTATTTATACCCAATATCCGTGCCCATGTACCGGCCCCTCTGGCTTTTGCAAGTTCTGCTGCATACTCTGCGTATACTACAAACATTACTTTCAGCACCCCATACAAGTACAAGCTGTGAAGGAACTCCTCCTTACTCATGCTTAAAGTAATGTGCTGAGGGGCAACGGTCACCGTTTACTATGACACAATACAGTTCTAATCCTCCCGTGCTAATAAGGTTCTTTTCTAGGAAACTCTATTCCTTAAAGAGACTGTACTTATGTCACTCAAGGCCGTTCTGACATTTATTTGTATCAGTGAGCGGAATTAAGACAGTTTCTGGGAAGAAAAAACTGAAAAACTCCACACAGGTTCGTTTTGGAGCTGTGAGCAAAACAAAAAAACAAATGTTCTTCTATTGTCTCATTTTTATTTTTTTCTAAACTTTTACTCACAACCCCCCTCCTACTCGTTGGGCGCCAAAATGTCAAACGCACCTCTTGCAGTCAGGTGCCCCCGGCTTCCCAGTAACGGGTTCGTTTTAGCCGGGTTCGGAGATTCGTCCGTAATCTAACCACCCGAGTTAAATTAACTCCTCCGGAATCAATCTAATTTCTGTACGACGCCAATCCCTCTCAAGTCACCCGAAGCGCGTGCCGAGTAACTCAATTCGAGGCAGGACTTCGAAGTGACCGCATCGTATTGATGGCTCCCCGCTAATGTTTGAAGTTCTTATTCGTTACGGATATTTTTTAGATGTCTTTGTTAAGACCTCAGGGATTCGTTTGTATAGCGCACCCAAGCACTAGTTTTGCCGAAGTAAATGTTGATATGGGTCCGTTCCACTTGGTCGCTCATGCAGCGAGCCGACCAACTTTTTTTATTCGAAAGAGAATCGAATTAATAAAAGTGTGACAATAATAGCATTTAAGAAGAAAATTAATGCCCTTTATATTATTAATTCTAACTTCGTATACGTAGATCTAGCACTTGACCGTCGGAGTTCTTCACCCCACTTAATTGCTTCGAAGAGAATAGCGACTTTCTTACCGAATAAAAATGTCGTGCTGTCTTTAGATTTGCCCAATAATTAATTTGGAAGGCAAGTCTATTTTTTGATCGTGTCCTATTTAACTTTTGACGCGGCCCGACAAAAGGGGAACTGGGCCGCGCCCGACGGACAATCGAAATATTTTTATCCTCCACCAACTTCACTGATTTATTTTAATCATCGTCGTTATGTTATTTAAAGGAAGTAAATTCTCAACCGAATTCACTTTCAACGAACTCAACTCTTCCGTTAAATATTTACGAAAGTTATTTAATTCTCTAACTTGCTCAGAGTTACTTTTTACGCGGCCCGTCAAAAAAGGGGAACTGAGCCGCGGCCGACGGACAATCGAAATATTTTTATTCTCCTCCAACTCCACTGATTTATTTCAACCGTCGTCGTTAATTTATTTAGAAGAAGTAAATTTCCAACAATTCACTTCTAACGAAATCCACTCCTCCTTTAAATATTTACGAAAGTTATTTAATTCTCCAACTGGCTCAGAGTTACTTTTTACGCGGCCCGTCGAAAAGGGGAAGCGGGCCTGAGCCTTTCAAATAGTTAAATAACTTTTCGTTCTACACAAAATAATAATCCGATTTAAACACTTCCGTTGATTTATTTTATTTAAATCGGCCCCAAACCATCGGTTGCATATTCAGTACAAATCCGCGTACAACGAAGTAAGTAATATACAAAACACATTTATTGAAGAAACATGGAATAGAATTACAAATCTCAATTACCCCAGAAACTGAACAATTTCACTCACTGATACCCGTGTTAATAAAATCATTCAATCCCAGAACAATTCGATTGCAAAACACAGTTCATAAAAAAGGGAAGCGGTGATTACCAGCTGCGTGCTATTTTTGGTGAAAGCAAAGTCGAGTGATCAGTTCGATCTTGCTTCTAAATCCAAATTAAAGAAACAGGCTGGCCACGAGGAATCCGGCGGCCCGATGACTATTCCCCCCTCTCGCTAAAATACATAAAAAATATAAATCCCTCTCACCTATTTCTCCTATAAAGTTGTCCAGTCCAATTTTTGGGAGTAAATCCAAGTTAATTTCAGTCCAGCGATCCTGCGTCTCACACAAAGATCTTCGGGACTTTGGAAAAAATCTTGAAACTCCTCCGGGCCTCTTCACGTATAAGCGCTCTTTTGGGGAAAAAAGCCCTGAAGCTACTCCAGCAGGACCTTTTATAGACCTCTCCGTCTCCCCCCCTCCCCTTTCTTTTCTCCTGTACTTTCCCTATAGGGTAAGACTGCCCAGTTCTCCCACGCGTATAGAAGGGACTGGCCAGCATTCCCACGCCTATGGACTGGCCAGTTTTTCCCCCGCCCATAGAGGGAACTGGACAGCCCCTCCCACGCTTTGTTTTCTGTGACCTTTAGCAGCTGTTTCCGCCCTGACCACGCAGTACTTTCCACCAAATGCACAGCTAGTGGTAAAACCTTTCACTTCCCCTTTTCACCTTTGACCTACTTTCTGTTACATGAATTGATCGAATTGACAAATAATATTGCTTTAAAGCGGTTACAGAGTACATTTTTAGCCAAGCAAAGAAATCAAAAAATTAAAATCACATAATAAACATTTCATTTGTGCTTCTCCAAACAATTTATGTCACGCCACTATTCTCAGTGACGGGTCCCTTGATCGAATTGACAAATAATATTGCTTAAAGCGGTTACAGAATACATTTTTAGCCAAGCAAAGAAATCAAAAAATAAAAAACACATAATAAAAATTTCATTTGTGCCTCCATGCGTGACTTACACTCTGACACCGTGTTCCTCTTTTCTATTTTAACTGGTCTAGCTTATTCTGGCCTCTCTTTTGGTCTCATGTTTTGGTCTGGCGCCATCTTTTGGACAAATTTGGAAATATCAGCTCTGTCAATTTATCCCTGTGAACAATCCATATTCTACCCTTTGGACCATCTCTACCCCCATGTTACATGACAACGCGCACTAAAAAGGGTCAGAATAACAAGAGTCCCACCGGCCAGCCGGGGCCACCCGTCCATCCATTTCTTCAGGGGGGGAAAAAATTGGAGTCACCGGTGAGTACATTTTGCATTTAGCTCTGCTTTTCTGCTTCTGTCTTCAAGTGTGTGGCATCCTGCGACCAAAGATTCAGCCAACCCCAAAGCGGTTGACCTCAACGTCCCACCACCATTCCTACCAGAGCAGGTGACGTGATGCTTTGGACATCCTTCCGTCTCAGATGCCCAAAAGTACTCTTTGCCACATCTGCGGCAATACGGTGTCTTTTCAAAGGTGCAAATAAATCCAGCGTGGGCGGAACACGCACGTCTTCGGTTTTTCCCGCTTTGTTTGTGTGACAGCTGTTGTGAAAATTTTACACAAATAAAGTTGTATAGTACAGGTTTGGCCAAGCCGCAACTCCCGAACCGCATGCGGCTCTTTTATGTTCATATCAACATTTGTGTGTGTGTGTGTAGGTGTGTGTGTGTGGGGGGGGGGGGTTGTGCGTGTTGGCTTCACTTGAGTTCAATTTAGTATTTTCGTCAAAAGCGCATGTGGTGAAATTCCACAAAGTAGGATGGGCAAACACATTCCAGTAAACTATTAGTGTCAATTGGGCTCTCGAAATGGCAGGGAAAAGATGCACAGCAAAACGAAAATATGTAGATGAACACAGGACGTTTTTATCAGAGTGGGAAAGTTTCTATTTTTTGTTGAACGTGATGGCAAACCATTCTGCCTGATACGTCAGACCTCAGCGCATTTCAAAGATTCAAATCTTCAGCGCCATGCACTTCAGCTCACTCTATGCTAACATTGATCAGGCGTCGAACCCGCAACATCATGCTTAAGAGGTGGACATGCTAACCAGTGCGCCATTATGTCAACGCATAACAACTGTAAGAACTTCCGCCGGAATTCAAATCCGCGGGGAGAGTTAACTTGTTTAAAAGGGAGTGGGCAGAAGAATTATTTAATTTATTTAAATCTATTTGGAGTGTGCGCCATTATGTCAATGCATAACAACTGTAAGTCTACTAAACAAAACAGCGGTTGCTATATGACGTCTGCCACGTCGTGGTCACGTGACGCGGACGTGACGTCGACGCCTACTTTACATCCCACCGATCACAGGACCCCTCGGCTGCATAACCGCGCCCCCTTCCCAACCAATCGGATTTGCTATACGCGAAAACGACGCCAATGGGCGGGCTCTTCCGCCAGAATTTAAATTCGTGGGCGTGGCTCGCAACAGGAAGTAGGAAAATGGCGATGTTGACAAAGACACAGCGGATGGTAACATACGACTAACGAGAGAAATATTTTTATTTTCTGCTTGCAACTGGACCGTCCAGAGCGTACACGGTAAGTACAACTCATCGTTTTTAAAAAGAAGTACTTTTGTTGCCCTGAAAAGCGAGTGAGTGTGGCGTTTGGGGGGAACGTCGAATTTCGACGATTCTTTCTGGTCAACGGTTGTAAATGATTGCGTTGATTAAAAAAGAAAACTTGATGTAACTCTACTTTTAACTGCCGTTTCAGATAAGCGGGTATTACGTCGCAGTCATGTGCCGCGGATATGACGTAATTGGCTGAACTTCCACCAAAATTCAAATCTGTTGGCGCGATGGCCGTGAGCCACTGAGCAACGACGAATATCAACAAAAATATCTTTATTTTCTGCTTGCAACTGGACCGTCTACAGCGTACACGGTAAGTAACACTCATTGTGTTTAAAGAGATTTACGTTTGTAATAGCAACGTGTAGCTGAGGCGCTAGCAGAAGTGTAGCCGCGTTGCGTTGTACGTGTGAATATTGGTCCAGGCGAAATGTTAATGTTTAATTTCATTCCTTTAGGTTCCACGGTGTTTGTTGGCTGCAAGTTTTCCACTGCAAGAAGAGGCTCGTATCATTGACCAGGAGCGAGCTACAACGGTGAGTAGCCATAACATTTATGTTAAACACTTCCTATTTCATGTCTAACAGTACTTGATTTAACAAATAACCATAAATAAATACAGTGTGGGCACTGAAGTTAACATATGTGATTATACTGCCTAATCTGTTACAGAGTATGTTGTTGCCAAGTAATGTAGAATAGATCCAAAGTAGTAATCCAGAATAGTTTTGAAAAGGCCATTAGAATAATAAACAAATCTGATTACCTTGAACATAATAGTTAAGTGTTGAATATGTCCTATGAAGTCAAAATTTGGCACCATCATGTGGTATATTGTTGCAAAGTAATATAAGATCCAAAGTTGTAATTCAGAATAGTTTTCAAAAGAAGGCCATTAGAATTATATACAAGTCTGATTACCCTGAACATAACAACAAGCTATTAATTAAATCACAAATTCTTCAATTCAAAGATTTGGTAGATTATCAGAATAATAATGTCTAACAGTAATTGATTTAACACATCACGATAAGTAGATTGAGTGTGGGCACTCTCAAGTTAACATATGTGATTATACTGCCTAATCTGTTACAGAGTATGTTGTTGCCAAGTAATGTAGAATAGATCCAAAGTAGTAATCCAGAATAGTTTTGAAAAGGCCATTAGAATAATAAACAAATCTGATTACCTTGAACATAATAATTAAGTGTTGAATATGTCCTATGAAGTCAAAATTTGGCACCATCATGTGGTGAAATTTGGAATTGCATCACATCCAATTTTGCCTGGGAACAAACAGATTAAATAAATCTTAGACTTAAATAAGCCACTCCTTCTCAAACAAGTAAACTCTGCCCATTTTGCGCAGTAGATGTTCTGTTAATATCTAGTATTTATACAAAGTCATAATTTAAATTGCTGTTAACCTTCATTCATCGCTTCAACCAACATTACTCGCTCTTATTACCAACTTGTATCGATTTAACTGAGCGTTTAATACTTCCTATCAGGTCTCAAGTCAAGATTTGGCAAAATACAATTTCAGCAAATCCAATTTTGCCAGGCAACAAAAAGAGATTAAATAAACTAAATAAGTCTTCTTCCCATTAAATAAATCAGAAAAGTCTGTCTTGCAACCAGTCCTCTTCAAACAAGTAAAGTCTGCCCGTTTTGTGCCGTAGATTTTGTGTCTATGCCTAGTATTTATACAAAATCATAATTTAAACGACTTCATTCCTTCATTCACTTTGGAAATTTGGAATTGCAGCAAATCGAATTTTGCCAGGGAACAAAAATAGATCAATTAAACTAAATAAGTCTTCTTCCCATTAAATAAATTAAAAAAGTCTGTCTTGTAACCAGTCCTTTTCAAACAAGTAAAGTCTGCCCATTTTGTGCCGTAGATTTTGTGTTTATGCCTAGTATTTATACAAAATCATAATTTAAAGGATTTCATTCCTTCATTCACTTTGGAAATTTGGAATTGCAGCACGTCAAATTTTGCCTGGGAAGAAAAGTAGATTAAATAAATTTAATAAGTCTTACTACTTCCCAATAAATAAATTAAATACGTCTTACTTGTTCCCACTCCTTTTCAAAAAAGTAGTTTAAAACGAGGGCCCTTCACTCAACCTTTAACCTCAACACCGCACGTCACATTGTGTTGTATCTGTGAATGTTGGTTGTGGCCAAATGATAGTTTTCTTTCATTCGTTTAGGTTCCACGGTGTTTGTTGGCTATATGTTTTCCACTGTCAGAAGGATGAAAATACAAAGTACAACGCTTGGACGTGGGCGACGACGTCACCGGTGAGTCCTTCCTTCCTATTTATTTACCTTCTAGGTGCTAGGTGCCGCACTGAACAACATTATGCCGCACTGAACAACATTATGCCGCACTGAACAACACCATGCCGCACTGAACAACATTATGCCGCACTGAACAACATTATGCCGCACTGAACAACATTATGCCGCACTGAACACCATGCCGCACTGAACAACACGATGCCGCACTGAACAACACCATCCCGCACTGAACAACACCATGCCGCACTGAACAACACCATGCCGCACTGAACAACACCATGCCGCACTGAACAACACCATCCCGCACTGAACAACACCATGCCGCACTGAACAACATTATGCCGCACTGAACAACATTATGCCGCACTGAACAACATTATGCCGCACTGAACAACATCATGTCGCACTGAACAACACCATGTCGCACTAAACAACACCATGCCGCACTGAACAACACCATCCCGCACTGAACAACACCATGCCGCACTGAACAACATTATGCCGCACTGAACTACACCATGCCGCACTGAACTACACCATGCCGCACTGAACAACACCATGCCGCACTGAACAACACCATGCCGCACTGAACAACACCATGCCGCACTGAACAACACCATGCCGCACTGAACAACACCATGCCGCACTGAACAACACCATGCCGCACTGAACAACACCATGCCGCACTGAACAACACCATGCCGCACTGAACAACACCATGCCGCACTGAACAACACCATGCCGCACTGAACAACACCATGCCGCACTGAACAACACCATGCCGCACTGAACAACACCATGCCGCACTGAACAACACTATGCCGCACTGAACAACATTATGCCGCACTGAACAACACCATGCCGCACTGAACAACACCATGCCGCACTGAACAACACCATGCCGCACTGAACAACACCATCCCGCAATGAACACCATCCCGCACTGAACAACACCATGCCGCACTGAACAAATCCATGCCGCACTGAACAACACCATGCCGAACAACACCATGCCGCACTGAACAACACCATGCCGCACTGAACAACACCATCCCGCACTGAACAACACCATCCCGCACTGAACAACACCATCCCGCACTGAACAACACCATCCCGCACTGAACAACACCATGCCGCACTGAACAACACCATGCCGCACTGAACAACACCATGCCAAACTGAACAACACCATCCCGCACTGAACAACACCATCCCGCACTGAACAACACCATCCCGCACTGAACAACACCATCCCGCACTGAACAACACCATTCCGCACTGAACAACACCATTCCGCACTGAACAACACCATGCCGCACTGAACAACATTATGCCCCACTGAACAACAATATACCGCACTGAACAACATTATGCCGCACTGAACAACATTATGCCGCACTGAACAACACCATGCCGCACTGAACAACTGAACAACATTATGCCGCACTGAACAACATTATGCCGCACTGAACAACATTATGCCGCACTGAACAACACCATGCCGCACTGAACAACACCATGCCGCACTGAACAACATTATGCCGCACTGAACAACATTATGCCGCACTGAACACCATGCCGCACTGAACAACACCATCCCGCACTGAACAACACCATGCCGCACTGAACAACACCATGCCGCACTGAACAACACCATGCCGCACTGAACAACACCATGCCGCACTGAACAACACCATGCTGCACTGAACAACACCATGCCGCACTGAACAACACCATGCCGCACTGAACAACACCATGCCGCACTGAACAACACCATCCCGCACTAAACAACACCATGCCGCACTGAACAACATTATGCCGCACTGAACAACATTATGCCGCACTGAACAACATTATGCCGCACTGAACAACATCATGTCGCACTGAACAACACCATGCCGCACTGAACAACACCATGCCGCACTGAACAACACCATCCCGCACTGAACAACACCATGCCGCACTGAACTACACCATGCCGCACTGAACAACACCATGCCGCACTGAACTACACCATGCCGCACTGAACAACACCATGCCGCACTGAACAACACCATGCCGCACTGAACAACACCATGCCGCACTGAACAACACCATGCCGCACTGAACAACACCATGCCGCACTGAACAACACCATGCCGCACTGAACAACACCATCCCGCACTGAACAACACCATGCAGCACTGAACAACACCATGCAGCACTGAACAACATTATACCGCACTGAACAACATTATGCCGCACTGAACAACATTATGCCGCACTGAACAACACCATGCCGCACTGAACAACATTATGCCGCACTGAACAACATTATGCCGCACTGAACACCATGCCGCACTGAACAACACCATCCCGCACTGAACAACACCATCCCGCACTGAACAACACCATGCCGCACTGAACAACACCATGCCGCACTGAACAACACCATGCCGCACTGAACAACACCATGCCGCACTGAACAACACCATGCCGCACTGAACACCATGCCGCACTGAACAACACCATGCCGCACTGAACAACACCATCCCGCACTGAACAACACCATCCCGCACTGAACAACATTATGCCGCACTGAACAACATTATGCCGCACTGAACAACATTATGCCGCACTGAACAACATTATGCCGCACTGAACAACATTATGCCGCACTGAAAAACATTATGCCGCACTGAACAACATCATGTCGCACTGAACAACACCATGTCGCACTGAACAACACCATGCCGCACTGAACAACACCATCCCGCACTGAACTACACCATGCCGCACTGAACTACACCATGCCGCACTGAACTACACCATGCCGCACTGAACAACACCATGCCGCACTGAACAACACCATGCCGCACTGAACAACACCATGCCGCACTGAACAACACCATGCCGCACTGAACAACACCATGCCGCACTGAACAACACCATGCCGCACTGAACAACACCATCCCGCACTGAACAACACCATGCCGCACTGAACAACATTATACCGCACTGAACAACAATATACCGCACTGAACAACATTATGCCGCACTGAACAACACCATGCCGCACTGAACAACATTATGCCGCACTGAACAACATTATGCCGCACTGAACACCATGCCGCACTGAACACCATGCCGCACTGAACAACACCATGCCGCACTGAACAACACCATGCCGCACTGAACAACACCATGCCGCACTGAACAACACCATGCCGCACTGAACAACACCATCCCGCACTAAACAACACCATGCCGCACTGAACAACACCATGCCGCACTGAACAACACCATCCCGCACTGAACAACACCATGCCGCACTGAACAACACCATGCCGCACTGAACAACACCATGCCGCACTGAACAACACCATGCCGCACTGAACAACACCATGCCGCACTGAACAACACCATGCCGCACTGAACAACACCATGCCGCACTGAACAACACCATGCCGCACTGAACAACACCATGCCGCACTGAACAACACCATCCCGCACTGAACAACATTATGCCGCACTGAACAACATTATGCCGCACTGAACAACATTATGCCGCACTGAACAACATTATGCCGCACTGAACAACATCATGTCGCACTGAACAACACCATGCCGCACTGAACAACACCATGCCCCACTGAACAACATTACGCCGCACTGAACAATATTATGCCGCACTGAACAACACCATGCCGCACTGAACAACACCATGCCGCACTGAACAACACCATGCCGCACTGAACAACACCATCCCGCACTGAACAACACCATGCCGCACTGAACAACACCATGCCGCACTGAACAACACCATGCCGCACTGAACAACACCATGCCGCACTGAACAACAACATGCCGCACTGAACAACAACATGCCGCACTGAACAACACGACGCCGCACTGAACAACACTACGCCGCACAGAACAACACGACGCCGCACAGAATAACACAATACCGCACAGAACAACACCATGCCGCACAAACAGTTTTAGATAATATTACGTCGCAGTCATGCGACGCGGACATGACGTCAATAGGCGGAACTCATGGCAAAATTATAATCCGTGGGCGTGGCTTGCAACAGGAAGTAGGAAAGCGGCAATGCTGGCAAACAAGACACAGCGGTTAGTAACACGACGACTAACAAGACAAATATTTTTGTTTTCAGCTTGCAACTTGACCGTCTAGAGCGTACAAGGTAATTACAACTCATTGTTTTTACAATCTCCGGAAGAAGGCCCAGCAGAGGCTGTACTTCCTGAGACAGCTCAAGAAGTTCAACCTGCCACGGGAGCTGCTGAAGACCTTCTACACTGCCATCATCCAGTCTGTCCTCTGCACCTCCATCACTGTCTGGTTTGGATCAGCCTCCAAACAAGACAAGCACAGACTGCAACGGACAATAAGGACTGCAGAAAAGATAATTGGAATCAACCTCCCATCTATCCAAGACTTGTACCTGTCCAGGACCAGGAAACGTGCAAGTAACATCTCAACAGACCCTTCGCACCCAGGTTGCAGCCTGTTTGAACTACTCCCCTCCGGACGCCGTTATAGAGCTCTGTACACTAAAACCAGCAGACACAGAGACAGCTTCTTCCCCCAGGCTGTCGCTCTGATGAACTCACACCACTCTTAGAGTCTCAGAGTGATTACTGTGCAATAACATCCCGCTTGCCACACCTTTTTTGTCTACACTGTTTGTACTATGTGTCCTCTCTGCATCCATTGCAGCCTGGTCATCCTAGAAGAGGGACCCTCCCATCTGTGGTCTCTTCTCAAGGTTTCTCATTTCCCCTAGCTGGAGTTTTGAGTTTTTCCTTGCCCTCTAGGGAGTTTAAGATCAGGGGGTGTTTGAGAATATCTTTCGTTCTTCACATGTCCCGAGTGTTGTTGTTAGTCACCAAATGTTGAACAGAGGCTGTGATTTACCGAAGTCAAATTCCTTGTTTGGCACGCTCAAACATGGCGAATAAAAAAACTCTTGAATCTTGAATCTTGAATCTTGTTTTGAAAAATATGTTTTTTTGTTGGCCTGAAAAGCGAGGCAGTGTGGCATTTGGGAGGAACGTCGAACTCGGCGTCTGCTTCCAGCCACAGACGCCAAATTTCGACGATTATTTCGACTGGTCAACGTTTGTAAATTATTGCGTTGATTAAAAACTTTATTTAACTCTACTCTTAACTTTGCCGTTTCAGATATGCGGGTATTACACCGCGGAAATGACGTCAATAGGCTGAACTCTGGCCAAAATTCAAATCTGTGGGCGCAAAGGCCTTGAGCGAGACAACGGATACAAACACGACGATTATCAACAGAAATATCTTTATTTTCTGCTTGCAAGTGGACCGTCTAGAGCGTACACGGTAAGTACAACTCATTGTGTTTAAAAAGATTTATGTTTGTGTAGTTTGCGTTGCGTTGTATCTGTGAATGTTGGTTGAGGCTAAATGTTAATGTTTAATTTCCTTCCTTTAGGTTCCACGGTGTTTGTTGGCTGTATGTGTTCCACTGCAAGAAGAGGCTCGTATCATTGACCAGCAGGAGCTACAATGGTGAGTACCCCTTTCGTCGTCCATTTATGTTAAACACTTCCTGTTTCATGTCTAACAGTACTCGATTTAACAAATAACCATAAATAAATACAGTGTGGGCAGTCAAGTTAACATATGTGATTATCCTGCCTAATATGTTTATCACAAATATGTCACTAATATGTTTATTTGTTTATCACAACACCTTTGGACCTTCAGCAATCGATTATTTCCCTTCATCTACATAGAGACAAAACGATGGTGTCTTAAACATCTCATTCATTTCACCAAATAACTTCACGCAGGTGGATAACGGCCGTCTCGGTCACGCTATGTTGCGTGATGCAGTTTTGAAGAACCAAATGCATTTATTCAATGAATAAGTCAAGCTAGATCTATGTTTATGATGTTGTACGTTACGGTACCGATTGAAGTTGAGTCCGAAGCCAGTGGAAAACAGCGCTGCGTTTGTGCTCTCCAGGTACAAATGTTGTGATCTCTGACTGACGACCGGGCGAGACTCGAGTAAGAGATGTCCAAACGAGCTCCGGCAGGGCGGGTCAAGGCGGAGCGAACGGACGCCTTTCAGGCCGCCAATGACGAGCTGAGAGCCAAACTGATGGACGTCCAGTTAGAACTTCAGCAGGAGAAGAACAAGGTGAAAACCTCAACAGACAGACACTGCCTTCCTCCCTGCCTGCTTCCCTGCCTGCCTCCCTGCCTGCCTCCCTGCCTGCCTGCCTCCCTGCTTGCCTCCCTCCCGCCCTCCCTCCCTCCCAGTTTCCCCGATGTAGATTTGACATGCGTGTGCCATGACTGTGTCAGCCTACGTCAACAAATGCACCGAGGACGTCAGCACCACTAAGAATATCATCACCCGGGGCAACCAACGACCCTGGATGACTGAGGAGGTACGTCAAACGCTACGAGCGCGGAACTCTGCCTTCAAGTCTGGCGACAAGGAGACACTGAGGACAGCGAGAGCCAACTTGAACCGTGCCATCAGGGTAGCGAAGCGAGACCACAGTCGAAAAATTCAGGATCGTTTCCACGACGCCAACAACACCAGGAGTATGTGGCAAGGCATACGGGCGATTACAGACTATTCTATTTCACAAGAAGAAAACGTCCGGTTGCTCGCTTCGCTTTTGTCACAGCAATGGTGTTCTAGTCGATTCAAGATAAAAATTGGCCGGTTGCTCTCTTTGTTTTTGTCACAATTCTGGCAAATGAGTTTGCCCGCCTGCCTGAGCGCTCCCCGTTTGTACATCCAGATGGATGAGATCAAGCTGAAAGACAGAGCGGTTAGTGTTTTGGATAAATCCCTGGGGCCGGCCACGTCCACCGCCTTCAGCTGCAGACTCAGGCTGCCGAGCAGCAGATCGCTGCCCTGAGGGATTCCCAAAGGGCGGGCCTAAACTACCCTGGAAGTGGGGTCAACGGCGCTACTAGCAATCCTCTTCATAGCGTAAGCCACCTCATCACACACTTGCAGTACGCATGACTTAGTTCGTTGCTGGAGGAAGGTAGCACAAAAACAGTTTTGAACTTTGAACGAGTGGTTGTGTGTGTGTGGTGCGTCTTTCGCATCCCGCACTTCATGCTTGCAGCTTAAGCGACTGAGAGAAACAGAAAGCCAGTTTCTGCCACTCCTGTACAAAAACAAACGCCTGAGCAGGAAGAATGAAGAACTCTCACTGGTGCTGTGTCGCCTTGAAAACAAAGTGCGCTTTGTCACCCAGGAGAACGAGGAGATGGCAAGCTTGGTAAGTCGACGCGGACAACGGCGGCGTGCCAACAGAGTCCACTGCATTTGTGTTCCACAGAGAAGGCCTAGTTCGCTCAATGACCTGGAGCGCGGTTGCGGCCAGCAGGACGGTGAAATGGAGTTCCTTCAAGTTGTGGAGCAGCGGCACATCATCGACGACTTGTCCAAGGTCTTCAAGCAGGTGACTCGGTGCACGTACGGCAGCGCCGCGCTCGCTCGCTGTCGCCAGGAAACCTTTTCCGTCCAAAGCTTGGCCGGCGGCCGCCATCCAAAAGATTGGCCCCTTAAATTCCGACCTTTCAAGCAGGAGCATTGTGCGCACGCGTTTGAACACGCTTTAGACTTGTTTTGCCGTTTTCAGCAGCTCAAAGCTCCCGTTTTGTCAGCGCCTTTGCCACTCGCTGTGCGCTGAAAACGACGGACTCGCCCGGCTGCTCAGCCCGTCAACCATGAGCCGCGAGCGCGACGTCATTGTCCGTAGGCAGCTAGTGGCAAAATGCACCCTGTTAGAGTTGCGCTCGCTCCAACTTACTTTGCAAGAACCACACGGGAGACAAGTAAGTTCTTTTGGACACCTGCAGGTGGAGAGTCCATCCGTTGTACGAATGAAGTCTGACTCTCGGCTCCTGCACGAGCATTTTTATTAAGAGAAACAGGGTGGGTGTAAGAGTGGATTGAATAGAGAAAGCCCTTGACCTCTAGTCAAAACATAGCAAGGGATGTTTTACGACTTTGTGTAGGAAGGGATAAGCGATAGGGATAAATAAGGGATAAATAATATTATTTATTACAGGTTGCAGTCAAAGTCAAAGCAACATAATCATACGATAAAGATAATCTGGAAAACCCTGACACACCCTGTAGTTGTCACTTTTGGAAAAGACGAGCGTCCCTCCAATCATCGCCGGTGACGGGTTTTTCAGGCTCTGGAGACAGGAGCTCATGTCAGAAATGTCATCGTGAGTCGCGTTTGTTTCTGCGCCGGAGCCGTTCGTTCCCTTTGCATCCAAAGAATCTCAAAGGCGGATTATTTGTGTCGACAGGAGAGAGATTTGCTGCTACGATACCGACGTCGAGAATCTCTGAGGAGGAACAAAGCGTGAGGTCCTGCAAGGTGAGTCTGTTTGTTTGCGGCTGCTTGGTGTTGCGCAAGATGAAATGGCCTTTTTCTCGCTATCGTTCCTCTCGTCGATTCATCGTGAGGTGTCGCTTCAGTTTGTTCAGAGAGATGTTTGCTTCCACGCCCGCAGGTCATCGAAACATTTTACGGCTACGACGAAGACGTGTTGGTGGACTCGGACGGATCGTCCTTGTCTTTTCACACCGACAGAACCCCCGACACGGAACCCGAAGAGGTAGCCCGCCATTTCTGCCAGCGTATTGGCGCCAAACATTCCTCTTCAGCCTGGAATCGGACTCGTCTTTGCGTCGCGGGTGCTTTGTCGCCGGTCTGACTGATTCTGGTACTAGTGCTGTGTTGCATTGGTGTGTGCATGAGGAGGCGGAGCTTCGCTACCGCCAGCTGACGCAAGAATATCAAGCGCTGCAACGAGCCTACGCTCTGCTAGCCCAGACCAGCGGAGGGGACTACGACGCCGAGAAGGAGATCAAGGTGGCGCCCCTTCCCGCAACCCCCGGCCGGGTCGCAGCCTCCCCGTTCTCACCCAGCCTCGGGTGTTCTCTGGTCTGAAAGGAGGAGGAGGAGCCTCCCTCCTCCTCCTTTCAGACCAGAGAAAAGCTGATGGTAGTGTCAAACGCACCTCTTTCAATAATCACTCTTCCCTTAAATATCTACGAAAGTTATTTAATTCTCTAACATGTTCGGAGTTACTTTTTACGCGGCCCGTCAAAAGGGGAAACGGGCCTGCGCCCTTCAAATAATTAAATTACTTTCAGTTCTACACCAAACCGATAATCCGATTCAAACACTTCCGTTAATTTATTCAGACGAAGCAAACTTTCAAACGGATTGAAATTCACTCGTGTCTCAAATAACTACGAAAGTTATTCAATTCTCTAAAATTGTCTGATGTTACTTTTATTTATTACGGTCCTATGTTATACCATAATAACCCCCCGCACATTAATCAAATTGTCAAATCAACCCCGAACCATCGATTGTACATTCAGTACAAATCAGCGCACAACAAAGTAGATGAATATACACAACACATTTATTGAAGAAACATGAAATAGAATTACAAATCTTAATCACTCCAGAAACCGAACAATTTCACCCACTGATACCCGTGTTAATAAAATCATTCAATCCCAGAACAATTCGATTGCAAAACACAGTTCATGAAAGAGGGAATCAATTTTTAGCCAAGCAAAGAAATCAAGAAGTAAAAATCACATTTGTGCTTCTCCAAACAATTTATGTCACGCCACTATTCTCATAGTGACGGGTCCCTTGATCGAATTGACTAACAATATTGCTTTAAGCTGTTACAGAATACATTTTTAGCCAAGCAAAGAAATCAAAAAGTAAAAATCACATTTGTGCGTCCATGCGTGACTCACAATCCGACACCGTGTTCCTGTTTTATTTCTATTTTAACTTGCTTAGCTTATTTTGGCCCCTTTTTTGGTCTCATGTTTTGGTCTGGCGCCATCTTTTGGACAAATTTGGAATTTCAGCTCTGCCAATTTATTCCTGTGAACAATCCATATTTTACCATTTGCACCATCTCTTCCCCCCATGTTACATGACAGTAGAAATGGGTCACTATCAAAGCAGAGTAGCAGATCTGGAGTCAGCGCTGAAGCAACAAGGACAGGTAAGCTTATCAATGAGCACACCTTTTTCTCAGACAAAATAGCTACATTCTTCAGTCACTCATTCGTCTGGCATTACTGGACCAACCCCCTATGAACGTGGCTGGGAAAATGTGGAGAAAAGCAAATGTCATTTTCCAGTCAACCAAAGAATTTGTGGATGAAAATGACACAACATTCCAAAGCTGTCCACGCGTTTGTCTCTTCTAGAATGTCAAGTGGGTGGAGGAGAAGCAGCTGCTGCGTCAGAGCAATCAGCAGTTGGCCGAAAAGGTGACGGAAAGAAAGGCGCTGGGCGGAGTCGCTTGGCGTCACACCCGTCCGGAAGCCCCGCAGATGAGGTCTGACTGTCTTTTCAGGTCAGGCGGATGGAGGCGGAAGAAGCGCGTCTGAAAGAGCACATCCAGGATATCCGAGACCAAAACGAACTGCTTGAGTTCCGCATCCTGGAGCTGGAGGTGGGAAGACTCGCACAAGCGTGTTGAGGCCAGAGATGTGACGGACGGACGGACGGACGGATGCATGCCTCTGCCTTTCAGGAGAGGGAGTGGCGCTCCTCCGTCTTGAAGTTTCTGCAAGTCCGTTTCCCAGACGGCCTCAGCCCTTTGCAGATCTACTGCGAGGCCGACGGCGTGAGCGTACGTAAGGCGTCCCTCGCAACCCTAACCTTAACCTGAGGTCCCAGAACACCTTACATGGCTCCTTGCGCCTTTCCCCAGGACATCGTCATCAGTGATCTGATGAAGAAGCTGGACATCCTGGGCGATAACGCCGTAAGTGTATGTCGAACTCCTTATGTTCGCACTCCACGAGACTCGGCGGCTCAAATGTGACTTTTGGAAGGCTTTGCGCTGAAAGAACCTTGTTGACGCTGTGCCTTTGGGCTCTTGCAGAATCTCACCAACGAGGAGCAGGTGGTCGTGATTCACGCCAGGACCCTTCCCACCCTAGCCGAGAAGGTAACGCGCACGTCCACGCACGCTCTCGCATTCTGCTTATGTGACAGCAGCCTTTCCTCAGTGGTTAGAATACATCAAAGTGACCAAGTCAGCACTTCAACAGAAGATGTTGGACATTGAAAGTGAGAAGGTAGACAGACACGCGACATCAGCCAAGGGGAACTCGGGGCAATGTGCCCCAACAATTCTGACCTTGAGCTGTGCTAGGATATGTTCTGCAACCAGAAGGGCTACCTGGATGAAGAGTTGGACTTCAGGAAGCGTTCCATGGACCAGGCTCATAAGGTAAGCCGCCCTCAAATCTCCCGCCGGACTACTGATGGACGAGGATTGCGGCCCAGAGGATCATGGAGCTGGAGGCCATGTTGTACGAGGCGCTACCGCAGCGGGACTGCCCCGCCACGGACGGCGAAAAAGCCAGCCACGCTGGCGTGAATGACGTGCTGACGGCGGATCAGAGACAAGAGCTTAGGAGCGCCGTGGACCAATGGAAGCGAGCCCTGATGTGGGAGTTGAGGGAGCGCGACGCTTGCATCCTCCAAGAGAGAATGGATCTGCTGCACAGCGCGCAACAGGTAAGGGCCCAAAGCCAGCCCGGCACTTACTTGCACGCTTACTGGCTTTTGAAGGCTACTTTCCATTTGTCCGTCCTAGAGGAACAAAGAGCTGAAAGAATTCATCGAAGCTCACAAGAGACAAATCAAACAATTGGAGGAGAAGTTTCTGTTTCTCTTTCTAGTCTTCTCCTTGGCCTTCATTCTGTGGCCCTAACACCAGCTGGTGAGTGAGCTCCAGCGGCACCGCACTCGACACCTCCGATACACTGCCAGCCGGTCTCAGACGTTGGCAGACGCTCCGATGCCGACGTATACCCCCCGCCACGGTGACAGAGGCACCGCGTCACACCGGCGCTCATCCAATCAGAAGGCAGGAAAGGCAAATTCACATGCAGGGCACTCTTGAACCAGAAGAGAGCGCCACAAAAAACGGTTGTTGCCCCAAACGCGCACTAAAAAGGGTCAGAATAACAAGAGTCCCACCGGCCAGCCGGGGCCACCCGTCCATCCATTTCTTCAGGGGGGGAAAAAATTGGAGTCACCGGTGAGTACATTTTGCATTTAGCTCTGCTTTTCTGCTTCTGTCTTCAAGTGTGTGGCATCCTGCGACCAAAGATTCAGCCAACCCCAAAGCGGTTGACCTCAACGTCCCACCACCATTCCTACCAGAGCAGGTGACGTGATGCTTTGGACATCCTTCCGTCTCAGATGCCCAAAAGTACTCTTTGCCACATCTGCGGCAATACGGTGTCTTTTCAAAGGTGCAAATAAATCCAGCGTGGGCGGAACACGCACGTCTTCGGTTTTTCCCGCTTTGTTTGTGTGACAGCTGTTGTGAAAATTTTACACAAATAAAGTTGTATAGTACAGGTTTGGCCAAGCCGCAACTCCCGAACCGCATGCGGCTCTTTTATGTTCATATCAACATTTGTGTGTGTGTGTAGGTGTGTGTGTGTGTGTGGGGGGGGGGGTTGTGCGTGTTGGCTTCACTTGAGTTCAATTTAGTATTTTCGTCAAAAGCGCATGTGGTGAAATTCCACAAAGTAGGATGGGCAAACACATTCCAGTAAACTATTAGTGTCAATTGGGCTCTCGAAATGGCAGGGAAAAGATGCACAGCAAAACGAAAATATGTAGATGAACACAGGACGTTTTTATCAGAGTGGGAAAGTTTCTATTTTTTGTTGAACGTGATGGCAAACCATTCTGCCTGATACGTCAGACCTCAGCGCATTTCAAAGATTCAAATCTTCAGCGCCATGCACTTCAGCTCACTCCATGCTAACATTGATCAGGCGTCGAACCCGCAACATCATGCTTAAGAGGTGGACATGCTAACCAGTGCGCCATTATGTCAACGCATAACAACTGTAAATCTACTAAACAAAACAGCGGTTGCTATATGACATCTGCCGCGTGTGGTCACGTGACAGACGTCACGTGATGGGCAGAACTTCCGCCGGAATTCAAATCCGCGGGGAGAGTTAACTTGTTTAAAAGGGAGTGGGCAGAAGAATTATTTAATTTATTTAAATCTATTTGGAGTGTGCGCCATTATGTCAATGCATAACAACTGTAAGTCTACTAAACAAAACAGCGGTTGCTATATGACGTCTGCCACGTCGTGGTCACGTGACGCGGACGTGACGTCGACGCCTACTTTACATCCCACCGATCACAGGACCCCTCTAGCTGCATAACCGCGCCCCCTTCCCAACCAATCGGATTTGCTATACGCGAAAACTACGCCAATG
Organism: Syngnathus scovelli; assembly: GCF_024217435.2. Taxonomy (NCBI): domain Eukaryota; kingdom Metazoa; phylum Chordata; class Actinopteri; order Syngnathiformes; family Syngnathidae; genus Syngnathus; species Syngnathus scovelli. The sequence continues at coordinate 13,036,887 of NC_090861.1, forward strand.
GGCGGAACTTCCGCCAAAATTTAAATCCGTGGGCGTGGCTCGCAACAGGAAATAGGAAAATGGCGATGTTGACAAAGACACAGCGGATGGTAACATACGACTAACAAGAGAAATATTTTTATTTTCTGCTTGCAACTGGACCGTCCAGAGCGTACACGGTAAGTACAACTAATCGTTTTTAAAAAGAAGTACTTTTGTTGCCCTGAAAAGCGAGTGAGTGTGGCGTTTGGGGGGAACGTCGAATTTCGACGATTCTTTCTGGTCAACGGTTGTAAATGATTGCGTTGATTAAAAAAGAAAACTTGATGTAACTCTACTTTTAACTGCCGTTTCAGATAAGCGGGTATTACGTCGCAGTCATGTGCCGCGGATATGACGTAATTGGCTGAACTTCCACCAAAATTCAAATCTGTTGGCGCGATGGCCGTGAGCCACTGAGCAACGACGAATATCAACAGAAATATCTTTATTTTCTGCTTGCAACTGGACCGTCTACAGCGCACACGGTAAGTAACACTCATTGTGTTTAAAGAGATTTACGTTTGTAATAGCAACGTGTAGCTGAGGCGCTAGCAGAAGTGTAGCCGCGTTGCGTTGTACGTGTGAATATTGGTCCAGGCGAAATGTTAATGTTTAATTTCATTCCTTTAAGTTCCACGGTGTTTGTTGGCTGCAAGTTTTCCACTGCAAGAAGAGGCTCGTATCATTGACCAGGAGCGAGCTACAATGGTGAGTAGCCATAACATTTATGTTAAACACTTCCTATTTCATGTCTAACAGTACTTGATTTAACAAATAACCATAAATAAATACAGTGTGGGCACTGAAGTTAACATATGTGATTATACTGCCTAATCTGTCACCGAGTATATTGTTGCAAAGTAATATAAGATCCAAAGTTGTAATTCAGAATAGTTTTCAAAAGAAGGCCATTAGAATTATATACAAGTCTGATTACCCTGAACATAACAACAAGCTATTAATTAAATCACAAATTCTTCAATTCAAAGATTTGGTAGATTATCAGACAAATAATGTCTAACAGTAATTGATTTAACACATCACGATAAGTAGATTGAGTGTGGGCACTCTCAAGTTAACATATGTGATTATACTGCCTAATCTGTTACAGAGTAATGTACAAGTAATGTAGAATAGATCCAAAGTAGTAATCCAGAATAGTTTTGAAAAGGCCATTAGAATTATAAACAAATCTGATTACCTTGAACTAAGTGTTGAATATGTCCTATGAAGTCAAAATTTGGCACCATCATGTGGTGAAATTTGGAATTGCATCACATCCAATTTTGCCAGGGAACAAACAGATTAAATAAATCTTAGTCTTAAATAAGCCACTCCTTCTCAAACAAGTAAACTCTGCCCATTTTGCGCAGTAGATGTTCTGTTAATATCTAGTATTTATACAAAGTCATAATTTAAATTGCTTTTAACCTTCATTCGTCGCTTCAACCAACATTACTCGCTCTTATTACCAACTTGTATCGATTTAACTGAGCGTTTAATACTTCCTATCAGGTCTCAAGTCAAGATTTGGCAAAATACAATTTCAGCAAATCCAATTTTGCCAGGCAACAAAAAGATTAAATAAACTAAATAAGTCTTCTTCCCATTAAATAAATCAGAAAAGTCTGTCTTGTAACCAGTCCTCTTCAAACAAGTAAAGTCTGCCCGTTTTGTGCCGTAGATTTTGTGTCTATGCCTAGTATTTATACAAAATCATAATTTAAACGACTTCGTTCCTTCATTCACTTTGGAAATTTGGAATTGCAGCAAATCGAATTTTGCCAGGGAACAAAAATAGATCAATTAAACTAAATAAGTCTTCTTCCCATTAAATAAATTAAAAAAGTCTGTCTTGTAACCAGTCCTTTTCAAACAAGTAAAGTCTGCCCATTTTGTGCCGTAGATTTTGTGTTTATGCCTAGTATTTATACAAAATCATAATTTAAAGGATTTCATTCCTTCATTCACTTTGGAAATTTGGAATTGCGGCACATCAAATTTTGCCTGGGAAGAAAAGTAGATTAAATAAATTTAATAAGTCTTACTACTTCCCAATAAATAAATTAAATACGTTTTGTTCCCACTCCTTTTCAAAAAAGTAGTTTAAAACGAGGGCCCTTCACTCAACCTTTAACCTCAACCCCGCACGTCACATTGTGTTGTATCTGTGAATGTTGGTTGTGGCCAAATGATAGTTTTCTTTCATTCGTTTAGGTTCCACGGTGTTTGTTGGCTATATGTTTTCCACTGTCAGAAGGATGAAAATACAAAGTACAACGCTTGGACGTGGGCGACGACATCACCGGTGAGTCCTTCCTTCCTATTTATTTACCTTCTAGGTGCTAGAGGCTAAGTGTTAGAAGCTAAGTGTTAGAGGCAACACAATACGAACAACACAACACAATACGAACGACTCAACACAATATGAACAACTCAACACAATATGAACAACACAACAAAATACGAACAACACAACACAATACCAACAACACAATACGAACAACACAACACAATACGAACAACACAACACATTACGAACAACACAACACAATACGAACAACACAACGATACCGCACTGAACAACACGATACCGCACTGAACAACACGATACCGCACTGAACAACACGATACCGCACTGAACAACACCATGCCGCACTGAACAACACCATGCCGCACCGAACAACACCATGCCGCACCGAACAACACCATGCCGCACTGAACAACACCATGCCGCACTGAACAACACCATGCCGCACTGAACAACACCATGCCGCACTGAACAACACCATGCCGCACTGAACAACACCATGCCGCACTGAACAACGCCATGCCGCACTGAACAACACCATGCCGCACTGAACAACACCATGCCGCACTGAACACCATCCCGCACCGAACAACACCATCCCGCACCGAACAACACCATGCCGCACCGAACAACACCATGCCGCACTGAACAACACCATGCCGCACTGAACAACACCATGCCGAACTGAACAACACCATGCCGCACTGAACAACACCATGCCGCACTGAACAACACCATGCCGCACTGAACAACACCATGCCGCACTGAACAACACCATGCCGCACTGAACAACACCATCCCGCACTGAACAACACCATCCCGCACTGAACAACACCATGCCGCACTGAACTACACCATGCCGCACTGAACTACACCATGCCGCACTGAACAACACCATGCCGCACTGAACAACACCATGCCGCACTGAACAACACCATGCCGCACTGAACAACACCATGCCGCACTGAACAACACCATGCCGCACTGAACAACACCATGCCGCACTGAACAACACCATGCCGCACTGAACAACACCATGCCGCACTGAACAACACCATGCCGCACTGAACAACACCATGCCGCACTGAACAACACCATGCCGCACTGAACAACACCATCCCGCACTGAACAACACCATGCAGCACTGAACAACATTATGCCGCACTGAACAACATTATACCGCACTGAACAACATTATGCCACACTGAACAACATTATGCCGCACTGAACAACACCATGCCGCACTGAACAACATTATGCCGCACTGAACAACACCATGCCGCACTGAACAACACCATGCCGCACTGAACAACACCATGCCGCACTGAACAACACCATCCCGCACTGAACAACACCATCCCGCACTGAACAACACCATCCCGCACTGAACAACACCATGCCGCACTGAACAACACCATGCCGCACTGAACAACACCATGCCGCACTGAACAACACCATGCCGCACTGAACAACACCATGCCGCACTGAACACCACGCCGCACTGAACAACACCATGCCACACTGAACAACATTATGCCGCACTGAACAACATTATGCCGCACTGAACAACACCATGCCGCACTAAACAACACCATACCGCACTGAACAACACCATGCCGCACTGAACAACACCATGCCGCACTGAACAACACCATGCCGCACTGAACAACACCATGCCGCACTGAACAACACCATGCCGCAATGAACAACACCATGCCGCACTGAACAACACTATGCCGCACTGAACAACATTATGCCGCACTGAACAACACCATGCCGCACCGAACAACACAATGCCGCACCGAACAACATTATGCCGCACTGAACAACACCATCCTGCACTGAACAACACCATCCCGCACTGAACAACACCATGCCGCACTGAACAACACCATGCCGCACTGAACAACACCATGCCGCACTGAACAACACCATGCCGCACTGAACAACACCATGCCGCACTGAACAACACTATGCCGCACTGAACAACACCATGCCGCACTGAACAACACCATCCCGCAATGAACGACACCATCCCGCAATGAACGACACCATGCCGCACTGAACGACACCATGCCGCACTGAACGACACCATGCCGCACTGAACGACACCATGCCGCAGTGAACGACACCATGCCGCACTGAAAGACACCATCCCGCACTGAACAACACCATGCCGCACTGAACAACACCATGCCGCACTGAACAACACCATGCCGCACTGAACAACACCATCCCGCACTGAACAACATTATGCCGCACTGAACAACATTATGCCGCACTGAACAACACCATGCCGCACTGAACAACACCATGCCGCACTGAACAACATTATGCCGCACTGAAAAACACCATGCCGCACTAAACGACACCATCCCGCACTGAACAACACCATGCCGCATTGAACAACACCATGCCGCACTGAACAACACCATCCTGCACTGAACAAAACCATCCCGCACTGAACAACACCATGCCGCACTGAACAACATTATGCCGCACTGAACAACATTATGCCGCACTGAACAACACCATCCCGCACTGAACAACACCATGCCGCACTGAACAACACGATCCCGCACTAAACAACACCATCCCGCACTGAACAACACCATGCCGCACTAAACAACACCATGCCGCACTGAACAACACCATGCCGCACTGAACAACACCATCCCGCACTGAACAACACCATGCCGCACTGAACAACACCATTCCGCACTGTACAACACCATGCCGCACTGAAAAACACCATGCCGCACTGAACAACACCATCCCGCACTAAACAACACTATGACGCACTGAACAACACCATGCCCCACTGAACAACACCATGCCGCACTGAACAACACCATACCGCACTGAACAACACCATGCCGCACTGAACAACACCATGCCGCACTGAACAACACCATGCCGCACTGAACAACACCATGCCGCAATGAACAACACCATGCCGCACTGAACAACATTATGCCGCACTGAACAACATTATGCCGCACTGAACAACACCATGCCGCACCGAACAACACAATGCCGCACTGAACAACATTATGCCGCACTGAACAACACCATCCTGCACTGAACAACACCATCCCGCACTGAACAACACCATCCCGCACTGAACAACACCATGCCGCACTGAACAACATTATGCCACACTGAACAACACCATGCCGCACTGAACAACACCATGCCGCACTGAACAACACCATGCCGCACTGAACAACACCATGCCGCACTGAACTACAACATGCCGTACTGAACAACATGACGCCGCACTGAACAACACCATGCCGCACTGAACAACACCATCCCGCACTGCACAACACCATCCCGCACTGAACAACACCATGCCGCACTGAACAACACCATGCCGCACTGAACAACATTATGCCGCACTGAACAACATTATGCCGCACTGAACATTATTATGCCGCACTGAACAACACCATGCCGCACTGAACAACACCATGCCGCACTGAACAACATTATGCCGCACTGAGCAACATTATGCCGCACTGAACAACACCATCCCGCACTGAACAACACCATGCCGCTTTGAACAACACCATGCCGCACTGAACAACACCATCCTGCACTGAACAACACCATCCCGCACTGAACAACACCATCCTGCACTGAACAACACCATGCCGCACTGAACAACATTATGCCACACTGAACAACACCATGCCGCACTGAACAACACCATGCCGCACTGAACAACACCATGCCGCACTGAACAACACCATGCCGCACTGAACAACACCATGCCACACTGAACAACACCATCCCGCACTGAACAACACCATGCCGCACTGAACAACACCATGCCGCACTGAACAACACCATGCCGCACTGAACAACACCATGCCGCACTGAACAACACCATCCCGCACTGAACAACACCATCCCGCACTGAACAACACCATGCCGCACTGAACTACACCATGCCGCACTGAACTACACCATGCCGCACTGAACAACACCATGCCGCACTGAACAACACCATGCCGCACTGAACAACACCATGCCGCACTGAACAACACCATGCCGCACTGAACAACACCATGCCGCACTGAACAACACCATCCCGCACTGAACAACACCATCCCGCACTGAACAACACCATGCCGCACTGAACTACACCATGCCGCACTGAACTACACCATGCCGCACTGAACAACACCATGCCGCACTGAACAACACCATGCCGCACTGAACAACACCATGCCGCACTGAACAACACCATGTCGCACTGAACAACACCATCCCGCACTGAACGACACCATGCCGCACTGAACGACACCATGCCGCACTGAACAACACCATGCCGCACTGAACAACACCATGCCGCACTGAACACCACCATGCCGCACTGAACAACACCATGCTGCACTGAACAACACCATGCCGCACTGAACAACACCATGCCGCACTGAACAACACCATCCAGCACTGAACAACACCATGCCGCACTGAACAACACCATGCCGCACTGAACAACACCATGCCGCACTGAACTACACCATGCCGCACTTAACAACACCATGCCGCACTGAACAACACCATGCCGCACTGAACAGCACCATGCCGCACTGAACGACACCATGCCGCACTGAACGACACCATGCCGCACTGAACATTATTATGCCGCACTGAACAACACCATGCCGCACTGAACAACACCATGCCGCACTGAACAACATTATGCCGCACTGAGCAACATTATGCCGCACTGAACAACACCATCCCGCACTGAACAACACCATCCCGCACTGAACAACACCATGCCGCTTTGAACAACACCATGCCGCACTGAACAACACCATCCTGCACTGAACAACACTATCCCGCACTGAACAACACCATCCTGCACTGAACAACACCATGCCGCACTGAACAACACCATCCCGCACTGAACAACACCATGCCGCCATGAACAACACCATGCCGCACTGAACAACACCATGCCGCACTGAACAACACCATGCCGCACTGAACACCACCATGCCGCACTGAACAACACCATGCCGCACTGAAGAGCACCATGCCGCACTGAACAACACCATGCCGCACTGAACTACACCATGCCGCACTGAACAACACCATGCCGCACTTAACAACACCATGCCGCACTGAACAACACCATGCCGCACTGAACAACACCATGCTGCACTGAACTACACCATGCCATACTGAACAACATGACGCCGCACTGAACAACACGACGCCGCACAGAACAACACGACGCCGCACAGAATAACACAATACCGCACAAAACAACACAATACCGCACAAACAGTTTTAGATAATATTATGTCGCAGTCATGTGACGCGGACATGATGTCAATAGGCGGAACTCACGGCAAAATTATAATCCGTGGGCGTGACTTGCAACAGGAAGTAGGAAAGCGGCAATGCTTGCAAACAAGACACAGCGGTTAGTAACACGACAACTAACAAGACAAATATTTTTGTTTTCAGCTTGCAACTTGACCGTCTAGAGCGTACAAGGTAATTACAACTCGTTGTTTTGAAAAATATGTTTTTTTGTGTAGCCCTGAAAAGCGAGGGAGTGTGGCGTTTGGGAGGAACGTCGAACTCGGCGTCTGCTTCCAGCCACAGATGCCAAATTTCGACGATTATTTCGACTGGTCAACGGTTGTAAATTATTGCGTTGATTAAAAACTTATCCTCGGTTATCCGTGGCTAAAACACCACAACCCTGCAATAAACTGGGAGTCAGGGGAGATAAAGGGGTGGGCATCCCAGTGCCAAGTATCGTGTGTCAAACCGAACCCTTCGATCGAGTCCCCATGCACTTCTCCCTCGGACTTTGCGTCTCCTGAACCAGAGTTCAGAGCTCCGGATCTAAACCAAGTACCCAAATGCTACCATCAACTTGCGGAGGTATTTAGCAAAGCCAAGGCGAGCTCCTTACCACCCCACCGTCCCTACGACTGCGCCATAGACCTATTGCTCGGTGCTTCGATCCCCAAGGGGAGACTTTATTCCCTTTCGGGCCCCGAAAAGAAGGCCTTAAATGACTATATTGACGCGTCACTTAAAGCGGGTCTGATCATGCCGTCATCATCGCCTGCAGGGGCCGGGTTTTTCTTTGTGGGGAAGAAAGACGGAACCCTGCGCCCCTGCATAGATTACAGTCCCCTCAACCAGATCACTATAAAGAATCGGTACCCCCTCCCACTCATGTCGGCCGTGTTTGATCAGTTGCAGCAGGCTCGGGTATTCACCAAGTTAGATTTGCGTAACGCGTATCACCTTGTGCGCATTCGGGAAGGTGATGAGTGGAAGACGGGCTTCAACACCCCCCGGGGACACTTTGAATACCGGGTAATGCCGTTCGGCCTCACCAATGCCCCCGCGGTCTTCCAGGCCATGATCAATGACGTTCTGAGTGATTTCTTAGACCACTTTGTTTTCGTTTACTTGGATGACATCTTAATTTATTCACCAGATTTGAGGACCCATGAGAGTCATGTTAAGTCGGTCCTGCAACGGCTCCTGGACCATCGACTTTATGTAAAGGCCGAAAAGAGCGAGTTCCATGCAGAAACGATATCGTTCCTTGGCTTCATCATAGCCCCAGGGAAGGTCCAGATGGACCCAGCCAAAGTAAGCGCGGTGACCCAATGGCCGGTACCGGATAGCCGCAAAAGAGTGCAGCAATTTCTGGGATTTGCTAACTTTTATAGACGATTCATACGAGGCTTCAGCGCCACCGAGGCTCCCCTGCATGCTCTCACCTCCCCGACAGTTCCGTTTCGCTGGACGGCGGAGGCTGAAGCCGCCTTCCAGGAGCTGAAGAGGCGGTTCACCACCGCTCCAATCCTTACCTTGCCCGACCCATCTCGTCAGTTCGTGGTGGAGGTTGATGCCTCCAGTCAGGGAATCGGCGCCATCCTGTCTCAGAGATCCCAGGTCGACAACAAGCTCCATCCATGCGCCTTTTTGTCCCGACGGCTGACCCCCGCGGAGCAGAACTATGACGTCGGAGATCGGGAATTGTTAGCAAATTCAAAAAGGCTCTTGAAGAATGGAGACACTGGCTGGAGGGAGCCCAACACCCCTTTCTGGTTTGGACCGATCACAAGAACCTGCAATATATCAAGGAGGCCAAGCGATTGAACTCCCGCCAGGCTTGTTGGTCCCTCTTCTTTAACCGTTTCCATTTCACGTTGTCTTACAGACCGGGGGCCAAGAACACCAAACCTGATGCGCTGTCACGCATCTACAGCCCAGACCCGGTGTCCACAGAGCCAGAGCCCATTCTCCCCCCTCACTGCGTGGTGGGAGCCGTAACCTGGCCCATAGAGGACTTGGTGAAGCGGGCAAACCACGATGATCCACCCCCTAGGGGAAGTCCCGAGAATAGACTGTTTGTTCCGCCCCAACTACGATCCCAAGTGATCCACTGGGCGCACACCTCCCGGCTCACGTGTCACCCGGGCGTGCGAAGAACCCTGCACGTCATCCAACAAAGATTCTGGTGGCCCTCCATGGGGGCGGACGTCCGGGAGTATGTTGCAGCCTGTTCCATCTGTGCGCGGAGTAAGAACACTCCGGGTGGGGTTGCTGCAGCCTCTCTCCATTCCCTCTCGACCATGGGCCGACATCTCTGTGGATTTTGTCACGGGACTGCCGGTGTCTAGCGGTAAGACGACGATACTCACCGTCGTGGATAGGTTCTCCAAGATGGCCCACTTCATTGCCCTGCCCAAATTACCTTCGGCCAAACGTACGGCAGTAGTTCTCATGGACCACGTCTGCAGGATTCATGGATTTCCTCGGACGTCGTGTCAGATAGGGGCCCCCAGTTCGTGTTCCGCTTTTGGAGGGCTTTCTGCAAGCTTATAGGGGCCACCGTGAGCCTCACTTCGGGCTACCACCCGGAAGCGAACGGCCAAGCAGAACGCATTAACCAACAGCTGGAAATGGGCCTCCGCTGTTTGGTAACCCAGAACCCCTCGTCGTGGAGTCAAAACTTGACCTGGGTAGAGTACGCCCATAACTCCCTTCCCATCACGGCGACCGGGATGTCCCCCTTCATGTGCGTCTTTGGATACCAGCCCCTGCTCTTCCCCGACAGCGAGCCGGAGGTGTCAGTTACCTCGGCGTGCGCCGTGGTGAGACGCTGTCGGCGCATCTGGGCAGCGGCAAGGGCCATACTGGTCCGCCAGGGCGACAGGGTGAAGAGGATGGCTGACCGGAGACGTCGTCCGGCACCTGTCTACCGGCCCGGCCAGCGGGTCTGGCTGTCCGCCCGGGACCTTCCCCTCCAGGTGGGCTCCAGGAAGCTGGCCCCCCGTTTTGTAGGGCCGTTTCCGATCTCCAAGGTCGTCGGTCCAGCGGCTGTGCGACTCCGTCTGCCTCGGTCCCTTGCGGTGCATCCCACCTTCCACGTCGGGAAGGTCAAGCCGGTTAGGGAGAGTGGGATGGTGCCGGCTCCCGCGGCACCCCCGCCTACGCGGACGGTGGGGGGTGGGCCTACCTACACAGTTAAGAAGTTGCTGGACGTGCGCCGGAAGGGCCGGGGCTGGCAGTTCCTGGTGGACTGGGAGGGTTACGGGCCAGAGGAGCGGCAATGGGTGCCGCGTAGCTATATCCTGGATCCCGGGCTACTAGATGACTTTTACGCGGCTCACCCCGATGCTCCGGGTCCGTCTGGGATCCGGCCCTAGAGGGGGGGGGTTATGTCATGCTGTCATGTGTCGTCCGGATCACTTCCTGTTTTATTGTGTGATTTTCCTCTCGTTCCAGTCGGTGTGTCCTTCCCCTGTGCGTCCGGTCACGTGAACCCCTGATTCCAAGTGTGTGCACCTGCGTCAATGACCAACTGTCTTCACCTGTGTTCCCCTCCTGTGTCCATATAACCCGCGTCTTTCCCAGTATCCAGTGCCAGTGCGTCTTGCCTTGTAAGAACACTAGCGATCACGAAACCCTCGAGTTCCACGTACAAGCCTTGTTTGAGCGACTTTGATCCCCGATGTTAACTTGGTTACATCGCTATCTTGTTTTTGTATTTCCCTCGGTTCGAGGTGCTTTGATTTCCCCTTTTTCTCCCTCGGTTCGAGGCGCCTTAGTTTTCCCTTTTTTCCCTCCTATTGAGGCGTTTTTTGTTCGACTATCAGTGGAGACAATAAAAGCCTTTTTGGACATTGAAGTCTCTGCATTCGAATCCTCTCCCTGCTCTGCACCTGACATAAACTAAAAAGTGGTTGAAAGTAAAAGTTTACACTATCAAAAAAACAATACTTACCTGGATAACCTGAAACAGAAAAACACACAGTTATACTTACCTATGCCGAGTTCACATATTCACACCCAATCGGTACCTGCAAGAAAAGAGCAAAAACAACAAGTTAATAAGCTAAAATGAGTAGATGGAAAATTATCCGGAACGAAACGCAAATTGCTGACATGAAACACATATAAGGACCGCTCGGAGCAGGAAATTCAGTCTCGATGCGGCCATGAAGGAGGAAACAGCTCCACATGCAACAAAACTAAATTTAGCTTCCATTCCCGTGTGCCAGACCTGAGGAAGGCACAAAAGATGCCGAAACGTTGTCGATGGCCACACGGAGGAAATAAAAGGGAGCGCAAACTAGCGCCGATAGGAAAACAATTAGACGCAAAATTATAATTTACCCACGCTCTACCCAGATAGGAGAGCGGATGGATGCCGCACAGAGCAAGATGCTCTCGCTCCACCCAGATAGGGGAGTCGATGAATTAAGTGCGAGGTACGACTAATTTGACCGCAAATGCAGCTGTCAATCTATCATGCCAAGTCGAGACTCATTTATTACATATATAACAAAGGCGACCGGATAGGCAAAGTGCAAACACAAAAACAAACAACAAATACAAAGCAAATACATGTTTATTAAGCCCAACATGGCCTGACCAGCATGGCTGGCGCAGCCACGACGGACAGGTTGCTCTGGGGCTGGATGTGGGACGTGGGCGTGGATGGTAGGACCGTGCCTTTGCTCCTCTCCTTCGGGGGAGGAACTCCCTTCTTAATCCTAACTCGCCTGTGCCACCTCCACTGCCCCCCCACGTTTCCAGTTTCCATTGAGCTCCTGCTGCGTCTGTGCGCTGTCCCCTAAACCGATCCTACCCTAACCCTAACCTAACCCCAAACCCTAACCCCAACCCTAACCCTAATCCAAATCCCTCCCTGACTCCCATTATGAAAAAAATTTCAACCTGCAAGTCAAAAAATGGAAATTAAGAAGTCAAAAATTTGAACACAAACACGAAATTGAATATAAACTAAAAAGTGGTTGAAAGTAAAAATTTACACTATCAAAAAAAACAATACTTACCTGGATAACCTGAAACAGAAAAACACACAGTTATACTTAACTATGCCGAGTTCACATATTCACACCCAATCGGTACCTGCAAGAAAAGAGCAAAAACAACAAGTTAATAAGCTAAAATGAGTAGATGGAAAATTATCCGGAACGAAACGCAAATTGCTGACATGAAACACATATAAGGACTGCTCGGAGCAGGAAATTCAGTCTCGATGCGGCCATGAAGGAGGAAACAGCTCCACATGCAACGAAACTAAATTTAGCTGCAATTCCCGTGTGCCAGACCTGAGGAAGGCACAAAAGATGCCGAAACGTTGTCGATGGCCACACGGAGGAAATAAAAGGGAGCGCAAACTAGCGCCGATAGGAAAACAATTAGGTGCAAAATTATAATTTACTCACGCTCTACCCAGATAGGAGAGCGCATGGATGCCGCACAGAGCAAGATGCTCTCGCTCCACCCAGATAGGGGAGTCGATGAATTAAGTGCGAGGTACGACTAATTTGACCGCAAATGCCGCTGTCAATCTATCATGCCAAGTCGAGACTCATTTATTACATATATAACAAAGGCGACTGGATAGGCAAAGTGCAAACACAAAAACAAACAACAAATACAAAGCAAATACATGTTTCTTAAGCCCAACTTGGCCTGATCAGCATGGCTGGCGCAGCCACGACGGACAGGGTGCTCTGGGGCTATTTTCTGGCACTAAGGTCATTTCTGCCTACAAGCGGAACAAGAGTCTGGCAGATATTTTGATCCGGGCAAAATTGCCAACATTGAAGTGGGACAAACCCTTATTGTTAGACACTCAATTCAAGAGACTAAATTTCATTAAAAATATAGAAATGGGAACAGTATTTGGAATTGACCAGGGAATCAACCCAAAATCTAGAAATTGTGTTGATGTTATTTTTTGTAACAAATGTGGGATCCAATATGTTGGCGAATCACGAAACAATTTGTCCACACGCATGTATCAGCATCGGTATAATGTGAAGAACAAGAAAGAAATGGACACACCCTTAGTTAAACATGTTGTTGATCATGGTATGGCCTCAATGAGAATGGCGGGATTACAAAGGAACATTAATTGGACAGACATAGAAAGAAAAGGGAGGGAACGATATTGGATATTTACATTGGGAACTAGGGAGCCAATTGGACTAAACATTAAGCATTGAAGATTCACCATACACCACTTGATTTGGATCCTTACTACAATCCCATCCCTAACCCCAATCCCTACTCCTTACCCATAATCCTAACCTAACCCCAATCGCTACTCCTTACCCATAATCCTAACCTAACCCCAAACCTAATCCTAACCCTAACCCTACCCTAACCCTAACCCTAACCCTAACCCCAAACCTAATCCTAACCCTAACCCTAAACCTAACCCCTAACCCTAACCCCTAACCCCACCCACATCACACAATCCTAACATCAACAATCGCCTAAATTATAATTCTGCCGCTATAACATGTAAAAATAAAAAAATGACAATTACAAATTTTCAAAAACACTAAGAAAGCTTAAAAATACATAAAAGTTTAGAACGTCAAAATTTAAAATGTATAAATACTAATTAATTTAAAATCATTTACGAAATTTCAGAAGTATTAAAAACACAGAGGTAACATTAAATATTAATTGATGATTGAGTCGAAAGAGATAAATAAATAAAACAATATTAACACAAATTATACATTTGATGTAAAATAAGCAACAGAACGAATGAAAATAATTAGACCAGTGGATTTAGTGGTTTATGGTGCGAAAAGTGATATACAAGTCAACAAAATAAAATCTGAATCAAAAGGAAAAAAGGAAAAAGGAAAAGGGACCCGGAAAAAAGAAAAAATGAAAGAGTATAAAAGGAGGCGAGAAAAAAACAGGTTCATTGTGCTTTTGTCTCTCGAACAGTCGACAACTCTCTGCTCTCTTAAAAACTAGCCAACTCTTTCACTAATATATTTTTTGGGGGTTTTCTTCATTTTTTTCATTTTTTTTTTTTTTATAGTACCCGATGAAGACCGATTAAGGTCGAAACGTCGTATTTGTTTCAGTTCATTTAAAAAGAAGTTTTTTTGTTGTTTTTGGCACAATACACTGGGTTTGGGTTATTGGGGACTTTATTGATTTGGGGGTCTCAATAAATACGTGAATAAATAAAGGGATTGAATTGGATTTCATTGGCAAATTAGTACATTAAATGCTTTGGTAAATAAATAAAGTTAAAAATACATTAAATTTTCAAAATTAAATAAGTTAAAAAAAAACAACAATGACAGAGTGGACGGTGGTTAGTCGTGGTCGGAGGGGACCACGTCAACCGCCCAATTTTTTGGACAGGGAGGATAGGGGATCCTGGGACCGGGAGGTCCGTGCACCTCCTCGCTCCTTTTGGAGTGGGTCTCTGTACTCAAAACCTAACCCTAACCCTAACCCTAACCCTGACCCTGACCCTAACCCCAACCTAAAAAAAGACACTCAACAAGGTGAAGTTAAGAAGATTAAGGAGACTAAGAAAAAGAGAAAGAGGAGTAAGAAGCTCACCCACCACTCAGGGGAACAGAGGGATGCCCAACACATAGAGGATTGGGGAGCGCCTCAAACGACTTACCTTGACCAGCAGATGGAAGACTTACCTTCACCGACTCAAGAGGAGGACTCGACAGCTTCCGAAGAACCGACGACAGAGACTCTAATGAAGCGCATTGAAGGAATAAGGAGGAAATACCAGGAACCTACTGGCCCTAACTCGTCAGAAACACCAATTAGGAGAAGAGAGACACCACGACCGAAATTACTGGAAACAATATTCTTCCAGTCACGTGACACACAAACCGAACCACAATCGATGTACACCACACACGAACATGAAGGGAATAAGAGGGCAAATTGGTTTTTGTTTCCCCAGAGAAGATGGTTGATTGTAGGTGATTCAAACTTGGCCAAATTGCAGAAAATCGAAGACCGCGAAGTACAAGTGGACTGTTACCCGGGAGCTAAAATCCGCCATGGGATTCACCTACTCAGAAACAGAACTGCAACCTCTCCCAACGTGCTAGGGGTCATTTTATCCTTGGGCCTTAACAATAGAGGTAGGGTCATCCCAATATTCATATCCAAGGAGATAGCCAGATTGCTGGGAGCAGCTAAGGCCACTTTTCCTTATGCTAAAATATTCATTCCTAAAATTAATTATTCCCAATCACTTCCTTTGGAGATCCAAGCCAACCTTAGGGAACTGAATGAAATAATAGAGGAAACGGGTCATTCGATTCAACACTTACCATCAAGACTGTTTACCACAGGACCGGACAACATCCATTGGACAACGGACACGGCTGAAGAGATAGATAGATAACTTGTGGAAAACCTTTTTTATGCCAAGGAGCCTCCCCTAACTCAAGGAGATAACCCTGGCTGATCCAGTGGTCAACCTGTCGACCTCCTTTAGTTTGACGAAAGATCATAGGGAGCTTCTGGAGAAGGGGCTTACATTCGTCCCCACCGCAACCATGATGAAGGATCAGAGAAGGATCACCAAGGCCCATGTGCGACAGTACCATAGAAGGTTAAAACTAGACTCTTATTTTGGAACTTCGACGACGGCAGCACCACCCAAATTCCAGTCGGCTTCAATGTGGGAGCCCAAGGATGATGAAGTACCCAGGGAGATAAAAGTATTAATACACAAAGACAGAGCAGTCCTAAAACAAGTGGAAGTCCCAAGAGAGATGCCAAATTTGACAGAGGGCGAAAGAAGAGCCCTGGACGACTTAAGTTCGGCAGAGGAATTGATTATTAAGCCAGCAGATAAAGGGTCAGCGGTGGTCATTATGGACCGAAAAAATTACGTGAGAGAGGCTCATCGACAACTTCGCAATACGGAGTATTACCATTCGATCCAAAAACCGATTTATCCGGATACAGAAAAGTTAGTCCACACAATATTAGATCAAATGAGAAAAGAGCACCACATTACTAAAAAAACAATTCTTGTATTTAACAGGAGCATCCCCGTCACGTCCGAGATACTTTTATCTACTCCCTAAGATTCATAAAGACCCGGCATCGTGGCCCTGGCCCTACGAAATGCCGCCAGGACGTTCCATCGAGTCAGATTGTAGTAGCGAATCCTACGGCTCGGCTGAGCTAGTAGATTATTACTTGAATCCCTTGTCAATTCTACATCCGAGTTACATCAAAGATACTAATGATTTTGTTTCAAAAGTACGGACCTTGACCGTGCCACAGACCTGTTGGTTGTTTTCCATGGATGTTGAAAACTTGTATACTAATATTGAAACTGCTAGGGGTTTAGAGGCGGTACGCAATGTTTTGGCACGTAATCCGATTTTGGGCCGCCCGGATGAACACATTTTGGCATTGCTGGAACTCAATCTGACTAAGAATGATTTTCAATTTGACAATGGGTATTTTTTACAGGTCAAGGGGACAGCAATGGGGAAACGTTTCTCTCTAGCCTATGCCAATATCTATATGGCTGAATGGGAGGAGAACGCCTTGACACAGTGCTCTAAGAAACCTATAGCTTACCTGAGGTTCTTAGATGATATTTGGGGAATTTGGGGAGATTCTAGGGAAGAATTTGACGTGTTTCTTAAAACCTTAAATGGCCACCACCCTTCAATTAAACTGACGGCACAGATTAGCGAGAGGGAAATTAATTTTCTTGACACAACTACATATAAGGGACCGGAATTTCATACAACAGGGGGACTTGATGTCAGAGTATTTTTTAAATCCACAGATACTCATGCGCTACTACACAAAAAGAGTTTTCACCCTAGACACACGTTTGGGGGTTTGGTTTATTCACAACTCTTGAGATTCGGGAGAATTTGCACTCGCACAGAAGATAGGGAAGAAGCGACCAAAGTCTTGTTCAGGTCATTACAGCAACGAGGTTATTCTCGGTCATTTCTTCGCACGATTAAGCTACAAACATGGAAAAAAGGAAGAAGAGGGGACACTCAGCGGGTTAAAAAAATTATACTTCCTCTAATTTCGATTTACAACTCTTACACAGTCAATGTTCACAGAAAAATTAAACAGAATTTGGAAGCGTCGGCGCTGACTGACCTGAAGGCGAAACATAAGGTGGTTTCAGCCTTCAAAAGGAATCCAAATTTAAAAGATTTGTTGGTTAGCACTAAAATGAAAAGTGGGTCCTCTCGTGCAGCCAGGAGATCAATAGGAGTGATAACAGACTCTCAGAAGAAAGAACATTTCTTCACACAGACGGGTAAGGCCTTGTCTACGCGGAATGCGGTCTACTGTATGAGCTGTCGATTGTGTGGAGTTATGTATGTGGGACGGACTCGAAATGATGTCAGAAGCAGACTGCATGCGCACCGCTACAGCATCACACATAACCAGAAGCGTAACACGCATGTAGTACGCCATTTCCGCCTGCACGGGTTACGTAACTTGAGAATACGGATTTTGGAGAGCTGTGCGGGCTGGACACAAAGGGATAGGGAAAACGCGGAAATGAGATGGGTCAGGAGGTTGAAAACTCAATATCCACTAGGACTCAATTTGGCAACAACGGAAACGGAGAACACTGGAATATCGGGGTTAAAATAGAAGTTCTAGTGGTGGAGTTTACACGGTTGGGGAAAATTTGGAGGGAATGCCCTCCCGAAACGATATATGGAAATTAGGGAAAATATCATAATTGTTCCTTGGTTTAAGTTCTTGTGGGGGATGTTTATGTGATTGGGAGACGGCTGAAAGGAGGTTGGAGAAAAACCTGACACTTTCCATTTAATCAAAGAGTCTAACTCTGGTTGGCTGGTTTTCCTGACAACATAGATAAAGTGCCCAACTCGGACACCAAATTCTAATCTTCATCCTTATTTGGACTCTACTCTAACATTAAATCCTAACACTTAATCAATTCATAAAACTTACATAAGTTCAGATTCAGAATGAAAACCTAACCCAAACCCTAATTCTAACCTTGACCTCTGACCCTAACCATTAACGCTAAATTAATTAGGAATTACACCAAATTTCAACAAAATTAATCTAAACTGAACCTTATGTTGATCCTAAATGCAATGAGATTCCAGAATGAATTTTAATCCAACCAAATCTAAAAATTTACGATTAAATTGAATTAAATTACAAAACAAAAAAAAGGGGGGACTATAATCGAATTATATTTTTGATTTTAAGCAAACTCTAAAAGAAAAATATAAAAAAAAGAAGGATTTTTCTTCTAACACATAAAAGGAAAACATAGTACGTGATGGGACGCTTGAGGGCGCCCTTGGCACACTAAATCGCTGTGGTACGAATAGAGCTCGGCTAGACGCGAATATTAGGGGATTAATGATACCCTTTAAATTCAGAAATGAAAAAGTACTTCCGCGTTGCTAACGCTCATAACATTAGCCACGATACGCTTATAGTGATTTCGTTACAAATATACGATCGTATTAATGTTATAAATTAATTCTACGAATTAATGGAATCGGGTAACACACTTTAATAATACCAGGGGGTTGAGGAGAATTTTATTCCATATGAATTTTTTATTTGGACGAGGGGAGGGTTTGGGAAAATAGGGGGATTACAGAAAAAAAAAGAGCCGGCAGAGTAATTGACAGGAGTTTACGAGTATTTCCGGGGGGCGGGACCTAGGGGGATCGCGATTTACGTAGATGAATGTATTTCTAAATATATAATTTGATTTAGATGATGAATTCAATTTACATTTAAATGTTTCACGACTAACCTAATTAAACGGTACCAATAGGGTTTACAGAATGTCTTAGTGCTTATCAGTTAGATGTGGGAACGTGATTGAATGACGAGAGCCGTCAGTTGCTTCGCTGAGGCTCGTGGGAGAGAAAAGAAAAGAGAAAAGAAGGGTTGGCTTTCGGCGGTGGCGCTGTGAGGCAGGAGAGTGGCACTGGGGAAGCCCTTCTTTCCAGGTAATGTGGAAGATTCTTCCGATTCTTTTTGAGAAAAACAGGTGAACCCTTTTTAATCGCTAAAGCTAAGTTATACGGTACTACGCTATGCTAGCCTTTATTGGTATAGGATATGTGAGAGTATGCTAAGCTAAAAGACAACGAAAAGAGAAAATATTAAATTGCCGGATGAATGAGACCGGATATCAATAAAGGAAACACAGCTAACGCTCATAACATTAGCTACGATACGCTTACGGGGATTTGGTTACGAATGTACGATCGTATTAATGTTATGAATTAATTCTACGAATGAAGGGGATCGGGGTACACACTTTAATAATACCAGGGGATTTAGGAGAATGGTATTCCATATTGTTCGTTTATTTGGGCGATGTGAGGTTTTGTAAAATAGGGGGATTACGGAAAAAAGAGCCGCCAGAGTGATTGACAGGAGTTTACGAGTGTTTCCAGGGGGCGGGACTTAGGGGGATCGGAATTTATGTAGATGAATGTATTTCTAAATATATGTCTTGATTTAGAGGATGAATTCAATTTACATTTAAATGTTTCACGTCTAACCCGATTAAACGGTACCATAGGGGTTACCGAATGTTTTAGGGCTTATCGGTTAGATGTGGGAACGTCATGGGATGACGAGAGCCGTCAGTTAATTCGCTGAGGCTCGTGGGGGGGGGTGGCGTTCGGCGGTGGCGCTGTGACTCAGGAGAGTGGCACTGGGGAAGACCTTCTTTCCAGGTAAGGTGGAAGATTCTTCCGATTCTTTGAGAGAAACAGGTGAACCCTTTTTAATTGCTAAAGTTACGTTATGCGGTACTACGCTATGCTGGAATTTATTGGTATAGGATGTGCGGGAGTATGCTAAGGTAAAAGAGAACGAAAAGAGAAAATATTAAATTGCCGGATATCAATAAAGGAAACACAGCTAACGCTCATAACATTAGCTACGATACGCTTACGGGGATTTGGTTACGACTGATGGCGCCGCGGATGGCTGCCACGGTGAGTCGCTCTCTGTTTCTTTGTCTTATTTTGTGTGTTTTCTGTGTCTTCTGCTGTCCATCCCGGATCACTTTTACTAGAGAAGCACTGTTAAACATCGGTCAGTCTTCTTCTGGTATTTTCTCTCCTGTTCTCTCTGATTCAGACTGTTTGTCGGAGATTTTAGCCGGAGCGGCGGTGCTATACAAGCTAGCGCGACGGCGGCGACGCGGAAAACGAGCGGGAGCCCTCGTAAAGCTGAGGCAGAGAGGGTTCCGTTCTGCCCCACCGTCAATTCATCTGGCGAATGTCCGCTCCCTGGCGAACAAGATGGACGAACTGCTGCTCCTCACTTCAAGGAACACGGACTTCAGCAGATCCGCCACGCTGTGTTTTGTTGAGACGTGGCTTAGCGAACGAACCCCCCACCACGCCATGGAGTTAGCTGGGTTTCGGCTAACGCGTGCAGATCGCAGCGCGGAGCTCTCCGGAAAATCAAAGGGAGGTGGTCTCTGTTTCTACATTAATGAACGTTGGTGTACCGATGTCATGGTGTTGAAAGAGTTTTGCAGCCCTCTCCTAGAAACACTTTTCATAAACTGCCGGCCGTTCTATTCACCACGGGAGTTCTCCTCGATCGTCATGGCGGCTGTTTACATCCCACCACACGCACGTGCGAGTGAAGCCACGCAGATGCTGGCTGACCAGGTGACAGACATGGAGAAACTTCTACCAAATTCACTAATCATTGTTCTGGGTGATCTTAACAGGGCGAACCTCGCACACAAACTCCCCAGATACAGACAGCACATAACGTGTCCCACCAGAGGGGCACAGACACTGGACCACTGCTACACCGTAATTAAGGATGCATACCACTCTGTGGCTTGTGCAGCTTTAGGACTCTCGGACCACTGTCTAGTTCATCTGATCCCTGCCTACAGACAGAAACTAAAAACTAAAAGCCTGTGGTGAGGACTGTCAGGAAGTGGACATTGGAGTCAAGGCAGGACCTCCGAGCCTGCTTTGACTGCACCGATTGGAGTGTTTTTGAAGCTGCAAATTCAGACTTGCATGAACTCACTGACACTGTCACATCATACATCAGTTTTTGTGAGGATCTGTGTGTGCAGACTAAGACCTTCTGCACGTACAACAACGACAAACCTTGGTTTACACCGAACCTTAGGAGGCTGCGCAAAGTCAAGGAGGAGGCCTACAGGAGCGGCGACCGGGACCTGTTCAAGCAGACCAGAAACACACTGAACCGAGAGGTCAGGAAAGCCAGGAGGTGCCACGAAGAACAACTGATGTTTTTTTTTGTCATTACAGCTGAGCTTGGGCTCCATGCTATGCTGAAATTGCTAAGCCACTAACAGGAGTGGCTCATGGACAGCCGTTAGCAGTCAAAGATACATTCGCGTGGACACCAAAAGTAGAAGAAGGATTGACAAGATTGAAAATGATATTAGTTCAAACAACAAAGGGTGTGATAATGGATAAGGTGCTATTGACGATGTCAATAACAAAACTGTTTTGCCAAAATGACTTTTAAGGCAACGCCTGTTGTGTCACTTATGTGACAACAGGGGGGAGATGAGTTATTAGTTACCTATTAGTTACCTTTGGTTTAGATTCTTGAAAAAAAAATGTTTTTTTAAGCATGTCCTGTTTGTGTGAAACATGATCCACACAGGAACCTAAAAGAAACTCTATATGAAAATTCGAAGATTCGAATAGTGGAGCCTAACAGGAACATGGAAAAAGTGAACAGCTGAGAAATGGCCTTCGATGTACTGGCAGTGAATTATAAATTCAGGACAGTTCAGTAATATCTGTAAAGTGAGCATAACACCATTAATACTGAGGTCAAAATAGAGATGATACTAGGCAAAATTTGGAAACTAGATCAGAAATTGAAGGCTCAAATCAGGAAAGGTGGAAAGGTAATAGAGAGAATGGCATAAAATCAAAGTTAGGAAAACAAAAGATAGATAGTGGCCTGAAAATAGGAGGAGTTTCTGGAAATTACAGTATAATTGAGAGAAATAACAGTTAAGACTTGCAAGTTTAGGGTAATCTGTCAATTTAAAATGGTTCAAATGAGGTCCATCACAGTATTTCCGTCTACAAGTTCCATCTGTAGACCGAATTCCTATCACTTGGAATTCACAACAAGGACTCCGCTGTCCTTACCCAGGTACCCTTTTTCTGGGGACTAAAATACCCCAACCACGCAGCCAACAAAAAGGTCTCACCGAGTCTCCGAGAGATTTCCTTTGAAGTTTCCGTCAATCCTCGCTGCCGAGAGGTGCTGAACCGGACGCCGGCCTGGTGGATGAACATTGTTCCCCAGGGATTTCCTTCAGGCGTCCTGTGACCTCTGCCGTGCACGGATTCGGCGTCTTCAACACTCTTCGGATCAGCGAGCAGATTTTCAGGAAATCCCGGACGAGCCCCCAAAAATGTTGGGTTGACAACATTTACCAGAAATCAATCTCGGAGACGGTAGGTCTTTCTTGGCTTAGCGTTTTCTCCTGCGCAGAAGGGCGGATCCCGGACACAGCAAGTGTGGCTAAGATTCGCGCTCTGCTCTGAGATTTGCCGTGCTTTTATTGAGAGAGAAACAAAGGGGCAAGTGTACATGGTCGAATAGGTTTCCAGACAGAAAGAACAACATTCCACAGTTATATCCCATTACCACAGAACACAGGGAGTACTCTTTATGGAGTGGGCAGTATGGACGTCTCATGACCATTAGCTCAACAAAGATGTAGTCTTTAGTGCCTCTGGGAATACATTGCTGTGCCGTACTCATGACCTTTGTCCGCTTCAGCCGTCCCATGACAATCTCATGATCTACACATGTCTAGCTAACTGTGGGGCTTATTGTATAGTGCGGCTAATGACTGCCATATGCCCCCAAGTCATTTTCACGAGGCCAGATTCTGCGGAGAATCTTGCACACAAAAGTAGTTACATAGAATCCAATGATAAAAAGTATATCATTTCCATCAGTTTTATAACTTGTATTACTTTTGCAGGTTGTCGATTGCAGTCTTGGAAAGTTTATGTTGAATTCACGTGAAAATGTTAACCCTAACCCTTTTGATTTTTATGATGATTGATGATTTTCAGGACGGAATCCCCGTGCGCCATGATTCATTGTGTGTCTATTTTCATTTAGTAGATACTCGATGCCTGTGTAGTTTTGTGAGCACAAGTGTCCGTTGTTGGTATTGCCGAGTGTGAGGTGCACAGTCAATTTTCAGGAACTTGGGGATGACGATCCTGGATGACTGCAAGGTTCGACAGGACTGGCTGCAAGACGTGATGATGTGGTAGGACGTTTGCCGGTTCCTTTTTAAATGCCTAATGACACATTGGGCGAATGTGTTAAAGGGGGGTGGAGTTACGTTTGAGTGCGTAAGTAGATACATATAAAATTTAATTGTGACATTCAATGCTTTTTTGGATTCACTTGTTTTGGAGGCTTTAACAGGACGTGCCAGAATTCAACAGGCAGCAGTCACAGGAGAAATCGTGCGAGACTGACAGCACGATGAGAAATAAGGAAGATAATTCATAACTCCTGGGGGGAGTGTTGTTGTTTGTTTGTTTGTTTGTTTGTTTGTTTTAGGTTCACGCGGGCCTCTGGATCGTAGGAGTAGATGCAGGGACGCTTGGAGGTTCTATTGAACAACGACCACCAATCATCCCCGTGCCCCAAACAACCACAAAGGAGAAGAATTGTTTGCTGACGACTGGTTATGGAGATGTCGATTACTAGGGAACTCCTGAACGCTGACCGGGGCCTGGGAAGAGACTCTGAGGACGGTGAAGTGGACATAAAGATCTTGGATGGACAGCAGGCCCTGGGCAGTGATCCCAGAGCAATTCATCGACAGACACATACATATGCAAGGGGGGCAAAACTAAGAGCATTTCAACTTTGCAGTATGCTGTGATATTGTGTCAATATTATGTCCTTCATTACTTTATCAAACGACCACATGCGGCATTATTTTAATTAGTCACATGACTAAAAGGTTGACATCAGCATCTGCTGTCCAGAATATCATGTTGGCCCAGTGTGAACAAGATGAGTGGGACCGCCTTGCGTAAATCGCCTACCTGTCTATTTTTCTTGACGATCCAGAACAAAATACATTCCATTATAACGAACATAGCCAAAGCCGGATGAAGGGCTGTAGTTCTGATAAACTCTGGAATGTAAACTTTCATGCTTTTTGATGGTACTA
Source organism: Syngnathus scovelli (assembly GCF_024217435.2). Lineage (NCBI taxonomy): Eukaryota > Metazoa > Chordata > Actinopteri > Syngnathiformes > Syngnathidae > Syngnathus > Syngnathus scovelli. The sequence goes on from NC_090861.1 coordinate 13,061,798, forward strand.
TACTATATTGTGTAAGCATATACTCATGTATACACATATGTAGTTATTAGTTGATGTTTTGTTTTCCCATGAATTCCAATGTTAAAAACAGGAGGGAATGTTGGAAATGATATACTTTTTATCATTGGATTCTATGTATCTACTTTTGTGTGCAAGACTCTCCGCAGTATGTGACCATCTAGCCTTGTGAAAATGATTTGGGGGCATATGGCCGGCTAATGACTGGAGTCATTAGCCGCGCTATACAATAAGCCCCATAGTTAGCTAGACATGTTCAGATCATGAGATTGTCATGGGATGGCTGAAGCAGACAGAGGTCTCATTTAAGTTGAAGTCATGAGTACGACACCGGGATGTATTCCCAGGGCCACTAAAGACTACGTTTTTGTTAAGCTAATAGTCATGAGACGTCCATACTGCTCCGTCCATGAGAGTTTGTTCTGTGGTAATGAGATATAACTATGGAATGTATTTCCTGCCTGTGAACCTACCCGATCATGTACACTTGCCCAATTGTTTCTTTCTCAATAAAAAGGTCGGCAAAACTCAGAGCAGAGCGCGAATCTCAGCCACACTTGCTGTGTCTGGGATGCGCCCTTCTGCGCAGGAGAAAACGCTAAGCCAAGAAAGACCTACCGTCTCCGAGATTGATTTCAGATAAATGTTGTCAACAGTCCTCTCCCCACTGCTCTTCTCTTCTACACCAACGATTTCTCCGCAAGTGACTCTTCCGTGAAGCTCCTGAAGTATGCAGACGACACCACTCTCATCGGACTGATCCAGAACGGTGATGAGACTGCGTACAGACAGGAGGTGGAGCGGCTGGTCACTGGTGCAGCCAAAACCACCTGGACTTGAACCCGCTCAAGACCGTGGAGATGACAGTGGACTTCAGGCGAGGCCCTTCACCACTTTCACCCCTCACTATCCGCAGTAATACTATTCTCTCATCAGACACCTTCAAGTTCCTGGGAACCACAATCTCTCGGGACCTGAAATGGACCGGCCACATAGACTCTGTCCGGAAGAAGGCCCAGCAGAGGCTGTACTTCCTGAGACAGCTCAAGAAGTTCAACCTGCCACGGGAGCTGCTGAAGACCTTCTACACTGCCATCATCCAGTCTGTCCTCTGCACCTCCATCACTGTCTGGTTTGGATCGGCCTCCAAACAAGACAAGCACAGACTGCAACGGACAATAAGGACTGCAGAAAAGATAATTGGAATCAACCTCCCATCTATCCAAGACTTGTACCTGTCCAGGACCAGGAAACTTGCAAGTAACATCTCAACAGACCCTTCGCACCCAGGTTGCAGCCTGTTTGAACTACTCCCCTCCGGACGCCGTTATAGAGCTCTGTACACTAAAACCAGCAGACACAGAGACAGCTTCTTCCCCCAGGCTGTCGCTCTGATGAACTCACACCACTCTTAGAGTCTCAGAGTCATTACTGTGCAATAACATCCCGCTTGCCACACCTTTTTTGTCTACACTGTTTGTACTATGTGTCCTCTCTGCATCCATTGCAGCCTGGTCATCCTAGAAGAGGGACCCTCCCATCTGTGGTCTCTTCTCAAGGTTTCTCATTTCCCCTAGCTGGAGTTTTGAGTTTTTCCTTGCCCTCTTGGGAGTTTAAGATCAGGGGGTGTTTGAGAATATCTTTCGTTCTTCACATGTCCTGAGTGTTGTTGTTAGTCACCTAAATGTTGAACAGAGGCTGTGATTTACCGAAGTCAAATTCCTTGTTTGGCACGCTCAAACATGGCGAATAAAAAACTCTTGAATCTTGAATGTACGATCGTATTAATGTTATAAATTAATTCTACGAATGAAGGGGATCGGGGTACACACTTTAATAATACCAGGGGATTTAGGAGAATGTTATTTTATATTGATCGTTTATTTGGGCGATGTGAGGTTTTGAAAGATAGGGGGATTACGGAGAAAAGAGCCGCCAGGGTGATTGACAGGAGTTTACGAGTGTTTCCAGGGGGCGGGACTTAGGGGGATCGCAATTTACGTAGATGAATGTATTCCTAAATATATGATTGGATTTAAATTATGAATTCAATTTACATTTAAATGTTGCACGACTAAACCAATTAAACAGTACCGATAGGGTTTGCCGATATATATATATTTTTGGTGCTTATCAGTTAGATGTGGGTGCGTGATTGTATGACGAGAGCCGTCAGTTGCTTCGCTGAGGCTCTGGGGAGGAGGTGCTCGGCGGTAGGACGGTGACTCGGGGGAAGGGCACTGGGGAAGACCTTGTTTCCAGTTAATATGGAAGATTCTTCCGATTCTTTGAGAATATCAGGTGAAACTTTTTTAATCGTCAAGGCTAGGTTATGCTGTATTACGCTATGCTAGACTTTATTGAGATGGGATATGCGGGAGCATGCGAACCAAAACTATACCAGGTTAGCCCTAAACTTTGTTTTACCAGACTTGTGGCATGCCATACAAAGGAATACAAAGGTTTTGTACGTAGGTTTAATGGTTGAACAAATCAGCACAACAAAAGGACTAAAAGACTGACCAATTGATTTATGCTGTCTGCGTTAAAGCTGGACAGTTGACTAGACAGATACTGAGATTTCGATTGAGGAGGTAGACACACTCCGGGGCTTGATCGACCCCGGTGGGGCCTCCCTTGGGCGAGGGTGTCTGGTGATAATGGCCGAAACACTCTGTGACCCCAAGGTCCACTACTGATGAGGTGTCTACAAAATTATGACGTTCAAATTACCCAGAACAACAATGTCGACTTAATGGGATCCCTTTTGAAGAAAGTGGTTGGTTGAGTATAGAAACAAGATATTGGGTCAAGAATGCTGCAAGGGTGGTAGACGTGATGTGGTCCAGGGATGGGGTGGCTTTCTTCTCTCGCGTCTCGCTGTTTTTCCGTCTTGCTGGCTGGGGTCCTGGGGGGCGCCTCGGCTGCTCCGGGGGGGGGGGGGGGGGTTCTGGTTGAGGTGCGGTCTCGCTTCGCCGTCCTTCGTTCCGGAGTTTGTGCGACTCCGGTGCGGCGGGGTTTGCTGAGGGGGACATGCGTCGGCCTGTGCCCTCCGCTGCCTTCTGTCTGGCCGGCTGGGTCGGCGGACCCTTTGGGGAAGGTGTAGCGAGATAACCTTATAGACCTAGTCCTAACCCCTAATCCCTAAACCTAACCCCTAATCCCTAACCCCTAATCCCTAAACCTAACCCCTAATCCCTAAACCTAACCCCTAACCCTAATCCCTAACCTTAACCTCTAAAGAAAATGGTTGGTTGAATATAAAAACGAGATATTAGTTCAAAAATAGTTAAAAGGGAATAGACAAAGGTAATCCAAGGGTAGGACTTTAAATTAGTGTTTTTTTTTCCCTCAGGTGACCAGATCGGGTAAGTACAGTCAAAATCAAACATACAAGAAGCACAAACACGAGTTCAAGGTAAAAAAAATAACTTTATTAAGCCCTAAGTAGTCCGGGCCAACATGGCTGGCGCGTCCGCAATGGGTAGGATACTTTGGAGCCGGTTATGGGGGGCAGGTAAGGATAGAAGGACCGTGCCTTTGCTCCTCTCCTTCGGGGGAGGAACTTTTTAGCTGACCCTAACCCCTAACTTCTAAGGAAAACGGTTGGTTGAATATAAAAACAAGACATGAGGTAAACAATGGTTCAAAGTGAATAGACATAATGTAATCCAAGGGTAGGACTTTAGGTTGTTTTTTTTTCTTCTCTTATTTTTTCCATCTTGCTGGCCGAAGACCTGGGTAGCGCCTCAGCTACTCGGGGGAGGTTCTGGCAGAGGTGCATTCTCACTTCGCTGTCCTTCGTACCCAATCCAGATTTTATGTGACCTGGTACGGCGAGGTTTACTGGTGAGACATGCGTAGGCTCGTGCCTTCCGTTGCCTTCTATCTAACCGACAGGGTCGGCGGACCCTTTGGGGAAGGTTTAGCGAGATAAACTCAAAATACCTAACCCTAAACCCTAACCCCCTAACCTTAACCCACATGCAACAAAACTAAATTTAGCTGCAATTCCCGTGTGCCAGACCTGAGGAAGGCACAAAAGATGCCGAAACGTTGTCGATGGCCACAAGGAGGAAATAAAAGGGAGCGCAAACTAGCGCCAATAGGAAAACAATTAGACGCAAAATTATAATTTACCCACGCTCTACCCAGATAGGAGAGCGCATGGATGCCGCACAGAGCAAGATGCTCTCGCTCCACCCAGATAGGGGAGTCGATGAATTAAGTGCGAGGTACAACTAATTTGACCGCAAATGCAGCTGTCAATCTATCATGCCAAGTCGAGACTCATTTATTACATATATAACAAAGGCGACCGGATAGGCAAAGTGCAAACACAAAAACAAACAACAATTACAAAGCAAATACATGTTTATTAAGCCCAATTTGGCCTGACCAGCATGGCTGGCGCAGCCACGATGGACAGGGTGCTCTGGGGCTGGTTGTGGGACGTGGGCGTGGATGGTAGGACCGTACCTTTGCTCCTCTCCCTCGGGGGAGGAACTCTCTACTTAACCCTAACCCTACCCTTACCCTAACCCTAACCCTGTGCTGAATGATGTGAATGTCAAACTGGAAGGATGGAAATGCTTTGGAATGGGTTGAATCGGTTGAAAAATGTACAAATAATAAATGAAATGTCGGCGCACCTAGATTTAGTGCTGGTGCACCTAAATGAAAGCGTTTATCCATTGCCAAAAGTTAATCTGGCGCTTTGATGATGTTATTTAGTCACCTTTTCAATTCCACTGCTATGAAGCCATTTACTAACCTTTACATCTGTGTATGTTGTAGAATGGAGCGTTACTCCTGACTCGGTCACCTGGGCACTCAGGTGTGTGAATTGGAAGGAACCCCCTACCTTCAGCTCTACTAGATTAGCCTCCCGCCAAAGGCCAATTTTGCGGTAGTTTAAAAATGCGTATAAGTATGCGTGCAAAGTGGGAAGTACAAATGGCTACTTACTTTACTTAAGTGTTAAACTCCGAATTGGCGCAAGGCGGTTCCCTCCTTGGCGCACCATGCAGATTGGACGCATCTAAAGTGGACCAAATTGATATCCCAATTACAATAATTGTGTTTGACAATGAGTGTGTCCTGTGTCTGTGTACACAACCTTAAAGATGACAAAAAAATAATAACGTTTGGTACCTTAGTACTAAACAGAGGATTTCAATGATTTTGTGTGTGTGTGTGTGGGGGGGGGGGGGGGGAGCTTTGCATGCGTATGCATGTACATTATTGCACATGCATCATGTCTTCACAAGTGTACACAAATACATGTGTGTACATGTGCATTTGTGGGTGCAGGTAACTTAAATTGGTTACTATGCCATCCAGTGACACCCATCTCAGGTAGTTTTGTGACTACCTCCTGAGGAGATGATACCACTGAGTTGGGGTAGACCAGGGCCCTGGCCTCTTCCTACAACTGTGGGCTGGTGTGCACTTCCGCCCCGATGAAAATTCTGGAGCCGGGTTTGGTGTGGAGCAAAAGGCCCCGTTCAGCCACACCAAAGTTTAAAAAAAATGTACTAACTGTTGCCCTCTGTGAGTGTGTAGCATATCATGACTGCTACAAATTAACACTGGGCAATGATTCAATATTACTGATTTTACTTGGTCAGTACATATCAGTGCTTACAGTTATAATGTCATCTGGTAAATAATTTTGGAAGCACATTTCATAATGGCGCCTGTGCATTTTTTTGGGGGGCCAACCGAAATCAAAGATTTTGATAAAAGAACACTTTAAAAGTTGTTTTTATCCGTTTATGTGTCGTCTGAAATAAATGAATTACGCATCGTGTTTCTTTCCAGAAATGTCCTTACTCCGTAACGCAAAGTGCATGCATCATGGGTGTGGCGCATCCATTTTGTTAGATTGCGGCAGATGCACACGGTAGACGATAGGTGCAAATAGTCATACCCAAAAGCTGTGTGTCTGTGTGTGTGTTCCATCAACACACAGGGCATGTGATGCGTCAGTGCAGTAGTATTGGAGTAGTAGTGCCTGTAGTTTGTGCATGCTGCCTCGGCTTGCTACTTTTCTACTTTCAGCTACCGCCACCGGCTAGCCCTCTGTTTCCGGGGGTGACAAGAGGAGCCGAGTGTATAAGCCTCCTCAGCCGGTACACAGCCTCTCCATTGCCAAGACTTGCACACGCCTCCTCGTAGCCACACACGGTAACTGGCACCTTGGTGGCGTCACAACGGCTGGGAAGGCGGATGAAGGCTGCAGCAGAAAAGGGTCACCAGTCGTCTTGGTCTCCTTGCCACTGGATTCTGACCCCGATCTGTCAAGGACAGTGTGGTGACTGTCTGTCAGTCTCCCCACTTTAAACAAAGTCACGCACAGGCATCTTTTTCAGGGAATCCACCTTACATCCCGGATTAAAGTCCTGTGGCGACCAGTAAGTAGCAACGGGGGCAGGATTGTGAAGCCTGGAAGCCCCTAGTCCGAAGCTGGCACATCAGGCGGTGGATGTTAGATGATTGTTGGGCTCTTGGACCGAGGCAGAAAGAGCTCTTTGGTAGCTGCATCCACGACTGAGCAGCCCTTTTTAGGATCCACTCTGCTCACCCCTGATGGGGAAGGGGCTAGAAAAGGTGCCCTAAACATAGCCTGCCTCAAACCTCCCGACTGGATTACCGCGTTCAGAGGGATCACCAATATGCGGTCGAAAACACAAACATGAATTTTGGAGCATGGAATGTGAGCACTCGAATGGACAGTGTAACCAGTGATAGGCTGGAGAGGAGAACCACCATCATTGCCAGGGAACTGAGAAGATGCCGGATTGACATAGCTGCTCTTTCAGAAACCCAACGGGCAGAGGAAGGTCATCTGAAGGAGGAAAAGGGTGGATACACTTTCTTCTGGAAAGGAAAGGCCACAGATGAGCCTAGGATCCATGGGGTTGGTTTTGCCATCAAGAACCAACTGATCAGTCACCTCTCTGAACTCCCTGTGAGCGCTTGATGACCCTCCGTCTGGTGCTGGCAAACAACCAGACGGCAACAGTTCTTAGTGCTTATGCACCTACCCTCGTTTCTGATGAGGAAAAAAAATGCCTGTCTGGATGAGGTATTGTCAAAAATCCCCAAGGAGGACAAGATTATTATATTGAGAGATGTCATTGTCAGAGCCAGGGATCAGCGCGACGTGAGCATCACAAAAGCCATGATGGATTCAGAGGCCTGCTGGACAGATCACCGCCTGATACGATCCACAATGTCCATCAGACTCAAGAGGAAGAGGAGATTGCAAAAGAAGCTGAGCCGGCAAACACTAAACCTTGAGACCCTGAATAAAACTGCCGCCCTGCAGCTGTCTCAGGCCTCTCTTGGAGAAAGCCCCAATCAGGAATACCCTGAGGACATTGAAGAACACTGGAGCCTGCTCAAGTCTTCCATCCTCGACACCTGCAGTGCCACTCTCGGGTACAAGGCCAGAAAGCATCAGGACTGGTTTGATGAGAACGACACAGAGATAGAACAGCTCATCTCCAAGAAAAGGGAAACATTTCGTGTCTGGCAAAATGACATCACCTGCACAGCAAAGAGACAGGCTCACTCCAGAGCCAAGGCTGACGTCCAGAGCCGGGTGAGACAGATTAAAAACTCCTGGTAGACAGAAAGGGCACTGGAAATCCAGAGTTTGGCAGACTCTGGTGACACCAGGGGCTTTTTCAATGCTACCAAGGCTGTCTACGGTCCAAGCCATCGCGGCCAAAACCCCCTGCGCTCTAAAGACGGGCAGGAGCTGTTGAAGGACAATGAGTCCATAAACAACCGGTGGAGAGAGCACTTTCAGGAACTCCTCAACCGTGACAGCACAACTCAGTCAGATTTCCTCAGTCACATCCCTTAGAGTCCCATCAGGGAAGACATGGGTGAACCTCCCACTTCAGCAGAGGTCCAAGATGCCATCAGGAGCCTGAAGAACAACAAGGCCTCTGAGCCAGATGGGATCCCAGCTGAGGTCCTAAAGGAAGGTGGACCAGAGCTCCAGCTCTACCTCCATTCCCTCTTTCTGAAGGTCTGGGAAACTCCCCTCGGAGCACAGGGATGCTCTGATAGTGACCATTTTCAAGAAAGGGGACAAAGCGGATTGCGGAAACTATATGGGCATCTCGCTCCTTTCAGCAGTTGGCAAAGTACTTGCTCGTGCTCTTGCCAATCGCCTACTGCCACTGTCTGAGGAAGTTCTCCCAGAAGCACAGTGCGGTTTTCGCCCATCTAGAGGCACTGCAGACATGATTTTTACAGCACGCCAACTCCAGGAGAAATGCCGTGACCATAAACAGCCTTTGTTCATGACTTTCATAGACCTGACAAAGGCCTTTGACACGGTGGATCGCCAGGCCCTATGGAGCATCCTTCTGAGGTATGGTTGCCCGGATAAATACGTCAGAATACTGCAATTATTACATGACGGAATGGCAGCCACAGTGCTCAACAACAGCTCCTTGTCTGAGCCTTTCACTGGAGAGACAGGGGTCAAACAGGGATGCATCGTTGCACCCACCCTGTTCTCTGTCTTCATTGCCGCCATACTCCACCTCATCGATGAAGAACTACCACACGGAATCCCGATTTGGTACAGAACTGATGGCAGGCTCTTCAACCCTAACAGGTTCAAAGCCAAAACCAAGATCAGAACCACCACGGTCATGGAGCTCCAGTATGCAGACGATAATGCCATTGCAGCACACTCTGCAGAAGACCTCCAGGGCATCCTGAACTCCTTTGCTAAGGCATACAGAGCCCTGGGTCTGACCGTGAACATCAAGAAGACCTAGGTGCTACATCAACCCCCACCCAACCAGCCATCTACTCCGCCCATCACAAATGTGGATAACATTGCACTTGAATATGTTCACCACTTCCCCTACCTCGGCAGCCTTCTCTCCTCCAAAGCGGACATTGACTCTGAGGTCAAGCATTGCCTGAGCTGTGCCAGTGGAGCGCATGCCAGACTCCGGAAAAGAGTCTTTAAAGACAGAGACCTCCGGGTTGACACCAAGCTCCTGGTTTACAAAGCTGTGGTTCTCCCCACCTTACTTTATGGGGCAGAATCATGGACAACCTACAGCAGGCACCTACTAAGAGCTCTTGAACAACAACACCAGAGAACCTTGAGGAAAATACTCAGGATCAAATGGGAGGACAGACACACAAACATCAGCGTTCTGGAGGAAGCCAGGATACCGAGCATCACCACCTTAATAATGCAGCACCAACTCCGATGGACAGGACATCTCATCCGCATGGCTGACACCCGCCTCCCCAAACAGATGTTATACTCCCAGCTGAAGAGAGGTCCGCGAGCCCCGGGCGGGCAAAAGAAACGTTTCAAGGACAACCTCAAGTCCAATCTCAAGAAATTCCAAATAACATCTCAGGACTGGGAGCGCATCACCTTGAACAGGAACTGCTGGAGGGCAGCGGTGCAAGAAGGTGCAGCACATCACGAAAAGGAACTCCGCCGTGTCGCAGAAACCAAACCACAACGCCGTAAGGAAAGACAAAAACAGGCTCCAGCACGACCACAACCCACCACGACTTTCCCCTGGCCACAGTGCAGAAAAATATGTGGATCCCGGATCGGCCTCTACGCCCACCTGCGGACCCACAAGTAGATGACCCAGAGAAGAAGACAGTCATACTCGTCCCGAGTGACCGCCGATGATGATGAATTGAAACGCAAAACAAACATGTATTTTTGACTGACTAATTAATTACTAATTACACGTTCACCGACTGATCCGTTGATGCACAGGAAGGCAGTTCACTCATTGACCCGTTCGCGAACGGGAAAGTCAGGATTCGTTCCCTCACTGATCCGCTCTCGCGATGAACTGGAAATGCAAATCACTCACTGATTCGTTCACTCGCAGATTCGTTCTTTGGTGAATGGGAAATGCAATCCCAGGCTCGTTCGTGAACGGGAAGTTACGTCACTGACTCGTAAAGTCCCTCCTCCATCTAACGCTCGCTGGCGCTGCTGATTGGTCTTCACGAGTGAGTGAGTGAGTGAGTGAGTGAGTGAGTGAGTGACAGACAGCATTGCTGCTATGCCATTGCCAGCCGACACACGTTATGCTAACATTGATGTTTTAATTTTGTGTTTGTTGGCTTGTAGTTGATGGTGTTAATATACCAAATGTGTTTGTGTTTGAATACAAGGTTGAAAAAACCCGTTATGCCGACATCTTTTTATTTTGGGGGGCACCATGTCAGGCGCAGAGCAGGGAGAGGACTCGAATGCAGAGAGTTCAATGTCCAAAAAGGCTTTTATTGTCTCCACTGACAGTCGAACAAAAAACACCTCACTAGGAGGGAAAAAAAGGAAAACCAAGGCGCCTCGAACCGAGGGAGAAAAAGGGGAAATCAAAGCGCCTCGAACCGAGGGAAATACAAAAACAAGGTAGCGATGTAACCAAGTTAACATCGGTGATCAAGTTTGCTCAAACAAGGCTTCTACGTGGAACTCGAGGGTTTCGTGATCGCTAGTGTTCTGACAAGGCAAGACGCACTGGCACTGGATACGGGGAAAGACGCGGGTTATATGGACACAGGAGGGGAACACAGGTGAAGACAGTTGGTCATTGACGCAGGTGCACACACTTGGAATCAGGGCTTCACGTGACCGGACGCACAGGGGAAGGACACACTGACTGGAACGAGAGGAAAATCACACAATAAAACAGGAAGTGATCCGGACGACACATGACAGCATAACATAACCCCCCCCCTAGGGCCGGATCCCAGACGGACCCGGAGCATCGGGGTGAGCCGCATAAAAGTCATCCAATAGCCCGGGATCCAGGATATAGCTACGCGGCACCCATTGCCGCTCCTCTGGCCCGTAACCCTCCCAGTCCACCAGGAATTGCCAGCCTCGGCCCTTCCGGCGCACGTCCAGCAACTTCTTAACTGTGTAGGCAGGCCCACCCCCCACCGTCCGCGGAGGTGCCGCGGGAGCCGGGTTAGGGTTAGGGTTAGGGTTTAGGGGTTAGGGTTAGGGGTTAGGGTTAGGGGTTAGGGCTAGGGTTAGGATTGGATTGTGAAGTCCAACCCCTACCAGGGACGGGGAACTGATGTCCCTCCCTAGCAGAAGAGGACAACGGTTAGGGTTAGGGTTTGGGTTTGGGTTAGGGTTAGGGTTTAGGGTTAGGGGTTAGGGTTAGGGTTAGGGGTTAGGGTTAGGTAAAGAGTTCCTCCCCCGAAGGAGAGGAACAAAGGCACGGTCCTACCATCCTGGCCCGCACCCCACAACCAGCTCCAGAGCATCCTGCCCGTTGCGGCCGCACCCGCCATGCTGGTCAGGACTAATTAGGGCTTAATAAAGATCGTTTTTGACCTTGAACACGTGTTTGTGCTTATTGTATGCTTGTTTTTGATTGCACTTTACCTATCCGGTCGCCTTTGTTATATAATTAATAAGTGAGTATTAGGTAAAGAGTTCCTCCCCCGAAGGAGAGGAACAAAGGCACGGTCCTACCATCCTGGCCCGCACCCCACAACCAGCTCCAGAGAATCCTGCCCATTGCGGCCGCACCCGCCATGCTGGCCAGGACTATTTAGGGCTTAATAAAGATCGTTTTTGACCTTGAACACGTGTTTGTGCTTATTGTATGCTTGTTTTTGATTTCACTTTACCTATCCGGTCGCCTTTGTTATATAATTAACAAGTGAGTCTCGATTTGGCATGTAAGATTGACAGCTGCGCTTGCGTTCAACTAAATATTCGTACCTCGCACCTAATTCATCGACTCCCCTATCTGGGTGGAGCGAGAGCATCTTGCTCTGTGCGGCATCCATGCGCTCTCCTATCTGGGTAGAGCGTGGGTAAATTACTATTTGTTTCCAATTGGTTTTGTACCGGCGTCATTTTGCGCTAAATTTTGTTCATCTGTGTGGCCATCGATAACGTTTCGGCATCTTTTGTGCCTTCTTCAGGTCTGGCACACAGGAATTGCATCTAAATTTAGTTTAGTTTCATCACATGGGGAGCTGCTTCCTCCTCCACGGCCGCATCGAGACTGAGAGCTCCTGCTCCGAACGGTGCTTATATACACTCCTCCAAGTGGGCGGAGCCAGCGATTTGCGCTTGTTTCTTTAGCATAGTAACTTGTTTTCTTGCAGGCACCGATTGGGCGTGGATTTGTGATCTCCGGATTAGGTAAGTATATTTTTGTTTTGGGTAAGTATTTACTTTTAACTGCTTGTTTTGCTTTTTTTTGTCCCAAATAATGCTTATTTGCAATTGTTTACATTCAAATTTGATAGGTATGCACATTTTTTTGTTTTGGGTGAGTATTGTGATTTTATTTGAAGTAAGTATTTACTTTTAACTGCCTTTTGGTCTCAAATAGTGCTTATTTGCAATTATTGTTCAAATTTGTGTTTACGTTCAAATTTTGACTTGTTTATTTTCAAATTTTAACTTGCAGGTTGACGTTTTTGTCTTATCGGGAAATGGGGTCAGGTTAGGGTTAGGGTTAGGGTTAGGGTTAGGGGTTAGGTTAGGATGGGGGATAGGTTAGGATTAGGGCTGGGATAGGACCAGTTTAGGGGACAGCACACAGACGTAACAGGAGCTCGATGGAAACCGGAAACGTGGGGGGGCGCACTGGAGGTGGCACAGGCGAGTTAGGATTAGGTAAAGAGTTCCTCCCCCGAAGGAGAGGAACAAAGGCACGGTCCTACCATCCTGGCCCGCACCCCACAACCAGCTCCAGAGCATCCTGCCCGTTGCGGCCGCACCCGCCATGCTCGCCAGGACTAATTAGGGCTTAATAAAGATCGTTTTTGACCTTGAACATGTGTTTGTGCTTATTGTATGTTTGTTTTTGATTGCACTTTACCTATCCGGTCGCCTTTGTTATATAATTAATAAGTGAGTCTCGATTTGGCATGTAAGATTGACAGCTGCGCTTGCGTTCAACTAAATATTCGTACCTCGCACCTAATTCATCGACTCCCCTATCTGGGTGGAGCGAGAGCATCTTGCTCTGTGCGGCATCCATGCGCTCTCCTATCTGGGTAGAGCGTGGGTAAATTACTATTTGTTTCCAATTGGTTTTGTACCAGCGTCATTTTGCGCTAGATTTTGTTCATCTGTGTGGCCATCGACAACGTTTCGGCATCTTTTGTGCCTTCTTCAGGTCTGGCACACAGGAATTGCATCTAAATTTAGTTTAGTTTCATCACATGGGGAGCTGCTTCCTCCTCCACGGCCGCATCGAGACTGAGAGCTCCTGCTCCGAACGGTGCTTATATACACTCCTCCAAGTGGGCGGAGCCAGCGATTTGCGCTTGTTTCTTTAGCATAGTAACTTGTTTTCTTGCAGGCACCGATTGGGCGTGGATTTGTGATCTCCGTAATAGGTAAGTATATTTTTGTTTTGGGTAAGTATTATGGTTTTAATTAAGGTAAGTATTTACTTGTAACTGCTTTTTTTGCTTTTTTGTCCCAAATAATGCTTATTTGCAATTGTTTACATTCAAATTTGATAGGTATGCACATTTTTTTGTTTTGGGTGAGTATTGTGGTTTTATTTGAGGTAAGTATTTACTTTTAACTGCTTTTGGTCTCAAATAGTGCTTATTTGCAATTATTGTTCAAATTTGTGTTTACGTTCAAATTTTGACTCGTTTATTTTCAAATTTTAACTTGCAGGTTGACGTTTTTGTCTTATCGGGAAATGGGGTCAGGTTAGGGTTAGGGTTAGGGTTAGGGTTACGGTGGGAGCCCCCCCTCCTAGAGGAGGGAAAGGCAAAAGCACGGTCCATCCATCCGGGATTCCAATCAGCCCCCAGCTCACGGTTCCGGCGGGCAACGCGGTGGCATCGGCCATAGTGGACCGTCGTCCAACCCTGATCCATGGCTGTGGATCCAGAATTTGCCTTTGTCATATATTTAATAAAGTTATTTTTTTTTTAAATAAAGTTTCTTTTTTGATTTATTCTGGCCAATATGCAGTGTGTGCCCTGACAACGTTTCGGCTATCTAAAGCCTTCATCAGGTCTGGCACACCTGACATCAGGTATTATATGAAAAACTATTTTTGTTTTGTAAGGTGCAACAATGTGTCTTGCTTGCAGTCCAAATTCGCACTAAAGGCCCTTTGCCTTGCGGATTCCTTTTATACCCTCAGCTCGGTTGAAGTTTTAAATCTTTTTTGTTTTTCGAAATTTCGTTTTAGAAATGTAACGTGTTTTAGCTTATATTTTCATTTTTCAATTAATTTTCATAATTAAACTAGCCTTCATATTAGGTTTGAACAAAATAATTATAATTTGGTCAACTTGGAATTGGTATTATAGAAATGTAAACATACTAATTTTGTTTTTTAATGTTTTTTAATTGTTTTTTTTCATGTTTTTTGATGTTTTTTGTTTTTCAAATAGACGTGGTCTAGGATCTCGGATTGCGGTCCAAACTACAGGTAAGTAGTACATAGGTAGGTGGATTATATATTGGGTTTTTGCAAATTTGTAATTATATTATTGAGAACATTTGGTGACTTTTGTTTATATTTTTGTTTTATTCCGTTTTGTCAATTTTTTTCTGCTTTTTTCAGGTGGGCGTGGTCCGGGGACCAGACGCGTGGTTCCAATTGGAGGTAAGTATCCAGGTAGGTATTAGATGTAAGTGGGTCTGAATAAAGTAAAACCAATTTGTCCTAATTATGTTAATTGTCCTACTTGTTGGAAGTTCTGTTCCTGGTGGGACGTAAAAAGGGACTGGGATTGGGGTAAGGGTTGGGGTTAGGGTTGGGGTTGGGGTTAGGGTTAGGTTTAGGGTTGGGGGTAGGGTCAGGATTGCAGTAGGAGCCCCCCTTCCTGTTGGAAGCAGGGGCAAAAGCACGGTCCATCCGTCCGGCACACCTCCCAGCGTCCAGCCCAGGGTTCTGATTGCAGTAGGAGCCCCCCTTCCTGTTGGAAGCAGGGGCAAAAGCACGGTCCATCCGTCCGGCACACCTCCCAGCGTCCAGCCCAGGGTTCTGACGAGCAAAGCGGCGGCGTCGGCCATAGTGGACCGTGGTCCAACCTTGCTACATGGCTGGAATTCGCCTTTGTTATATATGTAATACACTTGTTTTTATCAAACAAAATTGTTTTTAATATGGTTGTTTTTAATGAAGTAGTTTTTAATAAAATTTCTTTTGTTAGATTTTGTTTGGCCAATATATAATGTATGTGTGCCTTGACAACGTTTCGGCCGCTAGGGCCTTCCTCAGGTCTGGCACACAAACAAACAAAAAATAAAATTGATGCTGAAATCTACTGTTTGTAATTGCTGCTGAGTTGTTTTCTCTTTGTTCTCTCTCCACGCACTGAGTGTCTTTTGCGCTGCGCGTCCTTTTATAGTCTCTGTTTGGTTAGAGTTTCTAATTTCAAATTTTAGTTTTTGTTTCTGACTTTTTCTTTTTTGGAAATAAAATTGGTTTTAGCCTCAATGAATGTGTTCCAATTACGATTTGATATTGTGAATTATGATTTTGAATATTTTATTGTTTTGTTTTTTGTTTTGTTTTTTATTTTTGTTTTTTATTTTTTTGTTTCTCATTTTTCTTACTACAGGTATGTGGATTATTCAGGTAAGTTTTTACGTATATATTTTTTTGATTTTTGTCTTTTCTAATTTTTTAGGTGGGCGTGGTCCGGGGACCAGAGGCGTGGTACCAATTTGAGGTAAGTATCCAAGGTAGGTATCTAAGGTAGGTATCTAAGGTAAGTGAGTCCGAATTGATTTTAATAAATTTGTCCTAATTGTGTTAATTGAGCCTGCTTTGAACACTCTGGACTCTGAAACCAGTGATCCCAGCTCAAGTCTCGGTTGGACCTCAAACCTTTGGTCACATACGGTCTGTCATGTAACATGGGAGTAGAGATGGTGCAAATGGTAGAATATGGATTGTTCACAGGAATAAATTGGCAGAGCTGAAATTCCAAATTTGTCCAAAAGATGGCGCCAGACCAAAACGTGAGACCAAAAGAGGAGCCAATAAGCTAAACATGGTAAAATAGAAATAAAAGAGTAGCACGGTGTCAGAGTGTGAGTCACGCATGGAAGCACAAATGTGATTTTTATATTTGATTTCTTTGCTTGGCTAAAAAAGTATTCTGTAACCGCTTAAAGCAATATTATTTGTCAATTCGATCAAGAGACCCGTCACTATGAGAATAGTGGCGTGACATAAATTGTTTGGAGAAGCACAAATGTGATTTTTATTTTTGATTTCTTTGCTTGGCTAAAAATGTATTCTGTAACCGCTTTAAGCAATATTATTTGTCAATTCGATCAAGAGACCCGCCACTATGAGAATAGTGGCGTGACATAAATTGTTTAGAAAAGTAGGTCAAGGGTTTGGATTTTTATTTCAGAGTTAATTGAAGCGTTACTTTAAAAAGTTATTTTCATGTAACAGAAAGAGAAGAAAAGGGGAAGTGAAAGGTTTTACCACTAGCTGTGCATTTGGTGGAAAGTACTGCGTGGTCAGGGCGGAAACAGCTGCTGAAGGCCACAGATAACCAAGCGTGGGGAAACTGGCCAGTTCCCTCTATGGGCGTGGGAAAACTGCCCAGTTCCCTCTATAGGCGTGAGAAAGCTGGCCAGTCCCTTCTATAGGCGTGGGAAAACTGGGCAGTCTTACCCTATAGGGAAAGTACAGGAGAAAAGAAAGGGGAGGGGGGGGACGGAGAGGTCTATAAAAGGTCCTGCAGGAGCAGCTTCAGGGCTTTTTCCCCCCAAAAGAGCGCTCATACGTGAAGAGGCCCGGAGGAGTTTCAAGATTTTTTTTCCAAAAGTCCCAAAGATCTTTGTGTGAGACGCAGGATCGCTGGACTGAAATTAACTTGGATTTACTCCCAAAAATTGGACTGGACAACTTTATAGGAGAAATAGGTGAAGATGACCGTTTTTATGTATTTTAGCGAGAGGGGGGAATAGTCATCGGGCCGCCGGCTTCCTCGTGGCCAGCCTGTTTCTCTAATTTGGATTTTAGAAGCAAGATCGAACTGATCACTCGACTTTGCTTCCACCAAAAATAGCACGCAGCTGGTATTTACCTCTTCCCTTTTTTATGAACTGTGTTTTGCAATCGAATTGTTCTGGGATTGAATGATTTTATTAACACGTTCACTGATACAGTGAGTGAAATTGTTCAGTTTCTGGAGTAATTGAGATTTGTAATTCTATTCCATGTTTCTACAATAAATGTGTTTTGTATATTACTTACTTCGTTGTGCGCGGATTTGTACTGAATATGCAACCGAAGGCTCAGGCCCGCTTCCCCTTTTTGACGGGCCGCGTAAAAAGGAACTCCGAACAAGTTAGAGACTTAAATAACTTCCGTAGTTATCTGAGCCACGAGTGAATTTCGATCCGTTCGAAAGTTGTTTCGTCTGAATAAATTAAAGGAAGTGTTTAAATCAGGGGCGGCTCGGTAGCGCACTGGGTAGCACGTCCGCCTCACAGTTAGGAGGGTGCGGGTTCGATTCCACCTCCGGCCCTCCCTGTGTGGAGTTTGCATGTTCTCCCCGGGCCCGCGTGGGTTTTCTCCGGGCACTCCAGTTTCCTCCCACATTCCAAAAACATGCTTGGTAGGCCGATTGAAGACTCCAAATTGTCCCTAGGTGTGAGTGTGAGTGCGATTGGTTGTCTGTCTCTGTGTGCCCTGCGATTGGCTGGCAACCAGTTCAGGGTGTCCCCCGCCTACTGCCCGATGACGGCTGGGATAGGCTCCAGCACGCCCGCGACCCCCGTGGGGACTAAGCGGTTCAGAAAATGGATGGATGGATGGATGTTTAAATCAGATTATTGGTTTTGTGTAGAACGGAAAGTTATTTAACTATTTGAAAGGCTCAGGCCCGCTTCCCCTTTTTTGACGGGCCGCGTAAAAAGTAACTCCGAGCAAGTTAGAGGATTAAATAACTTTCGTAAATATTTAACGGAAGAGTGGATTTCGTTAAAAGTAAATTCGGTTGAAAATTCATTTTTTTTTTTAAATAACATAACGACGACGGTTAAAATAAATCATTGGAGTTGGTGGAGGATAAAAGTATTTTAACTGTCCGTCGGGCGCGGCCCAGTTCCTAAATTTGTCGGGCCGCGTCAAAAGTTAAATGGGACACGATCAGAAAATAGACTTGCCTTCCAAATTAATTATTGGGTAAATCTAAATAGAGCACGACATTTTTATTCGGTTTAAGAAAGTCGCTATTTTTTTTTAAAGCAATCAAGTGGGGTGAAGAACTCCGACGGTTAAGTGCTAGATCTACGTATAGGAAGTTAGAATTAATGATATAAAGTGCATTAATTTTCTTCTTAAATGCTATTATTGTCACACTTTTATTAATTCGATTCTCTTTCGAATGAAAAAGTTGGTCGGTTCGCTGCATGAGCGACCAAGTGGTACGGACCCATATCAACATTTACTTCGGCAAAACTAGTGCTTGGGTGCGCTATACAAACAAATCCCTGAGGTCTTAACAAAGACATCTAAAAAATATCCGTAACAAAATAAGAACTTCAAACACTAGCGGGGAGCCATCAATACGATACGGTCACTTCGAAGTCTTGCCTCGAATTGAGTTACTCGGCTCGAGCTTCGGGTGACTTGAGAGGGATTGGCGTCGTACAGAAATTAGATTGATTCCGGTGGAGTTTGTTAGAGATTTGCTCACTCCAACTTATTTTGCAAGAACCACACGGGAGACAAGCAAGTTCTTTTAGACACCTGCAGGTGGAGAGATCACTCGCTACAGGAATGAAATCTAAAAGTCTCCTTCCTGCAAGGGCATATTTATTAGGAGGAACAGAGTGGGGGTGAGAGTGGACAGGTTTGGTGTACCCCCGGCCTCTGATAAGATCAGAGCAGGGGGTGTTTTACACTGTTGTGGGAAACAGAACAACTTTGATTGCTTCCCCTGCAGCTGGTCAATCAAGCAGAGGAAGCAACCACTTCATCTTACTCTGCATTGTGAGGGCAAGACAAGATTGATTTAATCATTATAGTTTACATTCCAACATAATCCTACGATAAAGATAACCTGGAAAACCCTAACATCTCCCTCCTGTTTTATCATATGATTATGTCACCCCAAACAACAAAGACAAGTAAGAAAAAACATATATATATATGTATAATGAAGAAAGAAGAATAGTAAAAATAAAAACAACAAACAATGATAGCAACACTTTCCAGTGAAGATGAGGCATTACCTCAATACCCCAGATCAAACTTATTGTGTAAGCGAAAAACCTGCTGGCCAGATGTTATTAGCAGGAAAATTCTTACACGGCCCCTGTGCCACAGGCGACCAGAATGCTATCAATAAAAAATAAAAATAAAAACACAGAAACAGTACATCATTGTATCCATCACTTGCGAAGCATTTTCGATGGTTAAATCATCAAGTTTCTGTAAAACATGCCCAACAGAGCAGCATCTACGCAATCCACGTGTCATTATCGTCATCACATCCGTCATCTCTAAGAAGTTGTATATGAACTTGGGCTACAGTAGAGGACACAAACTTCGACACAGCAGACTTCAAACATGGGATAACGCAGGTCGTAAACGAGCACAACACCACCAGCACAACAAGCACAGAAGACAGCAATTTCAACAGCAGTTGCCACCAGTTGCCAGAGAATAGCCATGAAAAGAAATCAAACTGATGTGGGACCTTGTCTTTAGACATGGCCTGCTGTAAGTTCTTCAGCGAATTCATGGCGTCGTTTATGTGGGTGTCATTTTCTCCTGGTATGTATGTGCAACAGGAAGTCCCAATGATGTGGCACACACCACCTTGTGCTGCCGTCAACAAGTCCAGAACCATCCTGTTTTGCAAGACCTTCAGTCTAATAGCCTGAATCTCTCTATTTTGTCCATCGTTGACTTGCAGCGAGAGATTCACAAAGGATTGAAAACGATAGTTCAGTGTCTCGATGAAGAGCGATAGTTTCCCAACCCCAATCTGAGGGAAGAGCGCAAGGACAACTTTGTCTCTGGCAGACCACACTTTATGGTCCTCTGGAACGTTCGCACCCCAGACAGGGTCATGAGGGTCAAAGATTGCAACTGCTCTGCGTCGACGTCCAGATGAGTTGTGTGCTCCTGTCAGCAGATGATGTCGTATCCTGTAGGTGTGGTCTGTCACCCACACTGGTGCACACACTCCTGTCCAGTTGGCGGGCAGCATCGGATAAACCTTGTGACCACAAAGCCACCAGCCATTCTGTATGAAGTATGTTCCGTTCGATGGTGTAGCCATGTTGGTTGGAGAGCCCTCACCACCTGAAATGGCTCTCTTATCTTGACACTCATCGGTGATGTCCAAAGCTCCCATCCAGTTTCCTCCTGGAGGGCAGTCGTCGTTAATGCAGACGTGGGTCTTGTTACCTTGGATGTAACATGTGTAATTCACTCCAGCTGGTCTCTCTGTGTAGGCCACTTGTGGTATTGTCCGTCCTTTAACAGTCACATTGAGATTTGTCCAGAACAGCTGATCACAGGCACCGTCAGCAAGTCCAGGGCGGTAAGGGTCGGCATCTTTGACTGTGACGGCACGGTGCTGATATCCAACTCCTCCCATGGATGCCATACATTTTGCTTCAGTGACATTCATTGCTCTGGCCTCCAAGCGAACTTGCGTGGAGGAAGGGGGGAGTTTCGAACACACATAGCACGCCTCCCGTGTGTGAGCTCTCACAGTGAACCTGACATACCGGTACCAAGTGTTGGTTTCGTATGGGTTTCTGGGGTCCCATGACCAGTCTTCAAAGTTCTCATCATGTGACCATCGTTTACCACGGGCAACATTGTCATTTGGTCTGTTCAGATGAGTCAATAGACCATAGCACGCTCCAACCACAACGCAGCAGAGGATCCATCTGGCATATGGAGCCCCGTTGCTACTAGGATGGCAGAGACACCGGGACATCCCCTCGCCTAGCGGAGTGGGGATCGATGAATTCTTCACCAACATTGAGACGCCTCACCCTAAACGATGGGGCCCCTTTGTAGTCAGCCTTCCCCACCACTCCGAATTAGGGGTCCAGCACTCTCTGCAACTTGCAGTGGCTGTGGTGAATCCAGCTGGGCCGTTGAGAAATTTTTACCGCCGTGGGAGTAGCAAGCAAAACTTGGAACGGTCCCTCCCACCGCGGGCTGGCCCAGTTCTTTCTTTTGATGACCTTGATGTAGACCCAGTCTCCTGGATTGATGGGGTTGTCGACCTGTGAGGAGGAAAGATCAGGCGGCAGTAAATTTGTCTTTGACACAGTTTGAGCGTCCTGATCATATAATCTGCCAAGGACTGCTCTTCATCTGTTGTTTGCAACTCTCGTAGTTCTTATCGTTCGTATGTTCCTGTTAGCCTGCAATTGTCCAAATCAAAAATGTTTTCTTTTGACTGTCTTTCTTTTGAACCTCTAAATCTCTCGTGTTGCTAACCTATCTACACCAGAATAAAAAAAATTACCACAGTATAACACCAAATGTATTCGAAAATTCATTGTCATAAAGTGTTGTATTATTACTATCTTCCACTATCTGTCCTACTCACTCCCTCCTTTTGAGGCTTGGCAACGCCCATACCTCACACCTTGACAATCTTTTTGGGAGAATGCGTTCTTTACTACATACGATTCCATCATCATTTAATTTGACTTTCTGTCCAAAACGCTTCTCAATTTCCCAGTTCACACATCTTCTACATGTGTTACTGGTTCTCCAGTTTTTTTTTCTGTAGTTAATTATCAATCCAAAAGCTACGTGTTTCTTTCTAACATTCAACCTGCTCAAAATCACTCTTTCATCAAAGTCGCTCTACTAATTTTCCATAGTAGTCGCCAACGACTTCAACCATTCAACCTGTAATTTCTTTTCATTCAGTCTATCATTCATCAATGTTCATTTGCATCTCACACACAGTCTCCAAAAAGGAGTCTTTCTATCACATTGGTCCCAATTCATCCAAGCTCACCACACAACATTCATATATCATTTTCAACTCAGGTTTCCTGGTAGAACAATCCACCAATTCAAAAAAAAATAACTAAAACAAACAATTGGCAAATTAATCTGAATTTTTTCTTTGTTTTTAAATTTGAAGAACTCAATCTCTCAGATTTAGCTTGCATTTAGAATTTTGTATAATCTTATAACACAACCAATCAATTATTCCTATTAAATGTAGCATTGCAAAATCTTAAATTCACAATTTAGCTTCTTCTAATTCCTGAAAGCATGTTCTGTCATTTTTATTTTCTTCGAATTTCTCATGTGGGCTCGACACTTAACATGCACTAGTGTGGATTAGTTTCTGCTTGCAAAGAGATTTCTCTCTTTTTCCTCTCATTTTTATCTTTCAAAATAATTTCTGTTCTGCGGTGCAAATTGGATAGACCACAGTCTAGCAAATTTTTTTTTATACTAAAACTTTAGCCAATGTTCATCATTTTAACATATACACACACACATGCAGAGCTCTCGCACGCAAAAGGTAGTTCCCAGCACCAATGATTCGTCACAGGCTGGCCATTTCCTGTGGTCGATCATGAGCTGGTCCCTCCCATGCACACGAGGACAGCACATTCTTATTTTATTTATTTATCTTCTAGAAGCAAGTTGCATTTCTTTACCACTTGATTTCCCAACTTCCTTTCTACTCCATACTTTTTCTTCCACTTCGGC
This sequence comes from Syngnathus scovelli, assembly GCF_024217435.2. Classification (NCBI taxonomy): domain Eukaryota; kingdom Metazoa; phylum Chordata; class Actinopteri; order Syngnathiformes; family Syngnathidae; genus Syngnathus; species Syngnathus scovelli. The sequence goes on from NC_090861.1 coordinate 13,084,537, forward strand.
ATATATTGCATACAATTAAGAAATCTACTCGCCATGTACTTCTCATCTCCGTCAAGAGGTAGAGATTTACCGTTTTTATTTCCCATCTTAATTCTAGTACTTTTAGGTTTTACAATCTCTTTGTCTCAAAAAATATTATTATTATTATTATTACTATTATTACTTATTTATTTCTTTGAGGATCCTCAATGCAGGTTTAAATTGACCTTTCAACAAATTACTAGCCTGTATTATTGCCGTGGATCAATGCTAGAACTGCTATTTAGTCAATTTATCCTACCAGCCACACTCTCAATTACACAAACTCCAGCGCTTTGTATTTTTCTCATGGCTCGGACAAACCAAAGCCGTATCTCATAGCTCGGACAAACCAAAGCCGAATCTCATAGCTCGGACAAACCAAAGCCGAATCTCATAGCTCGGACAAACCAAAGCCGAATCTTATAGCTCGGACAAACCAAAGCCGTATCTCATAGCTCGGACAAACCAAAGCCGTATCTCATAGCTCGGACAAACCAAAGCCGAATCTCACGTGCACCTGTGTTTTTTTTTTTTTTTATACGCGTTTCACAACAACACAATCACACAACTTCAGGCCTTTAACTTACTTGTCCCCTGGTTCGTTGCACTGCCGGGTCCCGTCAATCCACCTCTGTCAGACGAAGGCAGACCTAAGATGCTGGCCCAGCGAAGAATTTCCTTCCCAGGTCTTTCTTTACCAGGTCCGGCTAATGGACGCTGGCCCGTCGACGGTGTACAGCGCGTCGTCCTCCGTCAGCCAGATGATGGGTATGAGGGATCCCGGGTTTCGGCACCAAAACGTTAGAGATTTGCTCACTCCAACTTATTTTGCAAGAACCACACGGGAGACAAGCAAGTTCTTTTAGACACCTGCAGGTGGAGAGATCACTCGCTACAGGAATGAAATCTAAAAGTCTCCTTCCTGCAAGGGCATATTTATTAGGAGGAACAGAGTGGGGGTGAGAGTGGACAGGTTTGGTGTACCCCCGGCCTCTGATAAGATCAGAGCAGGGGGTGTTTTACACTGTTGTGGGAAACAGAACAACTTTGATTGCTTCCCCTGCAGCTGGTCAATCAAGCAGAGGAAGCAACCACTTCATCTTACTCTGCATTGTGAGGGCAAGACAAGATTGATTTAATCATTATAGTTTACATTCCAACATAATCCTACGATAAAGATAACCTGGAAAACCCTAACAGAGTTAATTTAACTCGGGTGGTTAGATTACGGACGAATCTCCGAACCCGGCTAAAACAAACCCGTTACCGGGAAGCCGGGGGCACCTTAATGCAAGAGGTGCGTTTGACAGGTCATATGCAAAAGTTTCATTCATATGTAAAATAAATTTCAAGATTTTCCTTTATAAATCATTGGCTGTTCAGATCAGCAATATCAGTTAAACATATCATATAGCGGACAGAGACAAAGATAATTGAAAAGTGAAATGAAGTTCATGGGAGTTACAGATTTGTCAAGAAGAATGGTCCAATATACCTTCAACCAGAATCCACACTCTCATTGGAAGCTTTAGGAAGTATCTCGAGCAGTGGTTCTTAACCTTGTTGGCGGTACCAAACCCCACCAGTTTCATATCAAAGTCAAAGTCAAAGTCAGCTTTATTGTCAATTTCTCCACATGCCAAAGACACACAAAGAAACCGAAATTTCGTTCCCCCCTATCCCACGGTGACAAGACATGGCCCACAACAGACAAACAAGTGAACAAGTATAACAAAAGCGTGCTGAATAAATAATGAATAAATAACAACAAATAAATAAATAAAAAAGAGGAGCAAAAAAAAAAAAAAAAGGAGCAAGTGCGCGTACAGCAGACATTCCAGAAAATAGCGCAACAGTGCCGCACGCTACGCAGAAGGGGGTAGCGAGTTCAGGGCCCTAACAGCCTGGAGTAAGAAGCTGTTGGCGAGTCTGGTGGTGCGGGAGCGCAGGCAGAACGTCAAACAAAGAGTGAGCCGGGTGACTCACATCTCTCGCAATCGAGGTTGCCTTGCGGGTGAGATGGGAGGTGTAAATGTCCTTCAGGGAGGGGAGCGAAGCACCAATAATCTTACCAGCCGTATTCACTATGCGCTGCAGGGCCTTCAAGTTCTGTTCAGTGCAGTTACCACCCCAGATAGCGATGCAACTGGTGAGGACGCTCTCAATGGTGCCACGGTAGAATGTAGACACGACTGCCTGAGGAGCACATGCACGCCTGAGCAAGTACAGGCGGCGCTGAGCTTTCTTTTCCAGTGACGAGGTGTTTGCGGACCAGGAGAGGTCCTCACTGATGTGCACCCCCAGGAACTTGGTGCAGCTCACCCTCTCCACCACAGCACCGTCGATGATCAGCGGCAGGCGGCGCTGAGCTTTCTTTTCCAGTGACGAGGTGTTTGCGGACCAGGAGAGGTCCTCACTGAACATGCCTGGAAGTCGATGCCGGTGCTTGGGGCCGTGTGGCGGTGAACTATTTATGTTATAGTTATTTAATATATTTGTCATTTTCAAAACTTGTTCAGAAAAAAAATATATTATTCAGTGGTAATGTTGGACGTTTTCAATAAATACAAATTCATACAGTTTTAGGGTTCTCAGGTTAAAAGAGGCAATGCATGATAGGCATGTTTTTGCCGATATATTATTTTTACTTTATTTTTTATGGTTTGTTATGGTTGCTGCCATCACCACTAGATGGCGACGAAGACAAAGGAGGTGAACAAAGGCGTGGGGGTAGGGGCAATGAAGGGTAGAAAAAGAAGCAAAGCATGGTGATAGTGTCTCTTAATCTATGTTTTACTTAATTTATAATGCTTTGGTTTTGTAATGACCAAAGGTACTTTTTAAACAGTTCTACGAATCCTGTTTCATCCACTGAGTGTGTATGTGTGCCACACGTTTTTAGCAATTAAGCCCGTGACTGAAGATGGCGTGTGCGGTAAAGACGTCGGCCCGGCAACTTGTACAGTTCATACCTACCTGGAAGGGGAGACACCATGATCAAGAAGGTGGTTCACCCAAAGTGAGGCTCAGCCATTGCACTCTGGTTGTGCTGACCTCTGCAAATTCCCCTACTGTGGGAATCTCAACTGCATTATTTCTGGTAGTGGGGGACTGTGTTCGCGCTCTCCTCTGGTCTTTCTGATGAAAACAAAAATTAAGCGCAGTAGTACGCACATGGAGTTGAAGTCTGCGATGCTGTGACACACTGAACGCTTTTGATTATGTAATTAACTGTACTCTGGAACTGTGTGTCAGGGTTTTCCAGATTATCCTTATCGTATGATTATGTTGGAATGCAGCCTGTAATAAATAACGTAGCTAGATTAGCTTTATGCTTATGTTGGAATGCAACCTGTGATAAATAACCTAGCTTGTCCCATCCTACACAAAGTCGTAAAACACCCTTTGCTATGTTTTGACTAGTGGTCAAGGGCTTTCTCTATTCAGTCCACTCTTACCCCCACCCTGTTTCTCTTAATAAAAATGCTCTTGCAGGAGCCGTGAGTCAGACCTCCATTCGAACATCGCTGTACGCACAGCGACAAATGGACTCTCCACCTGCAGGTGTCTAAAAGGACTTACTCGTCTCCCGTGTGGTTCTTGCAAAATAAGTTGGAGTGAGCGAATCTCTAACACTGTGCATTTGCTCGCTAAACTGTATTCACCAAATTAGTAAATGCAAAATAATATGTAATTACCACATTCCTGACTCGTCATATGATATGAACGTGTCAAAACCTTTTTGTCGGCTGTAGGTCTGTCTTTTTAAGAATTCGCCGGATTGTTTTTCCTCATACATCACAAGTATGGATTTCTAGAGAACAACTTTTACTTTCTAAAGTAAAATGACAGAAATATTTTCAAATGTCAAATATCAAACGCCACCAACGCAGTGGAGGTAAATTACACTCCAAACCATGCCAGCAACGTCAAAAGCCTCAATTATTTGCGACACAAGCGAGACATAGAGCATTTCTGAAGTTTGAAAAACCATTTGAGAAATTACGATCGTATTTTGTTTCCTGATTTGTGTTGAATAAAGTTATGAAATTACAAATTTTCAAATAAAACACAGGGATGGGATCATTTCCCGTTCTCTCAGACCAAAAGTACACGTACCAAGACATACAACTGTTTTTACCTTCAATAATCAAAATAGACGCCCAATATAATTGAAAGAACGAGCGCCGTCAGTGTTCGATCAGATACCTACAATCCTGTGCGCCAACAATGTTTAAAGTAAGTGAGACATTAATGAACACAAAATACTCGTTTAAACATTCTATTTTGCTTGAGTCCTTGTAAGTATAGTAAATCCATCAACTTCTATTGTTTGTATGTTGCTGCAATTTGAGTGCGAGACCGCCTGTGAATTTAGTGAGACCAGCAGTGGGATGGCCCGTTTTGACTCAGATTTTCAGATACTCGTTCCTCTTCAGATCGAATAAATCTTTCGCCTTTTACTAAAGATTTCTGTGGAGAGTATATCATTTCCGTGGAGAGGAACAATAAGAGTATATCTCAATTTGTTGATGCTCTGTGAAAGCAGAGCATTCTTTCTCTTTTTGCAACGGATAGCCGCCTATATCATACTCCGTGCAACAATCATACGTTCGCATAATTCATACCGGCACATATGTGAACATGTTCACATAAACAGAGAAATTATGCCGAGAATTATGGAGACAGCTTCCTGGACCTAGTCTACTCGGCGCAAAAGGGAGCTTTCAAAGCCACCCCCCTCCCCCATCTGGGGCTTTCTGACCATCTCACCGTTTTGCTTTTGCCCGCATACAGACAATTGGTAAAGGCATCCAGGCCGGTTCGGAGGCGGGTTCGGGTGTGGCCTGAGGGTGCCTCCAATGCACTTCGTGACTGCTTCGACACCACTGACTGGGACTTGTTTAAGCAGGCAGCCACCTACAACGATTGGACGGACATAGAGGAGTATACTGACTCTGTTACCTCTTACATCACGAAGTGCATCGATGATGTGACTTGCTCGAAATCCGTTGTCACTCGCGCGAACTGGAAGCCGTGGCTGACGGGGGCTGTCCTCAGACTGTTGAGGGCCAGGGACAAGGCTTTCAGAGCGGGGGACGAGGCTGGCTTGAGGACAGCGAGGGCCGACCTGTCCCGAGGCATCAAAGAAGCGAAGAAGGCGTTCTCGTGCAAGGTCTCCACCCACTTCAAGGACAGCAAGGACGCACGTAGCCTTTGGCGGGGCATTCAGACCATCACGGACTACAAGCCCGCGCCGAGGAGCTGTGAGGGCGACGTCCGTCTGCTGAACGATCTGAACCGCTTCTTTGCTCGCTTCGACGCCCAGAACAGCACTTGCCCGCTGAAGACCACTCCCCCCCCACACAAGCAGCCTCTGCGCCTCTCTGCCGACAGTGTGAGGAGGGCGCTTGCCGCTATTGATACCCGTAAGGCGGCGGGCCCTGACAACATCCCGGGTCGAGCGCTGAAGGACTGCGCTGGGGAGCTGTCGGGTGTCTTCACGGACATCTTTCACGTTTCCCTGCAGCAGCCCATCGTCCCTTCGTGTTTCAAGGCTGCCACCATCGTTCCTGTGCCGAAGAAACCTGCACCGTCCTGCTTCAATGACTACCGCCCCGTGGCACTGACGCCCATCATCATGAAGTGCTTTGAGCGGCTTGTCATGGAGCACATCAAGTCCGTTCTTCCCCCCACCATTGACCCTTTCCAGTTTGCGTACCGTGCCAAGCGGTCCTCTGAGGATGCCATCTGCTCTGCTCTCCACTCGGCCCTCACCCACCTGGAGAGAAAGGACTCATATGTGAGGTTGCTGTTTGTGGACTTCAGCTCTGCCTTCAACACCATTGTGCCGCAGCGACTCATCTGCAAACTCGACGAGCTGGGCCTCAGTACCTCCCTCTGCAACTGCTACTGGACTTCCTCTGTCAGAGGCCTCAGGTGGTGCGTGTTGGCGACAAAATCTCCGCCAGCATCACGCTGAGCACGGGGGCCCCCCAGGGCTGCGTGCTCAGTCCATTGCTCTTCACCCTGCTGACGCATGACTGCACTGCGACCTACAGCGACAACCGCATAGTGAAGTTTGCTGACGACACGACTCTGGTGGGTCTCATCACGAAGGGCGACGAGACTCGGTACAGGTCGGAAGTTGACCTTCTGACCACGTGGTGCAGGGACAACAACCTCCTGCTGAACGTCAATAAGACCAAGGAAATGATTGTTGACTTCCGGAAGGGTCACACAACACACCTGCCGCTGATCATCGACGGTGCTGTGGTGGAGAGGGTGAGCTGCACCAAGTTCCTGGGGGTGCACATCAGTGAGGACCTCTCCTGGTCCGAAAACACCTCGTCACTGGCAAAGAAAGCTCAGCGCCGCTTGTACTTCCTGCGGAAGCTCAGGCGTGCATGTGCTCCTCAGGCAGTCCTGTCTACATTTTACCGTGGCACTATTGAGAGCGTCATCACCAGTTTCATCGCTGTCTGGGGTGGTAACTGCACTGAACAGAACTTGAAGGCCCTGCAGCGCATAGTGAATACGGCTGGTAAGATTATTGGTGCTTCGCTCCCCTCCCTGAAGGACATTTACACCTCCCATCTCACCCGCAAGGCAACCTCGATTGTGAGAGATGTGAGTCACCCGGCTCACTCTTTGTTTGACGTTCTGCCTGCGCTCCCGCACCACCAGACTCGCCAACAGCTTCTTTCTCCAGGCTGTTAGGGCCCTGAACTCGCGGCACTGTTGCGCTATTTTCTGGAATGTCTGCTGTACGCGCACTTGCTCCTTTTTTTTTTTTTGCTCCTCTTATTTATTTATTTATTTGTTGTCATTTATTCATTATTTATTCAGCACGCTTTTGTTATACTTGTTCACTTGTTTGTCTGTTGTGGGCCATGTCTTGTCACCGTGGGATAGGGGGGAACGAAATTTCGGTTTCTTTGTGTGTCTTTGGCATGTGGAGAAATTGACAATAAAGCTGACTTTGACTTTGACTTTGATATGAAACTGGTGGGGTTTGGTACCGCCAACAAGGTTAAGAACCACTGCTCGAGATACTTCCTAAAGCTTCCAATGAGAGTGTGGATTCTGGTTGAAGGTATATTGGACCATTCTTCTTGACAAATCTGTAACTCCCATGAACTTCATTTCACTTTTCAATTATCTTTGTCTCTGTCCGCTATATGATATGTTTAACTGATATTGCTGATCTGAACAGCCAATGATTTATAAAGGAAAATCTTGAAATTTATTTTACATACGAATGAAACTTTTGCATATGACCGTATGTGACCAAAGGTTTGAGGTCCAACCGAGACTTGAGCTGGGATCACTGGTTTCAGAGTCCAGAGTGTTCAAAGCAGGCTCAATTAACACAATTAGGACAAATTTATTAAAATCAATTCGGACTCACTTACCTACCTTAGATACCTACCTTGGATACTTACCTCAAATTGGTACCACGCCTCTGGTCCCCGGACCACGCCCACCTAAAAAATTAGAAAAGACAAAAATCAAAAAAATATATACGTAAATACTTACCTGAATAATCCATATACCTGTAGTAAGAAAAATGAGAAACAAAAAATTAAAAAACAAAAATAAAAAACAAAACAAAAAACAAAACAATAAAATATTCAAAATCATAATTCACAATATCAAATCGTAATTGGAACACATTCATTGAGGCTAAAACCAATTTTATTTCCAAAAAAGAAAAAGTCAGAAACAAAAACTAAAATTTGAAATTAGAAACTCTAACCAAACAGAGACTATAAAAGGATGCGCAGCGCAAAAGACGCTCAGTGCGTGGAGAGAGAACAAAGAGAAAACAACTCAGCAGCAATTACAAACAGTAGATTTCAGCATCAATTTTATTTTTTGTTTGTTTGTGTGCCAGACCTGAGGAAGGCCCTAGCGGCCGAAACGTTGTCAAGGCACGCATACATTATATATTGGCCAAACAAAATCTAACAAAAGAAATTTTATTAAAAACTACTTCATTAAAAACAACCATATTAAAAACAATTTTGTTTGATAAAAACAAGTTTATTACATATATAACAAAGGTGAATTTCAGCCATGTAGCAAGGTTGGACCACGGTCCACTATGGCCGACGCCGCCGCTTTGCTCGTCAGAACCCTGGGCTGGACGCTGGGAGGTGTTCCGGACGGATGGACCGTGCTTTTGCCCCTGCTTCCAACAGGAAGGGGGGCTCCTACTGCAATCAGAACCCTGGGCTGGACGCTGGGAGGTGTGCCGGACGGATGGACCGTGCTTTTGCCCCTGCTTCCAACAGGAAGGGGGGCTCCTACTGCAATCCTGACCCTACCCCCAACCCTAAACCTAAACCTAACCCTAACCCCAACCCCAACCCTAACCCCAACCCTTACCCCAATCCCAGTCCCTTTTTACGTCCCACCAGGAACAGAACTTCCAACAAGTAGGACAATTAACATAATTAGGACAAATTGGTTTTACTTTATTCAGACCCACTTACATCTAATACCTACCTGGATACTTACCTCCAATTGGAACCACGCGTCTGGTCCTCGGACCACGCCCACCTGAAAAAAGCAGAAAAAAATTGACAAAACGGAATAAACCAAAAATATAAACAAAAGTCACCAAATGTTCTCAATAATATAATTACAAATTTGCAAAAACCCAATATATAATCCACCTACCTATGTACTACTTACCTGTAGTTTGGACCGCAATCCGAGATCCTAGACCACGTCTATTTGAAAAACAAAAAACATCAAAAAACATGAAAAAAAACAATTAAAAAACATTAAAAAACAAAATTAGTATGTTTACATTTCTATAATACCAATTCCAAGTTGACCAAATTATAATTATTTTGTTCAAACCTAATATGAAGGCTAGTTTAATTATGAAAATTAATTGAAAAATGAAAATATAAGCTAAAACACGTTACATTTCTAAAACGAAATTTCGAAAAACAAAAAAGATTTAAAACTTCAACCGAGCTGAGGGTATAAAAGGAATCCGCAAGGCAAAGGGCCTTTAGTGCGAATTTGGACTGCAAGCAAGACACATTGTTGCACCTTACAAAACAAAAATAGTTTTTCATATAATACCTGATGTCAGGTGTGCCAGACCTGATGAAGGCTTTAGATAGCCGAAACGTTGTCAGGGCACACATTGCATATTGGCCAGAATAAATCAAAAAAGAAACTTTATTTAAAAAAAAATAACTTTATTAAATATATGACAAAGGCAAATTCTGGATCCACAGCCATGGATCAGGGTTGGACGACGGTCCACTATGGCCGACGCCACCGCGTTGCCCGCCGGAACCGTGAGCTGGGGGCTGATTGGAATCCCGGATGGATGGACCGTGCTTTTGCCTTTCCCTCCTCTAGGAGGGGGGGCTCCCACCGTAACCCTAACCCTAACCCTAACCCTAACCTGACCCCATTTCCCGATAAGACAAAAACGTCAACCTGCAAGTTAAAATTTGAAAATAAACGAGTCAAAATTTGAACGTAAACACAAATTTGAACAATAATTGCAAATAAGCACTATTTGAGACCAAAAGCAGTTAAAAGTAAATACTTACCTCAAATAAAACCACAATACTCACCCAAAACAAAAAAATGTGCATACCTATCAAATTTGAATGTAAACAATTGCAAATAAGCATTATTTGGGACAAAAAAGCAAAAAAAGCAGTTAAAAGTAAATACTTACCTTAATTAAAACCATAATACTTACCCAAAACAAAAATATACTTACCTATTACGGAGATCACAAATCCACGCCCAATCGGTGCCTGCAAGAAAACAAGTTACTATGCTAAAGAAACAAGCGCAAATCGCTGGCTCCGCCCACTTGGAGGAGTGTATATAAGCACCGTTCGGAGCAGGAGCTCTCAGTCTCGATGCGGCCGTGGAGGAGGAAGCAGCTCCCCATGTGATGAAACTAAACTAAATTTAGATGCAATTCCTGTGTGCCAGACCTGAAGAAGGCACAAAAGATGCCGAAACGTTGTCGATGGCCACACAGATGAACAAAATTTAGCGCAAAATGACGCTGGTACAAAACCAATTGGAAACAAATAGTAATTTACCCACGCTCTACCCAGATAGGAGAGCGCATGGATGCCGCACAGACCAAGATGCTCTCGCTCCACCCAGATAGGGGAGTCGATGAATTAGGTGCGAGGTACGAATATTTAGTTGAACGCAAGCGCAGCTGTCAATCTTACATGCCAAATCGAGACTCACTTATTAATTATATAACAAAGGCGACCGGATAGGTAAAGTGCAATCAAAAACAAACATACAATAAGCACAAACACGTGTTCAAGGTCAAAAACGATCTTTATTAAGCCCTAATTAGTCCTGGCCAGCATGGCGGGCGCGGCTGCAAGGGGCAGGATGCTCTGGAGCTGGTTGTGGGGTGCGGGCCAGGATGGTAGGACCGTGCCTTTGTTCTTCTCCTTCGGGGGAGGAACTCTTTACCTAATCCTAACTCGCCTGTGCCACCTCCAGTGCGCCACCCCCCACGTTTCCGGTTTCCATCGAGCTCCTGTTACGTCTGTGTGCTGTCCCCTAAACTGGTCCTATCCCAGCCCTAATCCTAACCTACCCCCCATCCTAACCTAACCCCTAACCCTAACCCTAACCTTAACCCTAACCCTAACCTGACCCCATTTCCCGATAAGAAAAAAACGTCAACCTGCGGGTTAAAATTTGAAAATAAACAAGTCAAAATTTGAACGCAAACACAAATTTGAACAATAAATGCAAATAAGCACTATTTGAGACCAAAAGGCAGTTAAAAGTAAATACTTACCTCAAATAAAACCACAATACTCACCCAAAACAAAAAAATGTGCATACCTATCAAATTTGAATGTAAACAATTGCAAATAAGCATTATTTGGGACAAAAAAAGCAAAAAAAAACAGTTAAAAGTAAATACTTATCTTAATTAAAACCATAATACTTCCCCAAAACAAAAATATACTTACCTATTCCAGAGATCACAAATCCACGCCCAATCGGTGCCTGCAAGAAAACAAGTTACTATGCTAAAGAAACAAGCGCAAATCGCTGGCTCCGCCCACTTGGAGGAGTGTATATAAACACCGTTCGGAGCAGGAGCTCTCAGTCTCGATGCGGCCGTGGAGGAGGAAACAGCTCCCCATGTGATGAAACTAAACTAAATTGAGATGCAATTCCTGTGTGCCAGACCTGAAGAAGGCACAAAAGATGCCGAAACGTTGTCGATGGCCACACAGATGAACAAAATTTAGCGCAAAATGACGCCGGTACAAACCAATTGGAAACAAATAGTAATTTACCCACGCTCTACCCAGATAGGAGAGCGCATGGATGCCGCACAGAGCAAGATGCTCTCGCTCCACCCAGATAGGGGAGTCGATGAATTAGGTGCGAGGTTCGAATATTTAGTTGAACGCAAGCGCAGCTGTCAATCTTACATGCCAAATCGAGACTCACTTATTAATTATATAACAAAGGCGACCGGATAGGTAAAGTGCAATCAAAAACAAACATACAATAAGCACAAATACGTTTTCAAGGTCAAAAACGATCTTTATTAAGCCCTAATTAGTCCTGGCCAGCATGGCGGGCGCGGCCGCAACGGGCAGGATGCTCTGGAGCTGGTTGTGGGGTGCGGGCCAGGATGGTAGGACCGTGCCTTTGTTCCTCTCCTTCGGGGGAGGAACTCTTTACCTAATCCTAACTCGCCTGTGCCACCTCCAGTGCGCCCCCCCCCCACGTTTCTGGTTTCCATCGAGCTCCTGTTACGTCTGTGTGCTGTCCCCTAAACTGGTCCTATCCCAGCCCTAATCCTAACCGATCCCCCATCCTAACCTAACCCCTAACCCTAACCCTAACACTAACCTGACCCCATTTCCCGATAAGACAAAAACGTCAGCCTGCAAGTTAAAATTTGAAAATAAATAAGTCAAAATTTGAACGTAAACACACATTTGAACAATAATTGCAAATAAGCACTATTTGAGACCAAAAGGCAGTTAAAAGTAAATACTTACCGCAAATAAAACAACAATACTCACCCAAAACAAAAAAAAAATGTGCATACCTATCAAATTTGAATGTAAACAATTGCAAATGAGCATTATTTGGGACAAAAAAAGCAAAAGAAGCAGTTAAAAGTAAATACTTACCTTAATTAAAACCATAATACTTACCCAAAACAAAAATATACTTACCTATTCCGGAGATCACAAATCCACGCCCAATCGGTGCCTGTAAGAAACCAAGTTACTATGCTAAAGAAACAAGCGCAAATCGCTGGCTCCGCCCACTTGGAGGAGTGTATATAAACACCGTTCGGAGCAGGAGCTCTCAGTCTCGATGCGGCCGTGGAGGAGGAAGCAGCTCCCCATGTGATGAAACTAAACTAAATTTAGATGCAATTCCTGTGTGCCAGACCTGAAGAAGGCACAAAAGATTCCGTAACGTTGTCGATGGCCACACAGATGAACAAAATTTAGCGCAAAATGACGCCGGTATAAAACCAATTGGAAACAAATAGTAATTTACCCACGCTCGACCCAGATAGGAGAGCGCATGGATGCCGCACAGAGCAAGATGCTCTCGCTCCATCCAGATAGGGGAGTCGATGAATTAGGTGCGAGGTACGAATATTTAGTTAAACGCAAGCGCAGCTGACAATCTTACATGCCAAATCGAGACTCACTTAATAATTATATAACAAAGGCGACCAGATAGGTAAAGTGCAATCAAAAACAAACATATAATAAGCACAAACACGTGTTCAAGGTCAAAAACGATCTTTATTAAGCCCTAATTAGTCCTGGCCAGCATGGCGGGCGCGGCCGCAATGGGTAGGATGCTCTGGAGCTGGTTGTGGGGTGCGGGCCAGGATGGTAGGACCGTGCCTTTGTTCCTCTCCTTCGGGGGAGGAACTCTTTCAAGATGGCGGCGCGTGCACACGCAGCGGCCACTCTCTGTCCCGTCGGTACGGTGATTTGTTCGTCTAATGAGTGTTCGTCCGACAGTCTTGTGTGTTCGTCTCGTCCGTGCTACAAGTACAGCAGGCAGGTTCTGCTTGACATCGGCAGAAGTGGGTTTTGCGGCGTTCTGGACTTTGAAGCGTCGACATTAAAGGCGCTCGGACTGCTACGTCCTGAAACGTCGCCGACCTCACCCGCTATTCCTCCCCCGGTTGGGAGCCGTCGGAAACGGTGTGCGAGGAGGCAGAAGAGGGGCAAGCGCGGAGGCGTCCGGGCCAGGCTGGCGGCCAACCCAGCGCGACCGGCGGTGCCCTCCATTCTTCTGGCGAATGTTCGATCGCTGGACAACAAAATGGATTACGTTCGCCTGCTGAGGTCTACGAACCGGACGGTGCGGAACTGCTGTGTGCTCGTGTTCACCGAGACCTGGTTGAGTGACAACATTCCGGACTCTGCAGTGCACCTGGAGCGGCTAGCGTGCTATCGGGCGGACCGTGCCATTGTACGAGGGGGAAAGTCGCGTGGAGGTGGAATATGCGTCTACATCCGAGAAGAATGGTGCCGGGACTCTGTGGTGGTATGTAAGCACTGCTCGCCGCTTGTGGAGTTTGTGATCATTAAGTGCCGTCCTTTTTATCTGCCGAGGGAATTTACCGCGATTCTGCTAGTCGCGGTATACATCCCGCCTTCCAACATCGAAGGAGACAGGATCGCGGCACTTGGTGAACTGTACCAGGCTGTCAGTGAACAGCAAACAGCGCACCCTGACGGTTTCACCATCTTCGCTGGAGACTTCAATCATGCCAACCTGAAGTCTGTTTTCCCGAGGCTTCACCAGCATGTTCCTTTTCCGACACGTGGCGACAGCTTCCTGGACCTAGTCTACTCGGCGCAAAAGGGAGCTTTCAAAGCCACCCCCCTCCCCCATCTGGGGCTTTCTGACCATCTCACCGTTTTGCTTTTGCCCGCATACAGACAAATTGGTAAAGGCATCCAGGCCGGTTCGGAGGCAGGTTCGAGTGTGGCCTGAGGGTGCCTCCGATGCACTTCGTGACTGCTTCGACACCACTGACTGGGACTTGTTTAAGCAGGCAGCCACCTACAACGATTGGACGGACATAGAGGAGTATACTGACTCTGTTACCTCTTACATCACGAAGTGCATCGATGATGTGACTTGCTCGAAATCCGTCGTCACTCGCGCGAACTGGAAGCCGTGGCTGACGGGGGCTGTCCTCAGACTGTTGAGGGCCAGAGACAAGGCTTTCAGAGCGGGGGATGAGGCTGGCTTGAGGACAGCGAGGGCCGACCTGTCCCGAGGCATCAAAGAAGCGAAGAAGGCGTTCTTGTGCAAGGTCTCCACCCACTTCAAGGACAGCAAGGACGCACGTAGCCTTTGGCGGGGCATTCAGACCATCACGGACTACAAGCCCGCGCCGAGGAGCTGTGAGGGCGACGTCCGTCTGCTGAACGATCTGAACCGCTTCTTTGCTCGCTTCGACGCCCAGAACAGCACTTGCCCGCTGAAGACCACTCCCCCCCCACACGAGCAGCCCCTGCGCCTCTCTGCCGACGGTGTGAGGAGGGTGCTTGCCGCTATTGACACTCGTAAGGCGGCGGGCCCTGACAACATCCCGGGTCGAGCGCTGAAGGACTGCGCTGGGGAGCTGTCGGGTGTCTTCACGGACATCTTTAACGTTTCCCTGCAGCAGGCCATCGTCCCCTCGTGTTTCAAGGCTGCCACCATCGTTCCTGTGCCGAAGAAACCTGCACCGTCCTGCTTCAATGACTACCGCCCTGTGGCACTGACGCCCATCATCATGAAGTGCTTTGAGCGGCTGGTCATGGAGCACATCAAGTCCGTTCTCCCCCCCACCATTGACCCTTTCCAGTTTGCGTACCGTGCCAAGCGGTCCTCTGAGGATGCCATCTGCTCTGCCCTCCACTCGGCCCTCACCCATCTGGAGAGAAAGGACTCATATGTGAGGTTGCTGTTTGTGGACTTCAGCTCTGCCTTCAACACCATTGTGCCGCAGCGACTCATCTGCAAACTCGACGAGCTGGGCCTCAGTACCTCCCTCTGCAACTGGATACTGGACTTCCTCTGTCAGAGGCCTCAGGTGGTGCGTGTTGGCGACAAAATCTCCGCCAGCATCACGCTGAGCACGGGGGCCCCCCAGGGCTGCGTGCTCAGTCCATTACTCTTCACCCTGCTGACGCATGACTGCACTGCGACCTACAGCGACAACCGCATAGTGAAGTTTGCTGACGACACGACTCTGGTGGGTCTCATCACAAAGGGCGACGAGACTCGGTACAGGTCGGAGGTTGACCTTCTGACCACGTGGTGCAGGGACAACAACCTCCTGCTGAACGTTAATAAGACCAAGGAAATCATTGTTGACTTCCGGAAGGGTCACACAACACACCTGCCGTTGATCATCGATGGTGCTGTGGTGGAGAGGGTGAGCTGCACCAAGTTCCTGGGGGTGCACATCAGTGAGGACCTCTCCTGGTCCGCAAACACCTCGTCACTGGCAAAGAAAGCTCAGCGCCGCCTGTACTTCCTACGGAAGCTCAGGCGTGCATGTGCTCCTCAGGCAGTCCTGTCTACATTCTACCGTGGCACTATTGAGAGCGTCATCACCAGTTGCATCGCTGTCTGGGGTGGTAACTGCACTGAACAGAACTTGAAGGCCCTGCATCGCATAGTGAATACGGCTGGTAAGATTATTGGTGCTTCGCTCCCCTCCCTGAAGGACATTTACACCTCCCATCTCGCCCGTAAGGCAACCTCGATTGCCAGAGATGTGAGTCACCCGGCTCACTCTTTGTTTGACCTTCTGCCCTCTGGGAAGAGGTACAGGAGCCTGCGCTCCCGCACCACCAGACTTGCCAACAGCTTCTTTCCCCAGGCTGTTAGGGCCCTGAACTCGCTACCCCCCTCTGCGTAGCGTGTGGCACTGTTGCGCTATTTTCGGGAATGTCTGCTGTACGCGCACTTGCTGCTTTTTTTTTCTGCTCCTCTTATTTATTTATTTATTGTTGTGTTATTTATTCATTATTTATTCAGCACGCTTTTGTTATACTTGTCACTTGTTTGTCTGTTGTGAGCCATGTCTTGTCACCGTGGGACAGGGGGGAACGAAATTTCGGTTTCTTTGTGTGTCTTTGGCATGTGGAGAAATTGACAATAAAGCTGACTTTGACTTTGACTTTGACTTTACCTAATCCTAACTCGCCTGTGACACCTCCAGTGCGCCCCCCCCACGTTTCCCGTTTCCATCGAGCTCCTGTTACGTCTGTGTGCTGTCCCCTAAACTGGTCCTATCCCAGCCCTAATACTAACCTATCCCCCAACCTAACCTAACCCCTAACCCTAACCCTAATCCTAACCCTAAACCTAAACCTAACCCTAACCCTAAAACTAACCCTAACCCTAACCCTAGCCCTAACCCTAACCCTAACCTGACCCCATTTCCCGATAAGACAAAAACGTCAACCTGCAAGTTAAAATTTGAAAATAAACAAGTCAAAATTTGAACGTAAACACAAATTTGAACAATAATTACAAATAAGCACTATTTGAGACCAAAAGGCAGTTAAAAGTAAATACTTACCTCAAATAAAACCAAAATACTCACCCAAAACAAAAAAATGTGCATACCTATCAAATTTGAATATAAACAATTGCAAATAACCATTATTTGGGACAAAAAAAGCAAAAAAAGCAGTTAAAAGTAAACACTTACCTTAATTAAAACCATAATACTTACCCAAAACAAAAATATACTTACCTATTCCGGAGATCACAAATCCACGCCCAATCGGTGCCTGCAAGAAAACAAGTTACTATGCTAAAGAAACAAGCGCAAATAGCTGGCTCCGCCCACTTCGAGGAGTGTACATAAGCACCGTTCGGAGCAGGAGCTCTCAGTCTCGATGCGGCCGTGGAGGAGGAAGCAGCTCCCCATGTGATGAAACTAATCTAAATTTAGATGCAATTCCTGTGTGCCAGACCTGAAGAAGGCACAAAAGATGCCGAAATGTTGTCGATGGCCACACAGATGAACAAAATTTAGCGCAAAATGACGCCGGTACAAAACCAATTGGAAACAAATAGTAATTTACCCACGCTCTACCCAGATAGGAGAGCGCATGGATGCCGCACAGAGCAAGATGCTCTCGCTCCACCCAGATAGGGGAGTTGATGAAATAGGTGCGAGGTACGAATATTTAGTTGAACGCAAGCGCAGCTGACAATCTTACATGCCAAATCGAGACTCACTTATTAATTATATAACAAAGGCGACCGGATAGGTAAAGTGCAATCAAAAACAAACATACAATAAGCACAAACACGTGTTCAAGGTCAAAAACGATCTTTATTAAGCCCTAATTAGTCCTGGCCAGCATGGCGGGTGCGGCCGCAACGGGCAGGATGCCTGGGGTGCGGGCCAGGATGGTAGGACCGTGCCTTTGTTCCTCTCCTTCGGGGGAGGAACTCTTTACCTAATCCTAACTCGCCTGTGCCACCTCCAGTGCGCCCCCCACCCCCTCCCCACGTTTCCGGTTTCCATCGAGCTCCTGTTACGTCTGTGTGCTGTCCCCTAAACTGGTCCTATCCCAGCCCTAATCCTAACCTATCCCCCATCATAACCTAACCCCTAACCCTAACCCTAATCCTAACCCTAAACCTAACCCTAACCCTAACCTGACCCCATTTCCCGATAAGACAAAAACGTCAACCTGCAAGTTAAAATTTGAAAATAAACAAGTCAAAATTTGAACGTAAACACAAATTTGAACAATAATTGCAAATAAGCACTATTTGAGACCAAAAGGCAGTTAAAAGTAAATACCTCAAATAAAACCACAATTCAACATTCAAGATTCAAGAGTTTTTTATTCGCCATGTTTGAGCGTGCCAAACAAGGAATTTGAATTCGGTAAATCATAGCCTCTGTTCAACATTTAGGTGACTAAGAACAACACTCAGCACATGTGAAGAACGAAAGATATTCTCAAACATCCCCTGATCTTAAACTCCCAAGAGGGCAAGGAAAAACTCAAAACTCCAGCTAGGGGAAATGAGAAACCTTGAGAAAAGACCAGAGATGGGAGGGTCCCTTTTCTAGGATGACCAGGCTGCAATGGATGCAGAGAGGACACATAGTACAAACAGTGTAAACGAAAAAGGTGTGGAAAGCAGGATGTTATTGCACAGTAATGACTCTGAGACTCTAAGAGTGGTGTGAGTTCATCAGAGCGACAGCCTGGGGGAAGAAGCTGTCTCTGTGTCTGCTGGTTTTAGTGTACAGAGCTCTATAACGGCGTCCGGAGGGGAGTAGTTCAAACAGGCTGCAACCTGGGTGCGAAGGGTCTGTTGAGATGTTACTTGCACGTTTCCTGGTCCTGGACAGGTACAAGTCTTGGATAGATGGGAGGTTGATTCCAATTATCTTTTCTGCAGTCCTTACTGTCCGTTGCAGTCTGTGCTTGTCTTGTTTGGAGGCCGATCCAAACCAGACAGTGATGGAGGTGCAGAAGACAGACTGGATGATGGCAGTGTAGAAGGTCTTCAGCAGCTCCCGCGGCAGGTTGAACTTCTTGAGCTGTCTCAGGAAGTACAGCCTCTGCTGGGCCTTCTTCCGGACAGAGTCTATGTGGCCGGTCCATTTCAGGTCCCGAGAGATTGTGGTTCCCAGGAAGTTGAAGGTGTCTGATGAGAGAATAGTATTACTGCGGATAGTGAGGGGTGAAAGTGGTGAAGGGCCTCGCCTGAAGTCCACTGTCATCTCCACGGTCTTGAGCGGGTTCATGTCCAGGTGGTTTTGGCTGCACCAGTGGACCAGCCGCTCCACCTCCTGTCTGTACGCAGTCTCATCACCGTTCTGGATCAGTCCGATGAGAGTGGTGTTGTCTGCATACTTCAGGAGCTTCACAGAAGAGTCACTTGCGGAGAAATCATTGGTGTAGAGGGAGAAGAGCAGTGGGGAGAGGATGCACCCCTGAGGGGCTCCAGTGTTGGTGGTCAGAGTGTCAGATGTGATGCTCCCCAGCCTCACACGCTGTCTCCTGTTGGTCAGGAAGCTGGTGATCCACTGACAGGTGGAGGCAGGCACCGCGAGCTGGATGAGCTTCTGTTGGAGGACGTCAGGAGCGATGGTGTTGAACGCCGAGCTGAAGTCCACAAACAGGATCCTGGCGTACTTTCCTGGGGTGTCCAGGTGTTGCAGGATGTAGTGCAGTCCCATGTTGACCGCATCATCCACCAGCCTGTTTGCCCGGTACGCAAACTGGAGGGGCTCCAGCAGGGGGCCCGTGACATCCTTCAGGTGCAGCTGGCGCCCACCTTTGCACGGATCTTCAATCGTTCCCTGGAGCTGTGTGAGGTGCCTGCGTGCTTCAAGAGCTCCACCATCGTTCCAGTGGCCAAGAAGCCCGCCATCACAGGTCTGAATGACTATAGACCTGTTGCACTGACATCTGTGGTCATGAAATCTTTCGAGAGGTTAGTGCTGAACCACAAATCCACGCCCAATCGGTGCCTGCAAGAAAACAAGTTACTATGCTAAAGAAACAAGCGCAAATAGCTGGCTCCGCCCACTTCGAGGAGTGTACATAAGCACCGTTCGGAGCAGGAGCTCTCAGTCTCGATGCGGCCGTGGAGGAGGAAGCAGCTCCCCATGTGATGAAACTAAACTAAATTTAGATGCAATTCCTGTGTGCCAGACCTGAAGAAGGCACAAAAGATGCCGAAACGTTGTCGATGGCCACACAGATGAACAAAATTTAGCGCAAAATGACGCCGGTACAAAACCAATTGGAAACAAATAGTAATTTACCCACGCTCTACCCAGATAGGAGAGCGCATGGATGCCGCACAGAGCAAGATGCTCTCGCTCCACCCAGATAGGGGAGTCGATGAAATAGGTGCGAGGTACGAATATTTAGTTGAACGCAAGCGCAGCTGACAATCTTACATGCCAAATCGAGACTCACTTATTAATTATATAACAAAGGCGACCGGATAGGTAAAGTGCAATCAAAAACAAACATACAATAAGCACAAACACGTGTTCAAGGTCAAAAACGATCTTTATTAAGCCCTAATTAGTCCTGGCCAGCATGGCGGGTGCGGCCGCAACGGGCAGGGTGCTCTGGAGCTGGTTGTGGGGTGCGGGCCAGGATGGTAGGACCGTGCCTTTGTTCCTCTCCTTCGGGGGAGGAACTCTTTACCTAATCCTAACTCGCCTGTGCCACCTCCAGTGCGCCCCCCCACGTTTCCGGTTTCCATCGAGCTCCTGTTACGTCTGTGTGCTGTCCCCTAAACTGGTCCTATCCCAGCCCTAATACTAACCTATCCCCCATCATAACTTAACCCCTAACCCTAACCCCAATCCTAACCCTAACCCTAACCCTAACCCTAACCCTAACCCTAACCCTAACCTGACCCCATTTCCCGATAAGACAAAAACGTCAACCTGCAAGTTAAAATTTGAAAATAAACAAGTCAAAATTTGAACGTAAACACAAATTTGAACAATAATTGCAAATAAACACTATTTGAGACCAAAAGACAGTTAAAAGTAAATACTTACCTCAAATAAAACCACAATACTCACCCAAAAAAAAAAAAATGTGCATACCTATCAAATTTGAATGTAAACAATTGCAAATAAGCATTATTTGGGAGAAAAAAAAAGCAAAAAAAGCAGTTAAAAGTAAACACTTGCCTTAATTAAAACCATAATACTTACCCAAAACAAAAATATACTTACCTATTCCGGAGATCACAAATCCACGCCCAATCGGTGCCTGCAAGAAAACAAGTTACTATGCTAAAGAAACAAGCGCAAATTGCTGGCTCCGCCCACTTGGAGGAGTGTATATAAGCACCGTTCGGAGCAGGAGCTCTCAGTCTCGATGCGGCCGTGGAGGAGGAAGCAGCTCCCCATGTGATGAAACTAAACTAAATTTAGATGCAATTCCTGTGTGCCAGACCTGAAGAAGGCACAAAAGATGCCGAAACGTTGTCGATGGCCACACAGATGAACAAAATCTAGCGCAAAATGACGCTGGTACAAAACCAATTGGAAACAAATAGTAATTTACCCACGCTCTACCCAGATAGGAGAGCGCATGGATGCCGCACAGAGCAAGATGCTCTCGCTCCACCCAGATAGGGGAGTCGATGAATTAGGTGTGAGGTATGAATATTTAGTTGAACGCAAGCGCAGCTGTCAATCTTACATGCCAAATCGAGACTCACTTATTAATTATATAACAAAGGCGACCGGATAGGTAAAGTGCATTCAAAAACAAATATACAATAAGCACAAAAACGTGTTCAAGGTCAAAAACGATCTTTATTAAGCCCTAATTAGTCCTGGCCAGCATGGCGGGCGCGGCCGCAACGGGCAGGATGCTCTGGAGCTGGTTGTGGGGTGCGGGCCAGGATGGTAGGACCGTGCCTTTGTTCCTCTCCTTCGAGGGGGGAACTCTTTACCTAATCCTAACTAGCCTGTGCCACCTCCAGTGAGCCCCCCCCCGCACGTTTCCGGTTTCCATCGATCTCCTGTTACGTCTGTGTGCTGTCCCCTGAACTGGTTCTATCCCAGCCCTAATCCTAACCTATCCCCCATCCTAACCTAACCCCTAACCCTAACCCTAATCCTAACCCTAAACCTAACCCTAACCCTAACCCTAACCTTAACCCTAACCCTAACCCTAACCTGACCCCATTTCCCGATAAGACAAAAACGTCAACCTGCAAGTTAAATTTTGAAAATAAACAAGTCAAAATTTGAACGTAAACACAAATTTGAACAATAATTGCAAATAAGCACTATTTGAGACCAAAAGGCAGTTAAAAGTAAATACCTCAAATAAAACCACAATACTCACCTAAAACAAAAAAATGTGCATACCTATCAAATTTGAATGTAAACAATTGCAAATAAGCATTATTTGGGACAAAAACAGCAAAAAAAGCAGTTAAAAGTAAATACTTACCTTAATTAAAACCATAATACTTACCCAAAACAAAAATATACTTACCTATTCCGGAGATCACAAATCCACCCCCAATCGGTGCCTGCAAGAAAACAAGTTACTATGCTAAAGAAACAAGCGCAAATCGCTGGCTCCGCCCACTTGGAGGAGTGTACATAAGCACCGTTCGGAACAGGAGCTCTCAGTCTCGATGCGGCCGTGGAGGAGGAAGCAGCTCCACATGTGATGAAACTAAACTAAATTTAGATGCAAATCCTGTGTGCCAGACCTGAAGAAGGCACAAAAGATGCCGAAACGTTGTCGATGGCCACACAGATGAACAAAATTTAGCGCAAAATGACGCCGGTACAAAACCAATTGGAAATAAATAGTAATTTACCCACGCTCTGCCCAGATAGGAGAGCGTATGGATGCCGCACGGAGCAAGATGCTCTCGCTCCACCCAGATAGGGGAGTCGATGAATTAGGTGCGAGGTACGAATATTTAGTTGAACGCAAGCGCAGCTGTCAATCTTACATGCCAAATCGAGACTCACTTATTAATTATATATCAAAGGCGACCGGATAGGTAAAGTGCAATCAAAAACAAACATACAATAAGCACAAACACGTGTTCAAGGTCAAAAACGATCTTTATTAAGCCCTAATTAGTCCTGGCCAGCATGGCGGGCGCGGCCGCAACGGGCAAGATGCTCTGGAGCTGGTTGTGGGGTGCGGGCCAGGATGGTAGGACCGTGCCTTTGTTCCTCTCCTTCGGGGGAGGAACTCTTTACCTAATCAAAAACAAACAACAATTACAACACAAATACTTGTTTATTAAGCCCAATTTGGCCTGACCAGCATGGCTGGCGCAGCCACGACGGACAGGCAGCTCTGGGGCTGGTTGTGGGACGTGGGCGTGGATGGTAGGACCGTGCCTTTGCTCCTCTCCTTCGGGGGAGGAACTCCTTACATGATCCTAACTTGCCTGTGCCACCTCCACTGCCCCCCACGTTTCCAGTTTCCATTGAGCTCCTGTTACGTCTGTGCGCTGTCCCCTAAACCAATCCTACCCTAACCCTAACCTAACCCCAAACCCTAATCCTAACCCTAACCCCAACCCTAACCCTAATCCAAATCCCTCCCTGACTCCCAATATGAAAAAAATCCCAACCTGTAAGTCAAAAATTGGAAATTAAGAAGTCAAAAATTTGAACATAAACACAAAATTGAATATAAACTAAAAAGTGGTTGGAAGTAAATATTTACACTATCAAAAAAACAATACTTACCTGATACAAACCTGAAACAAGGAAACACACAGTTATACTTACCTATGCCGAGATCACATATTCAAGCCCAATCGGTGCCTGCAAGAAAAGAAACAGAAATACACAAGAGCGAAAACAACAAGTTAATAAGCTAAAATAAGTAGATGGGAAATTATCCTTAACGAAACGCAAATTGCTGACATGAAACTATATAAGGACCGCTCAAAGCAGGAAACTCAGTCTCAATGCGGCCATGAAGGAGGAAACAGCTCCACGTGCAATAAAACTAAATTTAGCTGCAATTCCCGTGTGCCAGACCTGAGGAAGGCACAAAAGATGCCGAAACACGGAGGAAATAAAAGAGAGCGCAAACTAGCGCCGACAGGAAAACATTTAGACGCAAAATTATAATTTACCCACGCTCTACCCAGATAGGAGAGCGCATGGATGCCGCACAGAGCAAGATGCTCTCGCTCCACCCAGATAGGGGAGTTGATGAATTAAGTGCGAGGTACGACTAATTTGAACGCAAGTACAGCTGTCAATCTATCATGCCAAGTCGAAACTCATTTATTACTTATATAAAAAAGGCGACCGGATAGGCAAAGTAAAATCAAAAACAAACAACAATTACAACACAAATACTTGTTTAATAAGCCCAATTTGGCCTGACCAGCATGGCTGGCGCAGCCACGACGGACAGGGTGCTCTGAGGCTGGTTGTGGGACGTGGGCGTGGTTGGTAGGACCGTGCCTTTGCTCCTCTCCTTCAGGGGAGGAACTCCTTACATAATCCTAACCCTAACCCTAACCCTAACCCTAACCTCTCCCCGCGGATTTGAATTCCGGCGGAAGTTCCGCCCATCGACGTCACGTCTGTCACGTGACCACAACGTGGCAGATGTCATATAGCAACCGCTGTTTTGTTTAGTAGATTTACAGTTGTTATGCATTGACATAATGCTGTGCACTCCAAATAGATTTAAATAAATTAAATAATTCTTCTGCCCACTCCCTTTTAAACAAGTTAACTCTCCCCGCGGATTTGAATTCCGGCGGAAGTTCCGCCCATCGACGTCACGTCTGTCACGTGACCACAACGTGGCAGATGACATATAGCAACCGCTGTTTTGTTTAGTAGATTTACAGTTGTTATGCATTGACATAATGGTGTGCACTCAAAATAGATTTAAATAAATTAAATATTTCTTCTGCCCACTCCCTTTTAAACAAGTTAACTCTGCCCACGGATTTTAATTTCGGCAGAAGTTCCGCCCATTGACGTCTTGTCTGCGTCACGTGACCACGACGTAGCGACGTCATATAGTAACCGCTGTTTTGAGCAGCAGACTTAGTTATTACGCGTTGACATAATGGCGCACTGGTTAGTGTTAGATAAATTGTATATATATATGTTATCATGCGTTCTCTAATGAGTACCTATTAATAAGATTATTGCACAGAATGCTTACTGTTTCGCCTTGCAGACGTCCACCAGTCAACAAGTCAAACGATGCTGTCTGGAGCTTCCTGACCTTCTACACCTCTGGGAATCCAAGAAAGTTGTTGATAGCTCAATCTATTTTGTTGATGTCTGCACATGGCATTTTGTCCTTGCATTCTTTTCTCATGGCGTCTTGTCTGTGACTTCTTGTTTCACGTAGCATTTTGTCCTTGCATTCGTTTCTCATGGCATCTTGTCCGTGACTTCTTGGTTCACATAGAATCTTGTTTCTTCTCTAATGAGACAAAGCCCACGCCTTCTCCCCACCTATTAGGGGCAAGTCTCACATTGTGGGTAGGGCATTCCAAATAAAAAGAGCGAAGAGTGCAAACAGATTTTTAGTGTAGTCAGATTGCTGTAAATCTGAATGCACTCCTCGCGAGAAAAACCTCAATATTCTGCCTCACTTGTTTTGTCTGCAGATCCTTTTCTTTTATACATGTCCACCTCTTAAGCATGATGTTGTGGGTTCGACCCCTTATCAATGTTAGCATGGAGTGAGCTGAAGTGCATGGCGCTGAAGATTTGAATCTTTGAAATGCGCTGAGGTCTGACATATCAGGTAGAATGGTTTGCATCACGTTCAACAAAATATAGAAGCTTTCCCACTCTCATAAAAACGTCCTGTGTTCATCTACATATTTTCGTTTTGCTGTGCATCTTTTCCCTGCCATTTTGAGAGCCCAATTGACACTAATAGTTTACTGGAATGTGTTAGAGATTTGCTCACTCCAACTTATTTTGCAAGAACCACACGGGAGACAAGTAAGTCCTTTTGGACACCTGCAGGTGGAGAGTCCATTCATCGCTGTGCGTGCAGCGATGATCGAAATGGAGGTCTGACTCAGGCCTCGTGCAGGAGCATTTTTATTGAGAAAAACAGAGTGGGGGTTGAGAGTGGGGGTCAGAGTAGACAAATGGCCGAAGCCCCTGGCTGATCAAAGCACAGCAGGGGGTCCTTCACGATGTTGTGTGAACAAAACAACTTTGATTGCTTCCTCTGCAGCTAGTCAATCAGTTCAAAAGATCTTAGCACTTTGTTGTACTACTTTTGTTAAGACAAGACAGGCGAGTTAAATTATTACAGGTTACATTCCAACATAATCATAGGATCAAGATAACCTGGAAAACCCTAACAGAATGTGTTTGCCCATCCTACTTTGCGGAATTTCACCACATGCGCTTTTGACGAAAATACCAAATTGAACTCAAGTGAAGGCAGCACGCACAACCCCCCCCCCCCCCACACACACACACACAAATGTTGATATGAACATAAAAGAGCCGCATGAATCCAAGCAAAGAGCCGCATGCGGTTCGGGAGTTGCGGTTTGGCCAAACCTGTACTATACAACTTCATTTGTATAAAATTTTCACAACAGCTGTCACACAAACAAAGCGGGAAAAACCGAAGACGTGCGTGTTCCGCCCACGCTGGATTTATTTGCACCTTTGAAAAGACACCGTATTTCCGCAGATGTGGCAAAGAGTACTTTTGGGCATATGAGACGGAAGGATGTCCAAAGCATCACGTCACCTGCTCTGGTAGGCATGGTGGTGGGATGTTGAGGTCAACCGCTTTGGGGTTGGCTGAATCTTTGGTCGCAGGATGCCACACACTTGAAGACAGAAGCAGAAAAGCAGTGGTAAATGCAAAATGTACTCACCGGTGACTCCGATTTTTCCCCCCTGAAGAAATGGATGGACGGGTGGCCCCGGCTGGCCGTTTGGACTCTTGTTATTCTGACCCTTTTTAGTGCGCGTTTGGGGCAACGACCGTTTTTTGTGGCGCTCTCTTCTGGTTCAAGAGTGCCCTGCATGTGAATATGCCGAGTTCGACGTTCCTCCCAAACGCCACACTCCCTCGCTTTTCAGGGCTAAAAAAAACCCGTGTTTTTCAAAACAATGAGTTGTAATTACCTTGTACGCTCTAGATGGTAAATTTTGCAAGCTGAAAACGAAAATATTTGTCTTGTTAGTCGTCGTGTTACTAACCGCTGTGTTTTGTTTGCCAGCATTGCCGCTTTCCTACTTCCTGTTGCAAGCTACGCCCAAGGATTATAATTTTGCCGTGAGTTCCGCCCAATGACGTCATGTCCGTGTCACATGACTGCAAGGTAATATTATCTAAAACTGTTTGTGCGATATTGTGTTGTTCTGTGCGGTATTGTGTTGTTCTGTGCGGTATTGTGTTGTTCTGTGCGGTGTCGTGTTGTTCAGTGCGGCGTGGTGTTGTTCAGTGCGGCGTGGTGTTGTTCAGTGTGTCATGGTGTTGTTCAGTGCGGCATGGTGTTGTTCAGTGTGGCATGGTGTTGTTCAGTGCGGCATGGTGTTGTTCAGTGTGGCATGGTGTTGTTCAGTGCGGCATGGTGTTTGTTGTTCAGTGCGCCATTGTGTTGTTCAGTGCGCCATTGTATTGTTCAGTGCAGCATGGATTTATTCAGTGCGGCATGGTGTTGTTCAGTGCGGCATGGATTTGTTCAGTGCGGCATGGTGTTGTTCAGTGCGGCATGGTGTTGTTTATTGCTGCATGGTGTTGTGCAGTGCGGCATTGTGTTGTTCAGTGCGGCATGGTGTTGTTCAGTGCGGCATGGTGTTGTTCAGTGCGGCATGGTGTTGTTCAGTGCGGCATGGTGTTGTTCAGTGCGGCATGGTGTTGTTCAGTGCGGGATGTTGTTGTTCAGTGCGGCATGGTGTTGTTCAGTGCGGCATGGTGTTGTTCAGTGCGGCATGGTGTTGTTCAGTGCGGCATGGTGTTGTTCAGTGCGGCATGGTGTTGTTCATTGCGGCATGGTGTTGTTCATTGCGGCATGGTGTTGTTCAGTGCGGGATGGTGTTGTTCAGTGCGGCATGGTGTTGTTCATTGCGGCATTGTGTTGTTCATTGCGGCAAGGTGTTCAGTGCGGCAAGGTGTTGTTCAGTGCGGCAAGGTGTTGTTCAGTGCGGCACCCTGTTGTTCAGTGCGGCATGGTGTTGTTCAGTGCGGCATGGTGTTGTTCAGTGCGGCATGGTGTTGTTCAGTGCGGCATGGTGTTGTTCAGTGTGGCATGGTGTTGTTCAGTGCGGCATGGTGTTGTTCAGTGCGGCATGGTGTTGTTCAGTGCGGCATGGTGTTGTTCAGTGCGGGATGGTGTTCAGTGCGGGATGGTGCTGTTCAGTGCGGGATGGTGTTGTTCAGTGCGGCATGGTTTTGTTCAGTGCGGCATGGTGTTCTTCAGTGCGGCATGGTGTTGTTCATTGCGGCAAGGTGTTGTTCAGTGCGGCATGGTGTTGTTCAGTGCGGCATGGTGTTGTTCAGTGCGGCATGGTGTTGTTCAGTGCGGCATGGTGTTGTTCACTGCGGTATTGTGTTGTTCACTGCGGTATCGTGTTTTTCAGTCCAGTATCGTTGTGTTGTTCGTATTGTTTTGTGTTGTTCGTAATGTGTTGTGTTGTTCGTATTGTGTTGTGTTGTTCGTATTGTGTTGTGTTGTTCATATTTTGTTGTTCGTACTGTTTTGAGTTGTTCGTATTGTGTTGTGTTGTTCGTATTGTGTTGCCTCTAACACTTGGCCTCTAACACTTAACTTCTATAACTTAGCCTCTAGCACCTAGAAGGTGAATAAATAGGAAGGAAGGACTCACCGGTGACGTCTTCACCCACGTCCAAGCGTTGTACTTTGTATTTTCATCCTTCTGACAGTGGAAAACAGCGGGACCACCGGGAAGCCGTGCGCACGCGCCGCCTGGCCGGAAATAGCTCCAAGCCGCGCGGATTGGCTGTTTACAAGCACCGCGGATGAGATCGCAGAGCCTCATTCGACTTCCAGCGGCCAGCACACTTGCGCACTCCACCCGGAACAACTGGGAGGCCGTGCGCATGCGCCAAGTGGCCGAAATAAGCTCCCGCCTACCGGATCGGCTGTTTATAAGCACCCCGGAGGAGATCGCGGAGCGTCATTGCACTTCCAGCGGCCAGCACACTCGCGCACGCCGCCCGACTCCACCGGGAGGCCGTGCGCACGCGCCAAGATGGCCGTAATATGCTCCCGCCTAGCGGATCGGCTGTTTATAAGCGCCGCCGATGAGATTGCGGAGCCTCATTTGACTTCCAGCGGCGAGCACACTCGCGCACGCCGCGCGGAACAACCGGGAGGCCGTGCGCACGCGTCAAGTGGCCAAAATAGCTCCATGCCGAGCGGATCGGCTGTTTATAAGCACCGCGGAGGAGATCACGGAGCCTCATTGCACTTCCAGCGGCCAGCACACTCGCGCACACCGCCCGACTCTACCAGGAGGCCGTGCGCACGCCCCAAGTGGCCGAAATAAGCTCCCGCCTAGCGGATCGGCTGTTTATAAGCAACGCGGAGGAGATCGCAGAGCCTCATTGCACTTTCAGCGGCCAGCACACTCGTCGTGTTGTTCAGTGCGGCGTCGTGTTGTTCAGTGTGGCGTCGTGTTGTTCAGTGTGGCGTCGTGTTGTTCAGTGTGGCATGGTGTTGTTCAGTGCGGCATGGTGTTGTTCAGTGCGGGATGGTGTTGTTTAGTGTGGGATGGTGTTGTTCAGTGCGGCATGGTGTTGTTCAGTGTGGCATGGTGTTGTTCAGTGCGGCATGGTGTTGTTCATTGCGGCATGGTGTTGTTCATTGCGGCATGGTGTTGTTCAGTGCGGCATGGTGTTGTTCATTGCGGCATGGTGTTGTTCATTGCGGCAAGGTGTTCAGTGCGGCAAGGTGTTGTTCAGTGCGGCAAGGTGTTGTTCAGTGCGGCACCCTGTTGTTCATGGCGGCATGGTGTTGTTCAGTGCGGCATGGTGTTGTTCAGTGCGGCATGGTGTTGGTCAGTGCGGCATGGTGTTGTTCAGTGTGGCATGGTGTTGTTCAGTGCGGCATGGTGTTGTTCAGTGCGGCATGGTGTTGTTCAGTGCGGCATGGTGTTGTTCAGTGCGGGATGGTGTTCAGTGCGGGATGGTGCTGTTCAGTCCGGGATGGTGTTGTTCAGTGCGGCATGGTTTTGTTCAGTGCGGCATGGTGTTCTTCAGTGCGGCATGGTGTTGTTCATTGCGGCATGGTGTTGTTCAGTGCGGGATGGTGTTGTTCAGTGGGGCATGGTGTTGTTCATTGCGGCAAGGTGTTGTTCAGTGCAGCAAAGTGTTGTTCAGTGCGGCAAGGTGTTGTTCAGTGCGGCATGGTGTTGTTCAGTGCGGCATGGTGTTGTTCAGTGCGGCATGGTGTTGTTCAGTGCGGCATGGTGTTGTTCATTGCGGTATTGTGTTGTTCACTGCGGTATCGTGTTTTTCAGTCCAGTATCGTTGTGTTGTTCGTATTGTTTTGTGTTGTTCGTAATGTGTTGTGTTGTTCGTATTCATATTGTGTTGTTCATATTGTTTTGAGTTGTTCGTATTGTGTTGTGTTGTTCGTATTGTGTTGCCTCTAACACTTGGCCTCTAACACTTAACTTCTATAACTTAGCCTCTAGCACCTAGAAGGTGAATAAATAGGAAGGAAGGACTCACCGGTGACGTCTTCACCCACGTCCAAGCGTTGTACTTTGTATTTTCATCCTTCTGACAGTGGAAAACAGCGGGACCACCGGGAAGCCGTGCGCACGCGCCGCCTGGCCGGAAATAGCTCCAAGCCGCGCGGATTGGCTGTTTACAAGCACCGCGGATGAGATCGCAGAGCCTCATTCGACTTCCAGCGGCCAGCACACTTGCGCACTCCACCCGGAACAACTGGGAGGCCGTGCGCATGCGCCAAGTGGCCGAAATAAGCTCCCGCCTACCGGATCGGCTGTTTATAAGCACCCCGGAGGAGATCGCGGAGCGTCATTGCACTTCCAGCGGCCAGCACACTCGCGCACGCCGCCCGACTCCACCGGGAGGCCGTGCGCACGCGCCAAGATGGCCGTAATATGCTCCCGCCTAGCGGATCGGCTGTTTATAAGCGCCGCCGATGAGATTGCGGAGCCTCATTTGACTTCCAGCGGCGAGCACACTCGCGCACGCCGCGCGGAACAACCGGGAGGCCGTGCGCACGCGTCAAGTGGCCAAAATAGCTCCATGCCGAGCGGATCGGCTGTTTATAAGCACCGCGGAGGAGATCACGGAGCCTCATTGCACTTCCAGCGGCCAGCACACTCGCGCACACCGCCCGACTCTACCAGGAGGCCGTGCGCACGCCCCAAGTGGCCGAAATAAGCTCCCGCCTAGCGGATCGGCTGTTTATAAGCAACGCGGAGGAGATCGCAGAGCCTCATTGCACTTTCAGCGGCCAGCACACTCGTCGTGTTGTTCAGTGCGGCGTCGTGTTGTTCAGTGTGGCGTCGTGTTGTTCAGTGTGGCGTCGTGTTGTTCAGTGTGGCATGGTGTTGTTCAGTGCGGCATGGTGTTGTTCAGTGCGGGATGGTGTTGTTTAGTGCGGGATGGTGTTGTTCAGTGCGGCATGGTGTTGTTCAGTGTGGCATGGTGTTGTTCAGTGCGGCATGGTGTTGTTCATTGCGGCATGGTGTTGTTCATTGCGGCATGGTGTTGTTCAGTGCGGCATGGTGTTGTTCATTGCGGCATGGTGTTGTTCATTGCGGCAAGGTGTTCAGTGCGGCAAGGTGTTGTTCAGTGCGGCAAGGTGTTGTTCAGTGCGGCACCCTGTTGTTCATGGCGGCATGGTGTTGTTCAGTGCGGCATGGTGTTGTTCAGTGCGGCATGGTGTTTTTCAGTGCGGCATGGTGTTGTTCAGTGTGGCATGGTGTTGTTCAGTGCGGCATGGTGTTGTTCAGTGCGGCATGGTGTTGTTCAGTGCGGCATGGTGTTGTTCAGTGCGGGATGGTGTTCAGTGCGGGATGGTGCTGTTCAGTCCGGGATGGTGTTGTTCAGTGCGGCATGGTTTTGTTCAGTGCGGCATGGTGTTCTTCAGTGCGGCATGGTGTTGTTCATTGCGGCATGGTGTTGTTCAGTGCGGGATGGTGTTGTTCAGTGGGGCATGGTGTTGTTCATTGCGGCAAGGTGTTGTTCAGTGCAGCAAAGTGTTGTTCAGTGCGGCAAGGTGTTGTTCAGTGCGGCATGGTGTTGTTCAGTGCGGCATGGTGTTGTTCAGTGTGGCATGGTGTTGTTCAGTGCGGCATGGTGTTGTTCATTGCGGTATTGTGTTGTTCACTGCGGTATCGTGTTTTTCAGTCCAGTATCGTTGTGTTGTTCGTATTGTTTTGTGTTGTTCGTAATGTGTTGTGTTGTTCGTATTCATATTGTGTTGTTCATATTGTTTTGAGTTGTTCGTATTGTGTTGTGTTGTTCGTATTGTGTTGCCTCTAACACTTGGCCTCTAACACTTAACTTCTATAACTTAGCCTCTAGCACCTAGAAGGTGAATAAATAGGAAGGAAGGACTCACCGGTGACGTCTTCACCCACGTCCAAGCGTTGTACTTTGTATTTTCATCCTTCTGACAGTGGAAAACATATAGCCAACAAATACAGTGGAACCTAAACGAATGAAAGAAAACTATCATTTGGCCACAACCAACATTCACAGATATAACACAATGTGACGTGCGGGGTTGAGGTCAAAGGTTGAGTGAAGGGCCCTCGTTTTAAACTACTTTTTAGAAAATGAGTGGGAACAAGTAAGACATATTTAATTTATTTAATGGGAAGTAGTAAGAGCTATTTAATTTATTGTATGTATTGTAATCTATTGTATTGTATTATGTTGTATTCTTTTGGATTGTATTCACACTAACCCCACTAAAACTTCAGCCCACAAAAACTAGCCTCTGGCACTTAGCCTCTAACACTTAGCCTTTAACACTTAGCCTTTAACACTTAGCCTAGAAGGTGAATAAATAGGGTTAAAGGTTGAGTGATGGGCCCTCGTTTTAAACTACTTTTTTGAAAAGGAGTGGGAACAAGTAAGACATATTTAATTTATTTGATGGGAAGTAGTAAGACTTATTAAATTTATTTAATCTACTTTTCTTCCCAGGCAAAAGTTGATGTGCTGCAATTCCAAATTATCAAAGTGAATGAAGGAATGAAGTCCTTTAAATTATGATTTTGTATAAATACTAGGCATAAACACAAAATCTACGGCACAAAATGGGCAGACTTTACTTGTTTGAAAAGGACTGGTTACAAGAGAGACTTTTTAAATGCATTTAATGGGAAGAAGACTTATTTAGTTTAATTGGTCTATTTTTGTTCCCTGGCAAAATTCGATTTGCTGCAATTCCAAATTTCCAAAGTGAATGAAGAAATGAAGTCGTTTAAATTATGATTTTGTATAAATACGAGGCATAGACACAACATCTACGGCACAAAATGGGCAGACTTTACTTGTTTGAAGAGGCCTGGTTACAAGACAGACTTTTCTCATTTATTTAATGGGAAGAAGACTTATTTAGTTTATTTAATCTATTTTTGTTCCCTGGCAAAATTGGATTTGCTGAAGTTGTATTTTGCCAAATCTTGACTTGAGACATGATAGGAAGTATTAAACTCCTGGTGGTGCCAGGCGGCGTGCGCGAGTGTGCTGGCCGCTGGAAGTGGAATGAGCCTCCGCGATCTCCTCCGCGGTGCTTATAAACATCGGATACGCTCGGCGGGAGCTTATTTCGGCCACTTGGCGCGTGCGCACGGCCTCCCGATGGAACCGGGCGGCGTGCACAAGTGTGCTGGCCGCTGGAAGTGCAATGAGGCTCCGCAAAATAAGCTCCCGCCTAGCGGATCGGCTGTTTATAAGCACCGCGGAGGAGATCGCAGAGCCTCATTGCACTTCCAGCGGCCAGCACACTCGCGCACGCCGCCCGGAACAACCGGGAGGCCGTGCACATGCGCCAAGTGGCCGAAATAAGCTCCCGCCTAGCGGATCGGCTGTTTATAAGCACCGCGGAGGAGATCGCGGAGCCTCATTCCACTTCCAGCGGCCGGCGAACTCACGCATGCCGCCCTGAACAACCGGGAGGCCGTGCGAACGCTCGAAGTGGCCGGAAATAGCTCCATGCCGAGCGGATCGGCTGTTTCTAAGCACCGCGGAGGAGATCGCGGAGCCTCATTCCACTTCCAGCGGCCAGCACACTAGCGCGCGCCGCCGGTGACTGACCAGCTTCATTCGGTACCTTGCACGGCCCGCTTCTCCCCCCGCACGGACTTCCAAGCGCTCGGGGAGACGTCTGGAAGCCGTTGGAGCGGGGAAATACCTCCCTCTGGCGGACACGGCGAGAAACTAAACCACCTCTCGCACTTAGCGCACACTTGCATTGCTCCGCGTCCGATGACACTTTGTGCGGGCAAACGGCGGGAGTAACTCTAACTCTCTTAAGGTAGGCTCACTTGAAGTCTTTTACCGGTTAGTGGAAGCGAGCGGGACCACCGGGAGGCCGTGCGCACGCGCCGGCTGGCCGGAAATAGCTCCAAGCCGCGCGGATTGGCTGTTTACAAGCACCGCGGATGAGATCGCAGAGCCTCATTCGACTTACAGCGGCCAGCACACTTGCGCACTCCACCCGGAACAACTGGGAGGCCGTGCGCATGCGCCAAGTGGCCGAAATAAGCTCCCGCCTACCGGATCGGCTGTTTATAAGCACCCCGGAGGAGATCGCGGAGCGTCATTGCACTTCCAGCGGCCAGCACACTCGCGCACGCCGCCCGACTCCACCGGGAGGCCGTGCGCACGCGCCAAGATGGCCGTAATATGCTCCCGCCTAGCGGATCGGCTGTTTATAAGCGCCGCCGATGAGATTGCGGAGCCTCATTTGACTTCCAGCGGCGAGCACACTCGCGCACGCCGCGCGGAACAACCGGAAGGCCGTGCGCACGCGTCAAGTGGCCAAAATAGCTCCATGCCGAGCGGATCGGCTGTTTATAAGCACCGCGGAGGAGATCACGGAGCCTCATTGCACTTCCAGCGGCCAGCACACTCGCGCACACCGCCCGACTCTACCAGGAGGCCGTGCGCACGCCCCAAGTGGCCGAAATAAGCTCCCGCCTAGCGGATCGGCTGTTTATAAGCAACGCGGAGGAGATCACGGAGCCTCATTGCACTTCCAGCGGCCAGCACACTCGCGCACACCGCCCGACTCTACCAGGAGGCCGTGCGCACGCGCCAAGTGGCCGAAATAAGCTCCCGCCTAGCGGATCGGCTGTTTATAAGCAACGCGGAGGAGATCGCAGAGCCTCATTGCACTTCCAGCGGCCAGCACACTCGCGCACGCCGCCCGGAACAACCGGGAGGCCGTGCGCACGCACCAAGTGGCCGAAATGAGCTCCCACGTAGCGGATCGGCGGTTTATAAGCACCGGCGAGGAGATTGCGGAGCCTCATTTGACTTCCAGCGGCCAGCACACTCGCGCACGCCGCCCGGAACAACCGAGAGGACGTGCACACGCGCCAAGTGGCCGAAATAAGCTCCCGCCTAGCGGATCGGCTTTTTATAAGCACCGCCGACGAGATTGCGGAGCCTCATTTGACTTCCAGCAGCCAGCACACTCGCGCACGCCGCCCGGAACAACCGGGAGGCCGTGCGCATGCGCCAAGTGGCCGAAAAGAGCTCCCGCCGAGCGTAACGGATGTTTATAAGCACCGCGGAGGAGATCGCGGAGCCTCATTCCACTTCCAGCGGCCAGCACACTCGCGCACGCCGCCTGGCACCACCGGGAGGCCATGTGCACGCGCCACGTGGCCGAAAATTGCTCCCGCCGAGCGGATCTGCTGTTTATAAGCACCACGGAGGAGATCGCGGAGCCTCATTTGACTTCCAGCGGCCAGCACAGTCACGCACGCCGCCCGGGACAACCGGGAGGCCGTGCGCATACGCCATGTGGCCGAAATAAGCTCCCGCCTAGCGGATCGGCTGTTTATAAGCACCGCGGAGGAGATCGCGGAGCCTCATTTGACTTCCAGCGGCCAGCACACTCGCGCACGCCGCCCGGAACAACCGGGAGGCCGTGCACATGCGCCAAGTGGCCGAAAATAGCTCCCGCCGAGCGTATCGGATGTTTATAAGCACCGCCGAGGAGATCGCGGAGCCTCATCCCACTTTCAGCGGCCAGCACACTCGCGCACGCCGCCCGGAACAACCGGGAGGCCGTGCGCACGCGCCAAGTGGCCGAAATAAGGTCCCGCCTAGCGGATCGGCTGTTTATAAGCACCGCGGAGGAGATCGCAGAGCCTCATTGCACTTCCAGCGCCCAGCACACTCGCGCACGCCGCCCGGAACAACCCGGAGGCAGTGGGCACGCGCCAAGTGGCCGAAATAAGCTCCCGCCTAGTGGATCGGCTGTTTATAAGCACCGCGGAGGAGATCGCGGAGCCTCATTGCACTATCAGCGGCCAGCACACTCGCGCACGCTTCCCGGTTCCACCGGGAGGCCGTGCGCACGCGCCAAGTGGCCGAAATAAGCTCCCGCCCAGCGGATCGGCTGTTTATAAGCACTGTGGAGGAGATTGCGGAGCCTCATTGCACTTCCAGCGGCCAGCACACTCGCGCACGCCACCCGGAACAACCCGGAGGCCGTGGGCACGCGCCAAGTGGCCGAAATAAGCTCCCGCCTAGTGGATCGGCTGTTTATAAGCACTGCGGAGGAGATTGCGGAGCCTCATTGCACTTCCAGTGGCCAGCACACTCGCGCACGCCACCCGGAACAACCCGGAGGCTGTGGGCACGCGCCAAGTGGCCGAAATAAGCTTCCGCCTAGTGGATCGGCTGTTTATAAGCACTGCGGAGGAGATTGTGGAGCCTCATTTGACTTCCAGCGGCCAGCACACTCGTACACGCCGCCCGGAACAACCGGGAGGCCGTGCACATGCGCCAAGTGGCCGAAAGTAGCTCCCGCCGAGCGTATCGGATGTTTATAAGCACCGCGGAGGAGATCGCGGAGCCTCATTCCACTTCCGTCGGCCGGCGAACTCACGCACGCCACCCGGGACCACCGGGAGGCCGTGCGCACGCGCCAGGTGGCCGAAAATAGCTCCAGCCGACCGGATTAAGTCAAGTCAAGTCAAGTTTATTTGTATAGCCCTAAATCACAAAGAGTCTCAAAGGGCTTCACATAGTCATCCGGAACCTGATCGAGGTTGGTCAGCAACAACAGCTGCAGTAGCAGGAGATGGCCCAAGCCCTCCAGAGACTGTCGGTGGCTGCGTCCCCGGCTGTCACGGCACCCCCGCACCGCCCGTCTGCCGAGGCCAGGAGGCTCGTGGACGTCCCGGAGCCCCGCCTCAGCAACATCGAAAAGTTCAACGGCGATCCCAAGCACGTGAGGGCGTTTGTGACCAACTGTCGCATAATGTTCAGCCTCCAGCCCGTCACGTTTGCGTCAGAATCAGCCAAGGTCGGGTTCGTCCTAACCCACCTCACGGGCGAGGCGCGGCTATGGGGTTTGGCAGAGTATGAAAGGATGGCCCCGGCATGCGATTCCTTCGACGCCTTCGCAGAGGAATTGCTCTGCCTGTTCGACCTGGGATCCGCCGCCGAAGACGCCGCCGAGGAACTGGCGACGCTGCGTCAAGGTAGCCGATCGGTCGCGGAGTACGCCCTTAAGTTCCAGACGTTGGCCGGCAGCAGCGGATGGAACGCGCCAGCGCTCGTTAGCACATTCCTAAACGGCCTCGCCGAGTATATGAAACACGAACTGGTGTCTTACGATCGCCCGCGAACCCTGAAGGGCGCGATGGACTTGGCGGCCCGAGTAGACCGGCGGATCCGGACGCGGCGGCGCGATCGCGTGGCCACATTCCTCCGTCTGCTGGGGACCCGTCAACCACACCACCCGCCGAGCCCATGGATCTGGGAGGGGCTCGGGTTCCCTCGGAGGAGCACCGTCGACGCCTCTCGCTGGGCTTGTGTTTTTACTGTGGGGAGGGGGCCATCGGGTGGCAGGGTGCCCGTTAAAAGGCCGGAGCTCACACGGCGTCGGGGGGATCCGCGTGAGCTCGACCAGCACCGGCTCTCCCAGTCCCAGCACGCTCACGCTACAGGCACGTGTCCAGCTTGCGGCGGGCGACCAGAACGTGGCGGCCTTGGTGGATTCCAGCGCGGAGGGGAACATCATGGACATTAGCCTGGCGCGTCAGTGGGGTGTCGGCTTCCTCCCGCTGAGCCCGTCCATTCCCGCGCGTACCATTGATGGC
Source organism: Syngnathus scovelli (assembly GCF_024217435.2). Lineage (NCBI taxonomy): Eukaryota > Metazoa > Chordata > Actinopteri > Syngnathiformes > Syngnathidae > Syngnathus > Syngnathus scovelli. The sequence goes on from NC_090861.1 coordinate 13,122,425, forward strand.
CGTCTGATTGGCGAGGTGGCTTTCGTGACGGAACCGGTTAAGGTAATGCTCTCCGGCAATCACCACGAGACCATCCAGCTTTTTCTTCTTTCCCTCCCAGGACAGCAGCTCATCCTGGGGCACCCTTGGTTGCGGCAGCACAACCCGGTGCTGGACTGGGGGCTGGGGGTGGTACGGCAGTGAGCGACCGCTGCCATCGAGTGTGCCTGAAGGCGGCCACCAGCCCACTCGGCAGAGCCCCGCCCAGGTACAGTCCCGACATCTCCAATGTCCCAGCAGTTTATCACGAACTCAAGGAGGTTTTTAGTAAAGCCAGGGCCGCTTCTCTTCCTCCACACCGGTCCTACGATTGCGCCATCGACCTGTTGCCCGGCACCTTCCCTCCCAAGGGACGCATCTACTCCCTGTCCGCTCCTGAGCGCCGGGCTATGGAGGAATACATCCGGGAGTCCCTGGCAGCCGGTATCATACGGCCGTCCTCTTCACCTGCGGGAGCGGGGTTTTTCTTCGTGAAGAAGAAGGAGGGCACGCTCCGCCCGTGTATCGACTACCGGGGAATAAACGAGATCACTGTAAAGAACCGATACCTTCTGCCTCTTCTTTCTTCCGCCTTTGAGAGCCTTCAGGGTGCCACCATCTTCACAAAGCTGGATCTTCGCAACGCCTACCGCCTGATCCGCATCCGGGAGGGAGACGAGTGGAAGACGGCTTTCAACACCCCGAGCGGACACTACGAGTACTTGGTGGTTCCGTTTGGGCTCACCAACGCCCCAGCAGTTTTCCAGTCCCTGATAAACGACGTGTTACGAGACATGCTGGACAAATTTGTGTTCGTTTATTTGGACGACATCCTCATCTTCTCCCGCTCGCTTCCTGAGCACATCAAGCATGTTCGGGCGGTGCTGCGACGCCTCCTAGAGAATTCGCTCTACGTGAAGGCAGAGAAGTGCGAGTTCCACGCCTCCTCTGTCAAATTCCTCGGCTACGTGGTGCGTGAGGGATCCATCGAAATGGACCCTGGGAAGGTGGAGGCGGTCACGTCATGGCCTGTTCCCAAGACACGCAAGCGGCTGCAACAATTCTTAGGTTTCGCAAACTTTTATCGACGTTTTATCCGTGGATACAGCACGTTGGCCGCGCCACTCACCGCCCTTACCAGCCCCGCCTCCCCATACAAATGGACAGAACGGGCGGAACAGGCATTTCAGGAGCTTAAGAGGAGGTTCACATCCGCTCCCATCCTCAGAGTTCCCGATCCCGACAGACAGTTCGTGGTCTAAGTGGATGCCTCGGACGTGGGTGTCGGGGCGGTGTTGTCTCAACGTAGCCGCCAAGACGATCGTCTCCATCCGTGCGCCTTCTTTTCTCGCCGTTTGTCAGCCTCAGAAAGGAACTATGACATCGGTAATCGGGAGCTCCTCGCCGTCAAGTTGGCTTTGGAGGAGTGGCGACATTGGCTGGAGGGCGCCACCACTCCGTTCATTGTCTGGACCGACCACCGCAACTTGGAGTATCTGAGATCGGCCAAGAGACTGAACGCGAGACAAGCACGGTGGGCTCTGTTCTTTGACCGGTTTGAGTTCTCTCTTTCCTACAGACCGGGTTCCCGTAACGCGAAGGCGGACGCCCTGTCACGTTTGTTTCCTGGTGGGGAGGAGGGACAGGGTCCGCCTCCCACTATCCTCCCGAGCTCGGTTCGGGTGGCGGCTCTCACATGGGAGATTGAACGCCAAGTGGAAGCCGCATCACGCGATCAACCCGGCCCCAGCAACTGCCCGGAGGGTCGCCTGTTCGTCCCTGAAGGCCTGCGATCGGCCGTGCTGCAATGGGCGCACGACTCGCCTGGCCTGTCATCCCGGCGCTGCACGCACGAGGTACGTGGTGGCACAGCGTTTCTGGTGGCCCACCTGGCAAGTGGACACCAGCGATTACGTCAGAGCCTGCTCAATCTGTAACCGCTACAAGACGTCTACTCGTCCTCCGGCCGGGCTGCTTCAACCCTTGCCGGTTCCCCAGCGTCCCTGGGCTCACCTTTCAATTGACTTTGTCACAGGCCTCCCCCCCTCAGAGGGAACCACGGTGGTCCTCACGGTGGTAGACCGTTTTAGCAAGATGACGCATTTTATCCCTCTGCCTAAGCTCCCATCTGCGAAGCAGACGGCGTCCATCATGGTGCGGGAGGTGTTTTGTCACCACGGTCTTCCACAAGACATCGTGTCAGACCGAGGACCTCAATTCGCGTCCACCTTCTGGATGGAGTTCTGCCGTCTCCTCGGCGCCACGGTCAGCCTCTCCTCGGGGTTTCACCCTCAGTCCAACGGTCAAGCGGAGCGCCTGAACCAGGAACTGGGCAGGGCTCTCCGATGCATGGCCGCCGGGGACCAGCGCGGGTGGGTTCAACAGCTTCCCTGGGTAGAGTATGCTCACAATTCCCTTCCCAGCTCGGCCACGGGACTTTCGCCTTTCCACTGCGTCTTCGGGTACCAGCCACCCTTGTTCGCCCACCAGGAGCGTGGTGCGGCGTGCCCGTCGGCCCGGGCTTGTGTCCGCCGTTGTCATCGTGCCTGGGCGAGGGGCCGGGTCACTCTTCTCCGCTCTGTTTCAGGCTACGCCCGCCAGGCGAACAAGCACCGGACGCCGGCTCCGGAGTACAGAGTGGGGCAGCGTGTGTGGCTCTCGACGCGGGATTTGCCGCTGCGAGCGGGATCCCGCAAACTGGCGCCCCGCTTTGTTGGACCGTTTAAATGTTGGGTCTAAATACGATTAGACATTAAATCACTCGCTGGAATGAAGAGGAGAAGACAACCAGAACAGGTTTACTCGCGAGGAGAACGATAGAGCAAGCAATCTCAGTTACAACCTCCACCAGTTCTGAGTCCTTACTCCACGTGCCCCTCTTTTTAATGTTATGGTTGCCCTGGTTACAGAGGCGTTGCTACACTAAAGGGAGGGGGGATTGTGTCTGTAGCAACGCTGATTAGAAAAAGAATGTAGTGTGGTGTGAATTAGCACTTCGCTGTTGGCTCTTGACCCCCTGCAGAGGCCGTCCGCAGCTGTCTTCCTTCACAGTTGGCTGACTTGTCCTCGAGGTCAACAAATACCCTGACGCACGTTGATTGCCGCTTTGCTGTGGAACAAATGCAACTAGACCTTTGCTAACTTTATCTACTTGGTAATTAACACACAATAGTAATAAGTAACTTGTCCTAAACATTTCAACACACATTAAGCAAACGTGAGGTAACCGGTATGCAGTTCCTTAAACAAACATTGAGTAAATATGGGATAACTTTTATGCAACTATTTCTAACTGTATGTATCCCTTAACAAAGAAAAACAGGTCTGATAAACTACAATCTATGAATCAAACCTACATCTATATAAAAGGAATGAAGTTCCTGTGAATCAAACAAAGAACATGTCACCTATGCAATTAAGCCCCGCTCATTGTTAGTGAAGGACTCTTACGGGAACCAAAACACACAGACAACATAAGGACAGGAAGGATACAAATGGCTGACAGGGATCAAAAGACATCCCTATCACATAAAAGGAAGAACCTAGATAAAAGGAAAAGATAAACTCGTAAAGGCGAGGCCTCCAGCTCTGGCAGGCCAAAGCTTTACTTAAAATTATTCCAAAACTATCCAGAAGGTGATTGGCCCGGCCGCAGTCCGTCTGCTCCTTCCAGACTCCATGAAGGTTCATCCCACGTTCCACGTGTCCCGTGTGCGGCCCATACATGAGAGCGCGTTGGCGCCGGCGCCCGTTCCGCCGCCGCCGCCCCAGCTCGTCGATGGAGGCCCGGCTTACGCTGTCCGCTCCCTGCTCCGATCGCGGCGGCGTGGTCGGGGCCTACAATATCTCGTGGACTGGGAGGGTTATGACGACGCGCACCGCTCCTGGGTTCCGAGCCGCTGGATACTCGACCGTTCGCTCATCACGGAGTTCCATCGCTGTCATCCGGACCAACCGGGTCCTTGGCGCGGGCGCCCGAGGAGGGACGAGGGGACCAGGGGTGAGGGTCCGGGGAGGTCTTGCCCACCGGTACCGGGGTCTTCTGCCCCCGCGCCCGTCGAGCCTGCGTCTGGCGAGGTGTCGGACGTTTCAGCGGTGTGCTGACCAATCCACCTGGCTGCCCGGGGTATTGCCTTCCTTTTGTTTTTTTGTTTTTTTTTTGTTGTTGTTTTGTTGTTTTCGGTTCCTGGGGACGTCGGGAGCCGTCCCTTGTGGGGGGCGGTTCTGTCACGTGCTGGTGCCACCTGCGACGGGACCACGCCCCCCCTGTCAGTGGAATCACCGTCACCTGCCACGGGTTCATGGACAGCGCTATATCAGCGCCGCAAGCGCAGAACCGAATGCCAGTCTGTCCCTTGATGCTGCTTCGCTCATCAGTCCCGGAGAAACTTGACTCGCGTGACTATTCGAAACCCCCGCAGAACCGTTTGTCCTCTCCAGCCCGATCGCCGCTCCAGCGCCGGCTGTTCCCATCATCCCCTTCCAATAAAGTCCGTCGTCACGCACTTGGCTGTACTGTCCGATCCTTAACACTGTAGCTACTACAGTTCTGCGCATCGCCGTGGTCTGAAATAAGAAATAGAAGTCAACACCTTTCCGGGGAACTTCTCGCTTTTTAAGAATCTCCCCTGCCATCTCTCCTTGATAGTTCCATGCTGTCACTGGGATGTCATCTAGGCTAATTGCCTTTCCACTCTCCATCTTTTACAAATGTCTGGGTATGAATTTTATCTATATTTATTTTTCTCACTCATTGGCGGCCCCACAGAGGGACTTGTAGCGGCTCCACAGAGGGACGTGGTGTGCCATCAGAGGGACCCTGGTGGCATCAACGATTTTGGTGACCTCAGTAAAACTGAGGTCAACAGAGGGAGTGAAGGAATGAGGTCGAAATACAAAAAGTCCTGCCTCGCTACAAAAACAGATATCCTCAAACCTCATTGAATAAAGTACATAAGCAGACAAGTATATTCACATATTAAATAAATAAAAGAACCATTTTAAGCATATAATTATACCTACTCACCAAATCAATAAAGAAGACATAACTAGACATTTTTGATAAGTGGTGATGAGAAAGGTTTTTATAACTTTATGATCTGATATATTTCTGAGGACTTTGAAATAACAAATGACTTTTGATATATTGCCTAAATAACTTAATGACCCTTAAGGAACTGTGGAATGCATGCCTGATGTTTTTTCTCTGAATCATGGACACGGCCAGAGTCGTCTTGACCGTTCAGTACTTGATTGTATCTTATGTTTTGACTAATGCTAGACGCCAGTTTTTGATTACTACTGAACGCTCTCTGCACAGAGGGAAATAGTTTGCCTAACAAAGAAAAGATACGGTTGAATGAGGTATGTCCAAGATTGGAGAAGAATGTTCACAGGAAGGTCACGTGGAGATAAAACCAGAAGGTGCCAGAAGGAGCCACCCAAAGACTCGGCCAAAGATGATCGCCAAGGCCGAAAGACGGGAGAGAAGACAACAGCCCCCCTCCACACACACACACCAACAGCCCCCTACCTACACACCGAATCGCCCATAACCAGCACCACTCCCATGGAAGCAGACTCTCCTTCGAACTTGCCCCACCCCGAAGACTCATCGCCCATCAATCCCGGCCCACAATGTGCTACTGAATATAAAACTGATCTAAGAACCTTGGACTTTGCCTTTTCTGAATGGAGACTTTCCGCTCTTGAAGGGCCCAGCGCTGTATTGTACTTTCCTGAAAACAGAGCTTTTTGAACAAGAATTGTGATTGAACTCAACCAATCTGTGTAAGTCTAATTTCTGCTTCAGTGTCTTTGCATTTTCCTAAATCTGAAGAAATCAAACGAGCACGCAGTGAGTAAATTGGATAACAGGTGATTGGCAAAGGCTTATGCCGTGAGGCGCAGATAACGCGCTCCCTAAATTGTGGACAAAATCCAACACCATCCATTTTATTACTCAGGTATTTTCAAAGCAAATTAATATTGTTGCATTCATTAACTTGCTTTAAAATGACAGCACAATATAATTTAAAGGTGACACTATAGCAATGTCAAATGTGTTCATTTAAGAAAAAGCCACACACATTTTGTAATCAAATCTTTCATAACGAGAATGATTTGAGTGAATTGATTTGAATGAATAATTGAGAAGAAATTTCAGTTCTGAAGGCTCCTTTTGTCCCAAGCAAAGTGAAAGGTGGTGGGATAAAAATTGTAACAGGAACGCTATAAAAAATGTCAAGCCGTGAATATTTGTGCCCCCCTCCCATTTTGAGAACGGTGAGTCCTGGACATCGACTGGCTTTTTTTCTGTCTTCCTGGGGGTCTGTTCAGGTAGTGTGGCAAATTTGAACAGGTTCCCTCATTCCTAGGCCAAATTACAGGGGGGGGGGGGGGGGAACATATCCTCATGGCGGCCCCGTGAGGATATGTCCCCCCCCCCCCCCTTATTTTGAGAATGGTGAATCCTGGACATCGACTGTTTTTTTTTCTGTCTTCCTGGGGTCTGCTCAGGTAGTGTGGCAAATTTGAACAGGTTCCCTCATTCCTAGGCCAAATTACAGGGGGGGGGGGGGGGGGGGAACAGTTTCAAACTTTATGCAGAAGTGAGAGAAAATTGACACAGTACAGCCCAAGGGCAGGTCTCGAACACTTGTTCCTTCGTACCAGAGGTACTAACGTTACCACTCGACCAAAGACTCGTGACTATGGCAGTGACAGAAGAGCAACACACGCTCACCTCAAGAGTGAAAGGTGCCTTCAAAAACTAAAACCTAAGTGCCACTTTGCCCGCCTCCTACCTCAGCCCAAATTCAGTCTGACCAATCAGAGCGCAGCTGAACTTGGCCTGACAACGCTAATCGGAAGGCAGCATTTCAAATCGACGAGACCGTGCACACTTTTCCTCCCACTGATCACAGGACCCCTCGGCTGCATAACCGCGCCCCCTTCCCAACCAATCGGATTTGCTATACGCGAAAACGACGCCAATGGGCGGAACTTCCACCAAAATTTAAATCCGTGGGCGTGGCTCGCAACAGGAAGTAGGAAAATGGCGACATTGACAAACACACAGCGGATGGTAACACGACGACTAAGAAGAGAAATATTTTTATTTTCTGCTTGCAACTGGACCGTCCAGAGCGTACACGGTAAGTAACACTGTTAGGGTTTTACAGAGTATCCTTATCGTATAATTATGTTGGAATGCAACCGGTAATGAATAAGATAACTTGTCCCATTCTACACAAGGTCGTAAAACACCCCCTGATATGTTTTGACTAGAGCACAAGGCCTTCCTATTCAGTCCACTCATGCCCCCACGCTTTCTCTTAATAAATATGTCCTTGCAGTTGGGAGAGTTTCAGACTTCACTCCTTCAACGTGTGAACTCTCCACCTGCTGGTGTCTAAAAGAACTTGCTTGTCTCTCGTGTGGTTCTTGCGAAATAAGTTGGAGTGAGCAAATCTCTAACAAACACTCATTGTGTTTAAGGAGATTTACATTTGTGTAGTTTGACTAAAGTTGTCGATGTCGCTAGCATTCGCTGTAATAGCACTAGCAGAAATGTAGCCGCGTTGCGTTGTACGTGTGAATATTGGTCGAGGCGAAATGTTAATGTTTAATTTCATTCCTTTAGGTTCCACGGTGTTTGTTGGCTGTAAGTTTTCCACTGTAGATTGAGTGTGGGCACTCTCAAGTTAACATATGTGATTATACTGCCTAATCTATTACAGAGTATGTTGTTGCCAAGTAATGTAGAATAGATCCAACGTAGTAATCCAGAATAGTTTTGAAAAGACCATTAGAATAATAAACAAATCTGATTACCTTGAATATAATAACAAGCTAAGTGTTTAATATGTCCTAAGAAGTCAAAATGGGCACCATCATGTGGTGAAATTTGGAAACAGATTAAATAAATCTTAGTCTTAAATAAGCCACTCCTTCTCAAACAAGTAAACTCTGCCCATTTTGCGCAGTAGATGTTCTGTTAATATCTAGTATTTATACAAAGTCATAATTTAAATTGCTTTCATTTAACTAAACGTTTAATACTTCCTATCAGGTCTCAAGTCAAGATTTGGCAAAATACATCCATCCATCCATCCATTTTCTGAACCGCTTAGTCCCCACGGGGGTCGCGGGCGTGCTGGAGCCTATCCCAGCAGTCATCGGGCAGTAGGCGGGGGACACCCTGAACTGGTTGCCAGCCAATCGCAGGGCACACAGAGACAGACAACCAATCACACTCGCACTCACACCTAGGGACAATTTGGAGTCTTCAATCGGCCTACCAAGCATGTTTTTGGAATGTGGGAGGAAACCGGAGTGCCCGGAGAAAACCCACGCGGGCCCGGGGAGAACATGCAAACTCCACACAGGGAGGGCCGGAGGTGGAATCGAACCCGCACCCTCCTAACTGTGAGGCGGACGTGCTACCCAGTGCGCCACCGAGCCGCCTTGGCAAAATACAATTTCAGCAAATCCAATTTTGCCAGGGAACAAAAATAGATTGAATAAACTAAATAAGTCTTCTTCCCATTAAATAAATCAGAAAAGTCTGTCTTGTAACCAGTCCTCTTCAAACAAGCAAAGTCTGCCCATTTTGTGCCGTAGATTTTGTGTTTATGCCTAGTATTTATACAAAATCATAATTTAAAGGACTTCATTCCTTCATTCACTTTGGAAATTTGGAATTGCAGCACATCAAATTTTGCCTGGGAAGAAAAGTAGATTAAATAAATTTAATAAATCTTACTACTTCCCATTAAATAAATTAAATACGTCTTACTTGTTCCCACTCCTTTTCAAAAAAAGTAGTTTAAAACGAGGGCCCTTCACTCAACCTTTAACCCTATTTATTCACCTTCCAGGCTAAGTGTTAAAGGCTAAGTGTTAAAGGCTAAGTGTTAGAGGCTAAGTGCCAGAGGCTAGGTGCCAGAGGCTAGTTTTTGTGGGCTGAAGTTTTAGTGGGGTTCGTGTGAATACAATCCAAAAGAATACAACAGAATACAATACAATAGAATACAATACATAGAATAAATTCAATAGCTCTTACTACTTCCCATTAAATAAATACGTCTTACTTGTTCCCACTCCTTTTCAAAAAAGTAGTTTAAAACGAGGGCCCTTCACTCAACCTTTAAAGGGCTAGAGACACCGATATATGTATAAATCGGTTTTAGTTAGCTTATGGGCTTATAAATATAAATTGACGTTCGAAACAACGAAAAGGAAGCTGTTGCTCTGAAAAATATAATTTAAATTTGCCGCACAGACGAGTTTGACTGCATCGAGCCGCCAGCCGGAAGTGACGTCTCATGACGTCTCAAGTTGTACGCGTTTAGCTTCAGTGAATGTAAACAAAAAGAGAAGAGGGGCCAGCGCGGAGACGTCGGGCCAGGTTTGCGGCCAACCCAGCTCGCCTAGCCGTGCCTTCCATTATCCTGGCGTACGTTCGTTCGCGGGACGACAAGATGGGTTGAGTTCGCCTAATAGGATCCACGAACCGGACAGTGCGTGCCTGCTGTGTGCTCGTGTTCACAGTGGCCTGGTTGACTCATCTTTCCGGACTCTGATGTGCATCGGGAGCGGCTAGCGTGCTATCACTCTTATTGTTCATCTTCTTGTTTTATTTTTCCTGTGTTGTTTACTTGTATGTGCGTTGTGAACTCTGTCTTATCTTTCCGGACTCTGCTGTGCATCGGGAGCGGCTAGCGGGCTATCACTCTTATTGTTCATCTTCTTGTTTTATTTTTCCTGTGTTGTTTACTTGTATGTGCGTTGTGAATGCTGTCTTGTCACCCTGGGATAGTGAGAAACGTAATTTCGATCTCTTTGTGTGTCTTGACATGCGGAGGAATTGACAATAAAGGAGACTTTGAGACTTTGACTTTGAAAAGTATGTCGAAGCGTGACGGGAGGGGCACAATTCAGAAAACGTGCTCAGCTCGTCGAAAAAATGCGATTTAAGAAATAAAATTAAAAATGCGCCTAAAACCTAAACCAAACGCTGCAGATGTTCATTTCTTCATTCGCAGTGGTCAACTCGGCACTCTACTCTTTTTACTATGCCAACCTAACCACAGTGAGGCACCATTCAGAAAACGTGCTCAGCTCGTCGAGAAAATGCGATTTAAGCAATAAAATTAAAAATGCTTATAAAACCTAAACCAAACGTTGCAGGTGGTCATGTCTTCATGTGCCGAGATCAACTCGGCACTCTAAAGCCCCCAAGAGCACTTTTTACTTTTTACTATGCCAACCTAACCAGAGTGACGGGAGGGGCACAATTCAGAAAATGTGCTCAGCTCAGCCCAAGTGAACTGCTAGATTCATCATATTCTGCGTCAAAAGAGGTTTCTGAATCGGATAAAATGATGCTAATATTGCCGCTAGAAACGGAGCTGTCGCTATCATCTGCCATGTTGTTTGGGTTTGTTGACATCCAGATGTACAACTTGTGACGTCACAGTAATGGCGCCGCCAGTTTGGCTTCGTGCGGGACCCGATCGATGAACTGGCATTTCATTTCAGCTGTATTCCAATGCGGCAAATGTGTTCACTTTATACATTCTATCAAATTCCGTTCTAATTGAAAAAAAAAAAAAGGGATGTCTCTAGCACTTTAACCTCAACCCCGCACGTCACATTGTGTTGTATCTGTGAATGTTGGTTGTGGCCAAATGATAGTTTTCTTTCATTTGTTTAGGTTCACCGATGTTTGTTGGCTATATGTTTTCCACTGTCAGAAGGATGAAAATACAAGGTACAACGCTTGGACGTGGGCGAAGATGTCACCGGTGAGTCCTTCCTTCTTATTTATTCACCTTCTAGGTGCTAGAGGCTAAGTATTAGAGGCTAAGTGTTAGAGGCAACACAATACGAACAACACAACACAATACGAACAACTCAACACAATACGAACAACACAATATGAACAACACAACGCAATACAAACAACACAACACAATACGAACAACACAACACAATACGAACAACACAACACATTACGAACAACACAACACAATACGAACAACACAACGATACTGGACTGAAAAACACGATACCGCACTGAACAACACGATACCGCACAGAACACAATACCGCACAGAACATCACAATACCGCACAAAACAACACGATACCGCACAGAACAACACAATACTGCACAAACAGTTTTAGATAATATTACGTCGCAGTCATGTGACGCGGACATGACGTCAATAGGCGGAACTCGCGGCAAAATTATAATCCTTGGGCGTGGCTTGCAACAGGAAGTAGGAAAGCGGCAATGCTGGCAAACAAGACACAGTGATTAGTAACACGACGACTAACAAGACAAATATTTTCGTTTTCAGCTTGCAACTTGACCGTCTAGAGCGTACAAGGTAATTACAACTCATTGTTTTGAAAAATACGTTTTTTTTTAGCCCTGAAAAGCGAGGAGTGTGGCGTTTGGGAGGAACGTCGAACTCGGCGTCTGCTTCCAGCCACAGACGCCAAATTTTGACGATTATTTTGACTGGTCAACGGTTGTAAATTATTGCGTTGATTAAAAACTTTATTTTACTCTACTCTTAACTTTGCCGTTTCAGATATGCGGGTATTACATTGCAGGCATGTGCCGCGGAAATGACGTCAATACGCTGAACTCTCGCCAGAATTCAAATCTGTGGGCGCAATGGCCTTGAGCGAGACAGCGGATACAAACACGACAATTATCAACAGAAATATCTTTATTTTCTGCTTGCAAGTGGACCGTCTAGAGCGTACACGGTAAGTACAACTCATTGTGTTTAAAAAGATTTACGTTTGTGTAGTTTGCGTTGCGTTGTATCTGTGAATGTTGGTTGAGGCTAAATGTTAATGTTTAATTCCATTCCTTTAGGTTCCACGGTGTTTGTTGGCTGTATGTTTTCCACTGCAAGAAAAGGCTCGTATCATTGACCAGGAGCTACAATGGTGAGTACCCCTTTCGTCCTCAAATTATTTAAACACTTCCTATTTCATGTCTAACAGTACTCGATTTAACAATCTCACCGTTTTGCTTTTGCCCGCATACAGACAATTGGTAAAGGCATCCAGGCCGGTTCGGAGGCAGGTTCGAGTGTGGCCTGAGGGTGCCTCCGATGCACTTCGTGACTGCTTCGACACCACTGACTGGGACTTGTTTAAGCAGGCAGCCACCTACAACGATTGGACGGACATAGAGGAGTATACTGACTCTGTTACCTCTTACATCACAAAGTGCATCGATGATGTGACTTGCTCGAAATCCGTCGTCACTCGCGCGAACTGGAAGCCGTGGCTGACGGGGGCTGTCCTCAGACTGTTGAGGGCCAGGGACAAGGCTTTCAGAGCGGGGGATGAGGCTGGCTTGAGGACAGCGAGGGCCGACCTGTCCCGAGGCATCAAAGAAGCGAAGAAGGCGTTCTCGTGCAAGGTCTCCACCCACTTCAAGGACAGCAAGGACGCACGTAGCCTTTGGCGGGGCATTCAGACCATCACGGACTACAAGCCCGCGCCGAGGAGCTGTGAGGGCGACGTCCGTCTGCTGAACGATCTGAACCGCTTCTTTGCTCGCTTCGACGCCCAGAACAGCACTTGCCCACTGAAGTCCACTCCCCCCCCACACGAGCAGCCCCTGCGCCTCTCTGCCGACGGTGTGAGGAGGGCGCTTGCCGCTATTGACACCCGTAAGGCGGCGGGCCCTGACAACATCCCGGGTCGAGCGCTGAAGGACTGTGCTGGGGAGCTGTCGGGTGTCTTCACGGACATCTTTAACGTTTCCCTGCAGCAGGCCATCGTCCCCTCGTGTTTCAAGGCTGCCACCATCGTTCCTGTGCCAAAGAAACCTGCACCGTCCTGCTTCAATGACTACCGCCCTGTGGCACTGACGCCCATCATCATGAAGTGCTTTGAGCGGCTGGTCATGGAGCACATCAAGTCCGTTCTCCCCCCCACCATTGACCCTTTCCAGTTTGCGTACCGTGCCAAGCGGTCCTCTGAGGATGCCATCTGCTCTGCCCTCCACTCGGCCCTCACCCACCTGGAGAGAAAGGACTCATATGTGAGGTTGCTGTTTGTGGACTTCAGCTCTGCCTTCAACACCATTGTGCCGCAGCGACTCATCTGCAAACTCGACGAGCTGGGCCTCAGTACCTCCCTCTGCAACTGGATACTGGACTTCCTCTGTCAGAGGCCTCAGGTGGTGCGTGTTGGCGACAAAATCTCCGCCAGCATCACGCTGAGCACGGGAGCCCCCCAGGGCTGCGTGCTCAGTCCATTGCTCTTCACCCTGCTGACGCATGACTGCACTGCGACCTACAGCGACAACCGCATAGTGAAGTTTGCTGACGACACGACTCTGGTGGGTCTCATCACGAAGGGCGACGAGACTCGGTACAGGTCGGAAGTTGACCTTCTGACCACGTGGTGCAGGGACAACAACCTCCTGCTGAACGTCAATAAGACCAAGGAAATGATTGTTGACTTCCGGAAGGGTCACACAACACACCTGCCGCTGATCATCGACGGTGCTGTGGTGGAGAGGGTGAGCTGCACCAAGTTCCTGGGGGTGCACATCAGTGAGGACCTCTCCTGGTCCGAAAACACCTCGTCACTGGCAAAGAAAGCTCAGCGCCGCTTGTACTTCCTGCGGAAGCTCAGGCGTGCATGTGCTCCTCAGGCAGTCCTGTCTACATTTTACCGTGGCACCATTGAGAGCGTCCTCACCAGTTGCATCGCTGTCTGGGGTGGTAACTGCACTGAACAGAACTTGAAGGCCCTGCAGCGCATAGTGAATACGGCTGGTAAGATTATTGGTGCTTCGCTACCCTCCCTGAAGGACATTTACACCTCCCATGTCGCCCGCAAGGCAACCTCGATTGCCAGAGATGTGAGTCACCCGGCTCACTCTTTGTTTGACCTTCTGCCCTCTGGGAAGAGGTACAGGAGCCTGCGCTCCCGCACCACCAGACTCGCCAACAGCTTCTTTCTCCAGGCTGTTAGGGCCCTGAACTCGCTACCCCCTTCTGCGTAGCGTGCGGCACTGTTGCGCTATTTTCGGGAATGTCTGCTGTACGCGCACTTGCTCCTTTTTTTTTTTTCTGCTCCTCCTATTTATTTATTTATTCATTATTTATTCAGCACGCTTTTGTTATACTTGTTTACTTGTTTGTCTGTTGTGAGCCATGTCTTGTCACCGTGGGATAGGGGGGAACGAAATTTCGGTTTCTTTGTGTGTCTTTGGCATGTGGAGAAATTGACAATAAAGCTGACTTTGACTTTGACTTTGACTTTGAAATAACCATAAATAAATACAGTGTGGGCACTCAAGTTAACATATGTGATTATACTGCCTAATATGTTTGTCACAAATATGTCACTAATCACTAATATGTTTATTTGTTTGTCACAACACCATCTTAACAACACCTCTTAACAGCTCCCAGCTGTTTAGTTGTGGAGAAAATTTTATCCTCCCTGCCTGTTAGTCCTCGCAAACGTACTTCTACTCAACTCTTCAGCAATCGATTATTTCCCTTCATCTACATAGAGACAGAACGATGGTGTCTTAAACATCTCATTCATTTCACCAAATAACTTCACGCAGGTGGATAACGGCCGTCTCGGTCATGTTATGTTGCGTGATGCAGTTTTGAAGAACCAAATGCATTTATTCAATGAATAAGTCAAGCTATGTCTATGTTTATGATGTTGTAAGTTACGGTACCGATTGAAGTTGAGTCCGAAGCCAGTGGAAAACAGCGCTGCGTTTGTGCTCTCCAGGTACAATTGTTGTGATCTCTGACCGACGACCGGGTGAGACTCGAGTAAGAGATGTCCAAACGAGCTCCGGCAGGGCGGGCCAAGGCAAAGCGAACGGACGCCCTTCAAGCCGCCAATGACGAGCTGAGAGCCAAACTGATGGATGTCCGGTCAGAACTTCAGCAGGAGAAGAACAAGGTGAAAACCTCAACAGAGAGACACTGCCTGCCTCCCTGCCTGCCTCCCTGCCTGCCTGCCTCCCTCCCTCCCTCCCTCCCAGTTTTCCCGATGTAGATTTGACATGCGTGTGCCATGACTGTGTCAGCCTACATCAACAAATGCACCGAGGACGTCAGCACCACTAAGAATATCATCACCCGGGGCAACCAACGACCCTGGATGACTGAGGAGGTTTGTCAAACGCTACGAGCGCGGAACTCTGCCTTCAAGTCTGGCGTCAAGGATACACTGAGGACAGCGAGAGCCAACTTGAACCGTGCCATCAGGGTAGCGAAGCGAGACCACAGTTGAAAAATTCAGGATCGTTTCCACGACGCCAACAACACCAGGAGTATGTGGCAAGGCATACGGCCGATTACAGACTACAACTCCCCCTCCCCCCGGTGGGTGAAGTTGATGCTGACTTCCTAAATGGTCTAAATAACTTCTTTGGGAGGTTCGAGGCACTAAATGGCACTCCAGCAGTTAAAACTGTCCCCCATCAGGAAGAGGAGGTACTCTGCCTTGACTCCGCCGATGTGTTGAAGACTGTTGGGTCTAAATACGATTAGACATTAAATCACTCGCTGGAATGAAGAGGAGAAGACAACCAGAACAGGTTTACTCGCGAGGAGAACGATAGAGAAAGCAATCTCAGTTACAACCGCCATAAGTTCTGAGTCCTTACTCCACGTGCCCCTCTTTTTAATGTTATGGTTCCCCTGGTTACAGAGGCGTTGCTACACTAAGGGAGGGGAGATTGTGTCTGTAGCAACGCTGATTAGCTAAAGAATGTAGTGTGGTGTGAATTAGCAGTTCATTGTTGGCTCGTAACCCCCCTGTCAAACGCACCTCTCGGATTAAGGTGCCCCCGGCTTCCCGGTAACGGGTTTGTTTTAGCCGGGTTCGGAGATTCGTCCGTAATCTAACCACCCGAGTTAAATTAACTCCACCGGAATCAATCTAATTTCTGTACGACGCCAATCCCTCTCAAGTCACCCGAAGCTCGTGCCGAGTAACTCAATTCGAGGCAGGACTTCGAAGTGACCGCATCGTATTGATGGCTCCCCGCTAATGTTTGAAGTTCTTATTCGTTACGGATATTTTTTAGATGTCTTTGTTAAGACCTCAGGGATTCGTTTGTATAGCGCACCCAAGCACTAGTTTTGCCGAAGTAAATGTTGATATGGGTCCGTTCCACTTGGTCGCTCATGCAGCGAGCCGACCAACTTTTTTATTCGAAAGAGAATCGAATTAATAAAAGTGTGACAATAATAGCATTTAAGAAGAAAATTAATGCACTTTATATGATTAATTCTAACTTCGTATACGCAAATCTAGCACTTAACCGTCGGAGTTCTTCACCCCTCTTAATTGCTTTAAAAAGAATAACAACTATCCTAAACCGGATAAAAATGTCGTGCTCTGTTTAGATTTGCCCAATAATTAATTTGGAAGGCAAGTCTATTTTTTGATCGTGTCCCGTTTAACTTTTGACGCGGCCCGACAATTTTAGGAACTGGGCTGCGCCCGACGGACAATCGAAATACTTTTATTCTCCTCCAACTCCAATGATTTATTTTAACCGTCGTCGTTATTTTATTTAGAAGAAGTAAATTTCCAACAATTCACTTTTAACGAAATCCACTCCTCCCTTAAATATTTACGAAAGTTATTTAATTCTCCAACTTCCTCGGAGTTACTTTTTCCGCGACCCGTCAAAAAGGGGAAGCGGGCCTGAGCCTTTCAAATAGTTAAATAACTTTCCGTTCTACACAAAACCAATAATCTGATTTAAACACTTCCTTTAATTTATTCAGACGAAACAACTTTCGAACGGATCGAAATTCACTCGTGGCTCAGATAACTACGGAAGTTATTTAAGTCTCTAACTTGTTCGGAGTTCCTTTTTACGCGGCCCGTCTAAAAGGGGAAGCGGGCCTGAGCCTTCGGTTGCATATTCAGTACAAATCCGCGCACAACGAAGTAAGTAATATACAAAACACATTTATTGTAGAAACATGGAATAGAATTACAAATCTCAATTACTCCAGAAACTGAACAATTTCACTCACTGATACCCGTGTTAATAAAATCATTCAATCCCAGAACAATTCGATTGCAAAACACAGTTCATAAAAAAGGGAAGAGGTAAATACCAGCTGCGTGCTATTTTTGGTGGAAGCAAAGTCGAGTGATCAGTTCGATCTTGCTTCTAAAATCCAAATTAGAGAAACAGGCTGGCCACGAGGACGCCGGCGGCCCGATGACTATTCCCCCCTCTCGCTAAAATACATAAAAACGGTCATCCTCACCAATTTCTCGTTTAAAGTTGTCCAGTCCAATTTTTAGGAGTAAATCCAAGTTAATTTCAGTCCAGTGATCCTGCGTCTCACACAAAGATCTTTGGGACTTTGGAAAAAAAATCTTGAAACTCCTCCGGGCCTCTTCACGTATGAGAGCTCTTTTGGGGGGAAAAGCCCTGAAGCTGCTCCTGCAGGACCTTTTATAGACCTCTCCGTCCCCCCCTCCCCTTTCTTTTCTCCGGTACTTTCCCTATAGGGTAAGACTGCCCAGTTTTCCCACGCCTATAGAAGGGACTGGCCAGCTTTCTCACGCCTATAGAGGGAACTGGCCAGTTTTCCCACGCCCATAGAGGGAACTGGCCAGCCTCCCCACGCTTTGTTATCTGTGGCCTTCAGCAGCTGTTTCCGTCCTGACCACGCAGTACTTTCCACCAAATGCACAGCTAGTGGTAAAACCTTTCACTTCCCCTTTTCACCCTTGACCTAATTTATGTCACGCCACTATTCTCATAGTGACGGGTTTCTTGATCGAATTGACAAATAATATTGCTTAAAGCGGTTACAGAATACATTTTTAGCCAAGCAAAGAAATAAAAATAAAAATCACATTTGTTCTTCCCCAAACAACTTATGTCACGCCATTATTCTCATAGTGACGGGTTTCTTGATCGAATTGACAAATAATATTGCTTAAAGCGGTTACAGAATACATTTTTAGCCAAGCAAAGAAATAACAATAAAAATCACATTTGTGCTTCCATGCGTGACTCACAGTCTGACACCGTGTTCCTTTTTTATATCCATTTTAACCGGTTTAGCTTATTCTGGCACCTCTATTGGTCTCCCGTTTTGGTCTGGCGCCATCTTTTGGACAAATTTGGAATTTCAGCTCTGCCAATTTCTTCCTGTGAACAATCCATATTCTACCATTTGCACCATCTCTACCCCCATGTTACATGACACCCCGCAGAGGTCGTTCCCTTTCCTCAACCAGCCGTCTTCTCTCACAGTTGGTTGACTCGTCCTCGACTGTGATCAAATACCTTGAAGCACGTTGATTGCCGCTTTGCTGCCGAACAAATGCAACTAAACCTTTGCTAACTTTATCTACTTGGTAAATTAACACACAATAACAATAAGTAACTTGTCCTAAACACCTCAACACACCTTAAGCAAACGTGAGGTAACTGGTATGCAGTTCTTTAAACAAACATTGAGTAAATATGGGATAACTTTTATGCAACTACTTCTAACTGTATATAACCCTTAACAAAGAAAAACAGGTCTGCAATCTATGAACCAAACCTACAGCTAAATGAAAAGAAATGAAGTTCCTGTGAATCAAACAAAGAACATGGCACCTATGCAAATAAGCCCTGCTTATTGTTAGTGGAGGCCTCTTACGGGAACAAAAACACACAGACAACATAAGGACAGGAAGGATACAAATGGCTGACAGGGATCAAAAGACATCCCTATCACATAAAAGGAAGAACCTAGATAAAAGGAAAGATAAACTCGTAAAGGCGAGGCCTCCAGGTCTGGCAGGCCAAGGCTTCACTTAAAATTAATCCAACAAAGACCCTGAGGAGCGTCAAGCCCCGTAAGGCCCCTTGCCCCGACAACATTCCTGGGCATGTGTTCAGGGAATGTGCAAGTCAGCTGGCTGGGGTCATCACAGACATTTTTAACACCTCGCTGGGCCAAGCCACAGTGCCAGCGTGCTTTAAGACTGCCTCCATCATTCCGGTGCCGAAGAAACCTCAAATCACCTCATTTAATGATTACCGGCCTGTTGCACTGACTCCGATCATGATGAAGTGCTTCGCGCTGCACCGCGCTGCACCGCGCTGCACCGCGCTGCACCGCGCTATGGTGCTGTAACGCGCTGCACTGCGCTGCACTGCGCTGCACCGCGCTGCGATGACAGGGCGCTGCACCGAGAGGGCAACGTGTCGAGAGGGCGCGCGCGTGCGCTGTGCGGAAGGGCACTGTTCCGAGAGGATGCCGCGAGGCGAGAGCAGCGCCCACTCGCGCTGCTGCCTATTGGTGCGGCACCCTCTTGGTGCAACCCCTCGACACTGCACGCGCGCCTTCTCGGCGCAAGGCCCTCTCGGCGCAGGGCCCTCTCGGCAGTGCGCCGAGAGGGCGCGCGCCGAGTGGTCGCTGTGTTGCATCAAGAGGGAGCTGTGCCGCGGCAAAACGGGCCACACGGCGAGAAGGCACCGCACCTAGAGGCCACGCGCCGTGAGGGCGCCACGCTGAGAGGACGCTGCACCCAGAGGGCCCTGCACCAAGAGGGTGCTGGACCGAGAGGGTGCGCGTGCTGTTAGCGCTGCGCCTAGAAGGCGGGCCCAGGGTGCGCCAAGACGGCGCACGCGTGCTGCACCAGGAGTGCACTGCGTCGACAGCACAGGCACGCTGCGCCGAGAGGGCGCTGCACTGACAGGTCAACCGCGCTGCGCAGAGTGCGCACCGCGCTCATTGAACGTGCGCGCGCTGCGTTGCGAGTGTCTAGAGGGCGCCGTGCTGCATCAAGAAGGCGCCACGCTGCGATGACAGGACGCCGCGTCTCGCCGTGCCGAGAAGGCGCTATGTTGCGTCAAGAGAGCGCAGCTCTGAGTGGACGACACGCTGAGAGGACACCGCACCGAGAAGGCGCCGCACCGACAGTGTGCGAACTGTGCAGAGAAGACACGAGCCCTGCGCGCATTTCGCGTGCTGCGCCGGCAGAGTGGACCGAGGGTGTAACGCACCGAGAGGGCGCCGCGCTGAGAAGGCAACGTGCCGAGAGAGTGCCGCGTTGCGCCGAGAGAAAGCTGTGTCGTGCCAAGAGAGTGACACGAGGATGCCGAAAGGTTGCCACGCCGAGGGTGCCGTGCTGCGGCACATCGACAGAGAGCCGCGTCGATAGGGTGCCGAACCATAGCGAAAGCGTGCGGCACGGCGCCACGAGGACGCCGCGGATAGAGGGAGCCGCTGCGAGAAGGCGCCGCACCGAGAGAGGTCACGGCGGGAGGGCGCCGCGCCAAGAAGGCGACTGCATGTGCCGCGAGAGGGCGCCCTCGCAGTGCCCTCACAGCGCCCAAACGCTGCGGTGCAGCACCCTTTCGGCACAGGGGGGCGCCCTGTCATCCCAGGTACCTCTTGGCGGGGCACGGCGCCCACTCGCTGTAGCACCCTCTCGGTGCAGCGCACGCACCCTCTCGGCGCAGCGGACTCTCGGCGCAGTGCGTGCGTGTCCTCTCGGCGCACACTTGGCGCGGCTTCTCGCAGCAGCGCTCACAGCGCGGGATCCCTCTCGTCGCAGCGCTCTCTTGACGCAGCGTCCTCTTTGCGCAACACCCTCTCGGCGCAGCGCTCTTGCCGCACAGCTCCCTCTCGCCGCAATGCACCCTCGTCCCGCCATCACAGCGCAGTGTGCACAGCGCGCGTATCTCGCACAGCGCATGCAGCGCGCGCGCCTCCTCGACGCAGCGCGGCACCCTCTCGGTGCGGCACTCTCTTGCCGTGCGCTCTCTCGACGAGGCGCCTTCTCGTGGCGGTGCCCTCTATCCACGGCAACCTCGTGGCGCCCTGCCACACCCTTCCACCATGGCGCGGCGCCCTATTGGCGCGGTTCTCTCTCGGCGCGGCGCAGCAGGGCGCCCTCTCGGCGCAGCAACCTTTCGGCATCCTCACGTCAATCTCTCGGCGTGACACAGCTTTCTCTCGGCGCGACACAGCGCTCTCTCTGCACGGTGCCCTCTCAGCGCAACGCCCTCTCGGCGCGTCACACCCTCGGCCCACTCTGCCGGCGCAGCGCGCGGAGCGCGTGCAACGCTCGTGTATTCTCTGCGCAGTTCGCACCCTGTCGGTGCGGCACCCTCTCGGTGCGGCGTCCTCTCAGCGCAGTGTCCAACCAGAGCGGCGCACCCTTGACGCAACACGGCGCCTTCTCGGCGCGGCGTGACACGGTGCCCTGTCGGAGCAGCGTGGCGCCTTCCTGGTGCGGCACGGCGCCCTTTAAACACCGTGCCCTCCCGGCGCAGCGCACGCGCGTTCTCTGGGTGCAGCGCATACTCTGCGCAGCACGCTTGACCTGTCAGCACAGTGCCCACTCGGCACAGCGTGCCTGTGCTGTCGACGCAGTGCACTCCTGCTGCAGCACGCGTTCGCCATCTTGGCGCACCCTGGGCCCGCCCTCTAGGCGCAGCGCTAACAGCACGCGCACCCTCTCGGTCCAGCACCCTCTTGGTCGAGGGCCCTCTGGATGCAGCGTCCTCTCAGCGTGGCGCCCTCACGGCGCGCGGTCTCTAGGTGCGGTGTCTCTCGCCCCAAGGCCCATCGCCACGGTGCGGCTCATTCTCGGTGCAGCATGGCGACCTCTCGACGCGAACCCCCTCGGCGCACCGCTCGGGCCCTCTAGCTGCTGTGCCCTCTCGGCGCCGCGCAGTGCCGTTTCGGCGCAGCGCTTGCAGGTCAGCGCTCGCAGCGCGTGCACCCTCTGAACGCAGGGCCCTCTCAGCACTGCGGCGAGAGGGAGCACGAGCTGCTAGCGCGGCGCTTGCAGCGCTGCGACAAAAAGGCACTGCGTCACACCGCGCCAAGAGGACGCCGCGGCGAGACCCGGCACATTATCCTCTCGGTGCAGCCCATGTGCCCTCCCGGCTCATTGCCCACTCGGCGTAGCGCTCTTGGCACAGCGCCGAGAGGGAGCCTCGCCAAGTGGGCACTGCGCCGAGAGAGCTCGCGTGCTCCGCCGAGAGGATGATGCGCCAAAGGGCCCACACGCTCCGCCAACAGGGCGCCGCGCCGAGTTGCCGCTGCGGTGAGAGGACTACCCGCCATGAGGGTGCTGCGCCATGAGGGCGCTGCCCGTTTGAGGCGCCTTCGCGGTGCACTCACGGCACCCTTTGCAGCACCCTCGTGGCACCATCTCCGTCTCTGCGCAGCGCCAACTCGGCGCAGCACCGTCTCGGCGCAGCACGCGTGCGCGCCCTCTCGGCGCCGAGAGGACCTAGTGCTAGGAGGGCCCCGCGCCTAGAGGGCGCGCGCGCTGTGCCACAAGGGCCTGCGCACTCCGCCGACAAGGCGCCGTGCCGAGTTGGCGCTCTGCCGAGAGGACTACGCGCAATGAGGGTGCTGCACCATGAGGGTGTCGCCCATTTGGGGCGCCCTCCAGGCTTTGCAGCACCCTCGGGGCGCCCTTGCGGCATCCTCTCCGCCTTCTCGGCGCAGCGCCAACTCGGCACTGCGCCGCCTCGGCGCAGCACGCGCGCGCACCCTCCCGGCACCGAGAAGACGCAGTGCCAAGAGGGCCCTGTGCCGAGAGGGTGCGCGCGCTGCGCCAAAACGGCCCGCGCGCCCCGCCGACAGGGCACCGCGCCGAGTTGGTCAGCGCAGCGCCGACTCGGCGCAGCGCTGTCTCAGCGCAGCACAATCCGTTCCAGAAGGCGGTTCGAGAAGTGAATTGGTCAAATTCCGAATCTATTTTTACCATTACAAATAGTGGAAAAAGATTTAATCCGTTCCAAGACTAAAACAAAACACCACCTAAGCATGTTTTAAGTTGGACTATTTTGTCCGATCACGCAACTGCAGCGCACCACCAAACGCGCAACCTTAGGACGCCGCCGACGGCAACACTGCATTATTCAAGAAGAAAATAAGACAAATATTCTTAAAGTCCTTATGTACAAACCAAAATTTAAGTCGACCTCAGGGTGCAGGGAGCTTAATTTGGTCTGATCAGGCAACCGCAGTGCGCCGGGCACTATCTGTCGCATTGCTTTAAGAGCATCTTTGTGTTTCAGGATGGCTTTACTGCTCCCACTTGCTTTCTTTAGAGGCATGATTGGAGTTTAATACAATCCTCAAAGTAACGAAAATACAATAACGAGCGGAGTCCGTCTGCATCCGGGCCGTGCAGTCCGATTTTCTCGGGTCCTTTCAGCTCATCTCGCGAGGGTCGACCGCCGAATTTTGTTTGACAACCGAAGCAAAGAAATCTCGAATTTTTCGTTTGAATTCTGATTTGTTCGAGAACCGGGACATTCCAAAACCGAGGTTTGACTGTAACAGTAAATATATTGGAGCAAACCGGATGTGAGCGAACGCTGGTGCGTCTTGCTGCCGCTGTTCTCCAGTCATTTTCTTTAAAGATTTGCTCTAATATTGTGCACATTCTGCATTAAACCACAAAACCTTGATGGATGTGGTACTGTTTGGCTTCATTCTGGGTTAACTTCCTGGCGGACCTGTCTGTCTGGAGCGTGTCTTTGACCGCCTTGATCAGGGGTCGGCAAACCAAAATGTTCAAAGAGCCATATTGACACCCCCCCCCCCTCCAAAAAAAGAAATAACTGTCTGGAGCATCAAAAATCTAAATGCTTTTAATAAGCATATAATACATGAACTATTTTTGGCCCAGCCATCGCGGTAAGAGCCGGTGCAGACGGATAAATACGGAGGACAAATATAAGGCATAGACATGAATTTGGTTTGGCCTGCATGTGATCACCTTTGTGAATGAGCTCCTGACATTTATGGATTGCACACAGGTGTGTAACCACACCCACACTCACTGGATCACAGGGTCAATTAGGGACATGACATATCCATAGTCCATAGTTCAGTTACCAAATAGAAAACATACAAATTTCTCCATCCTGACTTTATCAACAGACTTAGTAAAAACATCGGCCACTATATCACCCGTAGGGCAATAGAGAAAAAGAATTGTGCCTTCTGAAATAACAGAGCGAACAAAATGGTATCTGATGTCATTATGTTTGCATCGCTGTCGACACACAGGGTTTTTGGAGAGAGCAATAGCACCCTGATTGTCCTCAAAAACAGTCACAGGTATAAAGTTCAAAGTATTGTCCATTCCTTTCAATAGGTTAACCAGATATAAGCTTTCTTGAGTTGTTGCAGACAGAGCCATGTATTCGGCCTCACAGGTAGATAAGGCGACTGTGGGCTGTTTCTGAGATTTCAAGGAAACAATAGCCCCAGCCTCAGACAAACTAAAGCAGTAACCAGTAACACTGCGCCGGTCATTCTGGTCAGCTGCCCAGTCTGCATCACTATAGGCAACAAGCTTCAAGTTTACATTTTGCTTTTTATAGCACAACTCCTGGTCCAGAGTGCATTTCAAACATCTCAGAACATGTTTAGCTGCCACCCAGTGCTGTTCTTTAAGTTCAGACAAGTATTGGGATAATTTACCAACAACAAAACTTCACAACATTACTCACTGCAAGAAAATCGTCAACCCAAATAATCACCAGGATTCTGTCATTTCCAACATTTTTACAGTAAAAACAATAGTCAGCAATATTTTGAACAAAACCATTTTCAATAAGGAAATTGTGTAACATCCTATTTCAGTTTCATCTTGACTGTTTCAAACCATACAGTGTCTTATTGATCTTACGCACTAGTTTCTCTCCTGTTTTAGATTTAACCTCAAACACTTCAGGCTGCTCCATGTAAATCACACAGTCTGTAGAGCATGGAGAACTTCTGTTTTAACATTCATCAAATGTAGCACTAAATTGTACTGTACTGCGAGCTGCATCAAAATAGGAACAGAAGTCATATCAGCAGTTGGTGAGAAGGTTTCATTATAGTCTAATCCTGCCACTTGACCACAACCTTTTGCTACATATCTGGTAAAGTCGTCAAAGTATCGTTCTCTATTAGAGAGTCCATTTCCTCTTTCATAGCTTTGGCCCACTGCTTATAGTCTAATCCTGCCACTTGACTGTAACCTGCTCGTCAAAGTAAAAGTATCGTTCTCTATTAGAGACTCAATTTCCTCTTTCATAGCTGTGGCCCACTGCTTTGATTTAAAAGAGCTCAAAGCTTCTTTGGGGTTCGTAGGGCATCACAAGTCACACGATAACAATAATCAATACTTGTGAATGCTTCATCACATTTGACCTCATAATCACAATCTGAATAATATAGAGGGGCTCTCCTCTCGCTTTGGATAACGACCACTCTGGCTGCTCTCACCATCACATTTTAAGTTTGAATCACAAAACACTATTTTTACATCAGGTGGGATATGTTGTGTCTCATCCGGTTTTGGTTGTGGGGTCTCCACCCTCTTTCTAGACTCAAAATGTTCATACAGGTCATCTGAGTGTCACATTCAATAAAACTTTTTGTAACAAACTTCACCAGTCTATCTTTGGTTACTTTCTCTGTCTCTGGATAGAAAATAAGATATGCTGAACTGTTTTGGTCGTAGCAAACAAATTCATATGAATATCAGAACCCGTACCATTTTTATAGATGAGCTGATTCTGTCCCTCCTTGAAGATGACTGTCGCTCCTTGCGCTGTAGCCGATTTAACAGAAAAGAAGATTATGGCACATAGAGCGCCTCCATCAGGAACATATCCACAACGCTGCCTTTACCGTCTCTCAGGCGCAACTTGGCGTGCGTGAGTGCACCGACCGCCGGAAGTCGAATGAGGCTCCGCGATCTCATCCGCGGTGCTTATAAAGTGCCGATCCGCTCGGCTGGAGCTATTTTCGGCCACCTGGCGCGTGCACACCGCCTCCCGGTGGTGCCGGGCGGCGTGCGTGAGTGCACCGGCCGCCGGAAGTCGAATAAGGCTCCGTGATCTGATCCACGGTGCTTATAAAGTGCCGATCCGCTCTGCTGGATCTATTTTCGGCCACTTGGCGCATGCGCACGCCATCCCGGTGGTCCCGGGCAGCGTGCGTGAGTGCGCCGGCCGCCGGAAGTCGAATGAGGCTCCGCGATCCCATCCGCGGTGCTCATAAAGTGCCGATCCGCTCGGCTGGAGCTATTTTCGGCAACCCGGCGCGTGTGCACGGCCTCCCGGTGGTCCTGGGCGGCGCGCGTGAGTGCGCCGGCCGCCGGAAGTCGAAAAAGCCTCCGCGATCTCTTCCGCGGTGCTTATACAGTGCCGAGCCGCTCGGCTGGAGCTATTTTCGGCCACTTGGCTCGTGCGCATGGCCTCCCGGTGGTGCTGGGCGGTGCGCGTGAGCGCGCCGGCTGCTCCAAGTCCCGCGGAGGACCAGCAGAGCTCCATAACGCCGGCCGGGGAGCCTAATAGTAATCACCCGGGCCTGCTGGAGCATTATTCGGCCACATCGCTTGTGCGCACGGCTTCCCGGTGGTGCCGGTCGCCTCCACGAACCGTTAAAAAATGTCAAATGAGCCGACCTCAAGAGAGTTATAGTTACACCCGCCGTTTGGCCGCTTAAAGTGTCATCGGACGCGGAGCAATGCGAGTGTGCGTGTGGTATATGGTTTTTGTTGCTTCGCTGGTCTCCAAAAAACACTCGGTGGTCGGTGGCTGGCTCCAGACAAATGAACACTTCAGGGACACACGGCTGATTGGGAAAAGAGTTTATTCAACCGACGTCAGAATGAAGTCTTTCCAAAAAGTTGAGTGGCCCCAAGGCATGGATGTAAAAAGCCCCCCAACCCCTGTCAGGCCTGTATCTTTTATACCTGGCAAGGAGGTGATGTCATGGCTTTGTGTACCAGCTGCGGTTTTCAATCTACTAGTTTACTTCAGTCCTAAAAAGGAGATCTTGACCAGCGCTGTTGGTGATGGACGACAACAGCCACTTTACCTTATTATTGCTGAAACTGAATTCTCCCTGACCAGCAAATATAGAATAAAATCATATCACTGACGCCAGGTGGACATTCTAAGGCCACCTACAGAAATAGAGGGAATTCCAAATTACACTTCATTACCCCCTTCCGGGACAAAGTAATAGTCCCGGCCGGAAACGGTCCAACAAAAGATGACATCGGTAAAGGTCCAAACATCTTCCCCCAACCAAATTTTATATATGCTCACGTCTACAATTTGGCCCAAAAATCCTCAGCCTAAATCACGCTCAAGGCATGCTACGTAAGGTTATTTTAACTAGGAAAGCTCAAACTATTTAGTTTGCCAAGTGCTCCCTGACAACAATCTGAGGCCTCTCAGGAACCACAAGTAAAGAAAATTGAAGTCCACATTATACAAATGACGATACCACCCCCCTTAGGTAATACCCCTACAACGGTGACAAAATACGAAGTAACAAATTTGGCGTGGCCCGTTAGAAGCCCCAAAAAGCTGCCGGCGCTTCCTCAAGAAAAAACCTCGCCAGTCTAATGACAAGGAAAAAGAGGAAGGCCCTTTCTACCATCCCCAGTGGTTCCCCTCACCTGGTGTCACCCAGGTGTAAGGAGCCCTGGCACATTACAATCCACAAAACAGTACGAGCTCACCAAACAGTATGGAAATGGAATGACATGTCCACCTATCACCAAACAGTGAAATTGTACCGTCACATGATCAACATGCCAGCAGGTAACAAAATGAGGTAAATAATATTGGAATAAACAATGAGATATATAGTAATGAGGTATCAAAACATGCTATTAAATCAAGCCTCCAAAACGTCGCCCCCCTTCTTCATGTGTAAGTGCGTGCCGAGGCAGAGTCCATTCCCCGAATCTTCAGCGATAGGACGTGCTGGGTATCACTGCCCAGGGCCTGCTGTCCATACAAAGTCCTTATGTCCAGGTCACTGTCCATAGAGTCCCTTGCACGGCCCCGGTCAGCATTCAGAGGCTCTGGAACGAATAAGAACTACCGCCAGTATCGAGTGATGACAATGGCACTAAACGCAAAACACATGCAACTTTGACACAAAAAAGATGGTAAACCGGTCACGGGCTGGGCAACAACATACGGTGGACCACCTTCCACTGGAATCATGCAACACATCACACAAAAAGGAAAATGAAAACCCAAGGAATTGGTGCTACGCCGATGTTCCCACTCCTTCATCCCCTATCTTTGTTTTTTTCATTTTCATGTATAGCTCTATTTTTAGTATTTTTCTGAAGTTAATTCTCCTCTCCCATGCACTCCCCTTATCATTTTGTTATGTTTAATCCGAGTACCTGTCATTTACTATCATTTCATCAGAGTAAGTCAGATCAGTCTTACAGTCGATCGGGAGCAGCGGCATCTGGGTTTGGTCCCTTGGCATTACCACGCCTATCCACCGTAATATCATGGCCTTTGCGCAAGTCATTATCACAGTGCAAAAACAAAGCATCACACATAGTGATATCCCGAGCGCCCCAACACCTGCGCCACTATCGTCCCCACAGGTCCCAGTCTATCCTGTATCCAGCTGATTGCTGACCAACCAGAGCCCCCAGACAAGCCAAACGAATTTTGAATGACTTTAAGCAAGTCGATGATACTGGTAATGTTGTCGGTGTTATCTGGGATCAAAGTGTAGCAAGTGTCATCTGTCAAGTTTAGGGCTATGCACAACCCCCCTTGCCTCGCCAAGATATAATCCAAAGCCATGTCATGTTTAAGCAGGGTTAACCGATGGCTCTTTTGGGTAAGTGACAACTGTCGGAAGCCCTTGATCGTCTCATTCGCAAATCCCTGGAGGGTATACGTAATATTATCAATGTGATCTGCCAAAAATGTCACCCCATACCAGGGAAAGATCCCAAGGCCCCATTTTTCTCCCAAGCTAATTCTCCAATGGTACGCGTCCGTAGTGTGAAACTCTGCCATCTCCCTCTTGGCCCTGCTTGGGACCGCCTGATAAGTCTCCCCCTCTGGCTTGTGGCCCCTCTTTATTGTCATCACCTCAAACGGGAGCTTCAGGGTAGCAGAATAGCAGCAGCCCAACCATCCATAAGGCAAAAACAAATAAGCTTTAGTCCCACATACCCACCAGATGTCTCTAAGGTTACCTATGGTTGTGTTTCCAGGCACCGTGCGATTCTCCACCATCACCGTAATCGCGTTGTAGGAGTCGGGTAGAGGAAAGGTCACCGAATGGATGGCTCCCCTTTCCCCCCATGCTTCACCTGGGAATTGCATAGAGTAATAGTCGCAATCTGCCACCCCCATAGGCACCCCCGGACCACCGTGAGTCACAGAGCAAAAACAGGCGGGCACCTTTATAGATGGCACATCTATGGATTCTGGCACCGCAACTTGAATGTCCTCATGCACGGCGAGCATATTCAAGTAGGGAAGTTCACTTATCCACGCGCACACCCCTGTGGGCTTAAAAATCTTCCTGACCTGAGCGTCAGTTTCAGGTGCTTACCACGACTGTTCGTACACCAACCAAAGCAGTAGCCTAAGTTGGCAATCGTCGGATACCGGCACCGGAACAGTCTGAAAAACAGCTTTCAGTGTACTTGGTGATTTTACCCTTACCAAGTACGGCCCACTCACTGCCTTGAACGACTTGATCGAATGCACCATCAGTTGATACCACATGTTTCTTCCTGCCCATTCGTCAACCCCCAGTAATGCCAAAGCATCGAACCCATAAGCCTTCCAAGCAGCTTCCTGTCTTGCCATAGCATGCAAATTGGTTCGCACCTCCGCCGGGGACCAGTCCGAGTCCGCAAACGCTTCGTGGACGGTTCCTGGAACATCAGGCATCGGCTTTACCGCCTCCACCGTTGTCATGAGCGTCCCCGACGCGGTCGACTGTGTTTCAATGTTGTCGCCAATCGTTGTCATGGATACAATGTTAATTTTGATTGTGACTGCCTTCTCCGTCTTAACATACTCCGTGACTGGGCTGTCTGGTTGTTCGTCATCAATTTCTTTTTTCTCCGTCAATGTCACGAAAGTAACACTGTCTACCGTCGTTTGGTCGCCCATGCGTTCTGCTTTTCCCACTCCCATTTTGAAGCAGGTACATGTATAGTTTCCAAAATCAGTCATGCCAATTTTTGTCAGAAATAGAGCGCAATCTCCTAACACCTCAAATCGCCTATATGTATTTAGTAACAGTACATTGTCCACATGTGTTCGCTGGGCCAGGGCAAGGATGTTACCGGTGTTGTCTTCCCATTTGGCGGCGTGTCTGCACAGGGACCCTCCTGTGCTTGCGCAATTACATGGCAGTAGGACAGCCCTTCCCAACACTCCCTCAACATTGCTCAATGTAATGCTCCGGCCGGACTCTGTGGCGGACTGGGCGTCCGTCGCTTGGTCCTGTAGGGTGACCGTGTCCATTGGGGACACCATCTCCGGTGGTAGTTGGCTCGGTGTCGCTGTGGTGAGGAGAGTCACCTGCATCTGGGGAGGGCGCGTCGTCAAGATTGACATTGTCGAACTGTTGGCTTCCTCGGTCGTCGGCTGTGTCGCCCCTGATGTCCTCAGGAACAGATACAGCAGACACGTTATCCACCACAGCTCGACCTTGCCCGTCTTCATCCCGATCTGGGCCCCTGGGCGACTCTTGTTCTGGCAGTTGTTCGGAGTTCTCGCAGCCGCGACTCCCTCTTTGGGGTTCATCTTTGGGCACCTTGACGCAGTGTGTCAGATGGTACCAAGTTGGCGACCCTTTTACTTGCACCGCTGTTCCGGTACAGCGGACAACTTCAAATGGCCCCTGCCCTCTTTCGTTGTACCACTTGCGGCGGAACACTTTCACATACACCTTGTCTCCTGGCTGAACTGTGTCTTTAGTATTTGCTTCGAGTCTCTCTTGTGCTTCTTCTTGTTTCTGCCTGTCAACAACATAGGTGGAAATATTCCTATGTAGCGTGGTTAAATGTTTGACATAGGCTTTCATTTCGTCCTCCAAAATTGACAGGCTTGGACCTTTCCCACTGGTACGCAAAAACGGTGAAGGCATGCGTCTACCAGTTACCAATTCATGTGGGGTCAAATGCAAATCGCGGAGTTCACTCGACCGGCAAACCATCAGTGCCAGTGGTAAGGTATCTATCCAATTCAAGCCTGTATGTTGACAAATTTTGGAAATTCGATTTTTTATGACGCCGTTCATTTTTTCACAAATGCCTTGGCTTTGTGGATGATACACTGCTCCGAGCCGCTGTTTAATTCCCAATTTTTGCATTATGATTTTGACCGTTTTATCCACAAACTCTCTCTCGTTATCTGAAGAAATCCTATCCGGCAGACCCCATCTGCTGATAACTTCGCGGCACAGAAACTTGGCCACAGACTGAGCATCTTTCCGTTTAGTTGGACAGGCCTCCGGCCATCTTGAGAACCGGTCTATGACCACCAACATGTATCTTTTCCCTTCGACAGGTTGTATCATGTCGACAAAATCCACCACTAGTTCTCTCATGGGGCCATTAGGAGTCGGGATGTAACCCGTGGGGGTGGCTACCCCTCTTCTCACATTGTTTTTCAAACAAATTGCACACTTTCCAATTACCTGGTCGATTTGTTCGAGCAAATATGGCGCCCAAAACCCGTATTCTGCGGTTATTTTTCTCTTTACCTCCCCCCTTGACACATGGGCCAACCCATGTGTCTCCTGGATTAACAGTCCCAGCAAATCTGGCGGCGCCACTACCAGACCCTCGTGATTTCTCCACAGTCCAGTAGGGTCTTGACTCGCCCCCCTTTGCTCCATCGGGTTAAGGGCTGCTTGCATTAAGATTACATCTCTGAGTGTGACCCTGTCTTCGAGGTCGACCTCATGCGTAACTAACAAAACTTTCCCCTTCTGGCTGCCTTTCGTGACAGCCCTGGCTGCCTCGTCCACCATTCTATTTCCCTGCGTGACTCTGGACGCATCGGACTTGTGGGCAGCACATTTTGCAATGGCTATTTCTCTAGGTTTCATCATGGCCACCAGCAGCTTCATTATCTGCGCATGATGCTGGATGGGGGAACCGTCAGTCTTCTTGAACCCCCGATTCCTCCACACAGCATCAAACAGGTGGCACACACTATGCGCATATGCCGAATCTGTATAGATTGTCACTCTTTCCCCTTCTGCGAGCAAGCACGCTTCTGTTAACCCCACCAGTTCAGCAAGTTGGGCCGAGGCCGGTTGTGGCACCACTTCGGCTTTGATCGTTACAAACTCAGGTCCCTGCGCTTGCACGACCGCATAGCAAGCGCATAAATTTTCCCCGACTCGATAACAAGAGCCGTCTGTCCAAAGTTCGAGATCCGCCTCCCTTAGGGGGATGGCTTGCAAATCAGACCGCAGTCTAGAGAATTTTTCCGACTCATGCAAACAATCGTGGGGGTCCCCATCCTCTGAAGTTGGCAAAAACTCAGCTGGGTTTACAGTAGTACACGTTGCTAGAGTGACATCCTCTTGCTCCAAAAGCCTGTAATAGTCCCGGAGCTGGGGCTCTGTCAAGGTGTACTTGCCATGGTTCAACAGAGTCCGAAGACTATGGTGAGTAAGAATTGTCACAGGATAGCCCATGGTGATAGCAGAGGCTTTGTCATACATCAAATAGACTCCAACCACAGCTCTATAGCATGGCGGCAGGCCCATCTCCACCTCGGAGTAGGATGTCGAATAATAGGCCACAGGTTGGGGTCCAGACCCCGTGCCTGTAGGCTGACAAAGAATTGCACATGCAAACCTACCCCCCGCCGAGCTTGACGTGAATAACACAAACTTTTTGGAGCAATCTGGTAAAGCCAATGCCGGAGCCTCTTGCAACCTTGCTTTGACTGTTTCAAACGCCACATGGCCATCCTGTGTCCAATCCAGCGTGGCGTGGAGATCATTATTGCCTGTGTCTTTGATCATAGCTCTTAGCGGCCCTGCCAATTTGGCGTATTCTTCGACCCAAGAGGCCGAATATCCCGCAATTCCCAGAAAGGTTAACATTTGCCGAACAGTTCTGGGTTTCGGAGCCGTTCGTATTGCCTCCAAATGGCCATCTGAGATACGTCTGTCCATACGATATTTTCTGGCCCAAATAGTCAACCTGTTTTTGACAGTATTGTAATTTCTTTTGAGACACTTTATGACCATTTTCTGCCAAAATTTGCAACAGTTTGATCGAGTCTTTGTGACACGTCTCGACATCCGCTGCACAGACAATAATGTCGTCCACATATTGAATAACAGCGCTCTGCACCTGTCTTTCGAGCCCTTCGAGATCATCTTTCAACACTTTGTTAAACACATGAGGGCTATGTTTGTAACCCATAGGAAGTCTCTGATACTGATAAAACTGTCCTTTGAACATGAACCCGAACAGTCCTTGTGATTCGCTACTGAGTGGGACACTGAAAAAGGCGCCACAAAGGTCCACCACAGAGAAGCATTCCGCATCCGGCGGAATCTGTGCCAGCAGGGTGTGCGGATCTGGCACATCGGCTACATTGTCAATCACCACTTCGTTCACGGCTCGAAGGTCATGTACTAGCCGATGGGTGTTGTCAGGCTTTTTCAAGGGCAGTATTGGCGTATTACTAAGAGGGGTCTGCGTTATCCTTAACACATTTGCCACGAGCAATCCTTCGATCTGTGTTTCAATCCCCCGCACTGCTTCCTCCTTCAGGGGGTACTGTGTTTTCCATGGAGGTCTGCAGCCTGGCCGAAGATCCACTTTTACCAGTTGTGCTGATTTTACAAGTCCAATATCCGTACTATGGCGAGACCACAGGTAGTCAGGGACCTGTTGTAGCATGTCCTCTTTGAGTTGATCTGTCGTCATACTGAGGATGGAGTCGTGCGACAGCTGCACCGTTTGGGGCTGTCCATGTCCATGCGCTGAAACCATGATTTTCATGAAACGTTTATCAACACTCACAGAGCATTGTTTCCTCCCAGCGGGGAAAACTTGAGTGTTTCCGCCTCCGCCATCATTTCTCCTACATGTTGCTGCTCCCAATCTTCTGCTATCAACAAAGTCACATGTGGGATGCTATTCTTGACTTTAAATTCCTTGTCAATGAATCCGTTTCTCTGGATTTTCATGGCCACTCCCTGTGGTCCCAGGATAATGCAAGTGCCGTTCAATTGCACTTCTTGAGGTTGCTGACACAACCACTCTTCTGCCTGTGCCTGCGTTAGGTCTTTGTGATATTGTAGCGTGCAGTGGAATGGGTACTCTAGGGTCCTTGCTCCTGGTCTATTGGAGCGGATAAACTTTTCCCACTTCTTGTATGGCTCCAACAGGTTGTCGTTGACATCTCCCACCCAAAATACAGTGGGCGTTGACTTCCCGGACCTTGACTGCGTCATCACCTCGTGGCACGTTTTGTATGGTATTTCAACCTCACATCCAGCGGGAGAACACTTTATGGTACAGTTCAATCCACACAGGGCATCTCTGCCGAGGAGGGCAATAGGTGTACGGTTTGACACCAGGACTGGAATTTTTATTGTGTGGTCTTGCCAGCAGAGCTTTACTTTACCCTATTGTCCGCATAAAATGACCGAACATGGGGAGATGTGTAGCGTCTTCGGGCCGGATACAAGTGAAAGCCGCTCCGCTGTCAACCATAGCTGTCAAAGGCTGATCATTTACTTTCACTGTTATTGTTGGCTCCTGTTCCGGACTTGACACTACCAGCTGACATCCCCCCTTAGGGCACTCTGGGCACCCCTAAAATCCAAGCTCTGGTCCCCCAAAGGGTTTACCGGGCCCTGAGGCCTTTGGCCTCGTGGTTTGATTCCCCCTCTGAAGCCACCTCCAGAGGAGTTGTTATAGGGCCTATCACACTGGCGAGGCATGTGGCCTGCTCGTCCGCAATTATAGCACGCATTAGATCTCTGTTGTAGGCCCCCCGGGAGATTAGGCCTTCCTGCCCGTCCTTTGTCTCCACGGGCCGTGGCTCCCCAGAGATGGGCCGGTCTGTTTCCCCTTTGAGGGGCTGGGCTGAAGGGCACCGCCATGGCTGCCTGCGGAGTTAGGCCATGCGGGGACGTGGGCTGTAGTATGATTTGTTGCGGTGGAGCTTGCACCACGACTGTCTGCTTCTTTTCCTTTTTATTGTCCACGAGCTGCACTTGGTTCAGCCTCCTCACCACTTCTTGGTCCTGCTCCTTTTGAGCCATCTCCTTCTTGCGGAACCAATCAACTTGATGAGCGATGTGATCAGTGTAGACATTAGTCGCCATGCTTCCCAGTCCCACCACTTCAGCCAGTTTGCTCCTCACTTGCACGGGCAGGCCCTTTTGGATCTTATCCCGCAAGATAGATTTTTCCATTTGGGTTGTATCTGGATCATTTCCTGTGATGTGTCTCCAAGTCTGATATGCTCTTGCCACGTATGAGTGTGCGTTCTCTGTCAGTCCCAGGGGTTCGAGCACAATATTATCAGGGTTTGCATTGGTCGGGTACGCTGCCTTCAGTGCTCCCCACATCTGGCCTCGGACTGCTGCAAACCGGTCAGTGTCATTTGCTGATGTTGTAGCAAAGCGATGTAACCCTGCTTTTCCCAAAATGTCTTTCATGGTATGAACTCCTACCACGTTAGCCAGAAGCCTCTTAATGTCTCCTACCGCGAACTGGGTTCCCACCATGCACTCCTCCAATTTGGATATCCAAGGGTGTGCTCCGTCTTGAATGGTGGGCAGCTTCTCAAGGATGGCTGACATATCGGAATTCTGCCCCTTAAGACCGGCTGTCTCAATTGATATTTGATCCGGTGTACTCCGCCCACGCTATTTCTGTACCCGCACTCAACTTATGTTGGAGATGACCCCTTGTTTGAAAAGCGATTGTTCACAAGTTTACGATGATCAGTCTGTAGTCAGTCTGCTATGCAATCCCTGTTCCCAGGTTAGAGTGAAATGCAAGAGTTTGTGGACAAAATCACACTGGCCTTAAGAATTTGAATGTGACGCTCCACGAAACTCTTCTCCAGACAACTTGGAAGTTCAGTCTGTGTCTCTTTGTCCCCCTGGAGAAACGGATGTATCCGCCGTCTCAGGTTTTTTATGTAAACAGAAAATCAGAAGTATTGAGGAGAGCCACAGAGAGCAATATCAATAATTGGTTTTCAATTTTATCATTCTGTCTTTAATTTAAATTAACAAGTTGGGCTTTTCTTCAACTCCAATTTCTCATTGCTCCCAGAGGGTCTAGGGGGCGCCAGCTGACCCTAGTAGGTTCCCTCATTATTTACGAGGGGGCCACACTCTTGCTTGAGATACATACATGCACATCTATATTAGTGTCGTATTAGGTAGCATTCCCATGCTTCTTGTTTCTGCTGTTAGACAGCTGTGGCACATTAATTCTCCTGGGTTGCAGTTACCGCAGGACCTCCACTGTTGGTCATGCATTCTTTTGCTCCTTCAGCATGCCGTCCTCCATCATTCTGTCACATTTTCTCGCTACCAGCAAGGTAGGCCCCAAAATGGGCACAACTCCGGCCCCGCGCCCCGCCCCAACATCGCCCACACGGGGAGTGCCTAGCCTTAAAACACGGTGGGCAGGTACAGGTTGGCCACTCCCTGCCCCGCCCCCGAAGCCAGATTCCCCTCCCCGAGCGGGTACCGCAGGCGGGCACGTGCCCCAGAGCACCGAGAAACTCACTATCCTTTTAGCTTTTGCTGCTTCTACAAACACACACCCACACGTGCGCACTCAGGAGCACACCCACACACTCGTACTCTCGACCACGCACACGCGCACACACACACGCTCACACACACACACCCATGGGAACACTCACACACACATGGGATCCCACACGTCTCTGCACGCGCAGACAATCTCAAACAGACGACATTGAGCAGACAGCGCTCACAAAAAATGACGCACAAACAGAGAAGACAGAGCAGGATTAGAATCTATTCCGCGTTTTGCTGCTTGCCAACTGCAGTTTGGTGTTATCAGTGCACATATGCGCTGAGTGCGAGAGGTGGTGTAATTTTTCACCGTGTCCGCCAGAGGGAGGTAATTCCCCGCCAAAGCTTCACTGGTCACCGGCACCGGACTGTCTCAGTAACTATAGGCCAGTTTCAAACCTCCCATTCATAGCAAAACTTCTTGAAAAAGTAGTAGCGCAGCAGCTTATTGAGTACATGATCGCTAATAATCGATATGACGCTTTTCAGTCTGGTTTTAGAGCTAATCATTCCACAGAGACAGCACTTGCTAAAGTGACTAATGATCTCCTCATAGCTATGGATTTAAATACGTTGTCTGTATTGTTACTACTCGATCTTAGTGCTGCCTTTGACACTGTAGACTTCGATATTTTATTAGGGCGTCTTAAAAGTTGTGTTGGTATCTCAGGGTCAGCACTCAGCTGGTTCAATTCCTATCTATCAGACAGGACGCACCGTGTGGTCCATGGCAATACGTCCTCTAAGCTCTATAATGTTACGTGTGGTGTCCCACAGGGATCGGTACTCGGACCGATCTTATTTAATATTTATATGATTCCGCTTGGGGACATAATACGTAAATATAATATTAGTTTTCAATGCTACGCGGACGACACCCAGTTATATATGCCGTTATCGATGACAGATTCGCGGGACTGTTGTAATCTCGAGGCGTGCCTTGCGGAGATCAAGCAATGGATGTCTCTCAATTTCCTTCGTCTTAACCCAGATAAAACTGAGATGTTGATAATTGGTCCTACTCGTTATCAACACTTATTTAAGGAAACCACTATAACTATAGATAACCGTACTATCACTCAGAGTGATACTGTAACTAATCTCGGGGTAATATTTGACCAAACGCTCTCCTTTCAAAAACACATTAAGAATATAACCAGGATTGCGTTTTTTCACCTTCGTAATATCGCTAAGATTCGTCCGATTCTCTCGACCAGGGATGCGGAAACTATTGTACATGCGTTCGTCACGTCGCGCCTGGACTACTATAGTGTATTATTCTCTGGTCTTCCTAAGTCCAGTATCAAAAGTCTACAGTTAGTGCAAAATGCCGCTGCGAGGCTGCTCTCACGGTCAAGAAAATTTGATCACATTACCCCAATATTAGCCAAATTACATTGAGATGTGACTTCAAGTGTTAAGGATCGGACAGTACAGCCAAGTGCGTGACGACGGACTTTATTGGAAGGGGATGATGGGAACAGCCGGCGCTGGAGCGGCGATCGGGCTGGAGAGGACAAACGGTTCTGCGGGGGTTTCGAATAGTCAAGCGAGTCAAGTTTCTCCGGGACTGATGAGCGAAGCAGCATCAAGGGACAGACTGGCACTCGGTTCTGCGCTTGCGGCGCTGATATAGCGCTGTCCATGAACCCGTGGCAGGTGACGGTGATTCCACTGACAGGGGGGGCGTGGTCCCGTCGCAGGTGGCACCAGCACGTGACAGAACCCCCCCCACAAGGGACGGCTCCCGACGTTCCCAGGAACCGAAAACAACAAAACAACAAAAAAAAAAAAGGAAGGCAATACCCCGGGCGGCCAGGTGGAGGGGTCAGCACACTGCTGAAACTTCCGACACCTCGCCAGACGCAGGCTTGACGGGCGCGGGGGCAGAAGACCCCGGTACCGGTGGGCAAGACCCCCCCGGACCCTCACCCCTGGTCCCCTCGTCCCTCCTCGGGCGCCCGCGCCGAGGACCCGGTTGGTCCGGATGACAGCGATGGAACTCCGTGATGAGCGAACGGTCGAGTATCCAGCGGCTCGGAACCCAGGAGCGGTGCGCGTCATAACCCTCCCAGTCCACGAGATATTGTAGGCCCCGACCACGCCGCCGCAATCGGAGCAGGGAGCGGACAGCGTAAGCCGGGCCCCCATCGACGAGCTGGGGCGCCGGAACGGGCGCCGGCGCCAACGCGCTCTCATGGATGGGCCGCACACGGGACACGTGGAACGTGGGATGAACCTTCATGGAGTTTGGAAGGAGCAGACGGACTGCGGCCGGGCCAATCACCTTCTGGATCGGGAACGGTCCAACAAAGCGGGGCGCCAGTTTGCGGGATCCCGTTCGCAGCGGCAAATCCCGCGTCGAGAGCCACACACGCTGCCCCACTCTGTACTCCGGAGCCGGCGTCCGGTGCTTGTTCGCCTGGCGGGCGTAGCCTGAAACAGAGCGGAGAAGAGTGACCCGGCCCCTCGCCCAGGCACGATGACAACGGCGGACACAAACCTGGGCAGACGGGCACGCCGCACCACGCTCCTGGTGGGCGAACAAGGGTGGCTGGTACCCGAAGACGCAGTGGAAAGGCGAAAATCCCGTGGCCGAGCTGGGAAGGGAATTGTGAGCATACTCTACCCAGGGAAGCTGTTGAACCCACCCGCGCTGGTCCCCGGCGGCCATGCATCGGAGAGCCCTGGCCAGTTCCTGGTTCAGGCGCTCCGCTTGACCGTTGGACTGAGGGTGAAACCCCGAGGAGAGGCTGGCCGTGGCGCCGAGGAGTCGGCAGAACTCCATCCAGAAGGTGGACGCAAATTGAGGTCCTCGGTCTGACACGATGTCTTGTGGAAGACCGTGGTGACGAAACACCTCCCGCACCATGATGGACGCCGTATGCTTCGCAGATGGGAGCTTAGGCAGAGGGATGAAATGCGTCATCTTGCTAAAACGGTCTACCACCGTGAGGACCACCGTGTTTCCCTCTGAGGGGGGGAGGCCTGTGACAAGGTCAATTGACAGGTGAGACCAGGGACGCTGGGGAACCGGCAAGGGTTGAAGCAGCCCGGCCGGAGGATGAGTAGACGTCTTGTAGCGGTTACAGATTGAGCAGGCTCTGATGTAATCGCTGGTGTCCACTTGCCAGGTGGGCCACCACAAACGCTGTGCCACCACGTACCTCGTGCGTGCAGCGCCGCGATGACAGGCCAGGCGTGAGTCGTGCGCCCATTGCAGCACGGCCGATCGCAGGCCTTCAGGGACGAACAGGCGACCCTCCGGGCAGTTGCTGGGGCCGGGTTGATTGCGTGATGCGGCTTCCACTTGGCGTTCGATCTCCCATGTGAGAGCCGCCACCCGAACCGAGCTCGGGAGGATAGTGGGAGGCGGACCCTGTCCCTCCTCCCCACCAGGAAACAAACGCGACAGGGCGTCCGCCTTCGCGTTACGGGAACCCGGTCTGTAGGAAAGAGAGAACTCAAACCGGTCAAAGAACAGAGCCCACCGTGCTTGTCTCACGTTCAGTCTCTTGGCCGATCTCAGATACTCCAAGTTGCGGTGGTCGGTCCAGACAATGAACGGAGTGGTGGCACCCTCCAGCCAATGTCGCCACTCCTCCAAAGCCAACTTGACGGCGAGGAGCTCCCGATTACCGATGTCATAGTTCCTTTCTGAGGCTGACAAACGGCGAGAAAAGAAGGCGCACGGATGGAGACGATCATCTTGGCGGCTACGTTGAGACAACACCGCCCCGACACCCACGTCCGAGGCGTCCACTTCGACCACGAACTGTCTGTCGGGATCGGGAACTCTGAGGATGGGAGCGGATGTGAACCTCCTCTTAAGCTCCTGAAATGCCTGTTCCGCCCGTTCTGTCCATTTGTATGGGGAGGCGGGGCTGGTAAGGGCGGTGAGTGGCGCGGCCACCGTGCTGTATCCACGGATAAAACGTCGATAAAAGTTTGCGAAACCTAAGAATTGTTGCAGCCGCTTGCGTGTCTCGGGAACAGGCCATGACGTGACCGCCTCCACCTTCCCAGGGTCCATTTCGATGGATCCCTCACGCACCACGTAGCCGAGGAATTTGACAGAGGAGGCGTGGAACTCGCACTTCTCTGCCTTTACGTAGAGCGAATTCTCTAGGAGGCGTCGCAGCACCGCCCGAACATGCTTGATGTGCTCAGGAAGCGAGCGGGAGAAGATGAGGATGTCGTCCAAATAAACGAACACAAATTTGTCCAGCATGTCTCGTAACACGTCGTTTATCAGGGACTGGAAAACTGCTGGGGCGTTGGTGAGCCCAAACGGAACCACCAAGTACTCGTAGTGTCCGCTCGGGGTGTTGAAAGCCGTCTTCCACTCGTCTCCCTCCCGGATGCGGATCAGGTGGTAGGCGTTGCGAAGATCCAGCTTTGTGAAGATGGTGGCACCCTGAAGGCTCTCAAAGGCGGAAGAAAGAAGAGGCAGAGGGCATCGGTTCTTTACGGTGATCTCGTTTATTCCCCGGTAGTCGATACACGGGCGGAGCGTGCCCTCCTTCTTCTTCACGAAGAAAAACCCCGCTCCCGCAGGTGAAGAGGACGGCCGTATGATACCGGCTGCCAGGGAATCCCGGATGTATTCCTCCATAGCCCGGCGCTCAGGAGCGGACAGGGAGTAGATGCGTCCCTTGGGAGGGAAGGTGCCGGGCAACAGGTCGATGGCGCAATCATAGGACCGGTGTGGAGGAAGAGAAGCGGCCCTGGCTTTACTAAAAACCTCCTTGAGTTCGTGATAAACTGCTGGGACATTGGAGATGTCGGGACTGTACCTGGGCGGGGCTCTGCCGAGTGGGCTGGTGGCCGCCTTCAGGCACACTCGATGGCAGCGTTCGCTCCACTGCCGTACCACCCCCACCTCCCAGTCCAGCACCGGGTTGTGCTGCCGCAACCAAGGGTGCCCCAGGATGAGCTGCTGTCCTGGGAGGGAAAGAAGAAAAAACTGGATGGTCTCGTGGTGAATGCCGGAGAGCATTACCTTAACCGGTTCCGTCACGAAAGCCACCTCGCCAATCAGACGGCCATCAATGGTACGCGCGGGAATGGACGGGCTCAGCGGGAGGAAGCCGACACCCCACTGACGCGCCAGGCTAATGTCCATGATGTTCCCCTCCGCGCCGGAATCCACCAAGGCCGCCACGTTCTGGTCGCCCGCCGCAAGCTGGACACGTGCCTGTAGCGTGAGCGTGCTGGGACTGGGAGAGCCGGTGCTGGTCGAGCTCACGCGGATCCCCCCGACGCCGCGTGAGCTCCGGCCTTTTAACGGGCACCCCGCCACCCGATGGCCCCCCTCCCCACAGTAAAAACACAAGCCCAGCGAGAGGCGTCGACGGTGCTCCTCCGAGGGAACCCGAGCCCCTCCCAGATCCATGGGCTCGGCGGGTGGTGTGGTTGACGGGTCCCCAGCAGACGGAGGAATGTGGCCACGCGGATTCCGCGGGGACCTCCTCTCCCGATCGCGCCGCCGCGTCCGGATCCGCCGGTCTACTCGGGCCGCCAAGTCCATCGCGCCCTTCAGGGTTCGCGGGCGATCGTAAGACACCAGTTCGTCTTTCATATACTCGGCGAGGCCGTTTAGGAATGTGCTAACGAGCGCTGGCGCGTTCCATCCGCTGCTGCCGGCCAACGTCTGGAACTTAAGGGCGTACTCCGCGACCGATCGGCTACCTTGACGCAGCGTCGCCAGTTCCTCGGCGCCGTCTTTGGCGGCGGATCCCAGGTCGAACAGGCAGAGCAATTCCTCTGCGAAGGCGTCGAAGGAATCGCATGCCGGGGCCATCCTTTCATACTCTGCCAAACCCCATAGCCGCGCCTCGCCCGTGAGGTGGGTTAGGACGAACCCGACCTTGGCTGATTCTGACGCAAACGTGACGGGCTGGAGGCTGAACATTATGCGACAGTTGGTCACAAACGCCCTCACGTACTTGGGATCGCCGTTGAACTTTTCGATGTTGCCGAGGCGGGGCTCCGGGACGTCCGCGAGCCTCCTGGCCTCGGCAGACGGGCGGTGCTGGGGTGCCGTGACAGCCGGGGACGCAGCCACCGACAGTCTCTGGAGGGCTTGGGCCATCTCCTGCTACTGCAGCTGTTGTTGCTGACCAACCTCGATCAGGTTCCGGATGTCGGCGGACAGGCTGCTGATGGCGGTCTCGGCTCGCTCCAGTCGGCTCAATGCCGTCTCGTCGTTCGCTGACTGCATAGCGTTGGCCAGTCTGTACTGTTAAGGATCGGACAGTACAGCCAAGTGCGTGACGACGGACTTTATTGGAAGGGGATGATGGGAACAGCCGGCGCTGGAGCGGCGATCGGGCTGGAGAGGACAAACGGTTCTGCGGGGGTTTCGAATAGTCACGCGAGTCAAGTTTCTCCGGGACTGATGAGCGAAGCATCATCAAGGGACAGACTGGCACTCGGTTCTGCGCTTGCGGCGCTGATATAGCGCTGTCCATGAACCCGTGGCAGGTGACGGTGATTCCACTGACAGGGGGGGCGTGGTCCCGTCGCAGGTGGCACCAGCACGTGACATACAGAGGTGTTGTTATGTTGATTAAGCAAAGCATGAAGTTATCGGAAAGAATGTTAGAAGCGAGGCTTGGAAATCTACTGGCCAAAATAATGGAGAGTGTGGCAGAGACAAAGATAGGACATGCAGATCGAACGATTGCCAATTCGGTCACTCAGCCCTTCAGTCAGTCACTCAATGAATCACTCAATGAATCACTCAACCAACCAACCAATCAATCAATCATTCAATCAATCAATCAATCAATCAATCAATCAATCAATCAATCAATCAATCAATCAATCAATCAATCAATCAATCAATCAATCAATCAACACAGGTGTTAACTAATTTGTAATTGTATTGCAAGCAATTTAAACTCTAATGGAATATGATGATGTCCATATCTGTTTTATCAAATTCTCATCCTATTTTACCTTTGTATAGGGCACAGGTGTCAAACTCAAGGCCTGGGGGCCAGATGCAGCCCGCCACATGATTTTATGCGGCCCGCGAAGACAAATTGTGCTTT
Organism: Syngnathus scovelli; assembly: GCF_024217435.2. Taxonomy (NCBI): domain Eukaryota; kingdom Metazoa; phylum Chordata; class Actinopteri; order Syngnathiformes; family Syngnathidae; genus Syngnathus; species Syngnathus scovelli. The sequence goes on from NC_090861.1 coordinate 13,166,156, forward strand.
TTATTCATGTGTCATTACTTGAATTGCAAATTGTCATCACTTTTAATAATATTTTATTTTTAAATATTAGACCAGTTTTTGTCTGATTTGAAAGCGAGTTACTTGTCAGTTTGTTTTGTAGCTTTTACTCTATATAATATGAGGTGCTCACACATTTATTTGGGTATGACAGTCATACCGGTCCTCTGAAAGAAGCTATGACTACACTGCGGCCCGTGAATAAATGAGTTTGACCCCTCTGGTACAAGGGATAGCCTTCTCATTGATCAATCACGTATCTTAAATCATGCTTTTCCTCCTTTGAAGCGACTATGTACTTCAAACCCAAACGGCACCATTTTATAGGGAAAAAACTTGTCGAATCTATTTGTTTCCGACGTAATACTTCCGCAATCATCTTAAATTTGTTCAGTTTATCAATCCCTTCCATTGTTTATCCTGCAAATGAATCACGTGAATAATGTGTTATTCAAACTTTAACGTTCATAATCCACCTGTTCCCAATTTGTATGGAGTCTGTATGTTCTTGTTCTAATTTTTTACATTTAATACTCTCCCACCTATTTGATCCTATCTTGTGAAGGTCTACAGTTTATTATAAGCTATTTTGAAACTCTTCACACTTGTTACCAGGCTTTGGCTCCATCTCATGATGTTGTCTCCCATTCACTTCATTTCTGCCGAGCTGCTTCTTCTCCTCCGTCCAGCATGTTGAAGACTTAAAAAACATCAAATCTGAAAAGACTTAAAATCTCACAATTCCCCCCTTTGTTTTTTTTTGTTTTTTTGTTTTTTTTTCTACCTCCCCCTTTTGACACATTCTAAAAAATGTGTCACAATGGTTATAAAGTAAAAATAACAATGTCCATGGTGACATACCCATCGCCAGCTGGACTTCGGTGTACCTCCAGATGCCATCCTAGCCTGGAATCACCAATTCTCAGTCCCTGAAACTCGACTGGCAGCATCTCACATGGCTGTATGAACAAAAGCCACCACCCACCTGTAGCTGTGCATGCAGCTCTCCGTACAATAAACATCCATAAAACCAACAAATAAAATTCATAATGATAAAAATAATAATCCACACACGGGCGCATGTCAAACACATGAAATAGAAAATTGGAGCCTGCTGAGCCTGTCATGAAACCGATCACATTTACAAACTCCTTATGAAAAGTAAGGGGTTAGTTGTTAATGCATGTTCACAGACATGACACAAAATTCTCCAAGACTGCAGTTGACAACCTGCAAAGTAAAGCAAGTTTAACAAATAAAGCACAATCTGCTCCCTGGGTTGCTGTTAGAGGCTGCAATACAATTAGGTAAAACATCAAAACAAAGCAAGTCATCACAAATTCCGTCACATACATTTCGTCACACTGTCAGGCAAGTCCAGAGTTGTTGTCATACACTGTCTTGGCTCAGAGTCTTGACTGTCAATGCTGGTATAGTCACGTCTGGTCACAATCTTGAAATGGGCCTTCTCCATTGAAGTCTTTTGTTGTCAATGGTGCCCCAGAGTCATCCTAAACCCATATTTAGTCCAAAATGAGCCCTGATCAATCTTGCTTTTTCAAATCTGTAGTATCTCTATATTTTTCAGGTGAGAGGAATGTTATCCTCTGCTGTGATCACATCACCCCAACCTTGAATCATGTTAACCATTCACAATACACAAACCCCATCCCAAGTACAGACTTGACATTCATACAGCATTACAGACAAACTGTCATCCCACAACACACACATAAAACATACAATATTAAATTGTAAAAAGAACCCTCCCTACGCAAAATTTTCTCCTCAATTAAAATTTCCCTTTTTTATTTTAAATCAAAAATTAATATCTAATTGTCTAGTCTCCTGTCCTCCTCCTGTTGCGGCATGGTGTTGTTCAGTGCGGCATGGTGTTGTTCAGTGTGGGATGGTGTTGTTCAGTGTGGCATGGTGTTCAGTGCGGCATGGTGTTGTTCAGTGCGGCATGGTGTTGTTCAGTGCGGCATGGTGTTGTTCAGTGCGGCATGGTGTTGTTCAGTGAGGTATCGTGTTGTTCAGTGCGGTATCGTGTTGTTCAGTGCAGTATCGTTGTGTTGTTCGTATTGTGTTGTTCGTATTGTGTTGTGTTGTTCGTATTGTGTTGTGTTGTTCGTATTGTGTTGTTCGTATTGTGTTGTTCGTATTGTGTTGAGTTGTTCGTATTGTGTTAAAGTTAAAGTCCCAATGATCATCGTCACACACACCTCTGGGTGTGGTGAAATTTGTCCTCTGCATTTAACCCATCCCCATGTGATTTTGATCCATCCCCTGGGGGAGAGGGGAGCAGTGAGCAGCAGCGGTGCCGCGCTCGGGAATCATTTGGTGATCTAACCCCCCAATTCCAACCCTTAATGCTGAGTGCCAAGCAGGGAGGCAATGGGTCCCATTTTTATAGTCTTTGGTATGACCCGGCTGGGGTTTGAACCCACAACCTTCCAGTCTCAGGGCGGACACTCTACTACTAGGCCACTGAGCTGCCACTGAGTGTTGTGTTGTTCGTATTGTGTTGCCTTTAACACTTAGCCTCTAACACTTAGCCTCTAACACTTACCCTCTAACACTTAGCCTCTAGCACCTAGAAGGTAAATAAATAGGAAGGAAGGACTCACCGGTGACGTCTTCGCCCATGTCCAAGCGCTGTACTTTGTATTTTCATCCTTCTGACAGTGGAAAACACATAGCCGACAAACACCGTGGAACCTAAACGAATGAAAGAAAACTATCATTTGGCCACAACCAACATTCACAGATACAACACAATGTGACGTGCGGGGTTGAGGTTAAAGGTTGAGTGAAGGGCCCTCGTTTTAAACTACTTTTTGAAAAGGAGTGGGAACAAGTAAGACATATTTAATTTATTTAATGGGAAGTAGTAAGACTTATTAAATTTATTTAATCTACTTTTCTTCCCAGGCAAAATTTGATGTGCTGCAATTCCAAATTTCCAAAGTGAATGAAGGAATGAAATCCTTTAAATTATGATTTTGTATAAATACTAGGCATAAACACAAAATCTACGGCACAAAATGGGCAGACTTTACTTGTTTGAAAAGGACTGGTTACAAGACATACTTTTTTAATTTATTTAATGGGAAGAAGACTTATTTAGTTTAATTGATCTATTTTTGTTCCCTGGCAAAATTCGATTTGCTGCAATTCCAAATTTCCAAAGTGAATGAAGGAAAGAAGTCGTTTAAATTATGATTTTGTATAAATACTAGGCATAGACACAAAATCTACGGCACAAAATGGGCAGACTTTACTTGTTTGAAGAGGACTGGTTACAAGACAAACTTTTCTGATTTATTTAATGGGAAGAAGACTTATTTAGTTTATTTCATCTATTTTTGTTCCCTGGCAAAATTGGATTTGCCAAATCTTGACTTGAGACCTGATAGGAAGTATTAAACGCTTAGTCAAATCAATACAAATTGGTAATAAGAGCGAGTAATGTTGGTTGAACCGATGAATGAAGGTTGAAAGCAATTTAAATTATGACTTTGTATAAATACTAGATATTAACAGAACATCTACTGCGCAAAATGGGCAGAGTTTACTTGTTTGAGAAGGAGTGGCTTATTCAAAACTAAGATTTATTTAATCTGTTTGTTCCCAAGCAAAATTGGATGTGATGCAATTCCAAATTTCACCACATGATGGTGCCCAATTTTGACTTCATAGGACATATTAAACACTTAGCTTGTTACTATGTTCAAGGTAATCGGATTTGTTTATTATTCTAATGGCCTTTTCAAAACTATTCTGGATTACTACTTTGGATCTATTCTACATTACTTGGCAACAACATACTCTGTAACAGATTAGGCAGTATAATCACATATGTTAACTTGAGAGTGCCCACACTCAATCTACTTATCGTGATGTGTTAAATCAATTACTGTTAGACATTATTTGTCTGATAATCTACCAAATCTTTGAATTGAAGAATTTGTGATTTAATTAATAGCTTGTTATTATGTTCAGGGTAATCAGACTTGTATATAATTCTAATGGCCTTCTTTTGAAAACTATTATGAATTACAACTTTGGATCTTATATTACTTTGCAACAATATACTCGGTGACGGATTAGGCAGTATAATCACATATGTTAACTTCAGTGCCCACACTGTATTTATTTATGGTTATTTGTTAAATCAAGTACTGTTAGACATGAAATAGGAAGTGTTTAACATAAATGTTATGGCTACTCACCATTGTAGCTCGCTCCTGGTCAATGATACTTGTAGCTCGCTCCTGGTCAATGATACGAGCCTCTTCTTGCAGTGGAAAACTTACAGCCAACAAACACCGTGGAACCTAAAGGAAGGAAATTAAACATTATTTAGCCTCAACCAACATTCACAGATGTAACGCAACGCAAACTACACAAACGTAAATCTTTTTAAACCTAATGAGTTGTACTTACCGTGTACGCTCTAGACGGTCCACTTGCAAGCAGAAAATAAAGATATTTCTGTTGATAGTCGTCGTGTTTGTATCCGTTGTCTCGCTCAAGGCCATTGCGCCCACAGATTTGAATTTTGGCGACAGTTCAGCCTATTGACGTCATTTCCGCGGTGCAATACCCGCATATCTGAAACGGCAAAGTTAAGAGTAGAGTTAAATAAAGTTTTTAATCAACGCAATCATTTACAACCGTTGACCAGTCGAAATAATCGTCGAAATTCGACGTTCCCCCCAAACGCCACACTCACTCGCTTTTCAGGGCAACAAAAGTACTTATTTTTAAAAACGATGAGTTGTACTTACCGTGTACGCTCTGGACGGTCCAGTTGCAAGCAGAAAATAAAAATATTTCTCTCGTTAGTCGTATGTTACCATCCGCTGTGTCTTTGTCAACATCGCCATTTTCCTACTTCCTGTTGCGAGCCACGCCCACGGATTTAAATTCTGGCGGAAGAGCCCGCCCATTGGCGTCGTTTTCGCGTATAGCAAATCCGATTGGTTGGGAAGGGGGCGCGGTTATGCAGCCAAGGGGTCCTGTGATCGGTGGGATGTAAAGTAGGCGTCGACGTCACGTCCGCGTCACGTGACCACGACGTGGCAGGCGTCATATAGTAACCGCTGTTTTGTTTAGTAGACTTACAGTTGTTATGCATTGACATTATGGCGCACACTCAAAATGGATTTGAATAAATTAAATAATTCTTCTGCCCACTCCCTTTTAAACAAGTTAACTCTCCCCGCGGATTTGAATTCCGGCGGAAGTTTCGCCCATCGACGTCACGTCTGTCACGTGACCACAACGTGGCAGATGTCATATAGCAACCGCTGTTTTGTTTAGTAGATTTACAGTTGTTATGCATTGGCATAATGGTGTGTACTCAAAATAGATTTAAATAAATTAAATATTTCTTCTGCCCACTCCCTTTTAAACAAGTTAACTCTGCCTACGGATTCTAATTTCGGAGGAAGGTCCGTCCATTGATGTCTTGTCTGCGTCACTTGACCACGACGTAGCGACGTCATATAGTAACCGCTGTTTTGATCAGTAGACTTAGTTATTATGCGTTGACATAATGGCACACTGGTTAGCATGTCCACCTCTTAAGCATGATGTTGCGGGTTCGACGCCTGATCAATGGAGTGAGCTGAAGTGCATGGCGCTGAAGATTTGAATCTTTGAAATGCGCTGAGGTCTGACATATCAGGCAGAATGGTTTGCCATCATGTTCAACAAAAAATAGAAACTTTCCCACTCTGATAAAAACGTCCTGTGTTCATCTACATATTTCCGTTTTGCTGTGCATCTTTTCCCTGCCATTTCGAGAGCCCAATTGACACTAATAGTTTACTGGAATGTGTTTGCCCATCCTACTTTGTGGAATTTCACCACATGCGCTTTAGACCAAAATACCAAATTGAACTCAAGTGAAGCCAACACGCACAACCGCCCCCCCCCCCCCCACACACACAAATGTTGATATGAACATAAAAGGGCCGCATGAATCCAAGCAAAGAGCCGCATGCGGTTCAGGAATTGCGGCTTGGCCAAACCTGTACTATACAACTTTATTTGTATAAAATTTTCACAACAGCTGTCACACAAACAAAGCGGGAAAAAACGAAGACGTGCGTGTTCCGCCCACGCTGGATTTATTTGCACCTTTGAAAAGACACCGTATTGCCGCAGATGTGGCAAAGAGTACTTTTGGGCATCTGAGACGGAAGGATGTCCAAAGCATCACGTCACCTGCTCTGGTCGGCATGGTGGTGGGACGTTGAGGTCAACCGCTTTGGGGTTGGCTGAATCTTTGGTCGCAGGATGCCACACACTTGAAGACAGAAGCAGAAAAGCAGAGCTAAATGCAAAATGTACTCACCGGTGACTCCAATTTTTTCCCCCCCTGAAGAAATGGATGGACGGGTGGCCCCGGCTGGCCGGTGGGACTCTTGTCAACAACCGTTTTTTGTGGCGCTCTCTTCTGGTTCAAGAGTGCCCTGCATGCGAATTTGCCTTTCCTGCCTTCTGATTGGATGAGCGCCGGTGTGACGCGGTGCCTCTGTCACCGTGGCGGGGGGTATACGTCGGCATCGGAGCGTCTGCCAACGTCTGGGACCGGCTGGCAGTGTATCGGAGGTGTCGAGTGCGGTGCCGCTGGAGCTCACTCACCAGCTGGTGTTAGGGCCACAGAATGAAGGCCAAGGAGAAGAATAGAAAGAGAAACAGAAACTTCTCCAATTGTTTGATTTGTCTCTTCTGAGCTTCGATGAATTCTTTCAGCTCTTTGTTCCTCTAGGACGGACAAATGGAAAGTGGCCTTCAAAAGCCAGTAAGCGTGCAAGTAAGTGCCGGGCTGGCTTTGGGCCCTTACCTGTTGCGCGCTGTGCAGCAGACCCATTCTCTCTTGGAGGATGCAAGCGTCGCGCTCCATCAACTCGCACATCAGGGCTCGCTTCCATTGGTCCACGGCGCTCCTAAGCTCTTCTCTCTGATCCGCCGTCAGCACGTCATTCACGCCAGCGTGGCTGGCTTTTTCGCCGTCCGTGGCGGGGCAGTCCCGCTGCGGTAGCGCCTCGTACAACATGGCCTCCAGCTCCAGGATCCTCTGGGCCGCAATCCTCGTCCATCAGTGGTCCGGCGGGAGATTTGAGGGCGGCTTACCTTATGAGCCTGGTCCATGGAACGCTTCCTGAAGTCCAACTCTTCATCCAGGTAGCCCTTCTGCTTACAGAACATATCCTAGCACAGCTCAAAGTCAGAATTGTTGGGGCACATTGCCGGAGTTCCCCTTGGCTGATGTCGCGTGTCTGTCTACCTTCTTACTTTCAATGTCCAACATCTACTGTTGAAGTGCTGACTTGGTCACTTTGATGTATTCTAACCACTGAGGAAAGGCTGCTGTCACATAAGCAGAATGCGAGAGCGTGCGTGGACGTGCGCGTTACCTTCTCGGCTAGGGTGAGAAGGGTCCTGGCGTGAATCACGACCACCTGCTCCTCGTTGGTGAGATTCTGCAAGAGCCCAAAGGCACAGCGTCAACAAGCTTCTTTCAGCGCAAAGCCTTCCAAAAGTCACATTTGAGCCATGCCGCACTGAACAACACCATCCCGCACTGAACAACACCATGCCGCACTGAACAACACCATCCCGCACTGAACAACACCATCCCGCACTGAACAACACCATGCCGTACTGAACAATACCATGCCACACTGAAAAACACCATGCCGCACTGAACAACACCATGCCGCACTAAACAACACCATGTCGCACTGAACAACAACATGCCGCACTGAACGACACAATGCCGCACTGAACAGCACCATGCCGCACTGAACAACACCATGCCGCACTGAACAACACCATGCCGCACTGAACTACACCATGCCGCACTGAACAACACCATGCCGCACTGAACAACACCATGCCGCACTGAACTACACCATGCCGCACTGAACAACACGACGCCGTACTGAACAACACAACGCCGCACAGAACAACACGACGCCGCACAGAATAACACAATACCGCACAGAACAACACAATACCGCACAAACAGTTTTAGATTATATTATGTCGCAGTCATGTGACGAGGACATGACGTCAATAGGCGGAACTCACGGCAAAATTATAATCCGTGGGCGTGACTTGCAACAGGAAGTAGGAAAGCGGCAATGCTGGCAAACAAGACACAGCGGTTAGTAACACGACAACTAACAAGACAAATATTTTTTTTTTCAGCTTGCAACTTGACCATCTAGAGCGGACAAGGTAATAACAACACATTGTTTTGGAAAATATGTTTTTTTTGTGTAGCCCTGAAAAGCGAGGGAGTGTGGCGTTTGGGAGGAACGTCGAACTCGGCGTCTGCTTCCAGCCACAGACGCCAAATTTTGACGATTATTTCGACTGGTCAACGGTTGTAAATTATTGCGTTGATTAAAAACTTTATTTAACTCTACTCTTAACTTTGCCGTTTCAGATATGCGGGTATTACACCGCGGAAATGACGTCAATAGGCTGAACTCTCGCAAAAATTCAAATCTGTGGGTGCAATGGCCTTGAGCGAGACAACGGATACAAACATGACGATTATCAACAGAAATATCTTTATTTTCTACTTGCAAGTGGACCGTCTAGAGCGTACACGGTAAGTACAACTCATTGTGTTTAAAAAGATTTACGTTTGTGAATGTTGGTTTAGGCTAAATGTTAATGTTTAATTTCATTCCTTTAGGTTCCACGGTGTTTGTTGGCTGTATGTTTTCCACTGCAAGAAGAGGCTCGTATCATTGACCAGCAGGAGCTACAATGGTGAGCACCCCTTTCGTCGTCCATTTATGTGAAACACTTCCTATTTCACGTCTAACAGTACTCGATTTAACAAATAACCATAAATAAATACAGTGTGGGCAGTCAAGTTAACATATGTGATTATCCTGCCTAATATGTTTATCACAAATATGTCACTAATCACTAAAATGTTTATTTGTTTATCACAACACCTTTGGACCTTCAGCAATCGATTATTTCCCTTCATCTACATAGAGACAGAACGATGGTGTCGTAAACATCTCATTCATTTCACCAAATAACTTCACGCAGGTGGATAACGGCCGTCTCGGTCACGCTATGTTGCGTGATGCAGTTTTGAAGAACTAAATGCATTTATTCAATGAATAAGTCAAGCTAGATCTATGTTTATGATGTTGTAAGTTACGGTACCGATTGAAGTTGAGTCCGAAGCCAGTGGAAAACAGCGCTGCGTTTGTGCTCTCCAGGTACAAATGTTGTGATCTCTGACTGACGACCGGGCGAGACTCGAGTAAGAGATGTCCAAACGAGCTCCGGCAGGGCGGGCCAAGGCGGAGTGAACGGGCGCCCTTCAGGCCGCCAATGACGAGCTGAGAGCCAAACTGATGGACGTCCAGTTAGAACTTCAGCAGGAGAAGAACAAGGTGAAAACCTCAACAGACAGACACTGCCTGCCTCCCTGCCTGCCTGCCTGCCTGCCTGCCTGCCTGCCTCCCTGCCTGCCTCCCTGCCTGCCTGCCTGCCTGGCTCCCTCCCTCCCTCCCTCCCTCCCAGTTTTCCCGATGTAGATTTGACATGCGTGTGCCATGACTGTGTCAGCCTACATCAACAAATGCAGCGAGGACGTCAGCACCACTAAGAATATCATCACCCGGGGCAACCAACGACCCTGGATGACTGAGGAGGTACGTCAAACGCTACGAGCGCCATGACTGTGTCAGCCTACATCAACAAATGCACCGAGGACGTCAGCACCACTAAGAATATCATCACCCGGGGCAACCAACGACCCTGGATGACTGAGGAGGTACGTCAAACGCTACGAGCGCGGAACTCTGCCTTCAAGTCTGGCAACAAGGAGACACTGAGGACAGCGAGAGCCAACTTGAACCGTGCCATCAGGGTAGCGAAGCGAGACCGCAGTCGAAAAATTCAGGATCGTTTCCACGATGCCAACAACAACAGGAGTATGTGGCAAGGCATACGGGCGATTACAGACTACAAATCATCAGGAAAAAACAGCCTCACCACGCTCCACTGATCATCAACAGCTCAGCTGTGGAGGTGGTCAGCAGCACCAAATTCCTGGGGGTCCACATCACAGAAGACCTCACCTGGACTATGAACACTACGGCACTGGTCAAGAGGGCACAGAAGCGCTTGTACTTCCTGCGGAGGATGAGGAGAGCCCACCTGCCCCCACCCATCATGAGGACGTTCTACAGGAGCACCATAGAGAGCATTCTGACAAGCTGTCTCTCTGTGTGGTGTGGAGGCTGCACCGCCTCTGATTGGAAGAATGTGAGGAGAGTGGTGAGGACAGCAGAGAGGATCATAGGGGTTCCTCTTCCCTCCATTCAGGACATTTCATCTCAGCGCTGCATGTCCCGTGCCCGTAACATCATCCATGACCCATCACACCCCCACCATGGACTGTTCTCCCTGCTGCCCTCTGGGAAGAGGTTTCGCAGCATCCGCTGCAGGTCCACCAGGTTCTGCAACAACTTTTTCCCTGCTGTCATCAGACTGTTGAACACTAGAACTGTTGAGCTCTAAACTGAACATTCACAGAACTGTACTTTATGACACTACGGACCTCTATCTTGCACTATCTCGCACTACCAACTTTACTGAACTTGTATAAACCCTTTAAATAGAAGTTTAATACATGGTTTAGCATTCCTCTGCATATATATATATATATATATATATATATATATATATATATATATATATATATATATATATATATATATATATATATATATAGTATATGTATATATATTGTCATGTAACATGGGGG